>NC_140937.1:45127805-45727805 GCF_014529385.1 Adiantum capillus-veneris
ACGTACAATCTTGAAGACATGACCTCCAAGATACTGCTGCTCTAGCAAATATGAAGACATAGCCGGATGTCGATCTCCTATTGTCGACACAACCCGCATAGTCTGCATCTGCATAACCCACGATGCATGCATCACTGTTCTTGAAGCATAAACACTTGCTGAATGTACCTTTGAGGTACCTAAGAATGTGCTTCACTGCTTCCCAATGCTTACTGCCAGGATTTTCCATATATCGGCTCACCACTCCCATTGCAAAAGCAATGTATGGTCTTGTGGCCACCATAGCATACATGAGACTGCCCACTGCCGAAGAATATGGTACCTTAGCCATTTCAACTTGCTCAGCATCAGATTTGGGTGCATCTTCCTTGCTGAGTTTCAAGAATGCCTGCATTGGGGTACTCAATGCTTTCCCCCCTGCATATTGAAACGTTGCAAAACTTTCTCAATGTCTGTTTCCTAAGATAACTCAAGAATACGATTTTTGCAATCTTGTTTGATTCGCATGCCAAGAAAGTGTGTAGCATCCCCCAAATCTTTCATTGAAAAATTATTGCTAAGTGTTTTCTTCAAGCTGGCAATTTCCGCAATGGATTTCCCAGCTATAAGCATGTCATCAACATACAAAACTAGAATGATCATCGAGCCATCATCTAGCTTTCTTGTGTACAAGCAGTGATCCTATTCTCTCCTTTTATATCCTTGAGACCTCATACATGCATTAAATTTATGATACCACTGCCTTGAACCCTGATTTAAGCCATAAAGTTCCTTTTGGAGCTTACATACTAGCTCCTCACAAGATGCGTTCTCCTAAACAAACCCTTCAGGCTGCTGCACGTAAACATCCTCATTGAGATACCCGTGAAGAAATAATGTCCTCCATTTGGACAAGTTCCATGTCCTCAATCGCTACAAGACCAAGTACGGTTCTAAGTGTTGTCATCTTGACCACGTGCGAGAAGATTTCATCAAAATTGATTCCCTTTTGCTGTTTGAACCCTTTGGCTACAAGTCCAGCCTTGTACTTTGGATTTGGATCACCTGAGGTAAATTTCTTCTTGTAAACCCATTTGCAAGGTAAAGCTTTCGCATCATTTGGCAGTTCTACCAAGTCCCAAGTGTCATTAGCCGGAATCAAGTTATACTCAGATTGCATAGCCTACTCCCACTTCACCATATCATCTGCCATCATGGCTTCTTGGTAGCAGCTTGGCTCACCACAATCGTTCAACATGATGTAATCAAGACCCGGCTCAAAACACACAGGTGGATGAGAGACTCTAATAGACCGTCTCACTCCTTGACCATTGCTATCTTCTCCCTCTGGAGCATTGCTAGTGGAAGGTACATCACTAGCCCACCGAGTTGATTTCACTGTCTCTAAGGCAACATCCTCAAAAGTGACTCTCCGAATTTCTATTTCCTTGATAGGTTGTTCATGCATCTTCGACTCATTGAAGATCACATCTGGACTACGGATGACTCGACAAGATTCCGGGTGCCAGAGACGATATCCCATCTCTCCATATGCACCATATCCAATGAAAATACATTTGTGTGACTTTGCTCTAACTTCTGTCAAAGTTGTTTAGGTATGTGAGCATAAGCTTCACAACCAAAAACATGTAGATGGTCATAGTGGGGCTTACTTTTAGACCATAACTCTTCTGAAATCTCATAATTCAGTGGCGTACTAGGCCAACGATTTATAATGTGCACTGCGGTCAAGACGGCTTCTGCGCAAAAGTCTTGTGTGAGATTTGCCCTAGAAAGCATGGTTGTGACTCTTTCCTGAATCGCACGATTCATGCGCTCAACAACTCCATTATGAGTTGGTGTGTATAGTGCAGTAAACTGCCTTTTAATCCCCCTTTTAGCACAAAAATTTTCAATTTCCTTGGAGACATAATCTCCACCGTTGTCAGTCCGCAACCTCTTGAGTTTCTTGCCAGACTGATTCTCAACGAGTGCTAAAAATTTTTGGAACACAGGAAGAACTTGATCCTTATGTTTCAAAGGATATGCCCACACCTTTCGAGTAGAGTCATCTATGAATGTCACAAATAGCTGGTCCCCCCTAGAGATTCGGTTGACATAGGACCACAAACATCACTATGTACTAAATCTAGAGGTTCAGCTTGCTTTTGACCCAATGGTAAGTGCACGAATCTAGTCTGTTTTCCATAGATACAATGGTCACAAATAGGAAAGTTAACAGAAGACAAGACAGGTGAGTAGCCAAAACGAGTAAAGTTCTCATTCCTTTTTGGCTAATATGACCTAGCCGGCAATGCCACAACTCAGTAGATGGTAGCTCGGCTATAGATATGTAATCATGACCAACATCTGACACATGCATGAATAGAAGGTACCATGCTTCTGACCTCTGAGTACAACAAGATTACCTTTGCGTACTATCCACGAACCATTGCCAAATGTGGTGTTGTATCCCAAATCATCAAGCTGACCAACAAAAATCAAGCTTTTAATCAACTTGGGCACATGTCTGACATTATATAAAGTAATGTGCGTGCCATTCCTTATATACAATTTAATGTTTCCAACACCCTCAATGTCTAGTTCATAAGCATCACCAAGTCTCACTTTGCCACAAGAGTGAGAATAAGTAGAGAACCACTCTCTATGTGGTGTCACATGGAAACTCGCACCAGAATATACTATCCAATTCTGTGCATACTGTGCATCTTCTGTAACAAGAGCCTCGACAGGTAGATCTGATGTGAAGACCAATACATCAGAGGTAAGTGGCATAACAACCACTGGAAGAGTCTCCACAATAGGAGCATTTGAGGACTCTAGCACATTGATCTCCTCTAACTTTGCTTTGCCCTTGTTTGAATCATCAGACTTAGAAGTTTCACCAGATTGTTTATCCTTCTTGCTTTGCTGCCATTTCCTACAATCCTTCTTCACATGCCCTTTTTTATGGCAGTGATAGCATCGACATTACGCATAGAACCCCGAGACTTACTGCGTGAGCCCCCACGTTCCTTGCTTTTGGCATGACTTTGAGTGCGATCCTTTCCACCCTTTTTTCTATCACTAGCAATATATGCATCACTATCTTTCTTGCCTTCGAGAGATTTCCTGCAAATCTCCTCGATAAACAAAATCCCAAGGACATCATTGTACACTAGACCGGTACCAGGTGTTGAGTTGCTAATCGCAGTACAAAACATATCCCAAGACGAGTGTAAACTGCATAGCAAGAAGATACCTTTGATTTCCTCATCGAAGACCAAACCCTGAGTGGTCAACTGAGTGAAAATGATATTGAACTCATTAATGTGAGTAGAAATAGTGCCCTCTTCCTTCATACGAAGGTAAAACAGCTTCTTCATTAAAAAAACCTTATTAGTGGCACTTTTCTTCTCATAACTGGAATACAACTTAACCCATACATCTCTAGAAGTCCTTTCTCCAACTACAGTAAAGTACACAGATTCGATCAAATGCAAATGGAGGGTAGATTTGGCCTTAGCATCAAGTTTCTCCCATTCAACATTTGTATACTCGCCCTATGGGCGCTCCATGATAGGATTAAACTGGCCTTTTTGTATAAGAACATCTTGAATCTGCTCTTTCCAGATAGGAAAATTTGTCCCATTTAATTTCCGGATATTGTAAATATCCTTTTCACCACTAGATGACATGGATGCAAGCTAAAGATAATATGGTGATAAACACTGGTAATTTCAAAATAAATTTGGCAGAGTTTTCCCAGAAAAACTAACAAAATCTCAATCCAAAACTGTCACAAGAGATCAGTAACCATAAAAAGTAATGCTCTCAGAGCATAAGACAGGCGCATCAAGCACTAACTGTGCATAAAAAAGTCAAAAAACTGACCCAAGACTGCCAACACGGCGTCAAATGTACCTAGCCCTCTCTATACATGTCCTATGGTGAGGCCACTATCACCGGAAGGATCTTAACATTCGATAATTCCCCAGCTCAAGAAAACCTCACGCTATTGACCCTCACAAAAGGTTATGCAGACAAGAAACGAGCCCAGTCTCAGAAAGGGCCTCCGAATCGAGTCTCAAAAACGGTCGGGGCTGCCAGAAACAAGCCAAATCGGCTCCACAAAAGGTACATATGGCAGTTTCCGCAACTCAACGTACATCCACCGTCAACAATACTGCAAGGAGCAGTATACGCGCTCAAACAGGCGCCAAACAAAATGTGCAAGTAGTAAACAAATCCCTGTGGGGAGTAAAACCGCTCTCAAAAAGAGCTCAAGCACTATCAAAAGTGCCAAAAAAATGCATATGTGCATCAAACTCCCATTGAAATCTGTGCTAATGGTAAACACTGCAACCTGTAAGAAACCTGGATGTCCTGTATGTATGCAAGAACCTGTGAGGAGATGGATGCTTGAAAAACTCGAGACAATGTAGATGCCGAAAAGTGCTCCTGATCAGCCTATAAACACTGTCTCAATAGCACATAATAGCCATAAAACGACTATATACCATGCCAAAATAGTCTCTGAACAACCTGCACCTATGTCCTATACTTGTACCTGTAGTTGTAGCAAAAGTGGGGATGAAAAAATACAACTTCTGAAGTGTAGCTTGGATGAAGCTTTCGACTGAACCAACAACTTTGAAAGGGGGGTAAAACCCCAAGACCCCAGGACACCTGGTGGAAACGCTGAATTTGCCGATGTCGAAATCGAAAACCTGCTTGCACATTTGAATTGCGCATGCGCGGACACGAAAACATCAAGCACAGACCCTGCTCTGATACCAGTTGAAGGTGCCAAGGAAAGCGTGTGCAAGTGCAAGTGCGAGAGCAGAGAGAGAGAGAGAGAGAGACTTGCTTTGGGTGGAGCGCACAACAACATTATCCTCTCCTTATTCTGTTGTATTAAAGAATAAGTGTATACATGTTTAAGTTAGTAGATGGTTTAATAGTAAGTGGGATGTCCATCCACTTGGCCTGAATCCCAACATTTCCTTTGTTTCCTCTCTTCCCTTTTGGAATGATGAGGAGAAGGACTGTGTGTTGATCTTTTCCTCTTGGGAGGACTTGGCAATAGTCTAGACCACCGTCTACATGGAGCCACATCTTCAAAGGAACTTAAAGTTTCATTACTTTCTTGCTCTTTGGATTCCTCTTCTTGTACAGGAGGGAGTTTACTTTTGGGAGTCTCTTCAAGAGGCCTCCTAAGCTCTCTCTCCTCTTGGAGAGGAAGGGAATCCCCATAATCGCAAATTTGTTGAGTAACTTCGGCTTGCAAAGCAGGGTTGCCCATAGCTTGCTGCAACCTAGTAACGAGATAATTGACAAACATGGGGGCATCATCATTAGCACCTTCATGTGCAAAATCAAAGCTATCAATGTTCATTCTACTCTCTTGGCTATTGTCAGCCATGCTAACAAAATTTGTGTACTTACTTAGTGTATGCTTTGGAAATTCAAAAGTTTAGTTGCTACTCCTCTTAGCCTTTGAAAATTGGCACTTAACTATCTACACCCACGACTCAAAGTGATTAAATTTTATCTAGAGTAGTGGAGTGGGTCTAATATTGCAGAGTTGCCGAGGGCTAGCTCCTTTCAGACTTCTTATGGCTCAATAATGGTAAAGCCATAGGAAAGTCTAAAAAGACCCCATTATTAAGTTCAAAGCTCCCGAGGTGTGCACCATATCCCACATAGTGGACTTAACAAAACCGATAATAGATCCTAGTCCCACTTACCCTAATATAATTAACAAAATCAACCATTTATAGGCTACTTAGGGACCTCTCTTTGTTAAGCAATAAAAGAGAAACCAAATGCTCTGATACCAATGTAATGGAAATGACCTATTAACTTGAGAGGATCGTAAATTAGAGAAAGTACTTTTGGGAAATTACTTTGAGAGCGTAGCGGGTGAACTTAATTGATGGTAGCAACATAAACATAGCATTTAGTTAACTTGGCATGAATAATACTTTTGCAAGAGAGAGAGTTTAGAGAACATGACAACATTTGAGGACCAGATTTATGTGGAGCCGGTCCCCCCTCCAATAGGCATTTGTATTATATTTTCTCCCATCAAGAGAGACTTGTTACAATACAATCTTTGTGTTCCTTGTGACATAGGTGATGCAATGAAGATGGAAAGCTTCATGCATCACGAGAATAACATAAACTTCATGGAAAGCATTAACTATCCCAAGCTTCAGTCCAAGACCTCAAACACCTTTGAAGGTGGAGAGAGCTAGCAAGGAATGAGGGTAGGGAAGAGGAAGAAGAAACATTTCATAGGAGAAAGAATTAGTTCCTCACTTATCATCACTCTTCTTGCTAGCATACATAATAGCATAGTAATGAAGATGGAGAAGATGGAAAGCTTAAGCATTGAAGCATGGCTCTTGGTTGGATATGCATTCCAGAGTGTTGGTGTAGGCTCTTAACCTCTCTACTTGCTTGGAGAAGGAGAGGGAGATCTTGCACTTTTCAAAATACACAATGAGGGTGTGTGTGTGTGTGTGTGTGTGTGTGGGAGAGTATACCCCCCCAAGCATGAATCTAGCTTCCTTGGTTGACCCCCCCTTGTAGCTCATGCTTGAAGCTCATTGGACCCCTCCAGGCCTAGCCAATCACAAACAGGAGGCATTACAAGCAACAAGGGTAGTCTTGGAACAAGTGTCCCCCTTTCCCCTTTGAAAGAGAGGACTGGATAAATGCAAAAACAATCAATTAAATCTTCTAAATTATCATTGGACCCCTTGGGTGGCCAACCAATAGGGTTTAGGCACACCATGAAGGTAACATGAGGAGGAACTTGAAAAGTGTCCCTTTCGCTTTCTTTGTTCTAAGCTTGCCTTGTGTAAGGGTGTGTGTGTTCTCTCTCTAGCCCCCTCTTGTAGGGCTCTCCCCCTCCTTGTAAGGATAGTGATTGACTTTTGCACACCTTACCTCAAGCACCGTAGTGATAAAGCATGACAAAGCACCTCAAGCTTGGGTGGTATTCCCATATGCACCTCAAGCTTCCTAGTTGGCAAGCACGACAAGCACCTCAAGCCCCTTAGTCAGCAAGCACGACAAGCATCTCGAGCACCTTAGTCATCAAGCATGACAAGCACCTTAAGCAGCTTAAGCTTGGGTAGGGTTCCCACCTCAAGCACAACCCTAGCTTACCTAAGGTCAAAGGACTTTTAACACTAACTATTGGATGTCTTCAATGAAGCTAACCCTAAGGTCTTTAAGCTCCGTTGATTAGCCTTGCTCTTTGACATACCATCTCTCATTTGGGCCCTTTTACCATTGGCCCCGTGTTGAACTCACGTTATACATTAACATGATTGCATAGTGCACCCCCCGAGGACACAAATGTATTTTAGTAGCAAACTACTTTAGCTTGGTTGGTACTAAAAATGCACAATCATAGTCATGCAAATAATGATAAAAACAAGAAAAGAGGTTTGAATTCTAGTCAAATTCTATATTGTCAAAAGATTCTTATGCTTCGACTAATACCTTCGTTCTTTGGTGTATATATGCAGGTCATGACAAATGTGTTTTCTCCTCAAGATAATGCCAATGTAGATTAAATTTACTAAAAAAATATGTACTACATCCATCATCTTGTTGTACAAAGTCATGCACAACATTCAACAAATTTTACATCGTTCTCTTCTTCCTAAAGTAGGATTGTATACCATTTTGTAATATAAGGGTACGAGGTTCTTTACCTAACTTATGAAAATACGTACTACATCCGACACATCTTTGTTGTACAAAGTCATGCACAACATTCAAGAACTTTTACATTGTTCTCTTCTTCTCAAAGTAGGATATTCCATTTTGTAATATATGGGTATGAAGTTCTCTACTTAACTTTTGATGTCTATTGACATCTTATGTGATGGTTTTAATAAGCTTATAAAAATTGAAGGTCACACTAATTCTACAATTCAAAAAGAAGGTGGGATGCAATAGATTTTTGTATAAGTACACTAGCTAGTAGCACTTAAGAGCAGAATGAAGCCTTTTATGGCCCGCCTAACATTTCTCAATGAGATACTATGGGCATTCTTGTCTAACTAGACACATGGTGCCACCAATTTTCTTTCTGTTAGATGATCCAAAGTGATGGTCATTCTATCTGGGAGGCCTTTATACACACGTACTGTTGGGTCCAAGCCCTTGTCGGCCAGCCCGTGGGAAAGCCTCTTATAGGCATGCAGTAGAAAGATCTTTTGTAGCATGCAATTGCATGGTTCAGTTAGCATTCAGTTTGCATGGCAAGAAGCTTCTATATGTAAAGAATTCAAAATTTAATCTAATACAATAGTATTTTTGTGGCTTTTGAGGTTTGTGTCGATCTGCTCTCTCCTTCTCGTATACTCTCTTGCTGCAGCTTCCTCTCCCGCCATGGCTTGCATGAGATGGCATCCACCATAGCTAGCCCTCATTCCAACAACTGGTATCAGAGCTAGGTGCTCTCTCGAGGCGGGCATAACTTGGCCAACGGCGTCGAGCCACACAGTGCAGCAGCAACTCCCAGGCGAGTGGGCATCTCTCAAGACGCCGTGGGCCGCCAAGGGAAGCTGCAGTAATTTTGCATCTGAGCATATCAACACGAGGCAAGTCCTTCTGTAGCGAGCAGGGAAACTAGCAGGACATTGGACGAAGGCAAAGAAGTATCAGCAAGGCGGGCAGGAAGATCAGCACGCTACTGTTTTGATAGGTGGCAACAACAGTCGGATTTCAGCAAGCCCAAGAGGGCGCTAATACTGCCAGAGCCCAGGCGGGCCGCCCAATCAAGGAGAGTTCTAGCTCTGTGTCGTCGACTGCTGCTACAGAAAAACGCAGAATTTTTCTTTTCTTGGGTGTTCACACCATTTGGAAATTAATTGATTTGGAAATTAATTGGATTAAGAGGACCATCCCACTCTTCTCAAGACGGTGAGTGACTCGACCAAGGTCTTGACGACGGTGGTGATTAAGCTCATATCGACAAGGACAGCGAAAGCAGGTTTTCTACCATGACGAATAATTCGGAGTTGAAGATTCATTACAACAAACTCCAAGTGCACACAAAGATTCCAGCATTACGAGGTGGTTTTGAAAAGTATGGCCTTGGACACCGGCCGAGAAGCATGTTATTTTTGCTGCAGATGTTTATGATCCACCATGTACTTGCACATCGCATACGAGTAGCCAAAATCGCCGGCGGCATCATCATCATCATCATCACCCCAAGAGTAACTATAAGAATCGGCACAAAAGGGAAAGAAAGCAGTCACACAGAAAAAGAGTCACAAAAGAAGCAAGTTCGGATCGGTTTCTTTCATCCTATTTTGGGCTTTTCTTTTGGAAGAATTCTTCAACATTTCCTCAGTCCAATGGTTCTAGTCAAAAGTCATGTCCTCGCATTTCTTTATGTTATCATAAATTGTTATGCTTTTGTCTGTTTGTCAATTATTGTCATGCCAAAATTTGTACGGGATATAGACACTGCCACAAAGATAAGTGGTAAGACCTCCCAATGTTTTGTTAGTTCTCAGCCCATTTTTGCACTTCTCATGAGGTTACTGGGTACACCATAAACCCAAGGTTTGGCAGTGAACCAAAAACTCCACTTTTGGTAGCTAATGTTTTGACCTACACCCTATCTGTTCAAGGGGGGGTTACTGATCTAGCACCAGGTTATGGATAAACCAAAAATTCTTGATTGTGAGAGAACCTAAAACTCCCGGTTGCCGAGTATACCAAAAAATCGAGGTATCATGAGAGGGTCTGTCCAGTTCGGGCTTGAGGGGGGGATTGTTGGGTCCAAGCCCTTGTCGGCCAGCCCGTGGGAAAGCCTCTTATAGGCATGCAGTAGAAAGATCTTTTGTAGCATGCAATTGCATGGTTCAGTTAGCATTCAGTTTGCATGGCAAGAAGCTTCTATATGTAAAGAATTCAAAATTTAATCTAATACAATAGTATTTTTGTGGCTTTTGAGGTTTGTGTTGATCTGCTCTCTCCTTCTCGTATACTCTCTTGCTGCAGCTTCCTCTCCCGCCATGGCTTGCATGAGATGACATCCACCATAGCTAGCCCTCGTTCCAACACGTACTAGGCACACATTATGGTAGAAATTATAAAGTTGAAATTACAAACACCAATGACTAAGGTGGATAATACCATAAATTATTGAAGATTGGTACTGAAATCAAATTCACTCTAAATACTAAAATTATAGATGTTTTATAATTAATTAAATTAATCACAGCTAGTTGATTAACATAATTTAGCATGCTTCACAAAATTAGATAAATAGATAGATAGATAGAGAGAGAGAGAGAGAGAGAGAGAGAGAGAGAGAGAGAGAGAGAGAGAGAGAGAGAGAGAGAGATGGGCAATATGACAAAAACTTTTCATAACTTAAAGTATACAGAAAGTTTTATGAATCATCTTCTAAAATAAATCTACAAGAAGCGTCATCCAATTTTAAGCCCATGGCTCCTAAATCAATAAAGAGAGATAATGACTTATTGTTTGTGGATGTGTTGGCTTTATCATCTTTAAATTTGTCATCCTCCATCTCATCGTCATCATCATGGCAATCATCCTCGCTAACATTGGCTTCCGTGGGACCTGAATCATTGATCTCCCTCTCCTTTTTCTCCACCTCATCCAAAGTAGTAGGTGGGAGAGAGTCAAAGATGGTCTCCACTTCATTAGTGGAAAAAATGGTTCTCCCTTGAAGTGTTACGGGAACTACAAACCAAAGTTTTGGTTGGTGGATTGATGGATGACCTATAGAAGAGAAATTTAAAACGAGTAACATTGGTATAATTAATATTACAAGCAAATAAGGGTAAATAAGGTAATCACTCACCTGCTCACAATTGCGTGAGAAAACTAAATTGGCATACCTCCATGTGTGATGCACACTAGAGTCGACCATGTAGAGGCCATTCTCATGCCATCTAGACACATTTGCAAACCACTTGCACTCAAAGATGAAGGTATGAAAGGTTCTAAACTTGACCTTTATTATCCTTTCAATAGTCCCACAATACCTGACTTCATAACCATCTATATCAAAGTTTCCCATGATGCCAGAGTCCACGGTGGTTTGACACTCATCAATGTGGCATGTACAAAAGTGTCGACCCTTTGACCACATAGAGTTAAAGAAAGGCACAATAAAATTGAAAAAATTCTTTTATCAATTACAAAGATAAAATCAAGAAAAAACTATACAATATGGTTTAAGTATACGAGTACTCTACCTTTGGTATACAACCTCATGCATACTCCCATTGTTTATCGGTGATGGCTTCTCCGCATGATTTTGCTTTGATCATTCTCTCATGAATTGACTTAGCACTAATGAGATCTGGGAAACCTGAAAGGTGTCGAGACACTGGGGGTGCCATCCTACCTCCATGCACTTTCTTTGACCATGCTTCCCTGTCCTGCAAATGCCTTGCCTTTGACATTGTCCACAAGTCCACCCACTTGGTCATAACCTTTGTATTAAGGATGCAAAAGTTATTGACCACTCGAGATGGATTCATATCCATGTTAAATAATTTTGCTTTCCACTTGGCAAGTGTGAAGTCATCCTTGCATCCTCCTCATCTGACCACATCTGAGGCATTGTGCGATCAACTTGTTCCAGATACTCTAAAATGTAGAAAAATGCCTCTTGCATGATCCATCCTTCAGCCATGCACGCCTCTGGTTGGGACTGTAATCACACAAAATCTTTGAGAGTCTTTAAAAACCTCTCTAGAAAGAATGTCCATCGTGCATACACTACTCCACATATAGCGATCTCCTTAACCACGTGAACCAAGAGGTGGATTTGGCTAAGAAGAAATGATCAACAAAATGCATCCTCAATGGCGCACACAATTTCCACGACAAGTGTTTGAGCAGCAAGGATGGCATTGTTTTCAATTTCTTTGGAGTTTACAAATCTACAAGATAACATACAAGAGTACATTAAGTGGTTGTTGAGGATACTTGTACATATAAAATTTTAGTTGAGTGGAGATGTGATGTGCCTTACTATCTCTTTGAGTTTAAAAATAGCTTCCCTCACTTTCTTATCCTAGCATAGTCACATAATCACTGACAAAATGAACTACAATGTCAAAAGAGTAAAAAAATATATTAGAGAAAGTCATACACACAAATCAATATTTAAACAAAATATGAGAGAGGATAAAAAGAGAGAAAGAATGTCATAAAATCTAATATCTACTATCTAACCAACCCAAATGATTTTCTCGTATTTAACTGATCGCTTAATGTGGGAGAATAAACGGGAACAAGGGTTAAGAAATAGACATGTCCTTATAGATCTATCTCAACACGGGGCCAATGGTAAAGGGGCCCAAATGAGAGATGGCCTATCAAAGGGCAAGGCTAACCAATGGAGCATAAGAACTTAGGGTTATCTTCATTGAAGACCTCCAATAATGTGTGTAAAAGTCCTTTGACCTTAGGTAAGCTAGGGCTGACCTTGAGGCGCGAGAACTCGACCCATCTCGAGGTGCTTGTCCTGCTTGTCATGCTTGATGACTAAGGTGCTTGAGGTTCTTGATGATTGAGGTGCTTAAGATGCTTGAGGTGCTTGATGATTGAGATGCTTGAGGTGCTTGACATGCGACACTTGTCAAGTTCCTCCTCATGTTGCCCTCATGGTGTGCCTGAAGCCTATTGGTTTTCCACCCAAGGGGTCCAATGATTATTTAAGATATTGAATTAATTGATTTTGCATCTATCAAGTCCTCTCTCTCAAAGGGGAAAGGGGGACACTTGTCTCAAGGCTACCCTTGCTGCTTGTAATGCCTCCTGCTTGTGATTGGCTAGGCCTATGGAGGGGTCCAATGAGCTTCAAGCATGAGCTACAAGGGGGGGTCGAACCAAGCAAGCTAGGGGGTTTCTTAGGGGTATACTCACCCACACACACTCACGAACACTCTCATTGTGTGCTATGCAAAGTGCAAGATCTCCCTCTCCTTCTCCAAGCAAGTAGAGGTTGAGAGCCTACACCAACACTCTTGGCTATGGAGTGCAAATCCAACCAAGAGCCATGCTTCAATTCTTAAGCTTGCCATCTCCTTCTTATTCATTACTGTATGCTAGCAAGAAGAGTTATGATAAGTGAGGAACTAATTCTTTCTCCTATGAAATGTTTCTTCTTCCTGTTCCCTCATTCCCTGCTAGCTCTCTCCACCTTCGAAGGTGTTTGAGGTCTTGGGATAGTTAAAGCTTTCTTCAAGTTTATGTTATGCTTGTGATGCATGAAATTTTCCATCTTCATTGCATCACCTAGGTTCCAAGGAACACAAAGTTTGTATTGTAACAAGTCTCTCTTAATGGGAGAAATCATAATACAAATGCCTATTGGAGGGGGGACCTGCTCCACATAAATCCGGTCCTCAATTGTTTGCATGTTCTCTAAATTCTCTCTCTTGCAAAAGTATTGTTCATGCCAAGTTAACAAATTTCTACGATTATGTTGCTATCTTCAATTATGTTCACCCTCTATGCTCACAAAGTCATTTCTCAAAAGTACTCTCATTAATTTCCGCTACCCTCAAGTTAAATAGGCCAATCCCATTACATTGGTATCAGAGCATTTGGTTTCTCTTTTCTTGCTTAAGAAGAGAGGTCCTTAAGTAGCCTATAAATGGTTGATGTTGTTAATTATATTAGGGTAAGTGGAGCTGGGATCTATTATCGGTTTTGTTGAGCCCACTATGTGGGGGATGGTGTACACTTCGGGAGCTTTGGACTTAATAATGGAGTCTTTTTAGACTTGCCTACGGGTTTACCATTATTGAGCCATAAGAAGTCCGAAAGGAGCTAGCCCTCGGCAACTCTGCTATGTTAGACCTACTCCACTACTCTCTATAATTAACCACTTCGAGCCGTGAGTGTAGATACTTAAGAGCCAATTTTCAAAGTCTAAGAGGAGTGGCAACTAAGGTTTTGAATTTCCAAAGCATACACTAAGTACATACATAAATTTTGTTAACATGGCTGACAATAATCAAGAGAGTAGAATGAACATTGATAGCTTTGATTTTTCACATGAAGGTGCTAATGATGATGCTCCCATGTTTGTGAATTATCTCGTCACTAGGTTGCAGCAAGCTATGGGTAACCTTGCTTTGCAAGCCAAAGTTACTCAACAACTTCGTGCTTATGGAATTTCCCTTCCTCTCCAAGAGGAGAGAGAGCTTAGAAGGCCTCTAGAAGAGACCCCCAAAAGAAGACTCTCTCCCATTGGAGAGGAGGAATCCAAAGAGCAAGAAAGCAATGAAAGTTTAAGTTCCTTTGAAGATGTGGCTCCACGAAGACAGCGGTCTAGACGATTGCCCACTCCTCCCAAGAGGAAAAGATCAACACATAGTCCTTCTCCTCATCACTCTGAAAGGCAAGAGAGGAAACAAAGGAAGAAAAGGGCTAGGAAGAGGTCACCCTCTTCTCCTTCTTCTTTACCTTCCTCCTCTTCTGACTTCTGTCAAGGCCTCAAAAAAACCTTGAGTACACATCTCGAAAGGCCTACATCAATACAAGATGCCCTTCTCAGGGCTAAGCCTCTTGCAGCTGAAGGAACGAACTCTACAAGGAACTATAATGGATCTAATAACTTTAGGGGAAGAGCCAGAGGAAATTTCAACCAAGGATATCAACAACGTGGAGTAGCTACAGCAGTGAACTTGGAGCAGACCTTCCCAAACGTTAGGTGCTATGGATGCACTCAAATGGGCCACTATAGAAATAACTGTCCAGAAGAGCAAAACCCTCGAACTACCGCTAGAGCCATTCCTCAAAATCAAGGAAATAATCTAAGAGGAGGTAGAAATGGAGGACGAGGTAGAGGAAGAGCAAGAGGAGCCAGATCTTATGCAATCACGGGAGAACCAACCTTAACGAACGAGGAGGATGAAAGAGCCACTCGCTTGGCCACAATTAGCAATCCTAAAACTCAGCAATAATAGGCAGTTTTGTAAACCACTATAAGTCGATAATGTAAAACTTTGAGTTACTTATATATTATAATGGTATACATTATTTTATTTTCCAAAATTACTTAAGGAGTCTAAAGTTAAATTAGCATTCAATCAAGAAATCAAGGGTTGATCTAGCAAATGAGACAGAGGTTCTCGATAGTAAGAAAAGAATTTGAATCTTGAGAATGAGATATTTATCAAAAAACCAACTCACAATCTTTGTGCACACGATAGCCTTCCTTGGAAAATGACCTAGATATGAAAGTATTAATGTACGAAACTAATAGGAAGCCGAAAAGAACTCTTGGTATGATACTTCTTAAAACCCTTTACATATTGTTGGTCAACCAGGTTAGAGCACAAAGGGGGTACCTCTGATGAAATAGTGGAAGCTTGTGCCGAATGCAGATTGCTCAAGATGGCAAGAACACGCCGAGCGCATTCAGATTGGCAAAGCTTGAATACATGATACTTGTCGAACGTTGATTGCTCTGAATGGTCAGTTAGACTGAGCGTGTTCATGTTGACAAGGTGGATAAATGGATCTTTTATAGAATGGATTTAATCTGGTTTTTGAGATGATCAATTGGTTTGTAAAGGTTTTTAAGATGAGGTTAACACTGAGAGTTTCTTGGGGAAAAATTGACTAGCAAGTAACTCCAACCGGATTGAATCCTTGAAACTAGAAAGAATTCTTAGAGTAATCAAGAACACTTGGTAAAGTGGAAAGATTATTTCACCAAGGATGCCACTTGGAAAAATGAAACCTCTTTTTTTCAAAGACTTTCTTAATTTTGGTTGAGATGAGGACATCTCAAATTCTTAAGTTGGGGTGATTGTAAGGTCTCCACCTTTCTAGCTGCAGAGGGATGAACTCAAAGTTTTAGGGGAAAGCATTGGACTTAGAAACAGGTAAAGCACTATTTCAAAAGCAATTAAAAATGGTATTTTTGGAATCTTAAGCACAGCAAACCCCGGGCTAGAAATTTTCAGATTTAAATTCGGACAAAAACTGAGCCTGCTAGTCCTTTCGAAAGATTCAATGTAAATTAAATTATTAAGAAAAATTGAATGATTGCAGTAATCATTTAAGCATAGACTTTACTAAAGGCCTCCCAGATATTTACCAATTAAGCAAAAATAGGTCAAAATATAACAAAATTGATATTTTAAAGTTGGCACGTAATGGGAGGGGTCATCACTGACCTACCAGGGACACAATTAGCAGCAGGGGGACACCATCTTGAGCTGTAGGGATGCTTGAGCTAAAAAAACTGCCAGTTTCAGCCTATGAGTCCCTAGAAACCTATAAATAAGACCCCTTGCTTCACATTTTGGGACAGACTCAGAGTCTTGGCCATTTCTCTCTCACCTAGAGAGAACTCTACTAAAAAATCACTAGAGAGAAAAACTCTAGTTGGTTAATCCATGATAATTAGCATTAAACCTTTTAATTAGCAAAATTATGCTAATTTACTTATATATTCTTAATAAACCCAATTATTTAAGAATATTAAACTTACTTATACTCTAATTTTCTCTCCTAATTCTTAATTCTTTGCTAATTATTGATATTAAGCTTAGGGATACTAATCTAATTAATTATTATGTTATATTAGGACTGAAATTAATCATTTTAGTCATAAATTAATGGTAATTATAGTAATTAAACTTAGATTGATATAAGATAATTATCAAGGTCGTATTAGACTGTCAAGATGCTAGAAAAATTATTTCTTAATTTTTTGAATAATTTTTGTAATTATTTAAGCAAAATTACACTGTTTTTAAGAGAAATGTAAAGGGGGGAATAAGAAAATTAGGCTAAAAAGCTTTGAGATAATTTGTAGAGATAAAAAAAATCTCAAGGAACCAGTTATAATTATTGTAACCATAGATAATTAGTTTAGCTAATTATCTTAGTAGAAAAACACTATTTTTGACGGTAAACTGAAGGGGAAAATTAGCAAATTAAATTAGATAGCTTTGAGATAATTTTTAGAGTTAAAATATATCATGAAAGACCTGTGATAATTAGCTTAACCATATAAAGTTAATTTAGCTAATTATCTTAGTTAAAAGACCCTATTTTTGAAGATAAATCAAAGAGAGAAATTAGTAAATCATGTTATATGATTACATGCTATTCATCAGAGTTAGAATACATGATAAAGAGGCCATGATAATTATATCAAAGTTAGAAAATTAGTATAGAACAATATATACTAATTTTAGATAAAAAGTAAAGAGAGAAATTAGTAAATCATGTTAGATGATTACATGCTATTCTTCAGAGCTATATTACATCATAAGAAAGACATGATAATTATGTTAAGGTTAGAAACTTAGTATAAATATTTATCTAAGTCAAATTATACTACTTCTAGCTGAAATTTAAAGGGAGAAATTAGTAAATCATGTTATATGATTACATCCTATTTATCAGAGTTAAATTACATGATAAAGAGGTCGTGATAATTATATCAAGGTTAAAAAATTAGTATAGATATTTATCTAAGTCAAACTATACTAGTTTTAGCTGAAAATTAAAGATGGAAATTAAATAAGTAAGTTAGAAAATTAAAAGATAATTAACAGAGGTTAAAAATAACCTTATCTACTTGTGATAATTATACCATAGTTAATTAGTGAGTTTAGGAAATTACAATTGACCAAAAGTCCTATTTTTAGCGAAAGATTAATTAAAATAAATAGATTTGCAGTCAAAAGTTTTTAGGAAAATTAAAGTAAGTGTAAACCTGTGATATAAAATTGAGGAAATGAAATCTTTAAGATAAAATAAATAGAATAAATATTTAGCTCAAAATAAGCAGATTCCAAGCTTAAATTTTGATGGGGAAATTAGGAGAAAGATATAGAAAATTATAAGAAAATTAGGAGAGCTTAGAAGACCCTTAGGAAACGCTTTGGAAAAATTTATCATACCCATATAGGAAAGTAAGAAATTACTAGGTCAAGAATTTACCAATTAAGACTACAAATTTAACCTTGGATGGGCTACAATTGATACAAAGGTTAAGTCTAGCTTTCAAATAATTTACCTAATGATTAGATGTTTTTTTAAAAAGAAGTTATGGCACCTAAAAGGACCCGAGCCAATCCTACATTTGATGATGAGGACAGAGCTCTAAAAAGAACTAGAGCATCGCACGACGATGAAGCTGGGCCTAGTAGTAGGATTACGGAGGAGAGTCTTCAGGCGCCAGCGCAACAGCAGATGGCCGATCAGTCCCAGGTGGGTTTCCCATTATTCAATTAGGTCTTTAAATAGTTTAAGTTCTTTTATAAGTTGACATTGCATATGTAAGGAGTGAGTAAGAATCAGAAAAAGAATAGTTGGTCGAAAACGGAAGGTAACTTCCAAGACACCAACGTGCAATTGTTTATAAAGTAGAAAAGAATTGTTTGGGTTAAAACTGGTTGAATTAGGAAAGATATGATTGATCATCCTTAAGACAGATTGTCTCAAGACACCTCCGACTCCTTGGTATAAATTGATGATAATGATGGCTTTCCAGCCACGGATAAGTCGATTACCCCCATGAACGATGAGTTTCTACTCCATATCATGTCTTGATGTTTCTACATAAGTTAGGATACCGTTTTTATCCCAGGGGAGCTGCCTGATTGTATGGGCAACTGGTTTTGTGTATGGACACCCGGAACCTTGGGTGGGGGTTTATCCACTCCGGATTGTGAATAAGGAATGGATGCCGTTTTTTCACCCTTAGGTGATCTTGAGACAAGAAGACTACTGGTCATGGTTATTATGGACAATGTTTTGATTGACAGTACCCTGTCTTAAGTTTAAAGATGTCTGTTTGCTAAAAGAATTCTTTTTTATGTTGTCTTTAATATTTGATTGAAATAATTACTGTGACGAAAAGTTAAAAGAAACCATTATTTTAAATGTTAAAACAATGTGATAGTAATTAGAAAATAAAGGAATCATGTGTGAGTGCGGAGTGGTAAGTGGGGATTGACTAAGGTTGTCAATCATGGACGAGTGGACCTGATTAGTTAGGTAACTATCCATTCCCGCGCACTGAAAGCATCTAGAAACTTCTCCACTTGGAAGAGGAGTCCACCAGCGGCGGCTGTGCCCTCACATATGTTATGGGAAAAAAGCGTTGGCTAAGGAAACCTTAATTCGAATGATGGAAGTTATAGGGCCGGAATAGTTTTTCTGGACTTTTAATACGTTGTCCCGTTTCCACTGCGAGACAGGAATAGGTCTTCTTCTAAGGCTATAGACCCAAGACATTGTCAATGGTAAAGGTCTATTCCTTGGATTTTTCTTGTTTAGAGACTCTGATTTTTATCAGACCTAGAGACCTGTCAAGGATCCCATCCCGCTTTTTTGATGTCGGTGGGTTGGGGACATTACAACATAGGATCTATGTTTATGCGGTTAGTGCAATATTGGTGTGCATCTCCTGATCCGCCATTGTTCGCATTGCTGTCATCTTTTTGCGTATGCGTTTGACAGTGTTTAGTTGGTCAGAGAAACCCTTCTAGAGTTGGAGACACTGACATTGATAGTTCTTTGAGATTCTATCTTGCTAGTTTAGCCATTTTGATCAGCATTTCAGTCATTGTACACATTTGTTTTGGGTTCAGAAGTCAGCTTTGTAGGGGAGACTTTGCTGAAATTTTCCAGGTTTTTCTATCATCTTCTTTAGTGCAACGGATCTATCACTTTTTGTTCCTTGTTGAGTGGTGATGGCTTCATCATCAGAGGACTCTTTGTTCAACATTGAGAATTTAGATGGCACTAACTTCCCATTTTGGAAGGAACAAATTTACAATGTCTTAGTACAAAAGAAGCAGATCCGATCTATAAGGATGAAGGGGATAAAGCGTGAGGATATGGATGAGTATAATTGGCAGGAATTGGATGAGCTTGCCAGGTTCACCATCATGCTAACTTTGTCAAAGAATCTGTACTTCAATGTGAACATGGAAAAGACTAGCTATGAACTATGGAAGAAGTTATGTGACTTGTACGAGAAGAAAAGTGCAACATCATAGGTTTATTGGCTGAAAAAGTTAGTTGATTTGAAGATGGATGAGGGCACACCCATGTGCCACCATCTCAATGAGCTCAATAATATTTTCAGTCAACTTTTTGCACAAGGAGTCAATTTTGACGATTCGATCAACGCAATGTTCTTGCTCGCTACATTGCCAAAAAGTTGGGATACTTTTCACACAGCCATAGTAACTAAACACCTCTTGATGGTTTAACATGTGCTGATGTTGAGGGAAATGTTACTTACTAAAGAGGTTAACATGAAGAATCTTGATGCTTCTCATGGTACTAGCAATGCTCTCGTTGTTTGTGGTCGATCATAGGAAAAGGGCAAGTAGAATCAGAGAGGAAATCTTGTAGCAAATCTCATGGCCGAAGAGACATTGAGTGCTATCATTGTCACAAAAGGGTCATATGAAGAAAGACTGTCAAAAGTGGAAACAAGACAAAGGTAAAGACAAGAAGCATGAAGAAGGCAAGACTAAGGAAAATTGAAGAGATCAACAATGTTTTTGTTGAAGATTCTGATGGAGACATTTATGTCACATCTGCCATGGATTCAACATTTTTGGTTGCCACTGATGACTATGCTTTACAGGATTGGGTTCTTGACTCAGGTGCATCATTTCATGTGACTCCTCATAGGGAGTGGTTTAGTATGTATATGATGCAACCCGTAAAGGTTGTGTTCGTCTTGGAAATGTTTTTTCTTGCGACATAGTTTGTGTCGGCGATGTGCATCCTAAATTTCAGAATGGTTCTTCATTCATGCTCGAGAATGTGAGACATGTACCTAAGCTTACCAAAATTTTGATTAGTATAGGACAATTAAATGATGCAAGATATTACTGTACATTTGGTGATAGTTCATGGAAGATCACCAAAGGTTCTTTAGTGGTAGCACATGGTTCAAAGTCTGGGACTTTGTACATGTTATATGTATCCAATGTTAAAAACCATGTAATTTGTGTGACCAAGCAGTCAAGTGTTTCTTTGTGGCATCACTGGTTAGGACATATTTCTCAAAAGGGAATGAAAATATTGTCTCGTTTTGGTTATGTTCCTGGCTTCAATTTCTCAGACTTTTGAGATTTTGTGAGTATTGTCTTTATGGTAAACAAACACATTCACCACACAAAAGGGGAAGCACTCAGAAAAGTGAGCCATTAGAGTTAGTGCATAGTGTTGTGTGTGGACCTATGCCTAACATATCCATGGGAGGTTCATTATACTACATTCATAGATGACTTCTCATGGAAAGTGTGGGTATATCCTCTCAGGAAGAAGGATGAAGTTCTTTCAAAATTTTAGAATTTGTGGCATTAGTGAAGAATCAATTTTGCAAGAAAGTCAAGTGCTTAAGATCAGACAATGGTGGTGAGTATGTCACTAAAGCCTTTCAAAATTTTTGTGATTCCAAAGGCATCAAAAGAGAGTTGACTGCTCCATATAACCCTCCACAAAATGGTGTTGGTGAGAGGATGAACCGTACCATACAAGAGAAGTTACATAGCATGTTGTCTAATGCAGAGTTTCCTAATGGATTTTGGGTGAAAGCGTTAGCAACTGCTGTACATCTTATTAATAGATCTCCTAACAAGGCTTTAGATGAGAAGGTACCTGAAGAGATTTGGTCCGGGAAGCCACCTTCTTACAAGTATCTTAGAGTCTTTAGTTGTGAAGCATATTGCCATGTTCCAAAGGATTTTTGAATCAAGTTGGATCCTAAGTCAAAGAAATGCATACTTCTTGGCTATGGCAATCCCAGCAAGATGGGATTTTGGTTATGGGATCCTGAAGCTAAAAAGATAGTTCACAGCAATGACGTATACTTCAATGAAGAAAGATGCATAAGATGTCATAAAAACTAATATCTAACCAACCCAAATGATTTTCTCACATTAAACTGATCACTTAATGTGGGAGAATAAACGGGAACAAGGGTTAAGATATAGACATGTGCTTATAGATCTATCTCAACATGGGGCCAATGGTAAAGGAGCCCAAATGAGAGATGGTCTATCAAAGAGCAAGGCTAACCAATGGAGCATAAGACCTTAGGGTTAGCTTCATTGAAGACCTCCAATAATGTGTGTAAAATTCCTTTGACCTTAGGTAAGCTAGGGCTGAGCTTGAGGCGCGAGAACCCGACCTAGCTCGAGGTGCTTGTCTTGCTTGTCATGCTTGATGATGAATAAGGTGCTTGAGGTGCTTAATGATTGAGATGCTTGAGGTGCTTGACATGCTTGAGATGTTAGGATTGCACTTGAGGTGAGAACCCAGCCCAAGCTTAAAGTGCCTAAGGGCCAAGCTTTTGGTGGGAACTGGGCCTATGCATGAGGGCTTGAGGTGTCAAAAAGTCAAAGATTCAATCCCTACAAGGAGGGGGCGAGCCCTACATGAGGGGGGATGTTAAGGCGGTTACGCCGCTAGCGGAAGCTAAATAGCGAGAACTCAACCAACAACAGAATTTGTCAAACGAGGACGGAGCTTGACCCGCAGGCGCATGGAAACAACTAGGTGGGTGTCAAATCACCTACTCGACCTTCTAATGACAATCACTACTAAGGAAATAAAATCTAAGTTCTAAAATACGCAAGTGACTGAAATCCGTACTACGAACGAATGCTATACGAAATAGGATCTAGAATCATTGAATCGATCTCAAACTCAAGGGGAAGTCTATACACTAGGTAAGAACAACACCCTAAAGACTTGAACTGCAAAATCAACCTATAACCACTCCGTGCGGTAAACGCGTATGAAGACAGGCCGAAAAATACAGGTGATTGAAACTTGACCCCAATGGTACTAATGTGTAGCTCTACTCGTTGTGGTTCTATAGATATGCTGCACGCTCCATTCTGACACACGAGTTGGAAGAAAACTCACACCGAAGCTCGTAGGAACTTACCACACATAGAAGCCGATAGCGCGCACTCTTGGTATCTGTGCGTAGCTCTCGCCGTTGCTAACACAATGGCGGTGTCGTTTCTCCAATGGCGGCTCCGTAGCTCGCGTAGCACGTAGATAAGACTCTCACTCACTCTCTCTCTCTCAGACACAGTCACGGCGCTCAAAAAACTCACTTTTATTAATAATCTGCCCCCCCCTTAGGTTACAAAAACTTTGGCTTATATACCTCAGCCTTGGAGGTGAGAACATTAACTAATTACATCAGCAAGTGAAATTACTTCGGGATTACAAGCTGGAAACTCAATTGAGTCCCGTTACTTAATGAATGGCTCAAATCAAAATTAATGTCGGAAAGACATTTATTACAATCAATGGTTACAAAATGATGAGTGTGAGCAAAAATGTGGGTGTGATCCTCTGTTGGCTCAACACTCCCCCCCTCCGCGTTCATGTCGTCCCTGACATGAATTTTATGCTTGGTCAATAAAGTCCTGTCGTCTTGAGCATCTGCAAATGTGATTCGTATCGTAGGTTGCCGATGGTCAAGGTTGGGCCGAATATTTTACTTTCGTGGGTGAAAAAGCCGGTGTAGAAAGCTTCTTCGAATGTTTGCATGTGGAAGCTAGGCAAAAACATAATCCTTTGGTATAGGAGGTGTAACACTTTTGGAGAAGGCTGCAATGAAAGATCATACATCATATCAGTCACCGTGTCGGCTGTTGATAGTAGACTCGAGGTCGTGGCTTTATCTGGCGCGAACACTTTAATGCAAGCTAAGAGAGTCCTGCAGATTTTCTTGAGCATCTGACATGAAAGGTCAGGAGAGCCAGTAAAGAGCTTGATGGTGCCCGTTAGGGTTTTCACCATGTAGGCTTTACCTATTCTCTCTCCTGCCTTTGGTCCTGGCATCCTGGGATAATTAAGCCAATTTGGCTTCTTTTCTGCAATCCTGCCATGCTCTTTCCAGTTTCTGACTCTTGGCACTGGGCAGAAGGTTGCATCCTCCCGAATCTCCTTTGGTGCCTCCACCAAGTAGATGAGGTAGGCTGGGTATTTGTTCAGCCAACCTTTCCTCCATCTAGGTTGTGAATCTACTATCTTCTTTGATTGTTCCTCCTTTGTGATGTCGCCTTCATAAAGAGCGACATACTGCTCCTCCTCTATTCTCTTTTTCGTCTTTAGCACTTCAAATTTCATCAAAGGGAAAGGCAGGCTGGGTTGCATCCACTGTTCATGGAGAAATTTTGTGTCTAGTCCCTGAAGTCTAATGGAGATTAGGAGTCTCCTCTCCCATTCCATTTCCGCCTTGGCACTCTCCTCTGCTGACTTTTCTATTTGGTCATGGAGCCTTTGTTCTTCTTCTTCAGAGATTCTTGAAGTCGAGGCCACCTCTTGAGCTGGGGCTGGATCTTCAATTGTGGTTGCCTCTCCAGTTTCTGGTAGCTCTATGGCTGCTCCACCTGATTCTTCTTGTGGTGTCTCTGTCTCTCTTCTTTGTTGCTCTTGTAGATCTTGGAGCTGTTTGCGGAGGGCCTCATTCTCTGTCCGTAGTGTTTGATTTTCTAATGTGAGCCTCTCCTCTACGGCCAATGATCCCTCCGCAATGTGCAACCTTTGCACTTGCTCTAATCTTAGGTCTCTTTGTAAGCTTCGGACCTGGTCTTCCAAAACTGGTACGATAGCTCCCTCTTGTTCGGTTCCTGCTCTGCTAGCTCTAGGGGTAGACCTGAGTCTAGTGATTGTTCTTTCTTGGAGCTCGACTCTTTCCCTTAGCTCAATGAGCTCATCCTTAGCCGCCTCCAACTCATCCTCTATCCGCTCCCTTGCTTCCTGTGCACTTGTTACTTCTCTTGAAGCCTCGGCTAGCTGGAGTACCAAGCCGTCTCTCTCGTTTTCCGCGTCATAGAGTGATGCTTTATGACTTTCAGATTCAGTCATAGCATTCTCTAAATTTCTCTTCAACTCTGCTTCCCTTTGTTTGGCTATCTCAATCTCTACTTCCTTTGCCTTGGACCTTTCTTTTATCTTGCTGAGCAGTTCATGCACCATGTGCATGTCTTTTTCATCATCATCTATCAACTCTAAAGCTCTTTCCGCCGCCACCTCCACTGGCTTTGGCTCTTCTAGTACTTTCGGTTCGTCCAGTTTCTCTTCACTTTCTTTTTTACTCTTTGTCTTTTTCTCCATCCCTCTTCGTTCATCTTGTTTTTGTAGGGTGATCCCATAAACTGCCTCAAGGTCCTCTTCTTCGGTGTATCCTATCTCTACCAGATCCTCATAATCATTTCTCTTTTGCTGAACTGGATCTATCTTCTTTTCTTTGGTCTCGGCTTCTGGCTTTTCCAAAACATCTGTGTCCACCTCTACTGTGGTCTCTTCCACAATTTTTTCCGTCTTCTTCGGGCTTGGTACATCAGTCATAGAGGGATGTTTGTCCTCAGCTTCCTTGGATTTCCCCTTGTCGGCTTGCCCATCTTTCTCTTGAGGCTTAGTAGACTCATCTACTTTCCTTTTCCCCTTGTCGTCTTTTTTCAGCTCAGCTTTTAATTGCTGTACCTCCTCTTCAGTGTATGGCTCGACAGGTTGCTGTTCCAAAATAGCCTCTGACTCCTCATAAGCTTTAATATATTGATCGTATTGATCAATAT
Source organism: Adiantum capillus-veneris (assembly GCF_014529385.1). Taxonomy (NCBI): domain Eukaryota; kingdom Viridiplantae; phylum Streptophyta; class Polypodiopsida; order Polypodiales; family Pteridaceae; genus Adiantum; species Adiantum capillus-veneris. The sequence goes on from NC_140937.1 coordinate 45,153,416, forward strand.
GTGGCCTGGCCAAGGTAGTTCCGACTTTAGTGGGGTCTGGCACCCACTTTTCTTCAAAGTCACCCTTTAGATCTCTTTCCGCTCTAAACTGCTCCACTAATCTTTCCATCCTTGCCGCTTTCTGACTTTTGGTTTGCTTGGGAGCAACCTTCTTCTTTACTTTCTTCTTAAGTGGCTCGGCCACATCCTCTTCAGGTTCTGAAACTACTTCTAGTTTCCGACGTGCTCTTGTGGATGCCCTCTTGGGTACTTTGGGCTGTTCTTCCTCCTCGTCGGCTTCTCTAAGCCACTCATTCTGGGAGGGAGCCTTTGGCCACTGATCTCTAACTCCAATAGCTTCATAAGCTATTCTTGTCAGAATTTCCGCTCCTCCTATGTATTTTGGCTTCTCGTTGTGCATGGCAATTACTTGCTCGTGGATGTGTTGAGCGTAATTCACCTCTTTTGGCATATTGCTCTTTAATGCCCATGTGATGGTGGTTGCAATGGCATGGGGTGGTGTCGTATACTTTTGCGGTCTTTTACTGCAAACATGAAGAAATTGGTTGTACAGTCGGCAACGGGTTGCTGCTCTTGGGTCCGCCATATCTCCATAGGTCGCATTCTGTTTCTTGGGCCCATAGACCTCTATGGCCTCTCTTCTTTCCCTGACCGAGCTCCCTTTGTTGTGCAGCTTCAATGCGTCTGCAATTAGCTGTGGAGTGATCTGTACTTCTACCTTCTCTCCATCCATGGCTGTCAATGTGGCTTTTCCATCCTTCTGAATGGATGTTGCCAACTCGTACACTCTTCTTGTATCCACACCTGATGGTCTCGAGGTGAAGAAACTGTGCAAGTCTGCCCTTTCCAGGTACCTGCTGATGTCTCCTGACCTGCTATAATCTACCAATTCTTGTGGGATCATCGGTACATCCACCGCTTGCCCTTGAGGATCTCTGAAAGTCCCCTAGTAGATCTTTATTCCCTCTTTCTCCAATACTGCTTCCTCCACCCAAGTTTTGGTTGGCTTGAGGGTTTCTGCTGGAATGTCAAAGGGTTCCGCTTCTGCAATAGCATCTTTGATTGTCGGTCTTTTTCTCTTCGTTGCCGATGACTTGGTGGAATCCATGGATCCTGTAACTCCAATTTCAGAAGTTAGCGTCTTTTTAGTACTGAAAGCCGAAGTGAAGCTTTTAACTATCCAAACGACTTGAAAATTGAAACATGAGCTATTCAGGGCCTAAGGATGCAAGGTAGGTGGAAAAATATGCAAAATGGGCTCAAAATCATGCTGGAGACATCATACGCGTATGATGTCTTTTGTGTCAAAATGACTTCATATTGGTTGTGCTTGTAGCTGATAGTGTATACATGATTATCATATGCTTGGATTTGAGTTTGGATCCCATTTGGTCAAGTTTTGGCCAATTTAGTCCAGTTCCGGCTCTTGGCAAAATTTTGAAAGGGAATTGGATTTTATGATCCAAATTGGATAAAACTTGGTGGTTCACTTTCAAATGGCATGTAGATCACTTCTGTTTGGTGGTTGAAGCCCTGAGGTGCCAAAATCACATAGTGAGACATCATACGCGTATGATGTCTTTTAGTGTATTTTTGGACCAAATTTCTCTATAAGCTTGGATTTGGCTTTAGATAGGCTTATTCAGTGGATTTATGAAGTTTGGATAGATTTTGGGCTAAAAATGGCTCTGGAGACATCATATGCGTATGATGTCTTTTTCATCAATTTTGCATGGGATTGGTTCTGTGGACTCCCCATGTACTAGTGAAGGACTGTCTCTACTCAAATCTTGGTTTGGACTTGAGTATGTCTGATTTGGGCCAAAAATAGGCTTTAGGTGAAGGATTTTCCCTCAATTGGGCTAATGGGGTGATCCTCTTGACCAAATGGTTCCAAATTTCATATGTAGCATGTATTAGATATATATAATGGATGTATGATGACAAACGAGCAGTTTTGGCTCTGTAAGTGCAAATAGACATCATACGCGTATGATGTCTTTTGTGTCAAAATGGTGCTTTTTGGTTCCAGATAGCTTGTAGATGTGTTTAACAACAATCCTACAAAGTTTCAATGAGTTTGGAGTTATTTTGACAAAATTAGGACCAAAAATCAATTTTATGGCCTACTTTGCGTCTTTTTGGTTTTCCTTGGGTTTTCTAACTCCAATTCTCATGATACTTGGTTCATAGGATGTGATTAACATGTGGAATGAGGCTATGCACTCAAATGTTGAAATGGATGTGAAATTCATGCTGTGAGACATCATACGCGTATGATGTCTTTTCTTGAAATGTTGGTCCTTTTGTGCAAAGAATGCTTTGTGCTAGTGCCCTAAGCCCTGCTAACTAGTTTTCAACTTAAGAAGTCATCAGTTTAGCTAAAAAGCCCCCTTATAGGCATTTCAGTCTCCGAAGTCGTCTTTTTGCCTTGGAGTTCAATCTCTTCAACTTTTCTTCTCGAGAGTTGCATTTCCAGCTTATTGGATATGTTGTGAAGCCATCTATTTGGTTGAACTTGACTTTGGCTCCCCGTTCTCCATCTTTCTCCATTTGGTTGCCCAAAAGCGTCTTCTTCACCATCGGTAAGTGAATCAGCTTTCTTTTGGGTTTTGCTTGCAAACATAAGTCATCAATAGTTACTTGAAGCTGCTTGTGAAGTTTCATTTCATTCGGTCGTCAATTTCAGCCGTTATGCCAAAATGACGCTTTGTGTGTCTGTCGTCGAATCGGTTGTTTTGACCCACTTTTGGTGGTCCAAACCTGGAGATACTCCATGGTTGCATTGCCCTCGATGTTGTTAAGCTTCCTGAGAAGTTTTGTGTCGTTTCGACAACTTTTTCCTGTTTGCCTCTTGCAGGCTCTGTTGACCTAGGGTTTTTCCAGTCGTTCTTTCTCGAGCTTTGAGTGTTAGAAACCCATCTTCTATACTAGGGTAACCCACCTATAAGTTCTTGCAAGGTTTGATTAGGCGGTTGTGCCACTACCTAGCATTCTACCGCATTCCCCGTCTGCTCTTGTTTCTTGGTTTTGCTCAGTTTTCGCGACAAAAGTTAATGATAAGCATCAAAAGCTTATGGCAACGAGTCTACCTCTCATGTCTGGTGTCCTCTGAGCTCTCGTAGCAGTCGTAGAAGGCTGTAGAAGGTTGGATGCTCCTGTGTGCTCTTTGCTCTCTCCAAGTGGGTAATAGTGCAAATGAGCCTATAAGTGAAGTAAAAAATACTTAACTTTGGACTTCCTGGATCACTTGTTACCAAATTTGACATGTGATCCTATCTCGTCGTGAAATGCACTTTAGGATTTGAAATTTCTCAATTTGGACTCCGTTTGACCTTTTTCTGAGAAATCTGTCCACTTTGCCAAAATTCTGTCATTTCGGGCTTTCCGCAACTTTTCCCGAATTGTACTCAATTTTTACCATGGGTTGCCCTTGTCATTAGGATCATCACCATCTATTCTTTTCTTTTTTCTGATCTCGTTTCACCTGCTTTTTTATTTTTCTTTTACTTTTATCAAGAAAATCATAAAAAATAAAGGAAAATAGCAAATTGAAGCCAAAAAATTCCAAACATACACAATAAATAGCTGGCAACCCTGTGTATATGAATATACACTTATTTGTGATTTCTGGACTTGGATTACCATTTTTTTCCACTTTTTAGCTCCAAAAACACTCTTATTTAGTGATATTTACACGTCTAGAGACCCAAATTCATCATTTGATCTCTTCTTGTTGCAAAAAAAGGTATATAAGGGCATAAATATTATCAATATCCGCAATCAAACATAAAAATTACGAAATCATGTAAGACACTGCCCTTGTAATATAATTTTTATTTTTCTTTGTTTTTGTCGCTTGTAGCTGCTTTGTAGCTCCTGTATACCTGTATACCTCCCCCCCTCCTAGTCTGAGTCCTCCTGGACGACTATGAAGTGTCTGTGGGCGAAGCATTGTAGTTGTTTTGGTCATAAGCTCCCAATGCAATTATAGAGCGATGATACAACAGTCTTTCCAATAAAGCTGCTCTTTGTTTGATTGAAGGATTGGTGGTCGGGTTTTGGGTTGGTTTTTGCACTTCAGTAGTAGAATCAGTAGATGGATTCTTCTTTACCTTGTTATTATTTTTCACAATCCAAATCTGCTTCCGCTTCGCTTGTGCTTGCCACAAACTCTTTGCGACCCAAACCTGCTTTGTTCTTTGTGTTGATTTCCTCGCCTTGAAATACCTAGGAGTTTTCGTGGATTGTACTGAAGGGAGTTCCTGTTTACAAATCCTTGGGATCCAAATTTGCTTGCTATAGCTTTGTGCCGTCATGAACTTCTTTGGAATCCAGATCTGTTTCACTGTCCTTGATTGTCTGGAATCACTTTGTTGTCTGGTATTGAAGACTCTGTTTTCCACCTTTGTGTTCTCTGGCACAACCTTTTTTGGTCTCCATACCAACTTTGACTCCGTTTTTTCCCAAGGTTGAGCTGTTATATTATTGCTTGTCTTCCTTATCCAATGTTGAGAGTTCCTCGTCGAAGAGCAATCCAGTTGTATAGAAACTTTTGGTTGCCATTGCTTCTTCTTTTTCTCTGGTTGTTGTTTACCTTTGTTCTTGGATTCTTCCTTTGGAGATGGCTCTGCTCCTTTGGTGAACTTAACTGATTGACTTTCACTTTCGTATTTGATAAGCACTGATTTAGAACTCCAGTCAATCATTGCATTGTATTGCTTCTGCCATGGTTTTCCTAGCAATAATGGATGTTGTGTAGCTTGGTCTTCAACCACGTAAAACATATGAGGATACACATACTGGTTAATCTGTATATGTAAAATTGTGCATCCGACAGTTTTGATTGAATTCTCAGAGTAACTCTTTAACTCTTGCTTGGCAATTTGTAATTTAGTGTCATTTGTCAATTGTCTATACAAACTGAGTGAAAGTAGGTTAGTTTGAGCTCCTGAATCCAATAGTGCTCTGGCTTTGATTTGGTTGGTTCCTACTTTGCATTCAATGATGGGTTCTTCTTTGTCATTATCCATTTCTGTTATACTGACTGCGTTTATTCGTATTGCTCCTTCATTGCGCTGTTTCTGACGTAGTAGTCTTTTTTTCTCCATTCTTTCCTTCGCCTCGGCTTGCGCTTCCTCCACAATCTTTTTCTTTTTCTGGACACGCAGCTTTTCTTGATGTATTTTGAGAAGCATGTCTTGGGTTAGCGGCAAAAGATACTTTTTCACTTTGCAGCCACTAATCCAATTGGGCATTTCTTCTTCGTCTAATGTAGCAAGCTTGACGGCTCCACTTGGTGATAGATCTTTAATCACCAGAGGTCCCATCCCTCACTTTTTAAGCTTCTTAGCATGCTGTTTCAGAGTGTAAACTAGGACATAGTCCCCAACCTTAAACTCTTTAGTCTGCACATGCTTATCAAAAAATTCCTTTTGTCGTCTTTTTTGAGCGTAGATAGAAGCTATTGCTTTTAGGCGAAGCTCGTCTAGATTTTCCAGGTCATCTATTCTATCAGAAAGCTCATGCCCTGTCCACTCTAGATCCTTAGCCACCCTTAAGGTTGAAATCAAGAATTCTATTGGTAAGATAGCATTTAGCCCAAAAACCATGTTATATGGGGTCTCTCCTATTGATGTTTTATATGCTACCCTATATGCGCATAATGTTGAATGCAACTTCAGGTCCCAGTCAGTTCTCGACTCAGATACAATCTTTGTAAGGACCGTGCATATGGTTTTGTTCGTTGCTTCAGCTTGTCCGTTTGCTTGTGGATGATACGGGGTTGATTTCCTATGGATTACCATGAATTCATCTAGAAGGATCTCTATCACTTCATTTATAAAATGTGTGCCGCGATCACTCACAATTTCTATTGGCAATCCATATCGTACAAAGACGTATTCATATAGAAATTGTGCCGTGGTCCTGGCATTTGCTTTTTGAGTTGCCTTTGCTTCGACCCACTTTGTTAGATAGTCTGTAGCCACAACGATGTATTGTGCATGAGTCTTATATGCAGGAGGTGAAATGGGTCCGACATAATCAATCCCCCATTTTGCAAAAGCTCTTGCCCCCATCATTGGTCTAAGCGGCATATCATCTCTTTTAAGTGGTACTTTGGTCCGCTGACAGTCATCACACCATTTAACGTATTCCTCAGTGTCCATATGTAATGTTGTCCACCATATTCCTGCGGCTAAGACAAGTTTTGCTGTCTTATCACCTGAGAAATGGCCTCCACCTACTCCTCCATGAGCTTGCTCCAGGATTATCACATACTCAGACTCTGATGCGCAAATCCTAAGCTGGTTGTCTTTACCTCTCTTATAGAGTTGATCTCCTATTAAAGAGTAATCTCTAGCTTCTGTCTCTACAGATTTCTGACGAGCTTTTGACGTTCCTTTTGGGAAAGTTCTATTTGTGAGATATTCAATAATATACTGACTCCATTCCGGAGCGATCATTATCTGATATAATGTCGAATACTTTGCTGGCGGTTTTGATGAACATACAATACATACAGTGACATATTCATGTACGCTTTCTTTCATTCCTGGCCAATAGACTCCCAATTGTAACAAATTCCTATATGTGTTCCTTCTTGAACAATGAAATGCACATTCCTGAACATGTGCTTCGCACAGATATATATTATATTCCTCAGGATTGATGCATAGTCGTAAAACATGATCATTTCCCAATTGATACAACCTTCCTGCAACCAATTGAAGATTCTTGGATTGTTGAATAACAATATGTTTCTGGTTTTATTCTCTTCTATCAAACTCTCCTCCATAGGTTAATAGGCTAACGACATTTTGAGACCACTTCGGTATCATTTCTATGTTGAACAAGTACGTCAACTACTCCTATAGGGTCTTCTACATTCGTCAATCGCAAAAGATGATCAACTCTAAGATGTGTTTTTCCTTTCTTTACTACTACCGTGAAGTCGAATTCCAGTAAGATAATGAACCATCTCACTATTCTCCCGGTATTGCATGGTTTATTCACTAGGTAGAGCAAGGCTTGGTGATCCGTAAAAAACAAAAACTTGTTGGCTAGAAGATAATGCCGAAATTTCTTCACAGCATATATCATTCCTAATCCTTCTCTCTCTGTTGTGGTGTAATTCTTCTCTGCATTGTTGAGCTGTCGACTGGCGTAACAGATAGGAAAATCCATGTTTCCTTCTTCTGGCTGAGCCAGAATGCATCCTATTGCATATGCCGAAGCATCTATATGCACATGGAATATCTTCTCCCAATCTGGTGATTTCAAGACTGGAGCAGTAATGAGTGCCTCTTTCAATTTCTTGAATGATTCCTCACACTCCTCTGTCCATTCAAAGTTCACTATTAGCCTGTAAAGTGGTTGGCCTATTATAACGTACATGTAATTGAATTGTCTATAATATCCGCAATGTCCCATAAAGCTCTGTACTTGTTTCGCATTGGTTGGTCTAGGCATATCCACTATAACTTTTATCTTCTCTAAATCCGTGGATATTCCGTTTTGTGAGACAATATGTCCTAGAATTCTGCCCTGTCGGACCATAAACACACATTTCTCAGGATTGAGACAAATGCGATATGTCCTACATTTCTCAAATACTTTTCTTAGGTGCTCTAGATGCTCATCTCTCAGAAGAGAATGTACACATAAGTCATCCATGTATATTTCTAGAAACAACCTTAAGTATTCTTTGAAAGCATGCGTCATCAGCCTCTGGAAGGTTGCGGGAGCATTGGTTAGACCAAAAGGCATAACCCGGTAAGCATAAATTCCCCACTCCGTTGAAAAATCTGTTTTATGTTGATCTGCCGGTGCTATGGCTAGCTGGTTATATCCTGAAAAACCATCAAGAAAGGAGTATGCTGTTTGTTGGGGTATAAAGCCCAATGTGGTCGCCCAGGTAAGTGGGCGGGCCGCCAGGTATGTACACATATTCTTTTGTAAAAACCTAATAAGAACTCACTATGCTCTACACATTACAGTAGAGCTAGTTCACCATATCGTCGTGCTCTTCTTCTCGCACTCTCTCTCGCATCGCACTTCCGCTCGTACTCCTTCAACTGGTATTAGAGCTCAGATCGAGGCTCGAGGCAGCACTGCAGAAGGCTAGAGTCACCAGCTCAGATTAGAGTGAACTTCGACAGGCGAAGACACGGCCCCAAATCTCGTGGGAGAGCCCGAAGGCCTCGATGTACTCAGAATTTCATTCTGAAGTCATCTCGGTCACTGTTCGGCTTCGACAAAGGTCTGCGCAGGCCATTTTCGACTACGTGGTCTCGGCGGGTGCAGATCCGACTCTGCAAATTTGGGGTTTTCGGCCTACGACTGCAGGTGTTGAGGATATCGACACTCCCAGAGTGTTTATTTGTGGCTGTCTACACATCGAAGGACAGCTCACAGTTCTTGGAGGCGTGTCATATACGACACGGGCGCATCTACACACAAACTGTAGGCGACATCCACTAGTTCATCAGGTAGTGTTTGCTGCTTGATATTCCAGATTTCATCCTGACATTGCAGGTACTTCCACATGGGATGTATTGTCAGAGATGATGTATGTCTGTTGAGGGTTTGTTGGCTGTGAGTCACGCAGCAAACAACCGCCGCAGCGGTTACAACATACAGTGGGAAATTTGTGGATGTATGACTTTGTGGGAAGTCTATGTACTGTCAGATTTACTGCAGCCTTTGTTGAGGGTCGAGTGAGGTTTTATTGAGCTGGGGGATTCTCGAATGTTGACATCCTTTCGGTGATACAGGTCTTGGAGTGATCCCTCGAGCACCCTTAGATAGGCAGCTAGGATGCATTGACTGTGAGTTAGATAGTTGGGATTGCATCTTTGCTTTACTGCTGTTGAGGCATTGTCGCAGTCTATGCTTACAGGACAATGACAGGACACTCAGAGACAGTACAGGTGCAGGACAGGTTTACCCGCAGCTTACAGTGTCAGAGAGACAGTGTTTTTGAGTTGTTTTTTGAGTACACCAGAGCCATTTTACAAAGGAGACTCTGCCGAAATTTATGCAGAATCTGAAGCCTTTTTGGTTCATTTGACAGGTTGATATTGGTTCAGAGGTCAGTTTACAGGGGAAACTCTGCCGAATTTTTCCCAGGAAAGTAAACCACTGTGAAGCGTAGCTATGGCTGGATCACAGGACACTGCTCTTTACAATATCAAGAAGCTGGATGGAACCAATTTCCCATTGTGGAAGAAGAAGATTTGGCACGTGTTGGTACAAAAGAAGCAGATAAAACATATAAAGCTCAAAGGGATAAAACCAGAAGATATGGACGAAGATGAATGGAGCGAAATGGATGAATTGGCACTTTCTACCATTATGCTGACTTTGGTAGAAAGCGTTTACTTCAATGTAGCAGACGAGATGTCGGCTTGTCAAGCATGGTTAAAGCTGAGTGATCTTTATGAGAAGCAGAGTGCAGCTTCACAGGTATACTGGCTTAAGAAGCTTGTTGACTTGAAGATGAAATAAGGGACACCTATGTCCAATCATCTGAATGAATTCAACACAATCTATAGTCAGTTGTCAGCTCAAGGTGTCAAGTTTGATGAACCTGTTAGAGCTATGTTCCTGTTGATCACATTGCCAGAAAGTTGGGACACTTTTCGCACAGCTTTGAGTAATTCTGCACCTCCAGATGGTTTGAACATAGCAAGTGTAGAAGGAAGTCTGCTTACTGAAGAAACCAATAGAAAGACAATGGACAAAGGCAAAGGAACAACCTTAGTTGTCAGGGGAAGGACCAAAGAAAAGTACAAAGGTGGAAAGAGGAATCAGTCTCGTAGCAAGTCCCGCAGTGCTAAAGGCAAGAGTGACATAGAATGCTACCATTGTGGCAAGAAGGGTCACATGAAAAGAGACTGCAGAGAATGGAAAGCAGAAAAAGGCAAAGAGAAAGCTGAAGACCATGGTGAGAAGAACAAGTCCTCAGTGAAGATTCAGGAAATAAATGTGACAAACACTGTTGCAGAGGATGACAGTCTAGTGTCAGGAGACATCTACTTCTTGAAGAATACAATGGACTCAGCTCTTCTTACAACATCTGATGGAAATGCACTGAGTGACTGGATTATAGACTCAGGGGCATCACTTCATGTGTCTTCAAACAAGGAGTGGTTTACTTCTTATGTGACCACTAAAGATCATGTTCGGCTAGGCAATGGGCAGACATGTGAGATCTTAGGTGTTGGAGATGTTCAATTGAAGTTTCATAATGGCTCTTCTTTCACGCTGAAGAATGTGAGACATGTTCCCGCAATTACAAAGAGCTTGATCAACACAGGTTTACTTGATGATGCTGGCTACGTCACCACTTTTGGATAGAACATGTGGAAGATATCCAAGGGTTCTATGACAGCAGCACATGGAGTAAAGTCTGGAGGACTTTACATGATTTATGTACCAAATGTCTCTAAAAATGTAATCAATGTAACCGAGCAGCCGAACGTTTCTTTGTGGCATAGCCGGTTAGGACATATGTCCAAGAAGGGAATGGAAATCTTGTCTCATTCTGGTTATTTGCCTGGCTTTTCATGTAATGATTTTGAATTCTGTGAACATTGTCTGTATGGTAAGCAAACACAGTAGCCACATAAGCATAGAAGCAGTAGAAGAGATACACAGTTGGCACTTGTTCATAGTGATTTGTGTGGACCTATGCCTAACCTATCTCTAGGGGGAGCTTCTTACTTTATGACATTTATAGATGATTACTCGAGGAAAGTATGGGTTTACTTTCTCAAGCACAAGGATGAAGCGTTTAGTGTTTTCAAAACGTTTGTGACACTTGTGGAGAATCAGAGTGGCAAGAAGCTTAAATGCTTACGCACTGACAATGGTGGAGAGTTTGTTTCAAAGGCCTTTCAGAACTTTTGTGAGTCAAAAGGTATAAAACGTGAACTTACTGCTCCTTACAATCCTCCTCAAAATGGTGTTGTTGAGAGGATGAATAGGACCATACAAGAGAAGGTCAGAAGTATGTTGTCTAATGCACAGCTGCCAAATGGGTTTTGGGCTAAAGCTGTATCAACAGATGTTCATCTTGTAAATAGATCTCCTAGCAAGGTTTTGCAGAAGGATTCAGTGCCAGAGATGGTATGGTCAGGCAAAATGCCCTCATACAAGCATCTCAGAGTCTTTGGCTGTGAGGCATATACTCACGTTCCAAAGGAATTTAGGAACAAACTTGAGCCAAAGAGTAGAAAGTGCATCTTTCTAGGCTATGGTAATTCTGGTGAGATGGGGTACAGAATTTGGGATCCCGAATCCAGAAAGGTTGTCCGCAGCAATGATGTTCACTTTAATGAATCCAAATATCATTCTAAACCAGAGAGGGTTGAGGAGATTAGAAGAGTTGTCTTCCAAGAAGATGGACCTGCACGTGCAAGACAAAATGTCAGGGCTCAAGAGGAGCAAGGACAGGATAGAGTGGAACCACAGGTTGTGGCTGAACCTGAGCCACCTATTGTGCGTAGATCTGGACGTGTCACGCGACCTCCTGATAGGTTTGTTCCATCTATGAACTATGTCATATTGACTGATTGCAATGAGCCTTCATGTTACAAGGAAGCAGTGCAAATGAAGGACTCCGGGAATTGGCAATTGGCCATGCAGTCAGAGATGACAGCTCTGCATAAAAACCAGACATGGAAGCTAGTTAAATTACCATGGGGCAAAAAGGCTCTACCCTGTAAATGGGTTTACATGTATAAGATCACCGCTCATGATAGTCAACCAAAGTACAAAGCAAGGCTTGTTGCCAAGGGCTTTAAGCAAGAACAAGGCATTGACTTTGATGAAGTCTTCTCTCCGGTGGTCAAAATGACTACATTGAGATGCTTTCTTGCATTGGTTGACATATTAGATTTGGTGTTGCACCAAATGGATGTCAAGACAGCGTTCTTGCATGGTGATTTAGATGTGGAAATTTACATGCAGCAGCCAGAAGGGTTTGTTGAGAAAGGCAAGGAAGATTGGGTATGCCAGTTGTTAAAGAGTCTTTATGGCTTAAAACAATCACCGAGGGCATGGTACCATAAATGCCACAAGTTTATGCTTTCTCAAGGCTACAAACGTAGTGAGTTTGATCACTGTCTATATACAAAGAAGGCTAAGGATGGTAGTTGGCTGATCCTTATTTTGTATGTGGATGACATGTTGATTGCTGGCAAGCACTTGGAAGAAATTTCAGCTTTGAAGTCAAAGATGGAAAAATCGTTTGACATGAAAGACATGGGTGAGGCAAGTCATATACTTGGTATGCGCATTGAGAGAGACAGATCAAAGAAGTTGATTTGGTTATCTCAAACAGAGTATATTGACAAGGTTTTGCAACGTTTCAATATGGAGAAGGGTAAGGCACTGAGTGTTCTATTGCCACCATATGTGAAACTTAGCAAACAAGATTGTCCTATGTCTGAGGAAGAACGGGCTGAAATGGATAAGATTCCATGTGCGTCTGCAGTGGGTAGTTTGATGTATGCAATGATTGCTACTCGCCCAGACATTGCATTTGCAGTGGGAGTAGTAAGTCGATACATGTCAAACCCACGCAAGAAACATTGGGAGGCAGTGAAAGGAATATTGAAATACCGGAAAGCTACAAAGAGTATGCGTATATGCTATGGGAGTCAGGAGATAAGTGTAAAGGGTTTTACAGACTCAGATTATGCAGGTGACTTAGACAACCGAAGGTCTACGTCAGGGTATGTCTTTACATTGGCTGGTGGAGCAGTATCATGGCGTTCTAGATTACAAGATTGTGTTACTCAGTCTACTACAGAGGCTGAATATGTTGCAGTATCAGAGGCATGCAAAGAATCAATTTGGCTTAATCGACTAGTAACAGATTTGGGAATCAAAGAAGAGATGCCTGTGTTATATTGTGATAGTCAAAGTGCTATACAATTGGCTCGCAATCCAGTTTATCACTCAAAGACAAAGCATGTGGATGTGAAGTATCATTTCATCAGGGAAATGCTCGAGGATAAGCAACTTCAGCTTGTCAAAGTTCACACCACAGAAAATCCTGCTGATCTACTTACAAAAGGACTTCCCTTAGAGAGCTTTGCGCATTGTCGCAAGCAGTTAGGTGTAGGGTAGTACATCACTTCTCTACATCTCTTGTATATTAGCTTGTATAGTAGCTTCTCTCACACTTAAAGTACCACATTGGACTTTAAGTGGGAGGTTGTTGGGGTATAAAGCCCAATGTGGTCGCCCAGGTAAGTGGGCGGGCCGCCAGGTATGTACACATATTATTTTGAAAAACCTAATAAGAACTCACTATGCTCTACACATTACAGTAGAGCGAGTTCACCATATCGTCGTGCTCTTCTTCTTGCACTCTCTCTCGCGTCGCACTTCCGCTCGTACTCCTTCACTGTTTTCCCTGATACACGCTCTAGAACATGATCAGTTATCGGCAGGGGATAATTGTCCCTGATTGTTGCAGCATTCACTTTCTTTAAGTTGACACACACTCGGAGTTTTCCGTTCTTGTTGGGTACCACCACAATTGGAGATACCCAATCGGTGTGTTCAATCTCGTATATGAATTCAGCTTCCCTTAGCTTATCTATCTCTTCTTTGATTCGCTTAGCAAACGTATCATTATATGTGTATGGTCTCTGTCTGCTAGGCTTTGCATCTTGTTTTAGTGGGATTGTGTGTTGGCATATCGATGGGTCAACTCCCTTTAAGTCCTTATAAGACCATGCAAACACATCCCTGTACTCTCTGAGAAGACTCAAAAGTCTCTCTTCCTCGCCTGGAGACAAATCTGTGGCTATGTACACCGGTCTAGGTGTCTCACTTGGAGCTGCTAAATCAACTTTTTTTGCATCCTCCGGTCCGTCATAAGATTCGTTCGCCTTTCTCTCTCGAATAGGTTGGGTTAATACCACCTTCCTATCCTCTATTGTGAATTTCCTGTAGTGAGAGGGAACATCCATGTTTTCCTTGATTTTGGCGTTTTTGTCCTCTCCACTCTCAATTTCTGTCGTCCAAACTTCTTTCAGAGTTTTCTTGAGCTCTCTGTACTTGTTTCTACGTTCTAACTTGGACTCCGTGTGTTCTCTGTTGCGCTTGTTCTTTTCTGATTTTTCTGTTTCAGTTTTCGTTTCATTCCTTTGAACTTGATTTCTTGAGATTCTTTTGTCTTTTCGTAAGCTCTTTTGATCATTGCCTCTCATTCTTCCAGAAATCTTGTCCTTAACACAATCTTCCGCCTTTACTAGCATTGAAGCGGTCCGGGGCGGGCAACAAGAAGAGCAACCTCTAGACACCCTTCAAGGCTCCTGTGCTGCTCAATTGGGTTGGGGTTAGAAAAAACAACAAACACACACACAAACCCGCAACCTAACCCTACACAAATTTGGGGCACCACCTAGTTTTGGATGCGAACTAGGACGCGTAAAGAGAGAGAGAGAGAGAGAGAGAGAGAGAGAGAGAGAGAGAGAGAGAGAGAGAGAGAGAGAGAGAGAGAGAGAGAGTATGTGGGATTTATGGCTAAATTGATGACAACACTAGAGACAAGCTATCAAGAACTTAACAAAAAAAACACCAAGACACTTACACATCATTGTTGTCCATTACTTCACGTGGGAAGAGAGACAAAGTATCCAAGCTTAGTCCAAATCCACCCTCCTTGATTCAGCAAATGTGGGGCTTACACTAGTAGGAGAAATGATAGATTTCCTACTCTCAATTGAGTGATCACTCTCTCTCTTACAATGGCATAGAGTTCCCTTGCTAATCTCCTATTACAACACATGCACATGCATAAGACAATGAGCTTCCACTCAAGAGTTCCTTCTAGAGAGGTTGAGCTTGGCTTCTCAAGCTATAGCATAGTGCTCTTGCTTATGGCTCCCCCTTTTTGTGCTAGCTACACCCTCCTTTTATAGCAATTTTGAAGGCTAGGGTTACTCCTCTAACCATGGTTGGGTTAGATTTTCAGCAATTTATCTAATTTCTTTTGCTTGGAATTATCAAGAAGTTGGTGGGGAAAGAGAGAGGAGAGAAATGGAGGTGATAGGACTTTTCATAGTGGGTTAGTGTTAGTAGATTTAGTATTAATTTACAAATGGAATTGGATATTTACAATGGGAGTATCCATGTAGGATACAAATAAGGAAGAAAAACTCTTAAGAGGTAAGAAAAGGTGGATTTCTTACAAGGTTGATGCTCCAAGTGTCTTGAGTAGGGCCAATTTTGACGCTTGTTGACGGTCCACTAGCTTTGACATTACATTTTTTCTCCACTCTTGACCTTCCTTGAGAGACAAGGTAATTGAAGCTGAGTAATCAACCACCATGATGCTGTCTTTTAAGAGAAGAGGCTGAATTTTGTGGTTTTTTTGATAGATATGGGTAAATTGGAGGAGGAAAAATGAGACTAGGTGGTCAATTTTGGAATGGAATTGTGTGTGGGAGGTATGAGTTCACCATGGTTTCTCTTATTCTTCAAGGTTGAGGAGAAGGTGAGTAGGGTGCAGATAGGAGTGGTGAGAGAGGTGGGGATGATGAGTGGAGAAGTGTGTGTGAAAGAGGAAAATGATAAAGTGGAAGAGAGAGTGTGGCTGCATAGCATGGGAAAACTGGGGTCCACTAATAAAATCATAGCTCACAGCTCGTAGCTCAAAAAAATATGAGGCAAAAGTTCAGCCCACGAGCTACAACTTTTGTTTGTATCACCTTTTCAAATTCGGAGAGCAAGTGAACTTTCAAAATTCAGCAAAACCGACCGTTTTTTTCCACTGCACAAGGTCCTTGTGGGGTCCTTCTTTGGATGATTCTTTTGAATACCTCCAAGAGTGAGCCCTCCATAGTGCATGTATGCATGCCACCTACCCTTGACCTTATTTGGTAGGTCTATAATTGAAGATATTGTTGAGAACATGATATAAGTGAATAGTACAACTAAGAAAATCAAATATTGAGGGGTCTAAAAAATATGTACATGTCCAATATAAATAATATAAGTGGAAAAAATATAAAGGGGTCAAAAGAAATCTCTCTCATTATGAGGCTACCATAAAAAGATAAATATTTTTGGTGTTCTAATTTTTTAGAAAAAAAAACAAAATAGATGTAGGAAGGGAAAAATCACAATAGTGAAAAAATATACACATAAATAAAACTAGTTTTTTTGGATTTTTGTTGGGGTGGAGTTACACCAAATATAAGAGAAGCTTACATGAAAATATTTCTATATGGAATAAAGAGTATGAAAAATGGTAAGAAAAATTGTGGTAATGGTGAGGCAATGTACAGAGCATAAATAACACACACCTAGGTAGAAATATTTAAATAAATACCAAAATAATTATGAAAAAATATTTTATTTAGGCCCTATATACAAAGAAATATTTACATACCTATGGGCCATAATATACTTATATTTTTTATATTTTTTATTTTTTTGGCTCAACTAGCCCAATGACTAGCTAATTGAGGGTTTTTTATTTCAGTAAGGAGATATGGGAAAAGTTCCCTAACTCACACGCACCTATATACAGTGAAAGGGTGAGGGTAACCACATTGTTTGAGTGATTTGATAGGGTGAGATAAGTCACTATGGCAATTACAGAGAGCAGAAAAACGGCTATCATTAGCCCTCCCCCAGGATGATGGTATATTCATGTACCATCATAGAGCATCTTTTCCAAAGAGAGTGCTTCAGAGTCCTTGACGAGATCTTCATTGTTTGGCCCCTCAGAATTTTGGCTGGAGTTACACTCATGCTTTATGTAACAATACTTACAGGAGACAGCGGCCTTTGGACAGATCTTTGGTAGATCCTTTGGTAGAAGGCGACTCAAGTAAGGCTTCAAGCGATAGCCGTTTACCTTCCTGGAGTGCTCTTTCCCATTCAAGTCCATAAGTTGATAGTAACTTGAATTGAAAGCCTTCTTGACTATGTATGGCCCCTGCTATCTTGTTTCAAATTTGGCACCAAAAGGATTATCGAGTTGATTGTCATACCTTAGCACAAGATCTCCTTCATTGATGCCTTTGTCCTTCAGTTTCTTGTCAAGCTTCTCCTTTGTCTGTGTGGCTTTCCTCTTATAGCACTCGTATGCTGCTTCTCTTTTCCACTCAAGCTCAGCTAAGGTAAGAAGTCGATCCATCCATGCTTCTTGATCATCTTGTGCTGATTTGCCATGAAGTCGCATTGTTGGAATGTTTAGCTCAATTGGCTGTAAAGCCTCTTGACCATAGACCAAGTGAAATGGTGTGAACTTCGTGGCTTCCCTATATGTGGTTCGATACGCCCACAAGGCACCATCCAAGAAGTCATCCCACAACTTTGTCTTGTTTTTCACCATCTTTCTAATGATGCCTGCAATGACACCATTAGCTTTTTCTACCAAACCATTTGATTGGGGATAGTAGGGTGTACTGTGACGATGTAGAATGTGAAGTTCTTCACAGACTTCTGTGAGCAATCCCTTTCTAAACCCTGGACCATTATCAGAAACAATCTCCAAAGGTGTGCCAAATCTACAACAAATGTGAGTGTAGACGAATTTGCTCAGTGTCCTCTCATTTACCTTTGCCACACTTTGTGCTTCCACCCACCTAGTCATATAGTCTACAACCACTAGAATGTAGAGTTTACCATTTTTTGTCCTAGGCAGAGGACCCATAGCATCAATGCCCCACTTTTCAAAGGGTCCATTTGCAAGCACAATTTGCCTTGGACCATAAATCAATCTTCTATTCCCATTTACCTGACAATTGTGACAACTTTTACACCAATGTTGGACATCCACATGCAGACTTGGCCAAACATACCCCGCAAGCAAAATCTTCTTCACAGTTAATTCTTGGGAAAAATGACCACCACATGCCTCTTCATGCAAACCTTTTAGAATGGCTGGAATTTTCGCGATAGTTGGTACTCTTCTGCACACTTTATCCTTCCCTCTTTGATAGAGGGAGACTTCTAGGAAGAGATACATGCTTGCCTTCTTCATGAGTCTCCTCTTCTGAGCCTTCGTGAAGTCTTGTGGAAAATCACCCTCCAAAATGTAGCCAATAATGGGAGCCAATGACTCCAATCCCTGGTATCTCGGTTGCTTCACAGCAGCCGCCACCATGATGACCTGCACTTCTTTCTTTACACATGCAATGGCTTGTTGTGCAAGTAAATCAGCATCTTCATTTTGTTTCCTAGGAATATGATATAATTGCACCTCCTCAAATTGATTAAATAGCCTACGGATGGTATGAACTTTGGCCCTTAGTCTTTCATTTTTGCATGCCCAAATGCCTAAAATCTGCTTCACAATGAGAAGTGCATCCCCTTTTACCATGAGACGTTGTATACCATGGCCAATGCATATTTTTAAACCATGAAGTAGTGTGTCATATTCTGCTTCATTGTTGCTAGCTGAACTTGGTAGATTGAACTTCTCTTTCATGACCACCTCTCCACTTGGGTTGAGCAACACTAGCCCTCCCCCTGCTTTTCCTGTGGCTCGACAAAAAGCTCCATCAAAGAACAAGGTAAAAGCATTAGGAATACTTTTTGGTGGTGGCAATGGTAGGGTCTTTACTTCAGGCACCTTAATCTCCTTTTCATGCACCCTATAAGTGAGAATCCCTGCCAATTGTGCACGCACACTATCTTCTACCTTGAAAGAGTATTGAAACTCTTGCAACTCCATAATCCACTTTGAGATCCTAGTACTAAGATTCATTTGAGATGACACCCAAGGGAACAAATTCTCTGCGGTGAGGATTACAAAAGGTTTTGGGAGCAAGTAGGATCTAAACTTCCTTATCGCAAACATGAGAGAAAGCATCATGAGTTCTGCCTCCGTGTAGCCTCTCTCTAAAGCATTCATGACCCTACTAGCAAAGTAGATGGGCCGCATCCTGGTACTATAGGGATCTTGTTGTAACAAAACTGCACCAATTGTTTCTTTCCCAGCACTAGAGCTAACAAAGAATGCGTACTCCCAACAAGGAGGCATGAGTGTTGGTAGCTCTGACAAAATGACTTTAATGTTACAAAAATACTCTTCAAGCTCATCAGACCATGCAAATTCTACTTGTTGTGTCAACTTTTGCAAAGGATGAAGCAACTCCGAGGCTAAGTGAATGAAGCGTGACATATACTTCACCTTCTGAATGAAAGAGATGACCTCCTTAAGACTCTTCGGTGATGGTAGCTCAATAAGAGCCTTTGCCTTTGAAGGATCCACTTCAATGCCTTTGTAAGAAACTTTATGACCAAGCAAGATTACTTCATCCTCACCTATATGGCACTTGTCGGGGTTGAGTTGACCTCCCATGTCGTAGAGCTTCTTTAAACCTTCTTCTACCCTTTGTAGATGCAATGATTTTGAGCTATAAATACAAAAATCATCAATGAACACCCTAATTGACTTTCCAAAGAATGCTTGAAACACCATATTCATGAAACGTTGGAATGTTGCAGGAGCATTTGTCAGACCAAATGGCATGACTCTAAAAGCATAACAACCCCAAGGAGTGATAAAGGTTGTTTTCAATTGATCCTTCAATGCAATCCCTATTTGAAAGTAACCTGAGTAACCATCACACACAGTGTACTTCTCATGACCAGCTACCTCATTTAGTATCTCATCCTGAAATGGGAGGGGAAAGTGATCTCTTTTTGTTGCCTCATTGAGTGGACGGTAATCCACACACACCCTCCACTTTCCGTTTTTCTTAGGAGTGACAACAACGGGAGAGACCCACTCTGAATTCTCCACTGGATAAATGAAACCTGCTGCTAGAAGCTTTCTTACCTCCTAGAGTAAAGCTTGCTCCTTTATAACTCCTAGCCTTCGTAGCTTCTGAGCTTTAGGTGTAGCCTTAGGCTTTAACTCAATCTTGTGTTGAACAACATCTATGCCACGCACGTCGGTGTAGTCTTTAGCAAAAAGCCTAGGAAACTTCCTTAGCACATATTTGAACTCCTCTCTTTCATCCTTTGTAAGTGTTGTAGATAGCATACCTTCTAGCATTCTTTCATCTTCCACTTTTTGGTTCTCTTGGGAACCTACCTCCTCCAAACCTTGACAAGAGGTCTCTTGGTTGGTTGGCTTAAACCTTACCCCCATGACTTCGATGGAAGACTCCTCTTCAGTAATGCTGCCGCTACTTTCTTCTTCTGAAGTGTTATCGGTCCAACCTTCTTCCGTCTCACTTTGAGATGATTCTTCATGGAGCTCCTCTTGGCGTTGCTCCTTCATGTCAAAGACAACCTTCTTATGATTGTCGTTCCTGCAAATTAGCTTTCCACTCTCCCAATCCTGCAAAGCTCGCATTTTCATTAGCCATGGTCTCCCTAGGATAAATGGGTAACCATTTCCTTTGGTAGACATGACATAGAAATCCACTGCCTTTTTAATGCCAAAGGCCTCCACAAAAACATTTTTACAAATGCCTACGCACCTAGCCTTGCTATTGTTTTCCATCTTGACCTTAATTTCAGGTGTCTCATGGATGTGCATGCCTAGTTTTTGCATGAGTCCCTCTGTCATGATGCAAATTTGTGCACCCCCATCCACTAGACCTTTCCTAACCAATCTCCCTTTTATGTAACAATCTAGCACAGGTGTAATGTCCTCATTCATTTCAGCTTGTGCAATTTTTACAACAGGCACACTCTCTTTTACCTTTCTCCTAGTGCTAACTGCCCTTGTTAAATCCCTCCTAACTTGTGGACATAATGCAAGAAATTGAGGCCATGAGATATCAGGACCCTTACCTCTCATGTCTTCCAACAGGTTGTATGGAGCCATTCCATGTCCAAGAGGAAAGTCTTGGAGGTTGATATGACGTCGAGTCCTCTTAGCTTCCTTGGTCTCCTTTGCCTTCTTTTCTCGTCCATGGTCACTTTGTGATGTAACTCCTTCTTTCTCCTTACCTTTCCCTCGGCCACGCTTAATGCCATTTGCTTCCATGTCAACCTCTTTTGAATTTGTCACCTCTACCACATGCACGTTTGGGTCTGGCAAAGGTGGAACTCCTTCCACTCCTTGTGGAGGTGGTCTTGCTCCATTTGGCCTTTGTATAAGCCGTGGTTGCTGACTAGTTCCTTCACATGCATTCATCACTGGGTAATTCAAGTTAGGTCTCCCTGGCTCCCCACGGGGCCAAGGACAGTTATACATCCCATGTCCAGACTCACCGCAATTCCAACATTGCAAGACTCTCCTAGGTCGTGGGTCTCGCTCTTCAGACTTCTTTGCTTGTCCCTTTGGACCTACAGCTTGTGCAAGGTGAATTGACAAGCTGCTTAAAGATTCATTTAACTTCTCAATCACTTCCGCCGTTACCTCAGGAAGCTCCTTACATGTTGATGCTTGTGACTTACCTTTGGGTCTAAGACCTTCTATTGGAACCTCTCCCCTTAAGCACTTGAGTTTCCTATACTTCTCAGCAGCCCTAGTTTCCGCTGCATCAAAAGTAGCAGGTGCACCCGCCTCAACTTTTACCTTAAGGTCAGGAAAGAGTCCGGCTATGAACCTCTCCTTCTTTAAAAATTCTGCACCATCACCAGGGTTAGCAACATTTCGTATCCATAGAGCCCAAAGACGTAGAAACTCTTGCTTGTACAAGTAGTAGTCATCTAAGTCTTTTTGCTTATGAGAAACAATGTCTTGCCATAATTTCTGAGTGTTTTGGGGATCAAAGAAGTATTTCTTGAAATGATTCAAAACTTCCGTGTAATTCCCTTTAACTTCCTCAGGCAAAGAGTCAAACCAAGTGCTAGCATCTTTCCTAAGGACCACCTCAAACATTTCTACACATTCTTGATCAGTTACTATCCTCTTGATACGGCAAGACATCTTGAAATTCGCTAGAAATAATTCTGCATCCTCTCCAGGCTCTCCAAAGAAAAGAGGATATCCAGACATTTGGCGTTGGCTCTCCATTGAATTGATTTCAAAGTGACGCGTTTTTGTTTTTTCTTTCTTTAAAAGATTTACACAATAATATTTTCTAAATTGCAATCTATTCTACAACAAAATAAAAATATTCACATCAAATGACCTATGATAATCAATAAGAGGTAGAATGACAGGGTTTGGTGATGCGAGAATTTCTTCTACTCTTTGGGCACCAAACATGAATACCATATGTTGTTGAAAATGGATTTTTCTACTAATTGCAATGTTTACTCTAATGTGTGGAGTGAAATGAAAGGGAAAAACCTGTATTCCTGGGCCATTATCCATGGTCTATGCATGACCTAATTCTTAAAACAAAACAAAAATATAGACGTCCAAACTAAGGTCGTACCTAATGAGAGGCAAAATAAAAGGATTTACTGATGCGTTTATCTCTACCAACCTAAGAGGACCTAAAATTCTACGAATTACTCGCTGAAATTGCAACTTAGTACTAACAATTATGTGTACCTTTTGCCTTGCAATGGGAATGAAGGGATCATACAAATTCTCGTGATTCATGCAAGCTACTTGATTATGCTAAAGGTTGAGCCTTCACAAAACATACACAAGCCTTTCCTCAGTGGGGGCACCAATTTGAAGCGGTCCGGGGCGGGCAACAAGAAGAGCAACCTCTAGACACCCTTCAAGGCTCCCGTGCTGCTCAATTGGGTTGGGGTTGGAAAAAACAACAAACACACACACAAACCTGCAACCTAACCCTACACAAATTTGGGGCACCACCTAGTTTTGGATGCGAACTAGGACGCGTAAAGCGAGTGAGAGAGAGAGAGAGAGAGAGAGAGAGAGAGAGATTTTTGGATTTTTGTTGGGGTGGAGTTACACCAAATATAAGAGAAGCTTACA
The DNA here is from genome assembly GCF_014529385.1 of Adiantum capillus-veneris. Lineage (NCBI taxonomy): Eukaryota > Viridiplantae > Streptophyta > Polypodiopsida > Polypodiales > Pteridaceae > Adiantum > Adiantum capillus-veneris. The sequence goes on from NC_140937.1 coordinate 45,176,256, forward strand.
TGAAAATATTTCTATATGGAATAAAGAGTATGAAAAATGGTAAGAAAAATTGTGGTAATGGTGAGGCAATGTACAGAGCATAAATAACACACACCTAGGTAGAAATATTTAAATAAATACCAAAATAATTATGAAAAAATATTTTATTTAGGCCCTATATACAAAGAAATATTTACATACACATGGGCCATAATATACTTATATTTTTTATTTTTTTTATTTTTTTGGCTCAACTAGCCCAATGACTAGCTAATTGAGGGTTTTTTATTTCAGTAAGGAGATATGGGAAAAGTCCCCTAACTCACACGCACCTATATACAGTGAAAGGGCTGAGGGTAACCACATTGTTTGAGTGATTTGATAGGGTGAGATAACTCACTATGGCAATTACAGAGAGCCGAAAAACGGCTATCAGCATTAGGAATTGATTTTTTCCTCTTATTCTAGGCATCGGATTGGTTCTAACCCCCTTTGTTTTTCTCTTTGCTCTATAGCGTTTCTGGCGTTCTTTAGTTTGGTTTGGAAAATCATAAAATCTGACATCTGTTATAGTTTTTTCGTTTCCGCTTGAATTGTCTGTTGACTCGTTGTCTGCTTCATTTCCCCACTCTGGATGATCGGGAATGTCGTGAAACACCTCTTCTTCATCTTCCTTTTCTAGTGTATCGTTATTTTCAGTTTCTTTTTCGAGTACAATTCTCAACATGAAGTACGGAACCACGTCGTACCCGTCCTTGTCGCAAAATTTTGTTGTGGGACCATCCGGAATTGCACAAACATCTAGTGTTGCTAGAATGTGTGTCCATTCTAATGGTTCAAGTGTGTCCTCTGGAAAGGGTTCTCCTATATAAGTTTCGTCTTCGATAGCCCTTTCTAAAACATATTCTTCTCGCCTCAGACTTCCACATTTCGAGGCTCCACACATCCATAACTCCTTGGGCTTACCTAACCAAGCTGGAAATTCGGATCCCGCCAAAGTAGTTGAATCAAACTCCTCTACCGGTGTTCGGTTCACATCTTTGTAGCTTTGGTCTTTCAGGTTCACACGTGTAGTGGTTTCCATATTTCTCAGGTATATGTGATCGTAGCCCCAATCCTGGACCATTTTCAACTGTCTCATGAATGGTCTTCCCAGTATGATATCATAGTTATTCTCCTTGCCAAAATCGACAATAGCAAAAGTATGTTCGTATTCAATGCCGCAAGAAGTTACTACGACTTTCTCTAATAACCCCATAGGTTTCTCCATGTGTCCATCTGCTAATTGGAGTTTCAACCTAGTCTTCATTATTGCTGGTTTCCCCCATTTTTTCCAGATTTCTTTTGTAGCAATGGCTACCCCAGCTCCGCTGTCTAGTATTGCCATCGTGTTCACTCCTTGGAATTCAACTGGTAAGGTTGTATTCCCCTCTTCACCTTCGCAATACTCTCCGACCTTGTTTAAGGGTACAGGCTTAGCGTTCTTTTGTGGTTTTCTCAGCTCTTGTATACCCTCTTGCAGTCTCGATGTTGGGTCTTTTATCCCAAATTTCTCCAAGCATTTTCCTACAGTGGTCCACATATGTGGTCTTAGCCTCAAAAGCTCAGCTAGAGTGATAGTGCATGTCACTGGTGTTGATAAGATCTCTATCAATCCTTGCGAGTCCATGACTTTTTCTGATGAAATTCTTCGTGAGGGAAGTGCTCTAATCTCGGATTTTGCTTCATACTCTCCTAAGTATGAAGGTAAGGTATTCAGTGAATGAGGTTTGCTGTCCATTGTTCTAACAGAGCCCCCATCTCCCCAGTAAGATTGCAGATCCAAGTCCACTTGAGATCCTGCCTCAAATTCCACTATGGGAGGATTCCTGATGTCCTTTTCCCAATTTGTCTGATTAGCTTGGCAACTTAGCTCGTTTGCAAAGTTTGCCTCTCTCACTTGTTTCCAAAATTCATTGTAATCCTCATCTCTTCCGTAAGACCTCTGTATGACTGGATGAAAAATCTCTATCTCCTGATCGGTTGTGTTCAATACTATGCGGTCATCCTTGTGTGTATTTTCAGGCTTTTGTGCACTGGGAGTCTTTTCAGCTACCCGTGAAATGATAGTCTCTTGCTGAATTGGGTTCTCCGTTCCACAATTAATTGTTTCTCTTGGTGGTTCTAATAAGGCTTGTGCAGTCTCGATCATTCTCTGGCACATTTCAAGTCTCTGCTTTTCCAATTCCGCGTTTGGGTATGTCATCCACCTCTGTTCTTGTGTTTGGTTGTTCTTTAACCTAGCGTCGTAAGCTCTCATCAGTGCGTCCAATGGTTCGTGTACTTTGTCGACTAGCACTGATCCCCCTGAGCTTAAGCTCGTTGTCTCTTTGATACTCTTTTGTTTCGTTCTTTCCGGGCTCATCTCTCGTTTCCCGTTTTGACTCTCAAGTTTTTCTAATCTATCTTTAGTTTGCTTTAGTTCCTCAGCTAGAATAGAGTCTTCACGTTCTTTTCTCAACTTCATGCGTGCTTTTCTAGCTTTCCATGTGTTTCTCTGACTCCGCGGTCCTTGACTAACCACTTCAGTCGCTAACTTTCCATTCTCAGGTTCTCTAGTGGTTTTCTTAGCTTGAGCTCTAGTAACAACTTGCGTTGGTATTAGAGTTTCATTTTTAGATCCACTACTGGTAGGAATAGTTTCTAGCATATTCAATGTCGTCTTTTGCACTTTGTTTGGATTCTTTGAACAATCCTCAATGAAGTGAGTAACCCCACACTCAGTGCAATAAGCGTTAATTCTAATGATTTCGGTATGTGGACAAACATTCATCAGACGGTCACCTCCACACTTGTAACAGGGTCCTAGTGCTGGTCTTGGTCCCACTTGATTCGTCCTTTGTGGATAGGATGGTCTTTGTCCTGTTAACCCTCCATGAGCTATGAACATCAATGTTCTTGCGTCCAAATTGTATCTCTCTTCATCAGAAGCACTTGTAACTGTTGGTGTTCCAACATTCCCAATCATGCCCCATGGTTCTGGTTGTTTGGGTTCTTCTGGTGGGTAATACACTGTTGGAGACATGTGTGCATTAGATTCTTCATAATAGGCTTGAACAGGCACTAAGGCTTGTTCTTCCTGATTCTCTAAGGTTGGTGCATATCTAATGCCCACTGGTCTTGCTCCTGGTAAAGGTGGTTGTTGTCCCAATATCGGTTGCGGTCTTTCTATCCCCATAGGTCCTGGTACATTTCCCGTTGGGTATCGAGGTACTGGATGTACCTGAGGTGGTGCTAATTGAGCAGGAGGTGCATACTGACGCTCCCTTACATACCCTTTGTTGTAATAGCACTCCTTTGTTGGATGGTTTGTCCATTTTTGTTCAATAGCACACCATTTCAGTGGTTTTGGCAATGGTTTTTGGTATGGTGCCATCCTTTTTAGAGCATCTTCTATCATTTGCTCTACATTTGGCATGGTTGTTGTTTGAACATTCTTTTTAGTGGTAGTCTCGCTCGCTATGGAGGAAGAGCTACTGGATGCAAAATCTGTATCCACTGACACCTCTCCATAAACCGTACATTTATCCACTAAGTACAATGCTTCTCTCGTTACTTGCTCGAAACTTGTACAAGCTTTCAAGTGCAAGTCCTTCTTGAGAGTGTTGTTTCTCAATCCTTCAATAAAGAGAACAGATAGTCTGTCATCTTGTGGTCGTTCACGTACTGGACATCTCTCAATGTATTGTTTGAAGCGAAGTGAAGCTTCCTTCACTTTTTCGTGTTCTCTCTGTTTAAAAGCATATATTTGTGAGACCGTATTGTGCTTAATCCCTCGTTTTGAGAATTTCTCAGCAAACTCTCTTAGCAAATGGTCAATGTCATGGAATCCCCCTCTGTTCAGTGGTTGAAACCATGTCAATGCCGTACCTTCTAGAGTAAGACCAAATCCCTCGTATTGTGTATGGAAATCTGTTATCTGCTCAGCTCTTAAGACTTGCTTAAAGAGTGACACATGTGCATACGGATCTCCTGAACCACCATACTTCTTTGGCATACACTTGGCTACTTGAGATGGTCTCATACGTCTATGGTCTGCTATCAATCTCATTGCTCCTGTGTCCCGGCTAGAGCTTTCTCTAGCATCATGGACTTCATGGGTTACCCTTGTCGGTTCCCCTGCCCTGAGTCTACTACTAGGAAGTAAACGTGATGGTTCCGCTTCGAACCTTGGACCTGGAGTGGTATACGTGGGGATTGGAACCGCACTACCTCGATTCGTATCCATTGACTCTCTGGAATGTAACGATCCCATTGGTCCGGGCTTTGAGTACTGAGGTTGACTGAAAGAGTCAGCAGCCTGAGTTCTTTGTCCTCCTGTTGTCATTGGGTTTTGCACTCCATTTGTTGGTGCTGGTCTTTGTGAGCTAGAAGTAACACAATACTGATGTAGTGGTCCCCCAAAGTATGTATATCCTTCTAATTCTTTCTTGCCCATTGTTGAGTATTGCCTCCCATACTTGTCGTAAGCGACAATTTTCACTTCTGATCCCTCTGTGTAGGTAAAGACATAAAGTCTTTTTTGGTCTGTCAACTCTCCGGTGTAGGGTTCTTCACATCTATAATAGAGATCTTGCTCCCCATTATTATATTTGTATAGCCCCACATAGATGTTATCAGTGTTGATCCTTGTAGTTTCATTCTCTCTTCTTAACCTCGCATCAGGGAAGTTCATTATTGGTGCTTTCTCCTCAAGTTCTTAATCTACTTTGGCTTTGGTGCCAATAAATCCCCACTTGTCCACAATGTTAGGGTTTAGGACTACCAAGTACATGGTACCCTCGTCATCTAGATATCTATCTCCGCTATAGCTCACAGGCACTAAGTCCTTGAACTCACTAGGTCTATCTTCTATCTTTACACAATAGCGGTCCATTCCATCTTTGTAGATCTTGGCACCTTGCTCATTGTCGTACTGGTATTTTATGAACAATAGCTTCATTGTGGCGGAAGGGTTTGATGATCCTGCTGCCATATTTTCTCTGTTGTTCAGGTTCAAGTGTTCCAAGTGTTCGGTGAAAGTCTCGTAAGATCTCTCCGAAGAAGTATCAGAAACACTTCCTTCAAAGATCGGCTCTAATGGTTGCACCCAACTTTGGTTTACACTTCCCTCGGTTAATATGACACTTGCTTGTTCCCCTTGTTTTGGTTGGTTATTCTGGAGATTCCTGCCCGATCTCAAATTCATCAATTTCCCTAAAAGACTTTAACTTTTCCGTCTCGGAAATTTGTTTTCCCAAGTTTTTGTGGTCAGAATTGATCCAAACTGATTGATACTTGGTCAATTGTTTAATCTTGTCAGTCGGACAACATCAAGTGAGAATTTTGTTGCAGTTATGTTGAAAAAGACATTATACGCGTATGATGTTTTTTTTCACAGATTTGGACTATTTTGGTTATGCTCACTCTCAGTAGCCCCCTTATGCTCTGTCCACTCACAAAATTCAGTTTGAACTCTGTTTGAGCAAGTTATGGCTAATTTAGGCTTTTCTTGGCAATTTTCCGCTTTTGACTTGTTTTGGGTCAATTGTGATCCAAATGGGATGAAACTTGAAATATAACCTCTAGACAGCTATTACAATGGATCTGTGTTGGCAAAGTATCAAAATATGTCCAAAATTAGGTCAAAAACATCATACGCGTATGATGTCTTTTTTATCAATTTGGGTCAAGACTTGATATTTATGCTTTCTACAGTGTTTGTAACAATCTTGTCAGGTCAGATATCAAAAATAAGCAGTGGATGTGCTAAAAGACATTATACGCGTATGATGTTTTTTGTCCCAGATTTTGACTATTCTTGGTTTTAAGCCTTCTCCAATGTTTATAATTGAGTTTCAAGTGTTTTTGTCAGGTTTGAATGTAAAAACAAGATCAGAATCCAAAATTTCCTATTCTTTGTGTTTCTTGGACTCCGACTTGTCTTTTTGGGTTTCTTTGAGTGTTAATGTTCTTGTTTTAAGTTGAAATTAGGGTATAACCCCCCTTTTGAACACTCTGGTAAAGTCAAAATTTCTGTTTTGGTCTCTGTTTGGTCATTTAGACATCATACGCGTATGATGTCTAAAGTTGCATATTTCCAGATTTTTGGCACAGAATCCTTCCTAAAGCTTTCTCAAGTGCTCAGCAACTCCCAGATACACAGAAAATTTCTCTGACTTTTGTTTATTGCAATTTTCACTACTAACTAGACGGTTTAGTGATCTAACATGCAATCAACCATATCAAGCAAATACTCCAATGATTACTAGCTCTAGATCAGGATCAAATGGAGTCCTACCTAAGCTATTCCTAATCATAAAATGGGTTTGGTAATTGTGATTTTAAAGAGATCCACTGCCACTCACGGACTAGCAAATTCTTCTTCTATCAACAACTACTCAACACCAACAAAACAACAAACAAATCTAAGCTAAACTAAAAATACTGTCAACACGGAAGACCCAGGAATACCCCACTTCCTAGTATCTCTCGAGATCTTCGGAGTCCACCCCTCCTAGATCTTTTCTAACTAAAGTATACAAAGTAGTTTATACGACTCACCTCGTAGGATTAGTCTAAGGTCACCTACTTAGGGCTCTCGTCCCCGGCAGCGGCGCCAAATGTTAAGGCGGTTACGCCGCTAGCGGAAGCTAAATAGCGAGAACTCAACCAACAACAGAATTTGTCAGACGAGGACGGAGCTTGACCCGCAGGCGCATGGAAACAACTAGGTGGGTGTCAAATCACCTACTCGACCTTCTAATGACAATCACTACTAAGGAAATCAAATGTAAGTTCTAAAATACGCAAGTGACTGAAATCCGTACTACGAATGAATGCTATACGAAACAAGATCTAGATTCATTGAATCGATCTCAAACTCAAGGGGAAGTCTATACACTAGGTAAGAACAACACCCTAAAGACTTGAACTACAAAATCAACCTATAACCACTCCGTGCGGTAAACGCGTATGAAGACATGCCGAAAAATACAGGTGATCGAAACTTGACCCCGATGGTACTAATGTGTAGCTCTACTCGTTGTGGTTCTATAGATATGCTGCACGCTCCATTCCGACACACGAGTTGGAATAAAACTCACACCAAAGCTCGTAGGAACTTACCATACATAGAAGCCGATAGCGCGCACTCTTGGTATATGTGCGTAGCTCTCGCCGTTGCTAACACAATGGCGGTGTCGCTTCTCCAATGGCGGCTCCGTAGCTCGCGTAGCAAGTAGATAAGACTCTCACTCTCTCTCTCTCTCTCTCAGACACAGTCACGGCGCTCAAAAAACTCACTTTTATTAATAATCTGCCCCCCCCTTAGGTTACAAAAACTTTGGCTTATATACCTCAGCCTTGGAGGTGAGAACATCTCTAACTAATTACATCAGCAAGTGAAATTACTTCGGGATTACAAGCTGGAAACTCAATTGAGTCCCGTTACTTAATGAATGGCTCAAATCAAAATTAATGTCGGAAAGACATTTATTACAATCAATGGTTACAAAATGTCGAAAAGACATTTATTACAATCAATGGTTATAAAATGATGAGTGTGAGCAAAAATGTGGGTGTGATCCTCTGCTGGCTCAACAGGGGATGAGAGAGAACACCCACACACTCACACAAGGCATGCATGGTACAAAGAAAGTAAAAGGGACACTTGTCAAGTTCCTCCTCATGTTGCCCTCATTGTGTGCCTGAAGCCTATTGGTTGGCCACCCAAGGGGTCCAATAATAATTTAGGAGATTTAATTAATTGATTTAGCATTTATCTAGCCCTCTCTCTCAAAGGGGAAAGGGGGACACTTGTCTCAAGGCTACCCTTGCTACTTGTAATGCCTTCTGCTTATGATTGGCTAGGCCTGGAGGGGTCCAATGAGCTTCAAGCATGAGCTACAAGGGAGGGTCGACCCAAGCAAGCTAGGGGGTTGCTTAGGGGGTATACTCACCCACACACACTCACAAACACTCTCATTGTGTGCTAGGCAAGGTGCAAGAGCTCCATCTCCTTCTCCAAGCTCCTTGAGAAGTTGAGAGCCTACACCAACACTCTTGGCTATGGAATGCAAATCCAACCAAGAGCTATGCTTCAATGCTTAAGCTTTCCATCTTCTCCATCTTCATTACTATGCTATTATGTATGCTAAGCAAGAAGAGTGATGGGTGATAAGTGAGGAATTATTTCTTTCTCCTATGGAATACTTCTTCTTCCTCTTCCCTACCCTCATTCCCTGCTAGCTCTCTCCACCTTCGAAGGTGTTTGAGGTCTTGGGACTGAGGCTTGGGATAGTTAATGCTTTCTACAAAGTGCATGTTATGCTTATTGCAAGAAGGCTAATGGTTTATTGCAAGTAGATTAGTTACTTAATGCAAGTAGATTAATTGTATTGCAAGGTAGATTAATTGTTGCTTTAGGCACAAGTTGATGCATAAAAATATACATCTTCATGCACTCAAATGATTTATGGAACACAAATACTAATGATGTTCACAAGTTCTTGATTGTTTTCAAGCTAAGATTGATTATTGATATTATGCAAAAGCTTGGTATATGAAGCTTCCACCTTCATACTGCCAAAGAGATCTCAAGGAACACAAAGATTGTATTGTACCAAGTCTCTCTTAATGAGAGAACCTATAATACAAATGCCTTTTGGAGGGGGGACCGGCTCCACATAAATCCGGTCCTCAACTGTTGTCAAATTCTCTAAACTCTTTCTCTCTCTCTCTCTCTCTCTCTCTCTCTCTCTCTCTCTCTCTCTCTCTCTCTCTCTCTCTCGCAAAAGTATTGCTCATGCCTAGTTAATTAAGTGTTATGATTAACTTGCTACTATCAACTAAGTTCACCCTCTTTGCTCTCAAAGTTGCTCAATTTAATTCTCTTAATTCCGCTATTCTCTAAGTTCATAGGCCATTTCCATTACATTGGTATCAGAGCATTTGGTTTCTCTTTTCTTGCTTAAGAAGAGAGGTCCTTAAGTAGCCTATAAATGGTTGATGTTGTTAATTATATTATGGTAAGTGGAACTGGGATCTATTATCGGTTTTGTCGAGCCCACTATGTGGGGGATGGTGCACACCTTGGGAGCTTTGGACTTAATAATGGAGTCTTTTTAGACTTTCCTACGGCTTTACCATTACTGAGCCATAAGAAGTCCAAAAGGAGCTAGCCCTCGGCAACTCTGCTATGTTAGACCTATTCCTCTACTCTCTATAATTAACCACTTTGAGCTGTGGGTGTAGATACTTAAGATCCGATTTTCAAAGGCTAAGAGGAGTGGCAACTAAGGTTTTGAATTGCCAAAGCATACACTAAGTACATACATAAATCTTGTTAACATGGCTGACAATAATCAAGAGAGTAGAATGAACATTGATAGCTTTGATTTTGCACATGAAGGTGCTAATGATGATGCTCCCATGTTTATCAATTGTCTTATGTCTAAGCTGCAACAAGCTATGGGAAACCCATCCCTACAAGGTGAAGTTTTCCAACAACTTCATAGTTATGGGATTCTCCAAACTCCCCCAAAATAGAGAGCACCTGAGAAGTCTCTTCGAGAGATTTCCAAGAGAGGGCTCTCTACGGTGAGAGTAGAGGAGAACCCATACAAAGCGTTTAAATGTTTACTAGCGGGCTTACCTCCATCCAAGAAGAGAGGTGAAGTCTCTACTATAGATCCTTCACCAAGGAAAGGAGAAAGAAGTGAGTCTCCCAATACTTTCGAAGATGTGGCTCCAAGAAGACGGCAGCCTCAACGATCTCCAACTCCCCCCAAGAGGGAAAGATTTCCGCAAAGTCCTCCTCCTCGTTATCACAAAAAGGAAGAGAAGTACCAAAAGAAGGAAAAGGAGAGAAAGAGGTCACACTCTTCTCCATCTTCAACACCTTCCTCATATTCCAATGAAGGTAGCAGCTCTTCTCACAAAGAGCCCAAAAGGAAAGGCCATCGCAAGTCCTATCCGGTATGGAGAAGGTCCAAGAAGCTGAAGAAGTTCAAGGAGGGAGGAAAGGACACCACTTTTCTTACCTATGATGGCACCTTTGGTGCTACGGACAAGATCTTGGCCTTCATCCAACAGTTTGATGTGGCCTTTGGTGAAGAGGGCTTCATGGAGTCCTCTAAACTGCGTCAGGTATCTATGCATTTCCAGAGCTCCGCTCGTCAATGGTGGGCTAGCCTACGAGCTCAAAGGAAACCTCCAAGGGCATGGAAAGTTTTAAGAGCCTCCATCATGAAACAATTTCTGGCAAGCAACACTAAAGACAATGTCCTCACAGAATGGAAAAGCTTGAAACTCTCTCCCTACGAGTCTATCCAGAAGTATGTAGATAAGTTTTTGGATTTACTTCTCAAAGCCAGTGTCTACAAAAAGATAGGCTTTGAGGAGCAAAAGCAACAATTTTGTGCGGGTCTTTCTGAAGATATGGCCGAGTATATTAACTCACAAAGGCCTAATACCATATTGGTGGTCATACACCATACTATGGTCGCCTCTCAAATGAATTTCCAACAAGGGGTTAAGAGAAACTCTAAGCCCATGGAAGTGAAGGATCAAAATGAGCCTAGAGGGAGTAATAATGCTCAAACTTCCTCCAAAGGCAACTCTAGCAACACTGATAACAAAGCTAAGGAGAAAGGAGTCTAGAAAGGTAAGAATAGATTCTCTCCAACAGAGCTAGAGTGTTATCGTAAGGATAAAAAATGCTACAAGTGTGGACAACAAGGGAATGTCTATCGTGCTTGTCCCCAAAGAAATGCATGCAACAAGCTGCCTTGAGTTTCTATGTTGGAAACTCCCAAAGAGGATGCTCATAGCAAAAGGCTTTTGTTTTTCCTATGCTAGGGATATGTACATACATGTTTTTCAGTCGGGTAGCATCCTATCCCTTGTAAATATGCATGCTTTTCGCAAGTTAATGAAAATCTATATATTCATAAACATGATTTTTGTTAGAAAGTCTGTAAATGAATTCAATGTTTCAACCAATAACAATAAAAAAAAGACGGGAATCAAGAGGAATTAGAATTTTCTACATTCCTAAATGGATTCCAAAATGTTTTTATTGATGATACCCCTGTGAGCTATCTCCACAATGAGGGGACAATGACCATGCAATGGAGCTTTTACCACGAAGCTCACTGCCTAATAAGCCTCCTTATTGAGCTTTATAAGCTCCACAAGAGGAGTTCAAAAGGCAATAGCATGAACTGGTAAGTTTTGAGAGAGATTAGGCTTTCCTCTAACCAAAAGAAAAGTGGATTTTTAAAAAAAAAAAAGAGATTCAATAATTAGGTCACATTATCTCTAAAGGTGGTATTTGTATGGATCCACAAAAGGTAGAGGTAATAAAAAGATGGCCTAATCCAAGGAGTCTACATGAGTTGCAAAGCTCTAAAGGTATGAGTGCATACTAGAAATGCTTCATAGGAAAAATTCATTCTTATAGCAGGTCCAATACATGACTTAAAAAAAAAGAACGTTAAGTGTACATGGACTACAAAGAGAGAAAAATACTTTTGAAAAGTTCAAAGAGAAACTTATCTCTCAACTTATGCTTACACTACGGGATCTCTCAAAGCTATTTGAGGTCCAATGTAAGGCCTAGATGCATGCCTTCAAGCAAAAATTTTCTTCAAGAAGGGAATACCATAGAATACAAGATTCAAAGACTCAAATCCAATGAGCGAATGCAAGACATATACAAAAGGAACTACGAGCTGTTTTACATGCCGTTGACACATGGAAGTACTTCTTGCAGACTCCATCCATGATACAAACCAAGCTCTTCGACAATCAAACGAGGTGGGAAAATTTCTTTTTGCAATTTAAATTTTACATTGCTCACATTGCTGGCAAGCACAAACATGTAGCCGATGCACTTTCCTGATGGCCAAGGGTAGATAGGGTATCAATAGCAACTTACAATGAACTATTTTTTATGATAGTTAAATATGCTTCTAACCCAGGCTTTAGGGATATAATAATAGCCTTTACAAATGGAAGAAGAAGAACCACTCACGTTAGTTATCTTCTGTACCTCAATAGGCTATATCTTCCTCACTTCCCATGCTCCTCCCATATGTGGGGCAAAGAGGAATTCGAATTTATTCTTTTAGGAATAAAAGCATACTTGTATTGGCTTACCAAGAAACAAGAACATACAAGAGTATGTTTCAAAATGTATGGTATACCAAAAGATGAAGTATGATAGAAGGACCATGGCTTGCCAGCATCTAATTGTGTCGGATAGAAATCCTACCATGACCACTAATTTCTGATAGAGTCTCTATCAGAACTAGAGTAACCCTCTTATGTTGGCCTACTATTCCAATGGATGGCCAAAAGGAAAATCACAAAACTAATGATCCTTGATCTACTAAAAGCTTGTGATTCGAGGTAGATCAATGCTCAAAATGGGAGAAGTACTTACCCTAACAACAGTATGTCTCTAATAACATGAACATACTTCTAAGGAGAAAGTACCTTTCGAGGCTAAAGACGGAAGATCCAAATGTCCCTTGTAGCTTAAGGTACCTGGGAAGATCTTCATTGAAAAGGAGTATAGCCGAGATCAAAACGAATCTTTTTAGAAGATTAAACAAGCTATATCCATCTTTTAACTAGGCAAAAGAGGCTCTTGCCATTAGGCATAAGAGAGCCTTATCCTTTAAAGAAAAAGAAATCTTTCTTTGGGTCTTACTAAACAATTAAAGTTGCCCAACTATTGGCTCATATATATCATTTTTCATGAGAGCCTATTCGAGCCTTATTAAGGAGAGACACCAATAGAGGCTATAAATGTAGACCCATTAGAGATCGAGGATGACGCAAACGAGCTCCAACCCAAGTTCATCCTTCGATAGGAACACAAGGTATTAAGAAATGGTAAGATTACTGACAGTATCTTATTTAAGTTAAGAATTATCCTTTCAAAGATGCTAGATGCATGCAAAGAACATAGCTTACGGATAATATGAACCTTGTTAATGATGCTTACAGTGACGCAAAAGAGTAAGCAAATGTAAAAGAAATGCATTTTAAATGATCCATGTTTTTGTCTTATAAGACTCTCTTTTTATGTTTCGTGCACAAATTTCAAGAAGTATGCATACTTAGGATCATGTGTGTGGTGACTACGTCTCCCAAACACCAAGTAGAACTTGTCACTCTACTTTGGATGTATGATATGGACTAAAAAGAGCAGACATGATTGCAGAAAACAATGTCTCTCAAGCACCAAGTGGATTAGTCATCCACTCTGGAATGATGTCGTAGGGTAAAAATGGATCCTCTACCCGCTAAGACCAATGGACTAATGGGTGAGACTTTACCATATCTACCTCATAGTCGAGGACGACTATGATTTCAAGAGAGAGGTAATGTCATAAAAACTAATATCTAACCAACCCAAATGATTTTCTCACATTAAACTGATCACTTAATGTGGGAGAATAAACGGGAACAAGGGTTAAGATATAGACATGTGCTTATAGATCTATCTCAACACGGGGCCAATGGTAAAGGAGCCCAAATGAGAGATGGTCTATCAAAGAGCAAGACTAACCAATGGAGCATAAGACCTTAGGGTTAGCTTCATTGAAGACCTCCAATAATGTGTGTAAAATTCCTTTGACCTTAGGTAAGCTAGGGCTGAGCTTGAGGCGCGGGAACCCGACCCAGCTCGAGGTGCTTGTCATGATTGATGATGAATAAGGTGCTTGAGGTGCTTAATGATTGAGATGCTTGAGGTGCTTGACATGCTTGAGATGTTAGGGTTGCACTTGAGGTGAGAACCCAGCCCAAGCTTAAAGTGCCTAAGGGCCAAGCTTGTGGTGGGATCTGGGCCTATGCATGAGGGCTTGAGGTGTCAAAAAGTCAAAGATTCAATCCCTACAAGGAGGGGGTGAGCCCTACATGAGGGGGGATGAGAGAGAATACCCACACACTCACACAAGGCATGCATGGTACAAAGAAAGCAAAAGGGACACTTGTCAAGTTCCTCCTCATGTTGCCCTCATTGTGTGCCTGAAGCCTATTGGTTGGCCACCCAAGGGGTCCAATAATAATTTAGGAGATTTAATTAATTGATTTAGCATTTATCTAGCCCTCTCTCTCAAAGGGGAAAGGGGGACACTTGTCTCAAGGCTACCCTTGCTGCTTGCAATGCCTTCTGCTTATGATTGGCTAGGCCTGGAGGGGTCCAATGAGCTTCAAGCATGAGCTACAAGGGGGGGTCGACCCAAGCAAGCTAGGGGGTTGCTTAGGGGGTAGACTCACCCACACACACTCACAAACACTCTCATTGTGTGCTAGGCAAGGTGCAAGAGCTCCATCTCCTTCTCCAAGCTCCTTGAGAAGTTGAGAGCCTACACCAACACTCTTGGCTATGGAATGCAAATCCAACCAAGAGCTATGCTTCAATGCTTAAGCTTTCCATCCTCTCCATCTTCATTACTATGCTATTATGTATGCTAAGCAAGAAGAGTGATGGGTGATAAGTGAGGAATTATTTCTTTCTCCTATGGAATACTTCTTCTTCCTCTTCCCTACCCTCATTCCCTGCTAGCTCTCTCCACCTTCGAAGGTGTTTGAGGTCTTGGGACTGAGGCTTGGGATAGTTAATGCTTTCTACAAAGTGCATGTTATGCTTATTGCAAGAAGGCTAATGGTTTATTGCAAGTAGATTAGTTACTTAATGCAAGTAGATTAATTGTATTGCAAGGTAGATTAATTGTTGCTTTAGGCACAAGTTGATGCATAAAAATATACATCTTCATGCACTCAAATGATTTATGGAACACAAATACTAATGATGTTCACAAGTTCTTGATTGTTTTCAAGCTAAGATTGATTATTGATATTATGCAAAAGCTTGGTATATGAAGATTCCACCTTCATACTGCCAAAGAGGTCTCAAGGAACACAAAGATTGTATTGTACCAAGTATCTCTTAATGAGAGAACCTATAATACAAATGCCTTTTGGAGGGGGGACCGGCTCCACATAAATCCGGTCCTCAACTGTTGTCAAATTCTCTAAACTCTCTCTCTCTCTCTCTCTCTCTCGCAAAAGTATTGCTCATGCCTAGTTAATTAAGTGTTATGATTAAGTTGCTACTACCAACTAAGTTCACCCTCTTTGCTCTCAAAGTTGCTCACTTTAATTCTCTTAATTCCGCTATTCTCTAAGTTCATAGGCCATTTCCATTACATAAGAAGCCTATACATACAATGGAAGTCAAGAGAGTTATCTTCCAAGAAGATGGAGTTGTTCACGGTAGGGCTAAAGTGCCTAATGCTAGACAACAAGGACATAATCCTCCTATAATACAAGATAATGCTGAGGGACAACCGGCTCAAGTAATTATTAGAATGTCTACAAGAGTTTCAAGGCCTCCTGATAAATTTACTCCCTCATTGGACTACATTATGTTGACAGATTGCAAAGAGCCTTCCTGCTATAAGGAAGCCATGCCAATGGATGACAAGGTGAAGTGGGAGAAAGCTATGCAATAAAAAATGGACTCGTTGCATAAGGATCAAACTTGGAAGTTGGTTCGGTTGCCTAAAGGTAAAAAGGCACTACCATGCAAGTGGGTGTATAAACAAAAAATTACACCTTATGATAATAAACCCAAGTACAAGGCACAACTTGTTGCTAAAGAATTTAAGTAGCAATAGGGTATCGAATTTGATGAGATCTTTTCTCGGGTTGTGAAGATGACTACGTTGTGGTGTGTACTTGCGTTGGTTGCTAAAGAGGACATGGTACTTGATCAGATGGATGTCAAGATGGCTTCTTGCATGGTGATCTTCAAGAAGAAGTTTATATGCAGCAACCAGAAGGTTTTGTTGAGAAGGGCAAGGAAGACTTGGTGTGTCAATCAGAAAAGACTCTTTATAGTCTAAAACAATCATCAAGGGAGTGGTATCATAAATTTTACTCATTCATGCTCTCTCATGGCTACAAAAATAGTGATATGGACCATTGCCTCTACATTAAGCGAGCTAAAGATGGTAGTTTATTGATTTTTGTACTTTATCCGGATGATATGTTAATTGCCGAGAAATGCAGGGATGAGATTTTAGTCTTGAAGTCAGAGTTACATGCAAAATTTGAAATGAAAGACATGGCTGAATCAAGCCATATCCTTGGGATGCGCATTGGGTGAGAAAGATTTAAGAAATTGCTCTATTTGTCTCAATTTGAGTACATTGGTAAAGTGCTCAAGCGTTTCAATATGGAGAGGGGGAAGGCATTGAGTACTCCATTGCCTCCATATGTGAAACTTTCTAAAAATGATTTCCCTAAGTCTGAAGAGGAAAAGTATGAAATAGCACAAGTTCCTTATTCATCTGCAATTGAGAGTTTGATATATGCTATGATTGCTACACGTCCTAATATTTCTTTTGCAATGGGAGTTGTTAGATATATGTCAAATCCAGGCAAGATACATTAGGAGGTAGTGAAAGGGGTTATGTGATATTTGAATGGTACAAAAGACATGTGCATTTGATTTGGAAGAAAGGAAGCATGTGTAATGGGTTACATGGATGTAGATTATGAGGAGACTTGGACAAGAGAAGGTCCACTTCAGGGTATGCTTTTGAATTCACTAGAGGTGCAATTTCATGGCGATCTCGTTTTCAAGATTGTGCTACCTTGTCTACTACAGAGACTGAATATGTTGCAGCTTCAGAAGCTTGCAAGGAAGATATATGGCTTAATCGACTGGTGGGAGACTTGGGAATCAATGTTGAGATGCGTTACATTGTGATAGCCAAAGTGCTATACAATTGGCAAAGAATCTAGTGTTTCATGCAAAGAAAAATCATGTGGATGTGAAGTATCACTTCATTCGTGAGGTGCTTGAGGACAAACGATTGCAGCTTTCCAAGATTCACACCACTGAGAATCTTGATGATCTTTTAACAAAGGACTTACCTTCAGAGCGGTTTGCACATTGTTGGGCAATCATGGGCATTGGGTAGATGATCATGGTCAATGTCTACCTGTATTGTATGTATATATACACTGTCAGACCAGCTTAAAGGCACATTGTCCTTTAAGTGGGAGGTTGTTGGGGTGGTAAAGCCCAATGTGCCACGCCTAAGTGTTGGGCGACCACAAACTAACACTGACCATTCATTCTACATAAAACAAAGAAGGACTTATAACCCTAACACTAGTGTGTTTGGAGTCCACCCAAACCTATGTCTCGTCTCTTCTTCTCTCTTCTCCATTGCTTCACACACACACACACACACACACACACACACACACACACACACACACACTCACACACACACACACACGCACGCGCTCTCTCTCATGCGCACTTCACCTTTCTTCTGTCCTTTGAAAGTGAAACATTGACAACGGGGATGCCCTTCCATAATTTCTCCAGCTCCTCGATGAGGGGATTGAGGACATCAATATTCTCCATTTTATACTTCCCTGGCACAAGCAAAGAAAGAAGTATATTTTCCTTCGTGGTTGTCTCCCATGGTGAAATATTGTAGTTGATGATCACCATAGGCCAAGTACTCCATGATGTGGACTTGGTGCCAAAGGGATTGACACCGTCGCTTGCCAGCCCAAGCCTCAAGTGTTGAGGCTCTAGCTAAAACTCTATCCATGGAGTCTCTATGTGCCTCCATTTAGGTGAATTTCCAAGGATACGCATCATTCCATCATTTGAGAGGTGGTTGGCATACCATGTGAGAAGTTCCACCGTAAACCTAATTTTAAACATGTGTTGAATGCCAAGGATAAGACCTCAATACCTTGCATGGTAGGTGCACCTCGGTCACTCCAATCTTGTAGCATGCTTCCCTGCACACGATAGGAGGTAGCATGTGCATGCTCATTACGGTATAGTATATCATTGTTGATGCACGCTTGGGTGCACTCATACTCCATGCCAAGTATAGTGACATAAGATATTTCTTGTTGGTGATCCGAAGGCATGTGGTGATCTTTACGAAGCATTTTTTCCATCAAACTACAACAAAAAAGAGTATTAATACAATTGCAAGGGGAGGCCAAGAAGAGGGTGCTATGTATAAAAATCCATACATAGAACTTACCCAAGGAGTGCATCCACACTTTTGTTGCTCTAACCAAATTTTTCTTGCATGTTGAGGACTTTTAACAATGCCTAGAGCACCAAGTACTGTGCCCATTATAAAGAGGTGTTTGTGCAACCTATTCTCTGTTGTTGCGTTGACTGCATGGTCTACAATCCTCCTCTCACATGTTGCCTTCATGAGTCAATAACTCATGTCAAACATGTGCTCATCATCTTCAAGCTTTATCTGACAATATCTTATTAAGTTTAAGAATTATCCTTTTGAAGATGCTAGATGGACGCAAGGCATACAATTAAAGGATAACCTAAACCTTGTCAATGCTTACAATGCTTCCCTAGAGTAAGCAAATGTACAAATGTTAAAAATGAACAAAGTTTTTGTCTTATAAGAATCTCTTTTTCTTTATTGTGCACAAAAATGTAGTATGCATGCTTAGATCAAGTTTGCGGAGATGACGTCTCCCAAACACCAAGTAGAGCTTGTCACTCTACTATGGAAGATGATAGGACTAATGTGCAGACATGCTTGCGACAGCCTCAGGCTCTCAAGCGCCAAATGGACTAGTCATCCATTGTGGAATGATGTCATAGGGTAACCTAAAGATGCTCTACCCGCTAAGAAAAAGACTAATGAATATGCTTTATCTTCTCTACCACATAGTCGAGGACGACTATGATTTCAAGAGAGAGGTAATGTCATAATAATCAATATCTAATTCTGCTAAATGATTTTCTCATGTTAAACTGATCATTTAATATGGGGAAGTGCTAGAGGAGAAAAATCTAGAACATTGGTTAAGCTAGCAAACCGGTCACAATAGGGATCCAAAGGAGGGAAAATAGGGATCCAAAGGGGGGGCCATCTGTAAAAGATCCATGTGCAACAATGGGCTTAAAAGACCCTAAGGTTCAGCCCATTAAGACTTCCAAAATGCTAAGGTTCCAAAATTCAATGGTTGTGTCCAAAGGTCAAACATTGGGGAATTGGATGCTTTGTGTGTGTCCCAAAAGTATTTGGCAATGCCTACATAGGAGGGGCGCCTTGCAAGTAGTTTCCATCTTCATTGCACTAGCTAGTATTGAAGGAACACAAGAAATTGTATTGTAAAGTGTCTCTCTTGTATTGTATTGTATTGTAAAGGGGGCAAGCCTTGCAAGTAGTTTCCATCTTCATTGCACTAGCTAGTATTGAAGGAACACAAGAAATTGTATTGTAAAGTGTCTCTCTTGATGGGAGAAACCATAATACAAAGCCTTTTCGAGGGGGGACCGGCTCCATGAAAATCCGGTCCTCAACTGTTGTCAATTGCTTAATTTCTCTCTCTTTTGAAGTATTGTTCATGCTATCTAACTAGGTGAACATTATGCTTTTTGTTGCTCTCTCTCCACCCAAGCACTCTTGTTCATCTCATTAGGAGTCTATTCTAATGAAATGCTCACTATGTTCATGCTATTTTTCGCTACACACAAGTTACTAGGCCATTAAATGTTACTCTCTCTCTCTCTCTCTCTCTCTCTCTCTCTCTCTCTCTCTCTCCCTTCACCTTCACTTGAAGACCACCAATTGTGCTACTTGGAATGAGAAAAAGGAGATTAAAGCTATGAAAATCTTGGGAGTTCGGAGAGAGGAGAGGAAAAGTATAACGAGAAGAAGAAGATCAACTTGTGGCAAGCTTGATTACAGTTTTGGTCATCATGGCTTCTCTTGGAGAGAGGAGGTGTGTAGGAGGCGTGTGTGAAAGAGGCTTAGCTATGGCTTTCACAAGCTTTCTCTAAAACGTATTCTCTAGTTTGCACCTTGAAAGTGGAGGAGAGAAGTGTTGAAGGAGAGGAGAAGCCCTCTTTTATGCATATGTTTTATAAGGGCCTTAACTTATCTTGATAGATTTTCTTCCTTTTGAATAAGTTATTTTCACTTATCTTGATAACTTATCTTCCTTTTGACAAGCTACTTATCAACCTTATCCTTATCTTATCTTTCTTTTTCTTATGCTAATTTTCTTGAAATGAAAAGCTAATTTCTCATGCATTGGTTATGCCTATTTTCCCATGGTGTAAACCTAAAGTGTCTCATGAGTAAACTTTGGTGCTTGGATTAAGCCTGAATTTACCCGAACATTTTTTTGTTTTTATTTTTAAAGTAGATAGGTTAGATGTGTTGGTCAACAGTAAAGGTTAGGAGGAGGCCCATACAAACTCCCCAACATAAAGAAAGAGTTGTCCTCATCTCTAAAACAATAAAGAAAGGTGGTAAATCTTCAAGTGCAAGTTACACATTTAACTTCTATGCTATGCTAATTCATTCTTTGCTAGTTTGCTCATCTATAAAAGGTGCAATATATCTTTGTCTCTCACAGCAATCTTACGTCCATCTTTCTCTTTCCTTTCCATCCTCTTGTCAAGAACTTCTTAGGATTATCTCTTTTAATCCCTTGGGGTGTCTCTTTGCTCATTTTCATTATTTTACTTTATGGATTGGTGGTAGGAGTTGGTTTTCTCTATGGCTATTTCTCATCTTTAACAAGCAAGTGCATCTATAGTAAGGAGAGATTTTGCGGAGTGACACGAGTGCCTGCTCTTACTTTACTTGGGAACTTTAGTAGCACAAACCAAATGGTGGATGTTGTAAGGTCTCTGATCCCAACCAAAAAGAGCACCATTGTACCTTGAAATGAATATAATGGAAAAAGTTACTATTTTTAGCAGTTTTCCGAATTCTGTCCGTGCCATGATGTTTAAAATGTCATAAAGCTTCGAAATGTGAATTAAAATAATTTTTGTGAAAATTTTCTAAATATAGTAAGTTTTTGGTCACCCGACCCGTTTAGTTTTGACCGTCT
The DNA here is from genome assembly GCF_014529385.1 of Adiantum capillus-veneris. Classification (NCBI taxonomy): domain Eukaryota; kingdom Viridiplantae; phylum Streptophyta; class Polypodiopsida; order Polypodiales; family Pteridaceae; genus Adiantum; species Adiantum capillus-veneris. The sequence goes on from NC_140937.1 coordinate 45,197,202, forward strand.
CGAAAATCTGCACCTGTATCCCGAATTTGAAAAAAATGCATTTTTCGGACCCCAGGGGCTGCTAAATATGGCAGGTACTCGGGCCAGTACGTCTTAGTTAGAGCTTCGTATGGAAATTTACGGCATCAAAATCCGATTCGTATGACTCGTTTTAGCCTAGAACCAATTTTCCAAAAAAATTGTCCGGGGAGGCACCGGGGGCCCGGGACTGTGTGGGAACAGGTCCCAGGCCACTCCAGATCAGATTTAGCAGCTAGGGGGCGCCCTCTTACCTTGTGGGAGTCTTGGGAAAGCTACCAAGCCTGCAACTCAGTCTCAGAACCAGTTAACCAAGCCAACCTGACACTTGGTGGGCAGAGAACTGGACTTGCCATGCTTAACTGGAGAAGCTCCCAGATGCATTTAGCAACCCAGATTGATTTTCAGCTTGAGGAGGCCTATTTAAAGACCTGCACACACACACACACACATATGCTCACACACACAGTGCACACACACACACACACACACCTACACACACTCTGGGAAGGTGCTGTCGGAACACACACCTTTTGAAGGAGAAGCAAGGAGGGAGGTGCTGTCGAATTCTCTCCTCAAGAAGCTCGATTAGATCAGAGAATCGAGAGGATTATCATCCCTTAATCACGGTAACCACGGTTTAATTAATGATTTCTGCAAATCCTTTTCATTACCGCCTAAATTTCTCGTCTATTATGCTTATTCCTAGTCGTAATTCTCTATAATTACTCTCTAAATTCTCATTAACCATATTCTATTATGTAATCATCATCCCATAGCTGAATTATCAGCCATTCATCACTCTCAATTAATGATTAGAGAATAATTACCAGAATTTTCTCTCTCTAGGCAGTATAGTAATTAATCGGTAAGCTAGTAATTGTGTAGATTGATGAGAACCACTCTTTCTATCACGCATTAATATTGTAGCTGATTTAGATTCATCTCTGTTATGCATTAAGATATAATTAAGGTAAGATTAATCTGTCATTAAGTCTCTAAGAGATGGTTTTTCTTACACCTATGCATGCGGTGACTCTGCACCCTCTAATTGCTAGGAAAGAGATTAATCATACTTAATTCATCTCTCTGATAATTCCATTAGTGAAATCCTATTATTCTTAATCATGTAAGCCGAGTAATTATCCTTAGAGTCGGTTCCCATAGGATTATGTGCCATCCTTAATGATTGCTTTATGAAAAATCTAGATCTATCATATAGGAGGGATTAATTAATGTCACTAATCTACCCATTGGAATGTTATGATGCTTGCAAACCTTAGCTCTTTCTCCAAGCTAATCATTTAAAGTAGTGAGAAATGGCCCCGGTTAAGAGGACTCGCTTCGATGGTTCCCACGATCGCGAGGCGGGAACAAGCAATGTCAACAGAAAAGGAAAGGCTCCCATGGACGAGCAAATACCGGCCATCTCACGGGCCATCGATGAAGAAGGGGAAGAGGTAGATCATATTTTTATTCAAGTTGTTTAAACTAACATTACATACACTAGTTAGGAATGCTCATATCCCCAAACATGTTGGAGAAATCCGACGAAAACCTCGACATTGAAAGCATTGTACATTAAGTTCTAAAGTAGGAAGGAAATGATTGATGGGAATGTTGTTTGCAATAGGAAAGAATGTCTGCTAGGGAAAATTTAGCTCGGCATGTTCATTCTATTTCCAATGTTGAATTAGTCATGAACCCCCTCCTGATCACAGGGGCAGAGTTCCTGGTTAAGGGCTCTTGAATCCACGACTGCTGGTTAAGCGGTGGATACCCACGACTGCTGGTTAAGCGGTGGGAACCCACGTCTTGCTTTCTATGCGGTGGGAATGTCCATGTCGTGCTTTCTATGCGGTGGACATACCTAGTTGTATGGGCAGCTAGGCGACAACGGGAGGAGTAAACTCTCGCTGGAGGGGGGATGTTGTACCTCCAGAACATTGGAATTTTTATGAATAAGTTTGAGTAGAATTTTTACTAGAATTCTGTCTTGGTGTTGTTTGCAATACTGGTTGAAGGGCTGTTTTAACGAACCATGTGATTCGGAATTAAACAAGGAATATTTATGTTGAACAACCTTTGTGGTAGTAATTAGGTCACACAAGGAAGTGTGAGTGTGGGGGTGGAAAGTGGGGGCTTGGCTCAGGTTGCCAATGCCTACGAGATGGGTGGTCCCGATTGGTCGGGAACTCTCTGTCCCAATAGTGCTTACTCGATATTGGTATTACTCATTGCCCCTAGAGCGGCGAATCCTCGAGATCACGTGCCTCTGAAACATGGGGAAAAAGGCACTTGGGGTTTCTCTCCTCTTGGTAGGTGGGTCTTAGGATCGCTAGATAGTTCGAGTACGCTTCCCCTGCGAGGTGGAGCTAGATCTCCCTGCTAGTAGGCTCGAACTCGACTCACTTTGTGATGAGAGATCGTCCGCTAGTCGAATCCTGAACCATTTTTTTTGCTTCCGCAATAGATCTAGTGGCCACCAGGTTTACCATCAGATCCGTTGTTCGATACGACGGGGTGGGGACCTCACAGATGTTTTGTGGCATAACAAGGGTGAAACTTTCGGGTCAGTATCACTTTCACAACAATGTTTGCTTGGCTATGGTTATTGAAGGTATGGTTTTGGGCCCTTTATATTACTGTGTGTTGAGGTCAATGCATCTTGGGTTCTATGAGCAAGTCATTTTTCTTGCATAGCTATTTTCTCACCACAAGTTTGCCTTTATCCCCATTTTAACTTGCCTTGTAGAGGTCCTTTTGACATATTACCTCATGCTTATGAGGTGGGTGTTATGAAAATACACCAAATTATTCCACTAAATGAGCTACCTAATATGCTCCTTGCTTGTGATAGTTGTTTTTTTTTATCATGTGATGGATGGGCTTATTGACCTGTAGAAATATTCTATCTTTGTTTTACCTCTTAACAAGCTTGTCGTATATTAAGATCTTGGTTCTTGTAGACTTGATTCCTTGTTTCTCCGATTTCACTTGACAGATACGATAAAATTTGTTCTTAGTTTCCTAAATGTGGTATTTTTTAGATGTAAATAAATTTATTTATATATTTATTTTTCAATTCAATAAAGCGACTCTGTTAGTATACTTGCAATGCTCACCTCTCGCAGTTTTGCCACCACAATATATGCTATCTTGTGGATTCCACCTTTGCATGCTGATGAAATATTTATTTTTGATTGTGGATGGTATGAAGAATATTCACCGGAATATTCAGTTTTGCCAAAATATACTGGCCGAACGGCGGGGTCGAAAGACAATTGGAAAACGATCGTCTAAGCCGGTGGTCCGTGGTCTTTAGCCGATGGCCAATAGCTGGCTAGTGGTCAGATTTCAATGATTGATGGCCAAGCTATATTTGTCTATTGAAAAATGGCTACACATGGGTGCATGGGAGATTCCTACCTGGACTTTACTCTCTAAGGGTTGCTGCACATGGGCGTTTAGAGGCTCCCTTACATCTATATAAGGAGGCCTTCTCCATGAGTATTTTTAGCACTACACATTATAGGTGTGCATGCACACTAGACACACACACACACACACACACCCTAGGACCTGAAAATAGTACCTCTCATCCCTCATTAATTTTTTATCCTCTCATCTCTCACAAATCCATATCATGGAGAAAGGAGAGAAAACCAAGTGAAAAGGATTAAAGACTTGCAAAAGGACATAGTGAAAGATGAATTTAGCATACTAAAAATAGTATACAAATTATTTGTGGACTCCAATTTTGATGCATGGGAGGTAAGGGTCATGGGTGGAGTTGTAGAATAGGCCCTTGCATGTTTAGGAGAGCTAAACCTAGTCTGAGTTAGGTCTCACCTATATCTATGTGACCTATGATCAACATAATTTAGCTCATTGGGAGCATATGCGATGTCCCCTCTCTCTCTCTCTCTCTCTCTCTCTCTCTCTCTCTCTCTCTCTTTGTCACACTCTCTCTCTCTCTCTCTCACACACACACACACACACACACACCAACCTCTACCCCTCATATCATGTGCTCAATATGGTATCAACCCAATGGAATATAATCATGATCAAGAATTATGTTGTGTACAAGTGACTTGATTGTACTAACATATGTCTGGACATGTGATTCTTGTTGTGTAAATATGTTTCTTTTGGTGCTAATATTGATAATTCATTTCCAAGTACCATACATTTTTCACATTTAGATATAGAAGCAAAGGGTATTATACTTATCTTGAATCGTGTCCATATAATTTGTAAATCAAAGTTGTTTTCTACACAAGTGAAGCTCATCCCTTTATGTTTGTGGTAGCCAAAGAAGTGGTGATTCTTTTTAGATTTTTTATCCTTACAAACACTATTGCTACTGTGATAATAATGGGAATATTGTAATCAATTTTTGGGCACATCCATATGATGAAGAGAGTGGTATAATAACTAAATAGCCATGTTTCTTCTTCTTCTTGTGATTATTGTGTAATCACAGGTCATTCTTTTAATTTTTGCTAAAAAATATTATGATCAAGTTTGTTATCGTGATTATGATACTCAATGTACCATTTTTGAAGATGAACATACCTCTCAAGAGCCTTTATATGTTTGCTACGAGTTTTCTCTTGAAAAGGTATTTCATGTTTGCGATGGCTCTCTTTTTTGTATCAATTTTGGTGCTATCAGCAATAAGGCACAAGACTCTTAGTGGCTATACAACTATCACTTCCTCACTAGGAAGAGAACATGGGTCTAGGAGTGCATTTTTATTTGGAAATTTAAGGGATTCAAACCTTTAGTATTAAGAAAGAGATCAATGGATAACTTTTGAATTCAATAAGCTAGAAATGGTCATAATATTTATATGAATTCAAATTTTCCTCCAAAATCACATTTAAAATTTAGCGAGTAAAACCATATCATGTAGTATATCTATGGAAAAATTTTGGCATGCAGATCATAGATCTATAATCTCCACTCAAGTTGTAGGTTCTACGTAAGAGTTATGGAATGTTGGAAATCGTAAAATTGTCCACCTTCTTTTTTGGGGGGAAAGTGCATCCATTAATCACTCTTACACCTCTCGTATGCACCCACCATTCTTTCACACATGGAGTGTATGTACCTATATGTCAAGATGTTCTCCTCTCCATGATCTCATGACAAATAAAGAGACCCTCCTAGACCCCATCCTCTATTTAATGTCATATTAAGAAGGTGGTTTATGTAGTTGATGACATTAGTTGCCAAGTAATAGGTGTTAGTGATATAGATCTTGGAACTTGTCTTCCTTTGGTAGCACTTAACAAACCCCATTTTATGATCTACATGTAATAAACTAGCATTTTATATATCACGGATAGATTATTAAAGGTAGAATTTGAAGCTATAAAGCTGAACAAGTTTTGAGATTCAGTTTGTACAAATTTACCATTCCCCACTTTCAAATGGTTTTAAAAGTGGTGCCATCAATACATACTTTCACCAAAACATCAATGATCATTGTAAACCATTTCCTTTTTCTATATCAACTTGCTCCTCTGGCTACACTTTTGGACCTTTCCCTCCTTTAGGATCTCATTATCATTACTTCATCACTTTCATTGATGTTCTCTTATGCTATACAATGGCCTCTCTTTTGTAGAATAAATTTGAGTCCTTGTCAATATTTAAATAATATCCAAAATTAGTGTATCTTTATACTACTTAAAGAAATAAGTCTCTCTATAGTCAATAATTATGGTGAATATCAAATTCCTTAATGACTATTTCACTTTTATGGGTATTCATCATGATTATATTATGTCATATTCTCCTCAGCATCACAGAGTTGTTGAGATTAAGAATTGTATTATTCTTGATCTAATGAGATGTGTGTTTATTCAATCTATATTAGCTCAAAGTTTTTGGGTGAACGCGGTTTCAACTCTTGACAACAATATTTAATTGTACAAAACCATGTTTTCACTATGGCATATTTTGGTAAGATAACGATTGTTATTTGGACAGGTCAGGTTTTTATTAGTATTAAATGTTACCATATACATGTGGTAGTGATGTGTGTGAACACACTTAGGACCACCAAGGCATTTTTTCCCTCACTAGGAGGTTTTCCCCCCCATACATTGTATATACGCCATCACTCTAGGGATATATATCTTTCCATTGCACACTAAGTAATACACTCTTTGTTGTGTGCCTTGAGCTTCCTTCGTCTTCTCCAAGTTGTGTATGTTTTCTAATTCCAACAATTGGTACTAGAGCAGGTTACACCATCCCAAGGTTAATTGCCAGTAGCTCCAGCACTCGCCTGCTCACTTTCTCCGATCTCGGGCTCATTTCGACCTCCGTTTCCACTACAGGCAGTGTTGTGCATGCTATTTCATCATTTTGTGCAAAATTTCTATCAATGTCATTTTTTGCATAAAAGGTCCCTTACAGTATTCTACGGTTTGTGCTATATAGCACGTGTTGTTCTCGCTTTCTATCTCCTCTTTTTGGGCAGTTCTCATATCACGTGCAGTATTTGCCGCCGTGGCTGACAACAACATAGATGTGTTCAAGATGTTTGCTCTACTACTGAGGATAGATTGGATGGGGACATTTACCCTATGTGGGCTTATATGATGCAACATGTCCTTGTGTCAAAAGGAATTTGGAATATTGTGCAGGGCATTGATGTACATCTTGGTTCTGAGGATGTAGGCGATGTTGAGGATGTTGCAAGTTTTGGTGGTAGGATTGCTGTTGCCAGAGCTGTTTTGCCTATGGGTGAGCAAGCATGTTTAGGGATGTAAAAGATGCACATGCTCATGAATTGATTGAGTTGTTTGTGAAGTGCACTACTCCTCACAATTTTTCAACAAAATTTGCAAAACAAGCTTGGGATATTTTGGCTAGTCTTTATGCAAGTCGCAATGAGGAAAAAATAGCATTGTTGCGTAAAGAGCTGGAGTCAAAGATTATGCATGAGGAAGATGATATGGAAACTTTGCTTGCTGGTGTCAAGGATATCAATGAGAAACTTATTTCTGCATGCGAAGTCATTTCTGACAGTTCCCTTGTGCAGACTGTCCTTGATGCTTTGCCAGATTCTTACGAGACTTTTGCTAGTTCTTTGAGACTTATAAGCCAAGGAAATCTAGAAGTTGTCAAGCTTGATGCATTATGCACATTGCTGTTGCAAAAGTCACTTTCCAATAAAAAATAGGACTAGACAGTGTGCAGTTGAACATGCCTTTATTGCTGCTCAAAGAAAAGGTGGTAAACAACAATGTACGCACTTCTCATGGTTCTTCTACGAGTGGTAAATTACCTGTTCCTAATGCTTTTGTTGGTAGCAATTTGTTTGGGAATTCTAATGAAAAGGGAAAAAAGAAGACGTGTTTCCATTATTGTAAAGCTAATGATCACTTGATCAAGTAGTGTCCTAAGTTGAAGGCCAAAGAGGCTAAGAAGAAAGAGATGGTTCCACTATAAATGCTAGTTCCACTACAAATGTAGCTATTGTTGAGTCTTCTATAAAAGGAGACAGTGATGTTGATGTTGATGTTGATGTTGATGTCGATGCAAAATGGACTTTTTGTACAAAGTGCACTTACGATCCTTCTGTACATGATGCACACAAGTGGGTTACTGCATATTCACATGTGTGGTATTTTGACAGTGGTGCTACAAAGAAAATTAACTCACTTTGTGATTTCTTTATGTCTCTTGAGTCTATCTCTCATGGGAACTCAGTCACTTGTGCCAACACTGCCTCTTATCCGGTTCGAGGAGTTGGAAAGATTATGCTTATTGCTGCAAATTGTAGTTCTTTCACACTTGTTAATGCATTGTATGTAGGTCTCGGATCAAGAAGAATATTTTGTCTATATCTGCACTTGCTAGACTTGTTCTTGTAGTCAAACTTGTGGATGACATATGTACAGTACATGATCTTAGTTTTGGTGATTAAATTGTTGCATCCAGCATTTTATGTCGTGAATTGTATAAGCTCACTTTGTACGACAAGTGTGGGTAGAATTCTGCAAATGCAATTGTAGATTCTAAGGCTATTTCAGATGAAAACTTTAGCATGCATGTTTTGGGCATCTAAATTTTACTAGTTTGCTACATTTGCAAAAATGGGTGCTATCATTTAACGAGCGATGAAAAGCGAGCGAGGGACAAAAAGCGAGCAAAGAGATGTAAACAACAAAATACTTTGAAATAATATTGATCATATAAGACAAAATTTAATTTCCCTATGCATGGGCATTGTGTGAAAAAATTGACTCTATCGATGGACCGTTTGTGGCAATGTCTCTCCCTTGTGCTCTATGTTTACATGTATCCAGAATAATCTACCTTATACATACAAACACCACATGCTATAAGCCCAATCTATGTACAGAGTCTGTGTTTTTCTTGATGCAACCATATTAGCAATATTTCATCTCAAGACATGTCAAAACACATGTGCACTTGCTTATATACAAAACCATGTCTAACACCTAATCAATTTATATTGAGCTACATTGAAAAATAGTCATGTTTTTAACACAATCACTAACTTTCAATATGTGTTATGCATCCTCAAAAGGAGATATTGATAAAAAGTAACAAAATTTATAATGCAGTGCATAGTAGGTAAGGGGTGCAATTTTTTTGCAACACCAAAATTGCATCTCATTGTTTCATTATTGCAAAGGTTGTGTTAATGCTATTAGTTAGAAGGACTACTTTTTGTTTGAAAGTGCTGACTTTGTCAACTTTTTGTTTTATCATTCAACCAACACAGGCCGAGTCACCCAGACCTTCCTTTTTGCAATTTGCTTGCAACACCAACATTGGCATCTCATTTTGTCATTATTGCAAAAGGTTGTGTTAATGTTATTACTTTAGAAGGACTATCTTACTCTACACACGACAATGATGTAGAAGAAGTCATGCCAAGACAAGAAACAAACTAGCCCCCTTTATCCTTTTAGAAGCAAAAGTAACACAATTGATTTTGGAATTGGCAAAGAAGGTGAGTTTTTGCAAAAGTTTGTAATATTTTTTTATAAATGTTTAGCTTCATCAATATCAACTATAAAATCATATTGATTGCTCTTTATGCCTTCAAAACCATCATTGAATGACTCATTATATGCCTTAGTTTTTCAACCTCCATTGTCTACATGTAGGAAGGAAGAATGGTATTAGTGTGTTCTCCATGCAAGTTCAACTCTCTTTTTGTTTCTATTTAAAGCTTCTTCAATGTAGCATGTGAGCCTTGGCTCTCATTCTGCAGAGCATCAAGCAAACTATCTTGAAACAATCTATATATAGGATCCATACAAGCATGGTTTATATGATAGAAATCCCCCTAAAAAAGTTTCACTAATTTTAATAAACTCTTTAATTGACAACACTTATCAAATAGGGTATCCAACTTATGGTAGGTCCAAAGAAGCTCTAATATCGTGTGCTCACTAACTCATCATTTGTAAAGGTGAGTGAAATCAATATATATCCTTCTTTGGTATATGATTTTAATTGGTGAAGGCCATTAAAGTGGACACGTCTTGTTAGTGTATCTTGCCTTGGCATGATATATAAACTTTCAATTTGGAAAACAAGTACATTCTATTTTTTCCAAAAATAGAGCAACATCCAATAGAAACTCTCTAGATATATTGCTAATCAAAAGTATCTAGCCTCATAATATTCTCCTATGCTTTCCTGTTTCTTTTCATGTAGCACCTCCTTTGTGTCTTGAACTCTAAGACATTTTAATTGGTTCAATTCCGACATAGTGCTTGCTTCCTATACTTGGACGAGTTCCAACATGTTAAATCTTAGAGGAGGTTGGTAAAAGGACGTATCAATCACTTGATGGCTAATATGAGTTAAGGACCATGAGAGTTGGTAGCAACAAGTTTAAGGTAAGCAACACAATTTCTTATAGTTGAGTTTCGGATTGTGCATCAAACAAGAAGCATAGAGATTCAAGGTGGTAGGATAGAAAGGCCAACTAGAAGATTCTTCTAGAAGATACCTGTGTGTGCAATGATAGCATTGAGACAAGGAAAAGAATAGCACATTGCAACAAGAATACTGTGTTGTACATGGAGGCCGACTTTGTTTCTCTCTCTCTCTCTCTCTCTCTCTCTCTCTAGGAATTCACCATACAACAAGGTGGGAGCTCACACCACTTTAATAGGCCACAAATAACCAAACTTGCACACAAGTGGGTGAGGAGGGTTGCAGGGGTATGTGATAATTTCCTAGGTTATGAGAGACTTTCCTCTAGCTATGTATCTACATTCCTATCAATCAGGATTTATAGTGTATGATGTGTGGATCTCTCCCTCTACTTTTATCACTCTCAAAGTTTCAATGTGTAGAGGCATGAGGCCTCTAAAAATGGCAACCACAATTTTGAATCTAGCCTCTTTGAGACCAAGCGATGAATAAGTTACCTTCAATTGCTGCCTGGTGGCCTTGAACGCAACATTTGCATTTCTATATCAAGTCCACCACCACCAAACAATGCAGCTTGATATGGAATTTGAATCAAGTGATAGGTCTTATAGGGGCCACGGTAGCAAGCCAGCACAAGTACCCATCATAAGCCGTTGAAAACCAAAAAGGTCTACACCCCAACTAGATTCTGATAGGGGCAAGGGGTGGCATATGCAAATCTAATGCAACCCTTTTTTTCTTGGCAAAGGATTGGTCTTCTTGATAACTTCTTGTGCAAGTTATGACATGGGTGTGCACTCCTTACAAGGCTCAATATACAAAATGCGCACATGGAGAACAGTCGCGAATGGGTTTGCTGAGAGAGAGAGAGAGAGAGGGAGAGAGGGAGTACGCACCTTCAATCTGATCAATTTGCTATTTACATTTTTGTAGGTGCTTTAAATAGATGCCATTTCTCTACCAGCCTCCAATAAATGCTCACCGTAGCGTTAAGCATAGCGTTTGGAAACGCTTTGTGAAAACGCCAATTGTTTGGCTTTCTACTTCTCCTTTCACCCTGATGGTTATTTATAAAAAAAAAAAGGCTCGGTGAAGACTCCTTCTCACCATGGGGTTTAGGACAACGTTTGGAAATGCCCTTTGATCAAACTTGGTGAAGACTCGTGCTCGACAAGACTTTCAACGTCGCTTTTCCAAAAGATTTAAGAAAAGGCCTTGTGAAGACTGAAAAAGCGACAAAGTTTGTGATGTTTAGACACGAAATTATGAGGCAATATTTAGACTCCGCTACCAAGTGTTGTCCAACTCATTACTCTTACAAGGCAAAAATGAAAAAAGTAAAATCTTCTTTCATACTCCACTCCTTCACCAAGAAGTTCAGAATAGCCTTAACAAACTCTTTTCAAAAAGTCTTGGTGAAGTCTCCCATTCACCATGGCCTTTAGAAAAGTGTTTGGAAATTCTCCATGAAAAGGCTTGGTGAAGACTTTCTAACCTTGGCTTTTGGAACAACATTTAAAAACGCTCTATTATAAGGCTTAGTGAAGACTTTGGCTCACCAAGGCTTTCTAAGTAGCGTTTCCAAACGCTTCAAAATAAGGCTTGGTGAGAAGATTAAAAAAGCCACAAACTTTGTGATGTTTAGACACTAGAGGCAGTATTTAGAGTGCACTACCAAGTGGTTTCCAACTCATTACTCTCATAGGACAAAAATGAAGACATAACATTCCTCTGTCAGCCTCCACTTGCTCATCATGGCTTTAAGAGTAGCATTTACAAATACTTTGGTGAAGACTCTCTCTCACCATGGTTTTAACAAAAACGTATGGAAACGCTTTGTGATAAGGCTTGGTGAAGCCTTCCAAGTAGCGTTTCCAAATGCTTTGATAAAAGAAGTAGCGTTTCCAAATGCTTTGATAAAAGAAGTAGCGTTTCCAAATGCTTTGATAAAAGGCATGATGAAGACTCAAAGATCCACAAATTTTATGTTGTTTACACAATAAATTGTGAGGCAATATTTAGAGTACACTACCAAAAGTGTTTTCCAACTCATCACTCTCAAAAGACAAGAATGAAAACAAGGGCTAACTCTTTGCTCGAATAGACAACCACATGTTTTCTTTTTAATGTTGACTTTGTTTGCTATTCAATCAACACAGGCCGCGCCACCCGGACCTTCCTTTTTTGCTTTAGATACCTCCAAGGGTGTTAGTGGGGGTTGAACCCACCACCATGGTGATGCAAGTCCAACCTTCTAACCAGCTAAGCAAGCCCCCTTGGGTTATAGACAAACAACCACATGTTGTGCTTGCTCCCTTGGGTGTTTAGCACTAAAAACAAACAAAGGCACCATATATACATTACAAGCAACACACTTTTTGTGGTCTCTATTAGTATCCGTTTGGTAAAATTTACACCTCAATAGTGTTATCAACACATTGCAACTTGAGGCATCCCATTGCATTCTTTGTACATCAAATTGACATGGCTTCTCTATTGCTATGTATAGATCAATGTGAGATCTCAATGCATGCTTGACTCTTTCTATGTGATATCTAATCACCCTATGTACACGACTAGGCCCTAGCCTTATGCTTATAGCTAAGTCTCCCCTCTTAGATCCATACAAAGTACTATTAGAAGCAAAAACTATAGCTACTAAAATCTAAGTATGTAGCTGTGTTGCCACTTCTAGATGCATATCCCAGATGGGCTACTACTAGAGACACAATTGATTGTTTTTGGAACCCAAGTACATAGTTATGTGGACACTCTAAGATGTATCCTGTCATAATAATCAATATCTAATTCTCCTAAATGATTTTCCCATATTAAACTAATCATTTAATGTGGGAAAGTGCCACGGGAGAAAAAGCTAGAATATTGGTTAAGCTAGCAGACTGGCCACAATAGGGATCCAAAGGAGGGAAAATAGGCATCCAAAGGGGGGGCCATATGCAAAAGAGCCATGTGCAACAATGGGCTAAAAAGACCCTAAGGTTCAGCCCATTAAGACTTCCAAAATGCTAAGGTTCCAAAATTCAAAGGTTGTATCCAAAGGTCAACCCTAGGGGAAATTGGATGCTTTGTGTGTAACTAAAACGTCTTTGCATATCCCTACATGGGAGGGGGCGAGCCCTTCTTCTAGGGGATGAGAGAGAAAGTCACACACACACACACACACACACACACACACACACACACACACACACACACACAGAGGCTCCCTTTACACAAAGGGAATTAGGGACACATGTCAGCTCCCTAGCCCACATGCCCACAAGGTGTGCCCAATTCCTATTGGATGACCTTGGAGGTGGACCAATGAGAATTACGCTAGAGTAAATCTAGTTTAATTAATTTAAAAACACTCAATAAAAGAACCAATGAGAATTAAGTCTCCTAGAAGACTATTGGACAGTCTCCCAAGGGGTCCAATGAGCATTCAAGAGCCCAATGGCTTGCCTGATTCCTATTGGCCAGGAGGCAAAGGGGTCCAATGAGAGTTTAGTTTAACTATTAAATTACCTAAATCTCTCACAAAAGGGGAAAGGGGGACACATGTCAGAAGGCTATCACTTATGCTGCTTAATAGCCATTGGCTTGACTTGGGGAGGTCCAATGGGGAACCTGCATGAGCAAATAGCAAGAGGGCTCGCCCACGAGAGAGAGGGGGCTGATTTTTGCAAGGAATTATCACACTCACACAATCTCATGTGTGAAGAAAGAGAAGACTATCTCTTCCCAAGCTTTAATGGAGAGCTCATCACCTACTCCAAGCTTGTGAGATAGAAGCCTACATCGACACACTCTTGGCTTGTGGATGCAAATCCAACCAAGAGCCAAGCTTCAATGCATGCTCATCTCCTCTACCAAGCTAATTACTAAGCTAAAGCTATGCTAATATGAGTGATTATGTGAGGAGATGTACATCTTTCTCGTAAGATACTCCTTCTTCCTCTCAATCTACTCTCATACCCTGCTAGCTCTCACCATCTTCGAAGGTGTGTGAGGTCTTGGGTCTGAGAACGGGGATAATTAAAGTTGTGTTTACTAAGTGTTTTGCTTAGTGCATGAAGCTTTCATCTTCATTGCACTAGCTAGTCTTGAAGGAACACAAAGAATTGTATTGTACAATGTCTCTCTTGATGGGAGAAACCATAATACAAAGCCTTTTGGAGGGGGGACCGGCTCCATGAAAATCCGGTCCTCAACTGTTGTCAATAGCTTAATTTCTCTCTCTTTTGAAAGTATTGTTGATGCTATCTAATTAGGTGTTATGTTTTTTGTTGCTCTCTCCACCCAAGCACTCTTGTAATTCTCATTAGGAATCTATTCTAATGAAATGCCCACTATGTTCATGCTAATTTCCGCTACACATAAATTTTTAGACCATAAAATGTTACATTGGTATCAGAGCACAAGGTTTCTCTTTTCTTGCTCAAGAAGGGATGTCCTCAAGCTAGCTATAAATGGTTGGTATTATTAATTGCCTGTGAGTAAGTAGAATAGCGAATTTTCATCCTTGCAGTGCGCCTGCCTTTGTGCAGTTAACGGGGCATCACCGTCGAGAGCTATGGTCTTAATAGTGGAGTCCTACAGGGCTTGCCTACGGCTTAACCACTATTGAGCTATTAGAAGCTTGACAGGATCCGGTGTTGTTTTGGTGTCGAAAGACCCTCTCTTCTATTCCTTGCAATTAATGGTATTCGAGCCGCGGGTACAGTAGCTTGAGTGCTTTTTCTAAAGGGGTAAAGAGGAGTAGCAACTAGGGCTTGAAGTGCCAAAGTACACCTAAAAAGTTTACACCTAAAAGTTGCTAGAATGGCTGACAATAGTAAAGAGAGTGAAATTAATGTTGATAACTTTGATTTTGTCATGAGCAAGCTACTAATGATGCTTCAATGCTTGTTAACTATCTTGTTTCTAGGCTTCAACAAGCCATGGGCAATCCATCTGTCCAAAGTGAAGTGCAATGGCAGCTCCGTGCTCATGGGATTCTCCAAGCTCATCACCATGATGAGAGAACACCTAGTAAGCCTTCTTGTGAGACTCCCAAAAGAGGTCTCTCTCCGATTCGGGAAGAAGAAGAGAATCCGTACAAAGGGCTCAAGAATTTACTTCTTGATGATGCATCTCCTTCCCAAAGGAGAACTCAAAAGCCTCCATCGAAGGAACGAGAAAGAAGCGAATCTCCCGCCACCTCGGCGGAGATGGCTCCACGAAGATGGTGGGCTAAACGCTCTCCATCACCACCAAAGCGGAGAAGACCATCACACTCTTCTCCACGCCATAATTCAAAGAGGGATGATAAAAAGCAAGAGAAGAAAAAGGCAAGAAAGAGGACACCCTCTTCTCCATCTTCTTCATCCTCTTCCTCTTATGAAAGTGATGGTGAAGACAACGAAGATCAAGACAAGAAAAAGGCGAGAAAGAGGTCACCCTCTTCTCCACCTTCTTCAAATTCTTCACCTTCTGAAGAAAGTGATGGTGCAACCTTTGAACCATCAAAAAGAAGAGGCCATAGGAAATCCTATGCCGCATGGAAGAGGTCATCCAAGCTGAAGAAATTCAAAGAGGGAGGGAAGAGCATCCCTTTCCTTACCTATGATGGTACCTTTGGTGCTACGGACAAAGTCTTGGCCTTTATCCAACAATTTGATGCGGCGTTTGGAGATGAGGGCTTCACGGAGTCCTCTAAGCTACGCCATGTAGCTATGCACTTTCAAAAGTCCGTCGGGCAATGGTGGTCTAGCCTACGAGCCAACGGTGAAGCTCCACGAACATGGAAAGCTTTAAGAGCTTCCATTATGAAGCAGTTTTTGGCCACCGATGCCAAAGACAAAGTACTCACCAAATGGCGAAGCTTAAAGCTCTCTCCCAATGAATCCATCCAAAAATATGTAGACAAGTTTTGGGACCTACAACTCAAATCCACTGTCTTTAAAAAGTTGGATTTTGGAGAGCAAAAGCAACAATTTTGTGCGGGCTTAACCGAAGAAATAGAGGAGTATGTCAACTCCCAAAGGCCACGTACCATATCGGCGGTAATACTCCAAACGGGGGCTAAAAGAAATAATAAGCCCCCGGAAAACAAGGGTTCCAATGAGCCTAAGGGGAAGGACAATGTCCAAAAGTCTCCTAAGGGCAACTCCAACAAAGCTAAAGAGAAGGGAGTTTACAAAGGTAAGAACAAACTCTCTCCTGAAGAGCTTGAGCGTTATCGCAAGGATAACCGATGTTTCAAGTGCGGCGAACAAGGGCATGCGTACCGCGCTTGTCCCCAAAAGAATAACCGTCAAGATCCTCCTAGAGCTTCCTTGGTTGAAATCCAAGAGGAGGAGACTCACCAAACTCATCACAAAGGATCTCCTCTATGCCATGCTTGGGGAAAGGTAAGAGAACATGATGCTTTTATTCTCTTTGACCCTGGTTCTACTCACAATTTTATATCTATAGAGTTGGCCACCAAGCTAGGTATACAATTCTACGAGATGGGAGATGTCCTACCCGTAGACAGTGCCTTCAAGGGGCAAGAAGCTTCAGTCACTCCCTTAATCGGGAAATTAAGGCTTTATGTCCAAGGCTATGTGGACAAAGAGGACTTCTTTATCTCTCCTCTCAAGCATGAGGATGTAATCCTAGGGGCACCATGGTTTGACCACCTGGCTGCCGATGTTAAATTTTCTGAAAGGAGAATCTCCTTTAAGTTCAGGGAAAAAGACATGTATATAGATGCTAAGGAAATGGGTAACACTATCCCCATTGTACATACACCAGCTTTCAACAAGCCAATAAAGAGCTCTATTTCCGTGTACATGATTTTTGTTAAAGATTCTCAAAATGAACCTAATGCTTTAACAAAAGAAAATACAAGCAACCAAAAGGAATTAGAGTTATCCAATTTTCTCAAGGGGTTTCAAGATGTTTTTATTGACGACATCCCTTGTGAGCTACCTCCTAAACGAGGTAATGATGACCATGCAATTGAACTTCTTCCTTGAAGTTCACCGCCTAACAAACCTCCTTATAGAGTTTCTCAAGCTCAACAAGAGGAGATTATGCGGCAAGTGCATGAGTTAGTTGAGAAGGGCATGGTTAGGCCTAGTTCGTCTCCATTTTGCTCACCTGTGCTATTAGTGCAAAAGAAAGACGGCACATATCGTATGTGTGTCGACTATAGAGCACTAAATAGGATCACTATCAAGAATAGGTTTCCCGTTCCACGGGTAGAAGACCTATTTGATAAGCTACAAGGATCGACCTACTTCAGTAGGATTGACCTAAAAATTGGCTATCATCAAATAAGGATAGTTGATCAAGATATTGTAAAGACCGCATTTCGCACCACATTTGGTCTTTACGAATACATTGTCATGCCTTTTGGCTTGACCAATGCACCAGCCACATTCAACCGCTTGATGGAGAAGCTGTTCAGGCCTCATCAAACCTTCACTGGAGTGTTCTTTGATGCTATTATCATCTACTCTAATTCATTAGACGAACACAAGCAACACATCCAGGTAATATTTCAAGTTTTGAGAGAGAATAAAATTTATGTTAATCGAAAGAAAAGTGAATTTTTCTTGCAAGAGATTCAATATTTAGGTCACATTATCTCTCAAGATGGCATCCAAATGGATCCATCAAAGTTACAGGTAATAAAAGGATGGCCTAAACCAAGGAATCTTCATGAACTAAGAAGCTTTATAGGTATGTGTGCATACTATAGACGCTTCATAGAAAAGTTCTCACAAATTGCGGGACTTCATGATGCAGACCAAGCTCTCCGACAAACAAATGAGGTGGGCAAATTTCCTTTCGCAATTTCATTTTCATATTGCTCCCATTGCTGGCAAGCATAATCAAGTAGTTGATGCACTCTCAAGACGGCCGAGAGTGAATGCGGTTTCCATAGCAACTCACAATGATCTATCTTCAATGATAGATGAGTATGCTATTGATCCTGATTTTAGAGATGTGATTTCAACCCTTGCATTAGGGAAGAAAGAAGAACCGTTTACTTTACAAGATGGTTATCTTCTCTATGGCAATAGACTATGCGTTACTAACTCACTACGTGAGAAAGTAATGTATGAATCTCATGCTCCACCGTATGCGGGGCATAGAGGGATTCAGTCTACCTTAAAGGGAATTGAAACATATTTCTATTGGCCTACCATGAGAGTGAACATACAAGAGTATGTTTCTAAATGTGTGGTTTGCCAAAAGACAAAATTTGATAGAGGGAAGCAACTTGGATTGCTTCAACCCTTGCCAATTCCTAATTCACCATGGGAGAGCATATCCATGGATTTTATCTTTGGATTACCTAAGTCTATCCATGGGAATACGGGAATATGGACGATAGTAGAAAGGCTCAATAAACAAGCTCATTTTATACCTGTCAAAAAGACTATCAAAGCCCATCAAATGGCAACCCTCTTCATTTCACAAATTTTCAAGTACCATGGCTTGCCAATGTCTATAGTGTCGGATAGAGATCCTAGAATGACCAGTAATTTTTGGAAGGGTCTCTTTGAGAATTTAGGAACAAGGCTAAACTTCTCTTCGGCCTATCATCCACAAACGGATGGCCAAAGTGAAATAGCTAACCTAACAATTCTCGATCTACTAAAAGCATATGTAACGGAAGTAGATCAAAGATCCCAATGGGAGAAGTACTTACCCTTAGTGGAGTATGCTTACAATAACACTGTACATACTTCCACGGGAAAAGCACCTTTCGAGGTAATTGAGGGAAGATCAAAAAGTCCCTTGCTACTTAAGGTACATGGGAAGATCTTCGCTGCAGATGAGTATAGCCGAGACCTACAAGAATCTTTTCAAAAGATTAAGGATTCTATCTCTATCTCACAGCAAAGGCAAAAGGCTGCTGCTGACAAGCACAGAAGAGCCCAAGCCTTTAAAGAAAACGATTGGGTCTTGTTAAAGTTTCCCAAGGCTCGATTAAGGCACATGATGGGCAAGAATCCTACGGGCCACCAAAAGTACTATGCTAAACTAGCAAAAAGGTACTATGGTCCCTTCCAGATTCTTAGACCAATCAATGAGATGGCCTATCAACTCAAGTTGCCCAATCATTGGCTCATACACAATGCTTTCCATGTGAGCCTATTAAAGTCTTACAAAGGAGAGCCACCTCAAGAACCAACTATTGAAGACCCACCGGAGATCGAGGACCAAGAGGAGGTGCTGCAGCCCGATTCCATTCTCTGACATGAAGACAAGGTATTAAGAGGCTGTAAGACTATCCGACGATATCTTATTAAGTTTAAGAATTATCCTTTTGAAGATGCTAGATGGATGCAAGGCATACAATTACAGGATAACCTAAACCTTTTCAATGCTTACAATGCTTCCCAAGAGTAAGCAAATGTACAAAATGTTAAAAATGAACAAAGTTTTTTTGTCTTATAAGACTCTCTTTTTCTTTATTGTGCACAAAAATGAAGTAGTATGCATGCTTAGATCAAGTTTGTGGAGACGACGTCTCCCAAACACCCAGTAGAGCTTGTCACTCTACTATGGAAGACTGATAGGACTAATGTGCAGACATGCTTGTGGCAGCCTCAGGCTCTCAAGCGCCAAATGGACTAGTCATCCATTGTGGAATGATGTCGTAGGGTAACATAGGGATCCTCTACCCGCTAAGAAAAGGACTCATGAATATGCTTTATCTTCCCTACACCATAGTCGAGGACGACTATGATTTCAAGAGAGAGATAATGTCATAATAATCAATATCTAATTCTCCTAAATGATTTTCTCATATTAAAATGATCATTTAATGTGGGGAAGTGCCAGGGGAGAAAAAGCTAGAATATTGGTTAAGCTAGCAGACCGGCCACAGTAGGGATCCAAAGGAGGGAAAATAGGCATCCAAAGGGGGGGCCATCTACAAAAGATCCATGTGCAACAATGGGCTAAAAAGACCCTAAGGTTCAGCCCATTAAGACTTCCAAAATGCTAAGGTTCCAAAATTCAAAGGTTGTGTCCAAAGGTCAACCTTAGGGGAAATTGGATGCTTTGTGTGTAACTAAAAAGTCTTTGCATATCCCTACAAGGGAGGGGGAGAGCCCTTCTTCTAGGGGATGAGAGAGAAAGTCACACACACACACACACACACACACACACACACACACACACATGCTCCCTTTACACAAAGGGAATTAGGGACACATGTCATCTCCCAAGCCCAGATGCCCACAAGGTGTGCCCAATTCCTACTGGATGGCCTTGGAGGTGGACCAATGAGAATTAGTCTAGAGTAAATCTAGTTTAATTAATTTAAAAACACTCAATAAAAGAACCAATGAGAATTAAGTCTCCTAGAAGACTATTGGACAGTCTCCCAAGGGGTCCAATGAGCATTCAGGATCCCAATGGCTTTCCTGATTCCTATTGGCCAGGAGGCAAAGGGGTCCAATGAGAGTTTAGTTTAATTATTAAATTACCTAAAGCTCTCACAAAAGGGGAAAGGGGGACACATGTCAGAAGGCTATCAATTATGCTACTGGGGCGGTCCGGGGCGGGCAACAAGAAGAGCGGCCTCTAAACACCCTTCGAGGCTCCCGTGCTGCTCAATTGGGGCTGGGGCAAGCACAATCAGAGACAACAACAACCCACAGTCAGAAACCAAACAAGAAAAGGGGCACCACCTACTTGTAGATGCAAACTAGGACGCACGTGATATCTCCTTGTACTCAAACGCACAAAGAGAGGGGAATACAAGATAGCCACACACACCAAACACAAACATTCACCACGCCAGAGAGAGGTAAAGAGCACAAATCAACTTGAGCAACTCAGTCTTAGCCTTAAAGACTAGATACACACAAAGCTTGATGAGAAATAGAGAGACAACACAAAACTTGACCTTGTCGCCAATACACAAATTGTCTTAGGGTCATGGGAGCCCTCTCACCGAGCACCCTCTTACAATTCACCTTTTAGGCAAACAATTCAACAAGCCCTCAAACCACCAAGCATGAAATGGAACAACAAACTTCAAGGACAATATACCTTCAACCACATGATGAGCCAACTTATCAAGTCAATTTGGAGAGAAGAGTCGTAGTTGCAGCATACAATTGCACCCAAAACTATAAATCTTATTTATGCACAAGAGTAGGCTACAAGTGTGGTGAAGAGTATGGCATACACTCCACTCCTCTAGATGGCATAACTAACTTCAAGCTTCTCCATGCACCTATGTGTAATGATGGAATAGAGCACTCACGATGCACACACTCTACACAACTAGGCTTGAAGAGTGGTGTGTTATGTGTTGAGAATGGTGTGGTGTAGTGTGATCATGTGATGATTTACAAGGGAGAGAAGGGCTCTATTTATAGGTTTTAGAAGCCCCGATTTGGATTAGGCCTAATCAAGTTTATTTGAAGGAATAAAAGATTATGCATATTTTTATTTTTTTTAATGAGGGTGGGCCTCTCTTGTCCTTTGAGTCACATAGATGTGGGCTCAAGGGAAGAGAATTATTGAGGATGAAAGGAGAGAGGATTGAGTGAATAATTTGGGAGTGCCTACTCTAGTAGAGGGTGCATTTTACAATAAGGTTAGTGGTTAGTAGTTAGTAATTATCACTACAAAATATTTACAAAATCATTCACCAAATGGTGAGATATATGATGAGAAAAGTTAGAGAAGGGATAAGCTTGTAAAGCAAGGTTGAAGCTTGGAGAAGTTGACATTCACCTCTTTACAGCACCGGTAGAAGAAGCGGTCAGCATGGCGAAGTAGCGCGTGTCGATGAAGCTATGTTATCTTCAAACCTTGGAAAATTAATGATAAAAGCCTTCATTTGCAGAGGTTATCCTTGGATTTTTGCTGTTTTTTTGAAGTTCTTTACAAAGAGAGTATGGTAATATGGACATATATGTAGAGAGAAAGGGGGACACATAGGGTGTAGAAATGGAGGATGTACAAAGCCTTTTGGAGGGGGGACCGGCTCCATGAAAATCCGGTCCTCAACTGTTGTCAATAGCTTAATTTCTCTCTCTTTTGAAAGTATTGTTGATGCTATCTAATTAGGTGTTATGTTTTTTGTTGCTCTCTCCACCCAAGCACTCTTGTAATTCTCATTAGGAATCTATTCTAATGAAATTCCCACTATGTTCATGCTAATTTCCGCTACACATAAATTTTTAGACCATAAAATGTTACATATCCCACACAAAATACTACTAAACTAATTGCTGATTGTTTCCAAAATTCATTAGACACGGTGAAGAAAGGTTGAAGCCGATGCCAGAGCAGTTGACTTGGCAGCTGTCAGAGATGATGAAGTGCTAGTAATCCAAGTAGACTACAAAGTCGAGAAACAATGGGAGCCGCTATCCGGTGTTATATTGGATGGAGGAGCAGGTGTGAATATCATGGGGGCACATCTTCAGCAAAGGCTGGGCATCACAAATATGAAACCAGCACCCTTTCAGGTTCGAATGGACAATCATAAAGTTGTTCAAGCAATTGGTATGATCGAGAGTATGTAGATAAGGGTGGGGAAAGAAAAATTCAAAACCATCTTTCTAGTATTGGATGTTCAAGGAGCATATAGGATACTACTTGGACGTCCATGGCTGTGGACGGCACAGGCTATTCATGATTATGCCGATCAGACTCTGATAATATAGGGCACCAGTAGGAGGATTTAGATCCAAACAAAAAACACCAGAAGCTGGAAGAAGACTACAACCAGAAGAGCTTTGCTAGAAGTATAGGGTAAAGAAGATTGAGAGGATGCTGGCAACAATGAATATTTTTCCATTGACTGAGATAGACTTAAATGCATTATTATTTGACAAGGATCGGGCCAAAAAGCAGAGGAAGCAATTTCCAAATCAGTTCACTGAACTGAATCCTGGAAAAAGACCAGTTCAATTAACTGGACGGCCAGAGAAACCAGCTGACTCTAAAGAAGAATTCTCAGATTCCTGTACACCAACGCCCACTGAAGAGGTGCACTCTAAAGAAGTTACTAGAGTTCAGAATGACAGTCCAGAACTAACAGGTCCGCCGTCTTGGGATTATGCGAAGGAGTCAACCAAAAGGAAGGGAGGTGGGCCAAATTGGTTGCTTCCAGATGATCAAGAAATTGAAGAATGGAATCTAGGTTCTGAGGAAAGTCCTCGATTGATCAAAGTAAATAAGCATCTGAATCAAGGAATGAAAGAAAAAGCCCGACTTATGTTCCAAAAATACAGACGTATTTGAATAGGAACATACTGATTTAAAAGGTGTAGATCCACAGCTTTGCCAACACAGAATACCTCTGAAGCCAGATGCCAGACCAGCGCATCTGCAAAGGTACAGAATGAATCTAAACTATAATAAGAAGGTCAAAGAGGAAATTGACAACCTTCTGAAGGCCGGATTCGTCACAGAAGTTGCTAGTAGTGACTGGCTACTCCCTATTGTGGTAGTACCAAAGAAGAATGGAAAGCTCAGAGTCTGTGTGGATTATCCATTAGGGGAATTTTTGAGGTCATTTTTGTGCCTTTTAGCGTGTAGAGAGAGAGTGGTCTCAACCAATGGTTGAAGAGCTTCCGTTACGGAACCTCTATTTTTGAAAACTCACAAAAAAAGCAAATATTCTATCTTTACTGCAACTTTGAGCTGGTAAATAGCAATGTAAACAAGTAAAAGTGCAAAGGCATTCAATAGCTGTCGCTTTTAGAAAGACGTACTTCTCATATTATATTGTTTTCATTTTGCACGTCGCCATCATAAAACAACGTTCGGATTCTATCTCATGATCTTTTCCACTTTTGAACCGTTTTTTGCACATTCTGCTTATTCTTCTCTTGAACTCAGACTAGACTTCTCTGCTCATTTCTTTTTTCACCATGGAATCTTCATCACGATCAAAACGACCAAGAACTTCCATTGAAGCCATTGTCACTTACAACATGACTGATCAAAATGGACAATGGATTCCAATAACTATACACAAAGGAACGTGGATACTGATGCAACAGAACAAGAGAATAAAGTCTTCCACCAAAAACTCTTTCTTGGCGGGATGGAAGGGTATTGTTAAAGATTTCAGCTTTGGCGACAACAAAAAATCAATCAAAGAGGTGCTGGTGCAGCATGTGTACATGCATAAAGATCTGCATATTGACTCAGAGAGTTCTGCTTTGCCATTACATAGACCAAGCTGTAAGTCTCTTAACTTAAATTCTTATTTGTAATGCATGTTGTATAATGTTATTTGTTGTACAGATTTGTATCCTTCAAACATTATGGAATGGCAGCCAGTAGAATGTGTTATAAATATTCTGGATGTGTGTCATGGATCAATTGGTAAAGAAATATACAAGGGAAGGACTAAGGGTTCACTGGCAGAGAATGGAATATTCTTCTTTGACCATTATTATGTTCCACCTAGAAGGACTGGACAACTTGGAGCCACAACCAATCTAGACTTGCCTGATTTCAAAAGTGGAGAATGGTCACTCCCTAGCTCAAATACAAGTGAGGGCTACAGGTGCAAACTGTTTTGTGAGATTCAAAAGTGTTTGAAAGCAAACATAGCAAGCAAACAGATTAGAATTTCTATATTCATGCCCATTACAGTTTTTGTACACTTCTTCTCTAATGCTGAAGTCAGAAAATCTAGAACAATGTTTTCAGTGAAGACTTTAGACTCAGCAAATGTACTTGAATTTGTGGATGAGGGTTGGAACACCAAAACAGTGAATGGAATCACTTGTAATGTGCAAGCTGGCTCAATTGCTTGCAAATACATGATAGGGACACAAAACTTCATTATGTCATTTTATTACAGAAGATGGCACTATGTTGGTGGTCAGCTAACTCCACTTGATCAAGACATGGAGGACTTCATTGACAGCCCAATAGAAGACATTGATATATGGGTAAACAATGAGCATCTCTCAATTGTAAAGATAAGAGGCATGTGTAGCTTACAGCAATTGAGATTGGACCTGCAAAATGATGAAATTGAACTGCCCACAACATTTTTCTTTCAAGTAAATGGTGGAAAGGTAACTGTTATGCCTAAAAGTCTCTTGTTCTCTTATTGGTTCTTTATTTAACTTGGATTGTTTTTGTAGGTATCAAAAAGGAATGAAAAGAGGCTACAGTGCAAGGACATCTTGGATGGCATTGTACATTTGGTGCCTTAAACATCCTTCAAGGCAATTTTGTAACACATGCCCTGCAAGGATCTTATTTTGTATCACATGATCTAAAAGGATCTTTATTTTGTTATTGAAATGCAACTTTTTTAAACATCCAATGATTTGATTTTACTTCAATGATTTGATTTTGTAACAGAGTCTTAAAACAAGGTGATCAAAATGTATTCAATTTCAAATATTTGCACTAAAATACAAGGGTCCATACAAGGGACAATTGGTTACAAGTGGGCTATAGAATAGACAATTGGATACACTAGAGAACTGGGAAGCTTGATACAAGTGGGCTACAATAAGCTAGAATAGTTTTCTGCCAGGAGTTTTCCTGTCCCTAGGGGACTTCCTTAATGGGGTTGGTGCTTTTGCAGGAGATTTTCTTTTTGAAGTGGGCTCTTTGGAAGGAGTGCTTGAAGGCTACTTCCTCTTTCTCTTATCATCCATCTCTTCACTTGCCTTTTCCTGCTCACCACTCTCTTCTTCCTCTTCCAGCTTTGCTTTCCCCTTCTCTTCAACATCATCATCTTTAAATACCTCTTGCAGTTGTCCATTTGCTTCAATCATATACTTGATAATCCTTGCTCTTGTCAACCATACATGGTTCTCACTATAGCACTCTTTGTTGATCTATACAAGGCAATAGAAAGCAAGTTTTAGGAACAATAAAATGAGAAAAAATACAGTTGGCAAATATGAAATATGCTATACTTCTATATCCTGATTGTCATTGCAGTATATGAAGTCCAAGAGGAGCTTGGCATTTGTCACTACCCTCCATCCACATGAATGGCTTTCAGGCTGGATTGGAACCTGCAATTCATTACATGTATTTATGGGAAAAAATCTTTGAGGATAATCCATTGAAGTGAACAAAGCATAAAGAATTCCAACCTTCACAACTGCAAATTGGATTTCATTCAGCATTTGTGGCATGGGTGGACAATTCTCCAGTGTCTCTATAAATCTTGTAGCAGCACTGTCCAAAATTCTTTATAAATGAGGTTCTGCTTTACTAAAAGTATGTGCTTGTGGTTTACAAAATGTGTCTACTGCTATACTTACAATTTTGCTTGACCATGTACTCCAGCAAGAGAATTGACAAAGTAGCATTTTCTTTTCACAATATCAATTGCAATTAAACTCCAATGTGAGCTATAAAAACAAGCCTCAGTTAGCCTTCTAACATGAATTAGCAAATTCTCTTCACAAGGTGTAGGTAGGAAACTTATCTCTCATGATAAGGAATCAAGAAAAATTCACAGATTTCCAAGTCCACATGAGTCAACCACTTTGTGAGCTCTCTAATGTTTGTCTCTGTCCTGAGAAAGTGGGAGATAGAAGGGTCTAAAAAGTCCACCTTTTGTTGAAGGTCTGCTGGCTCATATGTATGCATCATTAACCTGGTACAGGATATTGTTATATAAAGAGTTCTTGCTATAAACAAAAATACAGAGGAAAACAAAAACAACCTGAGGCATGTGATAAGGAGTGGAGAATTGATCTCCTTGGTCCAGCCCTTGAGAATTTCCAAGGTCTCAGAGTCAAGTGAATTGTAATCCTCCCTAGGATCCTCCTCACTGAATAGAGTGACAACAAAACCAATAGGATTGACACTCCTCAAGAGGGGCACTAGCTGAGGTTCCAACAGGTCAAGCTCCTTTCTCTCTGCAATTTCCTTGTCTTCCTTGGCTCTCTTTTTCCTTTCCTTTCCTCTTCTTCAGTAATATCAACAACTCCTACTTCAGGCTCCTTGGGCTTCCTCCATGGAGGAATGTTGAGAATATTGAATGCCTTTATATCATGCATAGGGACAGGCTCCAAAATTTTTGAAAACCTGTATCTCAGCCTCCTGAGAGTGATCATGTCTTTGTCCATCAAAGTAACCCTATGGGCATGAGCTGCACAGATATAGGCATCTTGGAAAATCTCAATCATAAAGTCCTCAGAAGCCTCCTGGATACATGCCAATGCAGTTCTAGTCCACCTCATGGAAATCTTGTACTCCTCTGCAACTTGTCTGCACAGTCTCTGGAAGGGCAGTTTGGGAATTGCAAGCTGGATGGCCTTCATGGCCTTCCTTATCTCTCTTAGACATTTGACCCCCTGCTTGAACTTTCTCTTTGTAAGGAGAGGCTTAAGCTGCACAGGCTTGGAAGCTTTCCTCTGATGTGTAGCTTTCCTTTTGCTTGGTTGTTCTCTTTGTGGCTCCTCTTTAAGACTTTCTTTCTTGTCATCCTTGGTGGAGCCCATGTCTGGAAAAGTCTCCTGTCCTTGGTCAGGTAGAGAAGAATCCTTCCTCTGAGATGTGCTCTTCTTTGTGCCAGCAGAGGTTGGTTTGCCAGGAACTTTGGAAGTGGATGGTTGGTTTGGTAAAGTACTAGCTGAAGCTTTGCTAGGCTGAGGAACTTCTTCTTCATCTTTGGATAGAGGCTCATCAACAACCACCTTCCTTGCAGTCTTCTTGGTCCTTGCCATCTTCAAAAGGAATAGAAATGATTGTTGCACAACAAACAACAAACATTAGTAATAAAAGTAAAAGATGTATATATAATTTTTCCTATTATGAGAAAATCTATTGAATATACAAACATATATACAGACATACATATATTTGAATATACATACATATGTACACATAACTTTATGTATACATACATATATGTATACATACATAAATGTATATGTACATACATAGATGATGGGAATGTAGGAAAAGAAAACCTCATAGTATATACTTTCACAAATAACAATAGAAAAGGCTCTGGCCGTGTTGGCAATGGATGGTGACACCCCGTGCGCGATAACCATAGCATTGGAAGCTTTCAGCGTCCAAGCGGCTCGCGCACGGAGTGATAAGCTGTAGGCGATGTAGAACTCCACCTCTATGCGCGTGAAAGTTTGTTTATATACTTATACATGTATAAACACATGCCATTAGGAAAAATATGAACCCTCTAGGGGCCCTTTGGGATTAAGGTTAATTAGAGGCCAGCCAATGAGAAGAGGGTGGTGGACACACTCTATGCCCTCAAAAATGTAGGGGGACAAAGTAGTCTTACACTTTTTAAATGGGCTCTTACCTAGTGAGAAGGTGGGGTGGGGGGGGGGGGGGGGGGGGGGGGGGGTGGGGGGTGGGTGGGCCATATGGAACCTCCAACTTCCCTCTTTTTTTATCCGGTTTTGAAAAAATCCCAAAAATTTGAAATTTTTCAAAAATTTCAAAACTCAAATTTCATCTTCTGAAAACCCCCCTAAAACTATTTTATGGTCAAAAAAGCATTTTTTAATCTCAAAAAGTCAAAACGTGCATCCAAAAACCCTAAAATTCAAAATTTTTTTAAAAAATTTAAAAAATCTTTTTTTGCTATCCAGAGCTCCCCCAAAATTAGTTATTAGGCAAAAAGAGATTTTCTCTCTCTAGAACCCCTTTTCCAACCCCTCCTTGGTTGCAACCATCACACTCATCCTCTACTCCAACACTCTCTCTCTTTACACCATCTCCATTGCTATAGCAAGGAAGCTCCTCTCTCCTCCCCTACCACCTTCCATTGCCACACCAAGCAAGGCTTATCCACCTTCTCCTCCCAGTGCCACACCAAGCAAGGGTTGTCCACCTTCTCCTCCCATTGCCACAAGGGTTGACCATTTTCTCATATCACACCTACATTGTAGCAACAAGCAAGGTTCTTCTCCTCCTCCTAGTTTGCTTTGCTCAACCATGGCCAACTCTACTTCGCAAAGGCGACCAAAGGATGAGGTCACAGCACTTGCATGCCACAACACTAGAGGTGTAGATGATGAGTGGGTGCCACAAGAGTTCACCAAAGGTGCTTGGGTATACATGCAACCATCTGTTGTTGGCCCTCATCGTGTGCGGAATCGTGCAAACTTGGATCTTCATTGGAAAGGAAAGCTCCTTGGCTTCAAGAACCGCAAAGACAAGGGGACCATAGCCATTGTGCAACATGTTTTCTCAATGTCAACCATGCACTTGCAACAACCACTTCGATTTCCAACACATTGTAAGTACATGTTTTGAGAATACAAAGCTAGGTGTGAAATCACAGTGTAATGTTATTATGGATTTATACTTAACATTTGTCATGCATTTATAGTCATATTTCCATCCACGTTGGTGGAGGAGCAGCCACTACATAGTCTCTCCGGCACATTCAATGCTATACATGCGGATATTGGAGCAATAATGTTCCCGCATCTTTGCCCAACCAAACTGGTTCAAAGAAGGATTTTCTTCTATTCTCACTCCTATATTGTCCCTACTTCTACACAAGCATTTGGAACGCTTGAACCCATCAAAGTAACTTCCTTATTAAGTATGGAGTGGCCGGTCCCAGATTTGTGGTCGGTAGCATCTTTGAAGCAAAAGATAATAATGGATGTCCAAAACTCTTTGAAATACTCTAAAGCTTCTAGATCTGTGGGCTTGAGCTGGTGTTTGCCTATTCATTGTTTTGTGCACATTTTTAAAGAGTTTGGATTTGTGGAGACTACCACAATGCTCGTATGTAAAGATGCGTATTACGAGGAATTAGGAAGGCTTTTAGAAGAGGACTGGGGTTTTGTGGAGGGCATGCACAACGGGGACCAGTACCGTTGTATATATGGAGCTTCAGGTATTGGAATGCGCTATTTGAAATCCCGCACCTCCTTGTACATACGATTTCACTATGATCGTTGGATGTGCAAGCTTGGAGTGTGGACTCCCTTACAGAGTGTAGGCGGCGCTATTGCAAGCTTTGACATTGCAGTGAAGATGCCCAACGATGCTTTGGAGGCAGTCCAAGTGAACAAGCATTGGACTCTCAGTAATGTTCGAGAACATTTGGTTATTATGGGTTTTGAGGCCCTTCAACAAGCACAATTTCGTTTACAAGGTCACAAGGTGAGAATCCTTCCACCACATTTTCAATACATCATGGTTTGTCGATCATTAGATGCTTATTGTAATGAATGTCCGCAGATTGGGAAGAGAATGGAAGACAAATTGAAGGTCGAGGAGGACTGGGAGATAGATGGAACTATGCTATCGATCTTATAACTTTGTAACTCTTGCAATTTTCATATTGATCCCCGATGTAATCAACATGATTTGCTTCGGCAAATCATGCCTTTGAATATAATTTTTTGCATTGGGATGAGATATCATTTTTTGGTGAAAGTGCCTTTTTTTTAATGTCTTAAAAAAAGGGTACATTATAAAAGGGGGGCCACCTAACTCATTCACTATTTTCACTTTTGCAACTCCTGAGCTCCTCCACTCTCTATCCACACCCCAGGCTAAACATGGATGCTGCCATAGCCTCTGCATCTGTACCCACATCCACCCCTTTGTCACGCTTCATCCTCTTCCTCGAGGACACCAAATACAAAGGGAAGTTGGACCTCCACACCTTTTTTACTCGTCTCCCTGACCTTGACGCCACAGTTGCCCTTCACATGGATGCATTTGAGGAGATTTTTGCGTTCATGGAGGAGCACATCATAATATATTCTGTATCTATCCCCCCACATGCAGGGATCTGGGTGCCTTGCGATCTTTTGCACTATATACACAAAGGTGATCGCCCATTCTCCAAGCGGTTGCAACGATTCCAAGAAATTGCAACCAATGCAGGCCATTACTTGGACGAGCAAGCCCCTGGGGTGTCAGCGCTCAAGAAGCGCAAGTTGGGGGTGGAGTACCTTTCTCGGCTCGCAACATTTATCTTCTTGGTGAGCGAGGAACCTGATTTGGAGGAGCTCCGCTTACCACACCTTCAAGTTGGGTCCTTTATCAAGGACACCAAGGAGCAGCAGGTTATCCCCATGAACCCTGCAGCGGAAGGAAAAGCACACCAGCTCGAATACCCTAGGGGTCTTGAGGAAGTGGTTGAGAAATCCATAGTTGCGGCTGGCCCTAGTGACACTCCAGTGCCACTACCACTGACGGATGTGGCTATCCCAGAGGTAGAAATTAGCTGCTTCTCCTCAGTGTTAGTGGATGGGGAGGAGTTTGTGTTCCTGCATGATTTGGAAAAAGCATTTGGCCTGCGCATGGATGAATGCTTGAGCATGCTATGCAACAGCAGCAAATGTCCCTTAGACAATACGCCAGATGCCCTAGAAAGCAAGCTCTTGCCAGATGGGGACTCTGTTGCTGACACTATTGCAGTTGTATGTGCGGAGGTCCTGGCAGCAGAGCAGTTGCACGTGGCTGATGAAGATTTCCAAGCCACGCAAGCCAAGGTTGAGGCTGCTAGGATGCCTATGCCATTATGCAACCTCCCATCTGATGATCCAAAGCTTGTATCTGTGGTGCATGGGAGCATTGACTTGGATGCAAAGGGCAACAGGGAGGAGGACGAGAAGGAGAAGGAGGTAAACTGTATCCTAATTTTCATGTTACTATTTTATCCTTCGTTGTCTTTTTTCTCAACCTTCATCGGTTTATGACAGGATGTTGTGGAGGTTGATGATTTTGCTGCAAGGACGGGTGGCAAGCGGACGGGCTTTGGACCTCAAGCTTCCCTTGCGCATTACCTCGGACAACTCCCCCCTGGCGATGTGGCCCAGGGGGGAGTTGTCCGAGCCCATTTTATGACTTGGTCGTTAAAAGCTTTGAGCAAGTTTTTGTGTTTGAGTACCATTGCTCAAACTGCGCATCAAGTGTTCCTAGTGCGTAGATCCCTTGTATGCACAGCGTTTGGCACTGGCTTTCGTGGTAAAGTGCTTGCCCAAATAGGGATACATGCTTCCATTGGCTCAACTGACCCAAATGCCATAGCGCAGTCCCTCTTGA
Organism: Adiantum capillus-veneris; assembly: GCF_014529385.1. Taxonomy (NCBI): domain Eukaryota; kingdom Viridiplantae; phylum Streptophyta; class Polypodiopsida; order Polypodiales; family Pteridaceae; genus Adiantum; species Adiantum capillus-veneris. Next base: position 45,229,167 of record NC_140937.1, read on the forward strand.
CTGGGGAGTTGCCTTACACGCAAAATAGACGCCAAGAAATGGTCAAAAAAATTCTGAACTCCTCAGATACATGATGTAAAATCACCGTGCTAGAAGGAATAAAAAATATTTGAAATTGTCTCTCTATATTGCAAATTCTTTTCAATCTGATTTGTCAATCTTGAAAATTGTTTCAATTGGTGATATGAATTGTTTTTTGACTTTGTTATTTCAAGGTATGTAATTGCAGTCAATTTGAGTATAATTGTGATTTTTAAGTACCCTACAAGGGCGCGCAAATGGCCCATCCATCAGTTTTGGATGGGCCATTTGCGCGCCCTTAACTGATGGATGGGCCATTTGCGCGCCCTTGTGGCCAGGCATTTTTTTGCCCCTTATAGGCCAATCTACCCCTTAGGGTACTTAAAAAGCACAAATTTATTGCAATGGATTGGTTTTGCATCATTCATTTAAATGCAACCTTTTTATGGCAATTCCAGTATATGTTCACACTCAAGGACACTAGAAAAGCTCAAATCAATTATGAAATGAAGTTTCCAGCAAACTATCACTTGCTTTAGCTCTACCTACTACACCCTTGCACCAAAAAGTCAAATTACATTGGACACTTGGTTTCACAATATGTTATTTGTTTTGATATCCTATAAGGAATTCAAAGCTTGAAATGACCAAAAAAAGGTTTCCATAAGGATCCATATAAAATATTGATGCAAAACCAATAGGTTTTAGTAAATTTGGTTATTTTAAGTACCCTTGGGGGTAGATAAGCCTACAAGGGGCAGAAAAAGGCCTGGCCACAAGGGCGCGCAAATGGCCCATCCATCAGTTTTGGATGGGCCATTTGCGCGCCCTTGTGGCCAGGCCTTTTTCTGCCCCTTGTAGGCTTATCTACCCCTAAGGGTACTTAAAATGCACAAATTTACTGAAATTGACTACAATTACATACAGAACTTGAAATTACAAAGCTAATAGACAAAGTAGACACAACTGTTGATCATATTGTCATTGGAAAGTCAAATCATTACAAAGATAAGGGTGTGCAATACAAAAAGAGGGGTAACTTCGGCTAATGCTCGAAGTCTCGTCGCAATCGTCGTGCAAGCTGCATATCTTTTGGCTGTATTGTCACTCGCTTTGCATGAATGGCACATAGGTTGGTATCTTCCAACACTGAAATGATGTGGGCCTCTGCAGCTTCTTGAATAGCCTCTAGCGCTATTGCTTGCATTCTATACTGATTTCCATAGCTTTGAAGCACTTCCTTCACAGTGCGAGCAAAGGGGGCGCGTCGAATCAAGAGCTCCGTCGTCTTCTGGTAGTGGCGGATTTGTGCAAATGCCCTTGCTATTTTTCGGCGCCGCTGCGGTTGTCTTGGGGGCACTTGCACATTTGCTGGCGGGCGGTGTGAAGGCTTCTTGAAAAACTTAGACTTGCGTCTGTTTACATGCTTAGGGGCTGGTTCTGCAGCCTGTTCTGATTCTTCCTCTTCCCTTGGTTGCCGATCTTGTCGTGTGGGGAGAGCTCCCTTGCCTTGAGGCAATGTCTTCCCCCCAACGGCCACCCGGTGTGTGCGCGGTATTTTTTCTCGCATCCATGGTGGCTCACTCTCTAATTCGGTGTCTGTATTGACCACCCGAGTCCTGGATGGTCCTGCTTGTGATTGGGGGCACGACGGCTGCTCCCTAATGGACTCTGATGTTTGCTGGCCCTCTGCTTCTCTCCAGCGCTAGGCACGTTGCTTCATTCTCTTTCTAGGTGTTATATCTTGAGGAGGTGGAGATTCAACAGTCCTTGATGACTCTCGTGCCCTACCACCATGCCCACTACCAGAAGAGTTCCTGGAACGGCCAGGTGTTCGTGGCCGTTTTCTTGTGCCTTTAAGCCATGACGGCTTCTCACATCCTTGGAGGGTGTTTTTGTTGGCAGGCGGATGCTCTTTCGCGGTTTGTTTGGTGCGCGCTATTTCGTTGGTAAGAGCTCACCTGTTCTTAAGAAATGAGTGATTTATGAGAGCATACAATATTTATAAGGGCCCATTTAAAAAGGGCCCTGTTCACACTAATTTTTTTAAAAGAAGTATTATTTTTTAAATAAACATGTCGCTAAGAGTTGGACCCTGCGTTCACGTTTAGTGACTTGCGCAGTATCCACTTTGATCCTTGTCGCACTCTGCATCGCCGCCATGCAGCATGCTTGGTGGGACCTTGCGACATTTGCCACTTGTTGCTATGCTCTTGACGACTCCATTTGCGCACTTCAATAGAAATCTTGGATTGTCGCGCACGCTCCATTGTGAGCTTACGAGCAAATGTTGTGCGAAAAAACCAGTTGAACATCTCCTCCAAATAATTGGATTGCACCATTCCACCACCATGTCGAGTATTTTTGAAGTACACTCCCCTTGCTCGATAATGGGACTTCTCCATGCCTTGAGTGCTAAAAATTTCAACCAATCCATACTTGTGCATAAAAAATGCACCATGCGCAAACAAGATATGCTATTCACATGAGCAAACGATCCACATTAGTAAATAAAAACAATCCCTTGTAATGAATACACCATGAATGACTTACCATGTAATGTGTGATGTTATTTTCACCCCAAGAAAGGGTGAAGACCTTGGTAAAATCTGCCAAAGCTTCTTGAAATGATTGCCGTTGTTCTTCTGTTGTGCTGTTAAGGCTCATAAGCTTGACCATTTTATCAAAATGGGCCCAAACTTGCTTGCGCTTGTTTGCAAGCTCGCCATTTGAATCATTGTCAGTAGTAGCTTTGCATAACTCCTTCCAAAGCTCCCAAAGGTTACCTGCCTGCTGGTTGGAGCTGCTTTGAGCATCATATCGACTTGGCTTTCCTTGGGAAACTTTCTTCAAAAAGTGTCTAGCTTTTTGTCCACTCATTGACACTTGTTGAGCAATTTCATGGGCCTCCCCTGTGTTCTTTGCAGCAACTATAGACACATTTCCACCGTGACAAACAATGGAATTCAAGAGTACCTCCACTCTTTCGATCGCTTCCTGGGACTTTTCCAACGGTTTCATTGTGAAAGCATAGTCAATGTGGAGCTTCAATAGCCTATCAAAAATACGCATGAATGCGTGTAATGTACAAAAATGTACATTTGATAGAGGAAATCGAAAGATTGGATTCCAAGTGTGGTCCTTTTGATCACCGTCCGGGGCATTGAGCATGGGACATCTCAGAATAGACGCTTCCCATTCTCTACCTTCATCTCCGACATCATGACAATCTAACCCTTGTTTACCATGCCCTTGCCATGGAAGCATGTAACTGGCCTTTGCAGTGCTCTTATGTGATTTTTGTCCATTAGGTTTGTACCCTCGAGTGCAAAATGGACAAGGCATGAGAGAAGAAGCCCCTTGTTTGCAGCCAAGCAAACACTTTATGGTCTTCAAATCCCCACCTAAGTGCCACTCCACATCATAACTACCAAAGCCCTCAATCTCCAACTTCTGACCTGCAATTTGGGAGTGTATTACTTCTGTGATCCATGGAGTTCTCTCAAAAATCCACGAAAGTACTCCATTGGTCTCTTTGGGCACCTCAATAGCACCCAACCACCAAATGTCTTTCTCTGATTGCACGCTAAAAGATAGGGTGGGATATGGCTCGACTGAATCCCTTCGCTTGGTTTGCAGAAGGGCCTCGTTCATTAGAGTGACACTTAGCCTCTCTAACCTTCGGCCTTTCACTATTTGACACTCATCGAGTTTCAGCACAAAAGTGACTTTTGTGCCAAGCACTACAAAATAAATAGTGCTAAGACCTTAAACTTCAGCTTCTATGAAAAGAATAATACCAAAGAAAAAAGTAAAGTGTGTTACCTTCAGCTTTAGGTAACTCGTAAAATCTAAGCATGGCTTCTTGAAGCCTTCTAAGATCCACGAAAATATTGTTCCACATTGTGTAAGCAAAGCCCTTATTCGAAGGTCTTATGGATTGTTTCTTACCTTTTCCCCTTGTCTTTGTTGCGCACGAAGCATAAAGGGAAGTTGGCATTGTGTCCTCAATGTGTAGGTATGTCCCAATGCGGGAGAACACATCTTCGTTTGTGGCCTTCTTTGCGAGCTTGACCTTGTGAGGAATGGGAAATAGGTTTTCCACAATGCCATGTTCTTTGAGGGCATCCTTTAGGAGTTGAAAAATAGCCTGATAGGCTTTGGTGCTGATTCCAGCCTCATCACAAGCTTGTTGAACGTCATCATCATTAACCACATTTCTTAATTTACGCATAAGGTCCTTGGTGACTGCATCCTTAATGTGCTTACCTCCAGGTGATTGTAAGATAGAAATAACGTCCTCGGTATTGAGACAACTAGTGAGAAGGTTGACTCGATTATCTTGACTTGTTCCACCGCATGCCTCCTGGATGAAGTTTCTAGCAACAAATAAACATAAATGTTAGAAAATAGTGTGAAGTAAGAATGCAGCATGCAAGTAAAGACCAAATCACCTTGTGGCTGTAACTCGTCGTTTGCGTGCTCCTCCGGAATGTGCAAGAGTTTCAATGGATGAATACGGGCGTTTGCGTTCCCTTGCACCAAGGGGTGTTTCTTTCAAGTATGTGATGGTGTTGGTAAGCTTCTGGATGTGGGACTCCTTTTCTTGCATTTGTTGTTCAAGACTTTTAACTACCCTCTCCGAAGAGGCAACACTCTCTTGTAATGCCGTCGTCTTGAGGTGAAGAGCTTGACATTCGTGCATCCACATATGCAAAGAAGCACCTGCACCCATACACAGCCGCTTGCAATAGCCTAACAAGCCTGCTTCTCCCCTCCCAAGAAATTGAAGAAATGTGGAAAGGCTATTAAATGGTGGATGGAAGCGGCTTATAGGATCGTAAGGGTACAAATGGCCATCCACCCAAATGTCAACATTGGTCTCACAAGCGGTGCGACGTTCCTGTAATGACCTTTGATCACCTTCACTAGTGGTCTTCGGTGCAAATGCCGTGGGTAAGCGAATATGTATGCTTTTGGTGTGCGGAGTACGTGGTGGTGGAAGCAACCCATTTGTGATGTCCGTGAGCACCATGAAAGCTGTTGCGTGAGGAAGCAAATGATGAAAAGATAGAGGGGGAAGGGTAGAGAGGCCGAGCAGGATGGTGGGAGAGAAGGAGGGAGGGAGGGGAGGGAGAGATTGGGGAGGAGGAGGAAGGTAGGGGCAGAGAGGGAGAGGAGAGGGAGAGGGAGAGAGGAGGGAGGAGGAGGAGAGAACAAAATGTTTATTACTTTTTGGGAGAAAAGATTTTTGAAAAAATGGACTTTCTAAGCTTGTGGGTTAAAAAATGGATCAAAAAATGATTTTTGGATATGTATATATGTTGGGAGGGAGTTTTAAGTAAAAAACAAATAAAAATGAAAATTTTTAAAAAAAGTCAAATTTTGACTCTTTTTGACCCACGGAATTGCTGATGTGGATACACCCCTATGCTTCCTTCACTTTAAAAAAAGCTAGAGAGAGAAAGCAACCCTTTAGGTCCACATCCTACATTTGTCTAAAAAAAAGGTTAGAAAAGCCTACTCAAAACTACCTTCTTCAATGCCCTTGCCCCCTAAACCCCACACAACATTAGCCTTAATCCCTAAAAATTAGGATTCCTTACAAGACCCATGCAAGGTTCATATTTCTCCTAATGGCATACAAACACATGCTAAAATCCTCCTGGTGGACTTGGGGGTACAAATTATATGTGACACCCTGTACGCGAAATAACGAAGGGAGGAATGTCTTCATACATACACAGATCGCGCACGGGTGACGGCTGATCCAAGCGCAGGTAGAATCAGGTTGTGGAAGCGCCGCTAGAACCGGGTAAAATCTCCTTCAGAATGCGCTCGATTTGGGTTTTGAGGAGCTTCTTCGGCTTGTATAGGGAGCTATGCGGAAGTCCCTAGGCACACCGCTCCTCCCTAGGCTTATACTAGCCATTGGGCACACACTTCGAGGCGGCAACTGCTTGGCACACCCCCCCGAGGCGGCGTTTTTGGCCATATAAACAACTTACCCAACCCGCTTTTCCGCTTATTGTGCTTCACAAGGCTTAGAAATAAAGCCTCCAACCCTCCAAGCGACACCCAGTGTGCGAATTCTGAAGGTGTCGACCTCTTCCTAGCACTAGGATTTCGCGTACCAGGTGTCACGCCGTGCGCGAATTTATTGGGTGCCAACTTTCTCCTAACCCTCACAACTCGCATAGCAAGTGACACAACTTAGCAAGTGACACAATTTGATGTAATTCTTTCTTGCTTGCTTAGATTTACAACTTGCATACTTGTTTATAAACCATCATTAGTTTTTTTGCATTATTAAGGAAGGGTAGTTTATTTATTTATTTTAGTCATAGAAGAAATTTACACACCATGTCATGTCTATTTCTTAATGTCTTGATGGACTTCTCTTTTCTCTTTCTCAGACATTTGTGGATTGTCATAATGGATACAAAGGATATACAAGAGACCGCTGATGACAGGCTGATGTCTTTTCTTTACAAAGTTAATGAACTTACAAGATTTCAAAGTGTCAAAGAGATTTTTAATGCTGCTTTTGATCTTCAAGTACTTGTGGATGGCTTCTCCACACAAATTAGTGACTTGATAGAGATATATACAGCATTGACCAGAGATCACAGGCTTGACAATCTTGTTCATTTTGTTGATATATGCAAAGCAGGTAGCTTGGCAAGGACAGGTATGGCAAAGAAGTGGTCAAGCCTTCATCCAAACTGGCAAAACTTGGACTTATCATTTTCTTTAGTGTACTCCCAACACCAGAGGGCAAACAGATTCCAAAGAAGATTTCTCAAGCTGAGGAGGACCAGGAGGAAGAGGAGATAGAGATGGAGTTCCATGAAGAGGAAGAGAAACTACAAAGCACTGAGATGCTGGACATTGCAAAATTTAAAGCAGAAAACATCACTAAAGTGGAGAATGTTGACATTGAGGATGAAGATGTTGATCCTTTGCATTGCACAACAACATTTCCCACATACAAAGTTAACACTAGGTTGGTAACCTAACAGGACATAAAAGTGTCCTTTCAAGGTTTTGAAAAAAACCTCCAAAACCATAGTAGATCCACTCATTTTGTAAAATCCTTTCATGAGGTTATAGTTCAAGGCCTCCTACACATGGAAAAAATAAGAAACTTGTAAAATGTCTCATCTTTTGGTCACACCAAGCCTCCAAAGTTGATGGACCAGTACATTTTCATCAAAACAGTCATTTCTTACGTTTTGTTGCATAAAAATAAGATTAGGGATTTTTGTAGGACTTGAGATAAATTCCCTAGTTAACTTCAATGGGTTGGTGATCAGAACATAGGATTGCTTCTCACTCACTATTTTTTGTTTTGCCAAAAGAAATAGGTACAAAAAAGTTGAACTTTTACCATTCTGCAAACCTATCATCAAAGTTTCTATAGCCACGCTCAATACAAATAATATATGCATGTTTTCTTAGTTCCCTATTGTCCTTTAGGTTCATAAGGAGCCATGGAGCATGTCAAAAGAATAATACATCTCTTACCAAAGGGAATCTTGGGGACAAAGATGAAGTGCTAAATACAACAAACATGAAAAAACTGGGTTCAACATTATGAGTTGTAGAATCCCATAGAAACTATTCAATATCTAGCCAAATTTGATCCTTATGACTAGATATGGTTACTACCTACAAAATGCATGTAGTTGTCACAAGAAACTAACAATATTGAAAAAGCTATCCTTGATATACTAGAATGTTTCGTTTTCTTCTATAATTGAAAAAATCAACCATCGTTGTCTACTATGCAAAATAGGGTATTAGGTGCCCCAAAACTCAAGGAATATTAGCTTTATGTTACAATATGCGACATAGAGAATCAAAACTGCATTTGGATATCATGAAAGCCACCAAAAAAATCATAGAAGAGATAAATTTGGCTAAAAGACAGGATTTGACAATTTTTGTAATTTGGTCATAACTTACAACTTTAACATTTATTTCTTCCTAGAAGCATCAGGACATGTTGAGGACTACTAAAGATAGTTCTCTAGCATTATAGACCTCACAAACATGAATTCTAGAGTGGTATAGTTGCAAAAAGTTGAAAAAAGCCAAAAACAGGACCCGTTTTTTCACACAGTTTAGGTTGTGAAATGTTGTGCAAGGACAAGGTTAAAGATGGAATTGATATTCCAAAAAAATGTCATTTTTTTTTCAGCTCATGAGACAACTTTCTAGATAGATAGCACCTCCAAATCCATTTTGAAACTCTTGACATAATTCAAGGAAAATGGTCACTTCACAGGACATAAAAGTGTCCCGGAACATAAAAGTGTCCCATTACCAACCTAGTGTTAACAAAAAGGAATATGTTTTGTTGAATGACATTCAACATCCTTTTGATCTAAGGGAAGATTATGCTTTGGCAGTTTTGGCTGAGTGGGGATTTAATGACATAGGATTTATTGATTACTCACCTTGCCCCTTAGCAGTCTTGGACACAGAGGCATAAAATTTTATTGACAGCTCAAGTGTTGGAAAGCATGTGCAGGACATTGTTCTGAGTATGAGCAATAGGGTGTACCTTCTGAAGAGGAGTTCAATGAGATCCAGAAAAGGCTTAAAATAGAGAATATGGGAGAGGAAAAGACCAGAGATTATGAAGTAAGGCCAACTAGATCCATTGATATATGGGAACCGGCCTTGTTTGAGGAGGATGAGTCTCCTAAGGTATGTTTATGACCATTTTTCTTTGTCTAATTAATGTGCTGAACAATTAACCAAGACATATTTTTGCAGATTGAAATACTGGACACAGACAAATTCCTTGGCAGGGGGAAGGGTTCCAGACCCTTAAATTTAGGAAGGAACCAGAGCTTGCGACACTTTATTGGTAAGCTCAACAAAGAGACTGTCATTATATTCCATAACAAGTTTACAAGAGAACCATTACTGCCAATGCTTGCAATTAAAGCACTTGCAAAGGTTGTTGGTTCATATCAGCTTCCTCCAGGGTTAGAGAAGTTAATATTGGTGGAAAAGGAGGAAGCCATCAGAATTTTTGGATTCTTCCCTGGCCTTACTGGTTCTAGAGCTGGTTATTTTGCCACAATGGCATCCTATGTGCTTGCCCACTCTGGGGACCTCAAGAGACAAATGATAGGCTACAATAAGCAGAAGTTTCTGAAGTTTAGGGGTGAAGTTGATGTACCTTCATCAAAAGACTGACTTTGATATGTATGATTCATTCCAATTGCTCAAACCTGTACTTTGGCCCACTTTCTACCTTGTCTCTCTCTTGTAGCTAGCCATTGTAAGAATCTTTCATTTGCAGATGAACTATTATATGAATTTTGTCTTTTCTGCTTGTTCTTGTGTAAGGCATTTGCTAAATCTGAGTTCAATAGTGCTATAGAACCATTGGAAAACCTCAAGCAAGCTGTTTGCCTTCACTGCACCTCCCCCATGTCTTGTATGCTTGAAAAACTTGGTTCTTGCTTGATAATGGGATTTCTCCATGCCTTGTGTAGACCATATGGACAGGGAGCCCCATCTCTTTACAAACCAAGGAGTGTGATTGTAAATTATATTCTGGCAAAGTAAAAGTGTGTCAATAATTAGTAAGTATGAGATTAATCATATGCTGCCAAACTAAAAGTATGTACATATTAAAAAGGTAAGAAAATAAATAAAAAACTTACCATGTAATGTGTGAATTCCTGATCCCAAGCATCTTTCATTGCACTTTTGAAGTTATTGAGCACTTTCTTGAAATTTGGCAGATCATTTTTGCCCCAGGATGTCTTATCACAGTAGGAAAATACTTTGTCTAGTGATTCACATACCTCTGCTTTTTAATTTCTTGATGTACCTTCAAGACCATGATCTTTGATGGCATTGTGGAGAGCTTTCCACTGGTTATACTTCACATTGGATGAACCCTTCTTGGCATTTACCTTTCCTAGTTTGCCATGAAACCCTAGGAAAGCTCTGGCCTTCACACCACCAACAGAGACCTTTCTAGGCACATTGTTTCCATTTGAAGACCTCTTTAGGTCTGTTTCAATCTTAACCTTACCACTGTGAAGGCCAATTTCTAATAAAACCCTTTCAATACATTTGATCGCACCATCTCTAGCTGCTTTTGGCTGTAACTTCCAGGCAAACCCCACATACAGATGTACAATTTTCTCCACAATTCTGCAAAGAGCATGCAGAGTGCATATGTGGACATTAGCAAGTGGAATATTTAAAACTGCTTTGAAGTTTGGATCTTGAGTATGCCTATTGGGTGCTTTGTTCCAATTTGCAGGATTACATTCTTTTGTTGATGCCATACAATACAGACAAGGGCTCTTTGCCATAGCTCCTTTGGAGACATTGTACATACATTTAAGGGTTTTAAGGTCTCCTCCCATGTGCCATTCCACCCTGTAACTTCCAAACCCTTCAACTTCAAGCTCTTCCCCTAATTCTTGTACATTAATGACATCGGGTATTCTGTTTGATGGAAAACCCAATCCAGAACATCAAAGTCTTCACTCTCTACTTCAAAAGCACTTAGCCACCAGAAATTCTTCTCCGATTGCACGCTGAAGTACTTGGTATCCTTCGGTTCAATGCTCTGTTCATTAAAGTTATGGAAATCCTCTTAATTTTTCTATTCTTAACAATCTCGCATTCATCAAGCTTTATCACAAAACTGACAACACCATTTGCTTCTGTATGCTCCAGCTCATAGAATCTGATCATTTCCTTCTGAAGTGTCTTCAAGTCAAGGAAAATATTATTGAACTCGTCAAATTGAAGATCCCTCTTTTTACCATGATAGGTACCATGAATGTGGTGAGGCTCACCCAACATCTCCATTATCCTCGCATTGATCTCTTTCCTTGCCTGCTGCACAATGGATGGCTTTGGAAGCAAAGAGGACCTGACTTTACATTGCTTTAACCTTGACTTCATATTTCTGAACAGCGTGCTATAACCATCTCTGCTAATGCCTACCTTATCCATAGTATATTGCACATCCTCCTTGTCCAAGCAAGAGCTCTGCAAAAATCCCTCAATACAGCGGCTCCTTTGCCTTTTTAAACTTCTTCTCTGTGAAAATCCTTTTGGCAACCTTGGGAGGTAAAACATCACAATAATGTTTAGCTGCCATTTCCATGTTTGATGCAGAGTTTGGTTGTAGCAAAGTCCTAAATCAAAAGGTACAAAATTAAATGATTATTGATCTTGTCCAAATGACACCAACAAAATAAACAAACAGTGATCAACTAAATTAAAGTTAACTGAATATTAATCATTTAATTAAGAACAATAGCAATAGGGTCATAATAACAACCTAACAAAAAGAGTAACAACCTAACATAAGCATAATAATGTGGAGCAGAATCATAATACAACCTAACAAAGAAAAGTAACCTAAGCATATTAACAAAGAATAGTAGCAACTTAACAATATAAAATAAGCACATATACCTTGCTGCTCTGATTCTCCTGCTGCAACCTCCTCCACCACGTCTCAAGGCTTCAATGTTCTTTAACTTCTTTTCTCTTTGTCTGTTTCCTAACATTGTATTCTTTCTTCTAGCTTGTTTGAGCTGAGTTTGTAGCTTTTCGTTGCTCTCTTTACATTCCTTAAGCTGTTGTTTAAGAGTATTTATCATTTGTTTGGCAAAATGATCTTCTAACTTAAGAATATCTCTCTCTTCCGCAAGACTCTGTGTATAACCCAGCAACCCTCTTTGACCATCACCCACAAATTTTATCAAAGATGAACAATTTGAGAATGGGGGAATGATCTTTGTCATTGGGTCCATTGGATACAATCTTCCATCAGTCCAGAGATCAATGTGTTTTTTTTCATCTTGCCGCATTGCTTCAAATATGGACGAGGACACCTCTGCACATTTGTTTCTCTTGCGCACTGGACAATATTCTTCATTTAGCTCAATGTGTAGATGGTATAAGCTTCTCTTCTCCATGGAAGTCTGTTAACAGTATTTGTCAGAGATAGTACTATAGGGAAAATCTCTGCAGATACGAGGAAGAAGACGACACAAAAAATGTTTGTTTCCGCTTTTGAAAATTTTGAATTTTGGGCCAGAACTGACGTTTTCGTTAGTTTTGGAGGGAGTATTTTTTAGAATACTAAAGATCCTAGAAAGATTTGACAATGACATGTTTCGACGGAGGTAAAAAGGACGCAAACTCACCTTTTTACAAACATTTCACTATTTTTAAAATAAAATATATATTCTCTCTCTACATATTCTTACAAGGCACAAAATCTGTCCGGCTCGGCTCGGCTCATCGGCTCACCTCGACCATGGTGTGCTCTGCTCTCCTCTCTCTCTCTCTCTCTCTCTCTCTCTCTCTCTCTCTCTCTCTCTCTCTCTCTCTCTCTCTCTCTCTCTCTCTCTCTCTTCCCCCCAAGAAACTCTCTCCAAAAATTCTGTCTAGAAACTCTCTCTCTAGCAATTGCAATCGTGGCAGTTCGTTCGAACTGTCGCGATGCCTTTTTTTATAAGGCAAACAATATGTTGATTGAAATATATTTGGATCAAAATAATGTTTATTCGGATATGCACGTATAATATGATTATAACTTTGTAATATACATACAATTTACGATATACGGGCATATAAATGCAACTTAGTATGGAATATGCGAAATTCAAACTTCATCAGGAACATCACATCTGATCAATCTTCCTTGGATAATAACTTTGTTAATAAAAAATAACAATGCGTGATGATTCCAATAGAATTGAAATAGTTTGCCCAATAAATAATGTCGAAACTTGGTGGCACTCAAAACCATTCCTAAGGCTTCTCTCTCCGTGGTAGTATATCCTTGTTCAGATTGACTGAATCTTTGACTAGCAAAATACACTGGATAATCAGTCCTCCCATCTGGTTGAGCTAGTATTTCTCCCATTGCCAGTCCCAAAGCATCGACATGCACATGGAATAATACATCCCAATCCGGTTGTCGGAGTACTAGCTTACTGATAATGACATTTTAAGACATTGGAAGCTCTCCTCACATTTAGCAGTCCAAATGAACTTATTGGTTTTCTTGGTGAGCTCATATAAAGGTAATTGGAAGCAAACATATAAACAAATCTTCTACACCAAAAATGGACTTAATTCAGATGCTGTGCGGGGTGCCTTGGCCTGCTGGACACACTGGATTTAATCATTGGTCATCTCTATGCCATTCTTGGACGCTATATGCCCCAGTAATTGTCCCTTCTAGGCCAGGAAAATAGATTTGAATGGATTCAGATAGATACTCTTCTCCTTACAAAGTTGGAAAACCATTTCCAAAAACAGCAGATGCTTCTCCTCGATTGAGAATACAGTGGTCATCCACAAATATGGCTAAAAATCGGTGCAAGAATTCACAGAATATCTCCATCAGGCAACGTTGGAATGTTGCTGGAGCATTGCAAAGACCAAATGGCATGACTAAATACATGAATGCACCCCATTCAGTAATAAAAGTGGTTTTACTCCGATCTTTAGGAGCAAATTTAACTGATTACAACCACTGTAGCCATCCATAAAGCTATACATATCATGGCCGGCAATCTCATCAAGAAGCATGTTCATAAAAGGTAATGGAAAAGGACCTTTGATGGTTTGAGCATTCAAATTTTCATTAGGGGAATTTTGAGGTCACTTTACCATTTACATTACTTAATTCGTCAACGTTTTCAATCTCTTTAATTAATAAATACCAAAAATAGATTTTTTTCAAGTGTGAGATCTCACTTTACACATGAATCATATAAATAAATCGCTTAATTTATCTCAATAACTTCCAAGGTGAGTAAACTCTACACATGGCAAGATATTTTTAAAACACCTATATAAATTACCTCCAAGTGTGAGTGTAACTCTCGTGTAACTCTAAACATGGAAAGCAATCAAAATTCATTATTTCTCTAGATCTCTTGTAGATGTGAGAATACCTCTACACAAAGAGAGAGATTATTATTTAATCTACCTAAATTTTATGTAGTGTGAGTACTACTCTACACGTGACACACAATCATATATAATTAAGTTACTTGCAGGTGTGAGCATAGTTCAACACACAACAAGTAACTCTTAACTTTAACTATCAAACTTAAGTTACTTCTAAGTGTGAACATAGTTGAATGCAAAGAAAATAACTGCTAAATTTAACCTTATTAAATCACTTCCAAGTGTCAGTTTCCTCTACATAAGGCAAGTAATCTTTAACTACCTTACTTAATTTACCTCCCAGTGTAAGATATACTTTACAAAGAGCAGATAAAGACTAAACTCAAAAGTCCAAACCCTATAAAACACATTTGTCCGAAGAATTAAATTTTTATTAAATATTATATAACAAATTTAAACTGATTTTTCCATATTTTTCTTGATGATGAAACTCACCTATATATGAGAAAAGGGGAAGAGAGATAATGGAATGAGAAAAACAGTCCGTCTTCACGGTATATAAAGAGCTATATTTCTATCAAAATGTTATTTGATCAAAATATTATTTCAATTGAAATTCAAAGAAATTATACGATACAATGGTTTTGTTGATGTGGCACCATATAATACGGTCGAATAAAAATAGATAACGTATAATACGTTCGTTTAAAGCGTATTATACGTACACGTATAACGTACAATGCAACTTAGATTTCATAAGCTCGATAAATCTCATTGTGGTGTTGATTTTCTGTCCAGAATTACTGAAGGACTATGCAATATCCTTAAGAGATGAGCCAGTATATGCAGAGCTGTTTCAGGTGACAGCTGAGGAAAAAACAGATCCAGAATGGTATGATGTATATCATTTCCTTTCAAAGGGAGGATTCCCAAAAAATTGGACTCAAAATCAAACGAAAGCTCTGATTATTAAGAGTCTGAATTTCACCATCATAAGAGGATTGCTCTATAGACTGGGTGTCGATGGTGTTCTTCGAAAGTGTGTGCCCATGGAAGGAAGGATGCAAGTCATCTCTGAAGCACACGATGGGGATTCTGGAGGACACTTCTCCACTGATATTACTTATAAGAAGATTTTGCAAGATGGATTATGGTGGAAAACTGTTAACTGAGTCAACGTCAGGTAACAGAAGCTGCTAAAGACCGAAGACGTACAAATGCACATCAAAGATCAAAGTGAAGAAGCAGTAAAGATTGGAGTTACACATTTTTCGCAATTTTCTAAAATGGTCACGTATTGTAAATTCCCAATTTATTTCAAGCCATTGTAATATTTTAATGTGTTAAGGGCTCAATGGGAGTTCCAAGTTGTAAAGAATAGGTCACTTACTATGCCTAGGTTGCAGATTCAGTAAGTGGTGAGCCCTAAAGGCCTTGGGCGGTCGGACATTGCATATTTTTACCCTAGGTACATAAGGAAGTGTGTAAATGAAATTAGGGTTCTCAAGCTCGTTTGTTGAGAGCACTCTTTGCGAAGAGCTCTTGAGGTGTGTAACTATGGAGTCCTTGAGCTTCTCCTTGCTCATGAGACTTGATTAACACTAATCAATGATTCATTCTCTCTCTCTATGCCTTTCTCTTACTTCTTATGATTGCCTATGATGCTTAGATTAACTAGATCTTAAATAATTAGTGATTAATCCCTCTCTAATCTTATGTGATTTCCCTCTTTTGTTTGTGTGTGCATGTAGGTTTGATTGAAGTGTGGTGCTCAATAGATCTATGTGTGTGTGCTTGCGATTAGTGTGCTCCATGATAGGATTAGTGTTGTGTGCGTCTTGTAATCGTAGTGTGTGTGATTGGGTTGATTAGAGGTGAAGAGAAGTGGATATGGAGATTGCCCTTCATTGCGGCTTAGCTCCTCCATAGGCCGAGAAGCTCACCTCGTAAAATTAACCATTTGTGTTGCCACGATTAGCTCACTAACCGTGTGATTGTTTCCATGCCCTAGCTGGGTAGCTCATCCCTCCAGATTTGATAATTTTGTTGGTCATTGGAGCTATTGCAACGATGGGACCCCCAACATTTTGCGCCACTGTCGGGGACGATGGTCTACGCTAGTGTAATTGTGGCATAATCGAATGCGTTCCCTCACTAATTTCACTTGTGTGTTTATGTTTTTGTGGACTTTGAATGTGTGTATATGAAGCATTGTGTTCATAAATCCCTAATTTGACACCATATCTTGCCAATCGTATGTTTACACTCTCTAATTTCACACTAATCCCTTGCTAATTTGACTAATTTTTGCTAACTTACTAATGTGCTATGAAGGATTGGACCATTCGACGATTCAATTGATCTTCAATGGAAAGGTAATTAAGGTGGTATTCTCAACCTCCCTAGAATCTAGAGATGTGCAGAATTGTGTACATATCCCACCACGATGATGCAATGTAATGTTAATGCAATGCTATGTTGATGCAATGTGGATTGAAAATTTTGCGATTTTTTATTTTCACACCATCGTAATGCCGAAATTTTTAAGATTTGGTGGCGTATGATTTGACAAGTTTCAATTGCTAATTGGTGATTGTAGGTTGCTAATTGGGTGCCTAATTGAGTTAATTGCATGCTGGATGGTCAATTTCAAGTGTGTGTGCACTAAAATCAAGTGTGTGTGTGTGTGTGTGTGTGTGTGTGTATGCTAATTTTAGGTGTGTGTGCACTATTTTGCCCATGTTTGTGCACCTAGAAATCAATGTGTGCGTTATGATTTTTCAATTGTGATGATTGATTTGTGTTGTGCTCATGCCCAACAATGATTTGTGAAGTCACATTGCAAATCCGACAAATTTAACCCTTTTGTGTGCGCACCTAAAGATTGGTAAAAACTGCCAACTTTTTAGTGTGTATGTGTGACTAAAAAAGTGTTTAATTTGCATGGTTAATTCAATGTTTTGATTGCATAAATGATGTGTATAATGATTAAATGTTGTGTTTTGTGCTGAAAATAGGGATTTACACACTCTAATTGCGTCAATTTTTTACCTAATATTGTCAGTAATTTTGCTAGTTTAATTGCTTAAGTCTTGATTTTATTGATAAAATTGATGGCAATTGAATTGATGTGATTTTGGCAATTTTATTCGGTTGCGCTATTCTCCCAATGTGTGGAGAATTTGTAGAAAATTTTTGGATAATTTTGCAGACTTTTGGTAAGCTTTTGCTAATTTTTACATTAATTTTTGGATAATTCCATAAAAATTTTGATTCTATGATCTTCACGAGCTATTTTGTGTGTGCATATTTACGGCATCATTTTTTCGCATTTGTGTCCTCCGTGGTCGATTTTTGAGTTTTTTGCTATTTCCGGGGGTCGGGTGGACAATTTTGTCGAATTTGGCGTTTTCGATATAAACTGCTATTTTTGGTGTGCTTTTGCATATCGAAAATGTTCGTTTATGAATATCAGTGATTTTCTAAGATTCCTAGAATTTTTGCGAATTTTTTGGACTTTTCTGGCAAATTTTGAGATTTTCTGGTGATGTTTGGAGTTTTCGGCTAATTTTTGACCTATTTTTGGCATTTTTGGAAAATTGAAAATAAATAATTATTGAAAAAAAAGGCCGGTTTTGAACTCGATGCCGCGCCGCAAATCCCCTCTCGCTCTCTCTCTCTCTCTCTAACCCTCACTCACACTCATCCGCTCTCTCTCACTGTCTGCCCCCGCGTGCACCCCCCATTGTTTTGTTTAATTCAAACACACTCTCCCTCACACTCACTCTCTCTCTCTCTCCTCTCACTTTCTCTCTCCTCCCCCTCGCCTTGTCGTGTACCAGTGGTGGTTGCCCATGCACGCCTTCACTCTCTCCAGCACGTGCACGTCTCTTCCCATGTTGCCCGTACGGTGTGCTGACAAGCCCACTGTCCCCGCAGCTAGCCCAGAAACGCGTGCCGCTGTCGTCTCGTGTTGCGCGCCGTTTTACGAGGCCACGATTGAGCGAAATCAAGGCAGCCCCGCCACGCGTGTAGCCGATAGGTAAGGACAGGTAAGCCGCCAGGTGGTTAGCTTTAGTCTAGGTTAGGTTAGTCTGAGTTTATTTAAAAATTTTAATTTTTGTTCTTAAAAATTTTATTTTTTCAAAAATCCCAATAAAAATCAAATAAAAAAACCATTTAAAAAATTTTAAAAAAATTTTAATAAAAATTTACAAAGGGAATAAAAAAACCAATTAAAAACTCATAAAAAGGAATTGAAATTTTAAAAACATAAATAAATAGAAAAAGTTTGCAAAAAACATAGGAAAAAAATCTCAAAAAAATAAAAAACTCACAGAAAATCTTTAAAAACCCAAAAATCTCACAGATAAATCATAAAAATAGTAAATAATTCATAACAACTCACATAAAATTCTAAAAAAATAGAATTTTCACAAAAAAGTTCCAAACTGACCAAAAAAACACAATAAATCACAAAACATTCTAAAATTCACAAAAATTTTGAAAAATTCACAAATAATTCATTGATTCACAGAAAAATTATAAAAAATCAAAACATTTTTAAAAATCAAAATCAAAACAGAAAAATCAAAACATGTGAATCAAAACATATTAAAATTTTTAGAAAATTCAAAATTTTATAAATAATTAGAAAAAATAAAAAAAGTCATCGAAAGTGCCAAGAAAAGACAAAAAAGCTAGAACGAGCTAGAAAGCGTCAGAAAAGCAAAAAACAAAGCCGAAAAGAGTACCGTACACCGAGCAAACACCGCAAGCCGAGAATTACACCGCACAAAGCGAAATAGTACAACCGAAAAAAGCCAACGGAAAGATCGACTCAAAGCAGTGAGGGGGAGACAAATTTGTAAATTTGTCAGAATCGAGCCAAAAATTGACAAATCAGAAGTGTGAACTCATTGAAGCTCAAAATTTCGAGCTAAATTTTTATAGAGTTGCCGCAATTCAATCAAGGAGCTAGAAGTGAATGTGCACGCTATAAATTGGCTAGTGCAAGCATTTGGATGAACAGGGCCACAACTCACATGTGATTGCAAATTAGGTTGTTCAAGGCCCAAGTTTTCATCGTTTCAAAAGGTTGCAATTAATTTTGAAACTTTTGAGCTAGAGTTAATCAACTCTTGTGAGTCTGAAGAGCAGTCAACTGCAAAAGTGCTTTGGCTAACGCAGTTAATCAAAATGAAGTAGGAGAAATTCTGTTAATTAATACCAAAATCTGCTAGGAGATTGTTTTTACAAAACCATTCAACATGGACTCAAATCGAACTAAGAATTCAAGTATAGCAGAGCATGCTAGTAGCAGTGGCAACACATGCACAACTGCAACAGAGCAAATTTTACAGCTATATAGCTATGGGGATAAATTTTTGTACACGGATACAAAAGGCCATAGATATCTTATGAGCAATAAAAGCAACACATGAGCCAAGATTCTATTGATAAGAGTGAAGCCAGATTCAGAGAACTTCGAGATGTTCACAGACTTCACTGGAGCCAGGTATTGCAAGCTCAAAGATGAAGTGAAGATAGAAGTTTAGAAAGTCAACCCAAGTCTTTATCTAGAAATTTGCACAAGCCAGCAAAGCATCCAATTAGTGCATATGCAATCAGGGTCATTATAAATGGATTACAGTGGACAGATCTATAGTCGAGAGCCAGAATTGCAAGATCCAAAAGATCAGCCAATAGAAGCAAATCTAATTGGAGAACCAAGTCAAAGACGGTACAAAGGTCAAGATGGAGCAATCTATAGCTTGATGCTTAGTGTTTTGAAAGAAGATGCAGACAACTTGGCAAGTACAAAAGTTGAAACTTCTCAGCATGAGCTTGACATGATAGAGCCAGTTGAAATACCACCAGTCATGGTGTACTGCTCAGATTGTGGACGAAAAGATGGACATTTTTTTGAAGATTGTCTAAGAAATCCAAACAACAGGGATACATCAACTACCAAGCAAGGAACAAAGAAAATTAGAAATGCAAATCTCGATGTAAGTGCATTTAACTTGTCACTTTTAATGCAATCAGATGACTCTGCATTACCATTAGAAGCACCAGTAAAAACATTGCAAGTTCAAAATGAGCATAAAGATGCACAAACACCTGAAAAGCTTAAAATTGATTCTTTGAACAACAAATTCTTGCATGAATTTAGTCAAGGTGTCGAGATATCACAAAAGGTTGAAAAGAATGTTAAATTTGCAAATGATTTTGCATCCACTGCCACAAGTGTGCAATCATTCACAAGTCTAAGGGACACATCAAACAAAATGATGTTAGCTTTGTATGATACACATCATTCTTATGCACACTATGTAGACCAAAAAGGGAAATTGTACAAAAAGGATCAACCTCTGTTTGAACGGCCCACATACCAGCTTATAGAAGTGCGTCCAACGATAGATCAAAAAGGATAGTTCATTTCAGAGGAAAGAATCTATTATAACCCATGCTCTCTAGAGCTAAAGGATATTAACCGAGTGAGCCCAGAAAATTGTTCATAGCCAAACTCTCCTCCATCAGAAATCAAACTTGGATGTTGTGACCAAACGAACATATACTTTGACCAAAACAGTCGTAGATATAGACGAGAGTCTAGTATCTATGATGCCTTGGGTCCTGAAACCACAGAATCCCGTATCATAGGAGACCCATGGGATAGACAATATCAGGGAAAAGATAATGCTATCTATAGCTTGACTTAGGGAATAATTTGTCATGTTTCACGGAGATACATAGGAAACTATGCAGAAGGTTTATAGATGCCAATTGCCAACAATGCTGCCCAAAGTATACCTTCACATTCCCAAAAGGTGAACCTAAATCAGAGCCAATGATTTTGAACTCCTACAATGAAGCAGGTTATAGTGATCGCCCTAGGAAGGGGGAAGTTGTAAATCCATCAAGCTCAGCTTATGTACCAAGAAATGCTACACCAGTTAGAAGCCCTAGAGCCTTTAACCAGCAGACCCCCGCAAAGCAAAAACCATTGAAAGATCATATGGTTGTTGGAAGTTTCCAATTGACCGAGGTTCCCTCAAAATCTACAGACAAATGCTTCTATGAAGATCATCAAGGACAGAAGTTTCAACTGATCTCCACAAATCAAAGTCAAAAGCCAACAAATCCCATAGTGTTCAAATAGTTACATGTGATCAAGCTCACGTATGCATATCAAGATACACATGGTAACAAATATCAACAAGATCATGACCTTGTACAAACCCCTATGGATGGCCCGACTGAAGTCAAAGACTATCTGAAGATGATGCAAAGCCTCAAGCTTCCACAACAGGTGATAGAAAAGTCAAAGTCAATGGGAGCTAAAGTCCGGAAAACTACACAAAGGTCACCACCAAAATCTCCTCCAAAGAGACAGATTCTGCCAGAAAGTACAATGGATCTTCTAAGATCAAGGGCTACTCAGATGCAGGCAAGACAATGCTCAACAATTGCAAAAAAAGTGCAATATTACAGCCAATGGAGCCAACATCCATTGAAGTAGGTGGTCAAAGCAAAGAAAATGCAAACAAAGGATGCTGCCATAGCAAAAGAAGTCAATTCAGAAACAGATCCTGAGAAGATCAAGTGCAACATTGTTGGTGAAAACGAAGAAAAGCTGTCAAGAGAAGTAAAGCTAGATTTTCAGTTAGACAAGAACCTCATGTCTTTTCGCACTTGGAAAGGATGTGACCAACCACAGCTGGAAGATGCTCCTGAATTTGTGAGTATATCTGGAAGCAAACAACCAGAATGCTGGGAAGTCATTTCCACCACCATTGAGGTAAGTTCACGGATCATCGTAGCTCAATTCCATGTGATCACAGCAAAGGATATGATAGATGACATCATAATGGGAATTCCAATGGGCCAGAAGATGTTAGACATACAAAATTCAAACATGACGGAGTCATCATAGAAAACAAAGAATGAAGACCAAGAATGGTCACCCGTGGACAACATCACAAAGTCCTCAAGCAAAGCTAAAATGGAGGTCGATGCCAAAGCAAAGCTTATTGAAGAAGATTCATCTCCATCAGACTTAACCTTACAAGAGCTTAAAGACAATCAAGCAATAGCAAGTGCATATCAAATAGAACAAAGAGCAACCACGAAAGCTATTGCGCAAAGAATGCCACCAAAGCTAGAATTTAAGAAGAACGAGGTTGCAGACAACCAAGGAGCAATAGGAAGTCCAAAGATCAATCAGACATTGCTAGCTGAACCAACTAATGTAAGTCAGATTGGAAAACAAAGTCTGAAGTCACCGTCCATAGAGATACAATTAGATCAATATGAGACCATGGCAAAAGCAGGAGAAAAATCTTCAATAGAACCTTCAATGAGAATAGCTATAGTTCTCAACAGTACAAAAGGAGCAAGTATCAGATGTAATGCTCTATTGGATAAAGAATCAAAGTGCAATATGGTTGCAAAAAACATTCAAAGAATTCTAGAGATTACACAGAGCAAGTCAAATAATAGAGGAATCATGGGTAAGGCTACAAGTCAAGAAGAAATGGTTGCTACCCTTAGCATCCAAAATCATGAAGAGCAGGTAAAGTTTCAGGTGAAGCCTTCAAAGGAAATGCTTGCAGATGTCATCCTTGGATGTCAGTGGTTAGACCAACAGAAGGCCTACAAAGAAGATATACTGCTAATACTCTCTTTTCCAAGAGGTAGCCAGCAACAATTACAGGTACCATTAATGCTAGATTCAGAGTTGCAGAAGTCACAAGAATCAAAGACAAATCTTGCAGACAAAGGTAAAGCTAAAGTGGAACTTCCATCAATTATCAAAGAAAATGTGACATCATATGCCTCTACATCAAAGAACCCTCGTGGATCAGATGCTTCTAGCAAGTCAGGCTTTCAAATCTTCAAGTCAATTGCTGACACAACTGAAACCTCTAAGGAGATAGCCAGGAAAGCAAAGATATTTCAGCCACAATACTCAAGAAATCAAAGGAAAGTCAAGCACGTGTTTGTTCCGAGCAGTATAGTCAAAGTCAATGATTCGGTTTGGATTAAAGATAAGAAATCAGCACAAAAAGACAAGCACATGGGATGGATAGCATCACAATGGGGCTTAAAAGAACAGGAGTACTATGGAGGTAACAGACAGATATGGTTACCAAAACCACAGGTTAGAGCATATGAAGTAAAGTCAAGACCCTCCAAGAAATTAGGCCCACAAGATATCAACCTCGACAATATGCTAGGATGCCTAAGAAGCAAGTATACAATAGAACAACATCGAAAGATGCTAAAGTCTACCACAGCTCACATGAGGATACAGAACAAAGACGGATCTCAAGGAATGTTCCTCTTGGACAAGGATTCTCCACAGGCTATACAAAGATTTGGCTATCAGCCAACCAAAAGCCAGTTGCAACTACACCAGACTTTCATGAAGATCTCAAGAACTCAACACGAAGCAAAGTCAAAAATGGAGATACAAAGGTCATCAAGAGATTCGGATTCTTAAGTCTTCCAATGCTCCTAGTCAAAATCCAGATGTCGATAGCCAATAGAGGCCTACAACAACATCAAAGACTCCTATCAATAGGCCCAATTGGAGAATCAAACAGATAATGGAGTCTTCACAGTCAAAGAAGGACAACCCAACCAATGTGAATGCATATTCAAAGATGATAAAACAGGTATGGCAAAAGAAACCTTCAATGCCAACTTGGTCCTTCACTAATCCTCTTTTTGAGGATTCAAGCTTTCTTTTACCTGAAGAAATGTTTGTAGTAAGCACAAGAATATAAAAAGTCAAGTCGCCAGGGTGAAAAAAACACTCTTTGGCATAGTCAGAGTTGGGCTGCTGAGCCATAAAATGAGCAAAGCATTAGTCCCAAAGCTTCAAGTCATATTAAACTATGTGCTAAGAGTCGTAGTTATTAGGCTTACGCTCCAAGTCATATTAAACTCTGTGCTAAGAGTCGTAGTTATTAGGCTTACGCTCAAGCTGGAAGAGTTGAGCATATCTAAAGTCATGTTGCTCATACTGGATGAGATGAGCATAAGAGTCGAAGTCTATTAACTTACAATTGGTGGGGTGTCGTGGAGTCCAACACTCACGCACAGTGCACAGTAAGATGAGAGCACATATCCTCATCAACAAAAACCATTCTTAAAGGGGTGCCAGCTTGCAAAGACATGTCATATGCTTTTATAGCTACACCATCTTTCTGAAGAACCCCTCAAAATCTTTCTTGCACAGCATATTGTTTTCCATGTATTTTTGTGTACGCATAAATAGGATGTCCCATCATTGGACATATGCATTAGACACTCTTTTTTGCTTCCACCTATGCACCTTGAGTGGACTACAACAGGCAACAAACCAATGTCATGCTAACCAAAAAAGCCATGCAGTGGGTCACTCCTGGGCGAGTAGGAAGCTTGGAAACTGCCCAACACTCCCCATTGCTTGGTGTTGACTCTGTTGGAAAATCCATTACAAGTGCCAACAAGGACCTTGGGGCACAACAACTGACAACGGTAAGACAAAATTCAATGGAGTCAATATTGGGCGAAGAAGAATCTTGGGAACTGCCGAACGCTCCCTATCACTTGGTGTTGACCCTACTGTAAAATCCATTACAAGTGCCAGCAAAGACCTTGGGACACGACAACCAGCAACGGTAAGACAAAATTCAATGGAGTCAATATCGAGCAAAGAAGAAGCTTGGGAGCTACCCAACGCTCCCTATCGCTTGGTGTTGACCTTGATGTTAAATCTGTTACAAGTGCCATCAAAGAACTCGGGGCATGATAATCGACAAAAGCCTAAGACAAATCATGCAATAAGTCACTACTGAGCGAATAGAAATCTTGGGAACTTCCCAACGCTCAGTATCGCTTGGTGTTGGCCTTGATGTTAAAGCCATTACAGGCGACGTCAAAAACCTTGGGGCATGATAACCGATAATGGAGAGGCAAAATTTAGTTGAGTCACCACTTGGTAAATATGAAGCTTGGGGATTGCCCAACGCTCCCTATCGCTTAATGTTGACCTTGGTGTAATCGACGATGAAGACCATGGTGTTGTGATTACAAAAATAGGATTAGTGTTGTGTGCGTCGTGAAATCATAGTGTGTGTGATTGGGTTGATTAGAGGTGAAGAGAAGTGGATATGGTGATTGTCCTTCATTACGGCTTAGCTCCTCCATAGGCTGAGAAGCTCACCTCGTAGAGTTAAACATTTGTGTTGCCATGATTAGCTCACTAACCATGTGAGTGTTTCCATGTCCTAGCCAGGTAGGTCATCCCTCCAGATTGATAATTTGGTTGGTCATTGGAGCTATTGCAACGATGGGACTCCCAACACAAACTCTAATATCTGATGTTCAAAGTTTTTGCAAAACTTGTGATATATGCCAAAGAATGGGCAGACCAATAGCAACTGATATGACTCCACTTACTCCAATTCAACCACTAGGAGTATTCATGAAATGGGGTCTGGACTTCATGGGACCATTCAAGAAGATCACTCCAAAGAACTGGTATATCTTAATGGCTACCTGCTATGTCACTAAATGGGCAGAGGCCAAAGCTCTTCCAGATAATACTACAAAGTCCACTATTTTTTTCCTATTTGAAAACATTATCTATCACTATGGATGTCCCATTGATATTGTTCTGATCAATGGACACATTTTATTAATGATACTATGGAAATGCTCTTAGTTAAGCACAGGAAATCAACTCCGTATTATCCCAGGTGCAATGGTCAAGCAAAGAGCAATAACAAAATCATCAAGAATATTCTAACCAATCTTGTTCAAAAGAAACCACTCTAGTGGGATCTTAAGCTCCAGACTGCTCTATGGGCCTACAAAACAGCTTATAAAGTCACCACTGGAATGACACCTTTCAGAATGGTGTATGGTACTTAAGTTGTAGTGCCTATTGAATTCATGATTCCCAGTCTTAGAATGGTGGTGGAATATGGATTAGATTTTAATCATAATGTTAAACATATACTAGAAGAATTAGTGCAGTTGGACGAGTTGCGACAACGAGCCACGCTGGAACAGGAGATTGTTCAGCAAAGGAGAAAGCACTGGCATGATAGAAGAATCAACGTTAGGGAGTTCCGGAAGGGAGACTTAATTTGCTTTAACAATCCAAACTGGGCCCTAAGAAACCAAATTTAAAGATAGCTTGGGCTAGTCCATATGAAGTTGATTGGGTATTTTCCAATGGCACAGTAAGGTTGAAGGACTTATCTGGATTACTACTGCCAGGTATTTATAATGGGGCCAAAATCAAGCTATATTATTCTAGTGAAAAAGAGACCTCCAGAGGAGAAGATACCAGTCTTCTAGGTACTGATGACCAGGGCCTTTTAGACCTAGTCATTCTAAACCTCTTCCATGTACAACCAGTACCAGAACCAGTGATAGTGCCAGAAAAGTCTCAAGATGACAAAATAGTGTCATTCTTGATTCTTTTAATGCTGAGGAAGGCAGTGCCATTATTAATGGAGTAAAAATCACAACAACACCTCGAGATTGCGTACGCCTTCAAAATGCCCAACGAGACAAAGCCAACCACAGTGTCTGCATAACAGATAAGTCTAGCTGTGAAGGAGAATGAAGCAGCCAAAAAGAAAAGGAAGTCTAGTGCACAAGGGGTTCTAGTAGCAGTACTGGATGTCCCCTCAGCCTATAGGTTTGTTGTTGAGGCTATTAGCTTGAAGAAAAATCCCACATATGTGTCAAAGAAGGTGTTTGCCATGCTGCTTGCAAAAAGGTTAAATGCTACAGCTAAAATCAATTTGTGCCAGATCTTGTCTCACAATGAGTTACAGTTGATTTCCAAGCTGAAACCTTAGAATGTATTCAAAGCTTGGTATGTCTGGCAATTTCTATACTGGGAAACTGCTCCAAAATCCTCTTTCAAGGTAAAGATGGCTTGGAGTCTGAAGCCCATTCCAGCCACTAACAATGTAGAGCTATCTTCAGACGAAGAGGCTCCAGGCAATCAATTGGCCCTAACTGGATAGAAGAGGAAGGCCACACAGGTGGAGGTCGGTGGTTCAAAGAAATCAGGATTATGTTGGCAAAGAGTACTACTCTATTGAAGCAACTGGAGAGTCAGGTCAAGCCCTTTCCTTACTAAAAAATCCTCAACAAGCCAGACTTCAGCAATACTTAAAGAGCAGACTCCAGTGGACATTAGCACTGGAAAATTCCAGCAAGAAACATCAAGCACTGAATAGGTGATAGTAAATAATGACAAAGGAAAGGGCCCAGCACCTGCGAGCCCGGCCACCAAAGTCCTTTTCAGTGAAATGGCTTTATCCATCACCAAGAAGGATCGACTACAGCAATTACAACATAACCTTCTCAAAGGCCAAATAATTCTTCAAAAACTAGATTTGGTAGCATTGCCATACATAGCTCCTATCATGGTTTATGAGCCAATCCAGTCTAACTCAGTTACAGTAGCTGATGGCTACTCGTCGCTTATCCAAGCATCATGGAATACCATTGTCAATGCCTTTAGGACATATGATGGATATGTCAGCTTCTAATGAAGAAGTGTCTAAGTTGAAAGAAGAACTGGAAAGCAGCCACCCAACAGCAAATTCAGAAACTTCAGAAGGATGGGATAGCACAATCTCTTAGGCATGGGATTGCTAAAAATCAATCAGAGAACAATTTTTGAGCTGCAAGCAAATCTGTGCAAGCTCGAAACAAAAAATTGGCAGTTGAATGAAGATAAGGCAGCAGCCTAGCAGATTCCTAACTCTGCTATGAATAAAGCGTGAAGACTTCAACACGCTACTGATTGACAACCCAAACTGCATTAAAGGCTTCCCTGACAGAGAGATTTATCTATAATAACCTTGCTGATATTTTGAATCCACAAGGCAATGCAACTATGGATGTGGACAATTTGAAGGCACTCATGGAAACTATGAACAGTGATCTGCAAGAAAATATCTCTGACTACAACACAGCCTTAGCAAATCAGGCCATCATGGATTACATCAGTAATCAAAATGATCTGATGTGGAGTTTGAGAGGGAAGAAGAGCAGGATGAGGAAGGGGAGGACAACCCGGCAGATAAACTTGATGATGATGATAATTTTCCTCCTTCCCCACCCTCAGGCTCTAGAGCTGGTGGATCAGCTACCACAGGGAGCAGTGAACCCAACAAGGACCAGCCAAACTAGCAGTCGCGTGACTAGCAGTTTGATGATTAGTAGCAAGGCAGTGAATATTACAATAAGGGAAACACTGGAGATTCTCCAGTACACCAAGTACGGACATTCCAGATAGTAAAGAAAAAGCCTACAGCTCATCACACTAAACAAAAGATTAAGACATCAGCAATCTCCTATAACTAGAAAGTATTTGGAGGATGACAATCTTATCTCTAATTTGGAACGCTTCCAAAGGCTATATATAGGAGCCAGATAAATGATTCAGCACTAGAAGTCAGCTGCCTTTCATGATCAAGAGCTGTGTCAATTACCTGAGCATCCCGGCAGGATCCAATCACTAGAAAGGGTACCTGAGTGGACGCTGACTTCTGATGATATGACAATTAATCCACATTGGCAGCAACAATCCACTGCAGATCGACACTCTCTAGCTCTTGAATTGGATCTACTGCTAGTAAACAGACCTACATACAGATGTATGAAGGAGGCCAAGACTCAACTGAAAGAAGTATTGCCTTCAGATGCCAATTGCCATAGGAGTTTTGGATCAGAGGGTGCAGGCCATCATTGAAGATCAGTCTTCCAGTAGTAAAGGGCCCCGAACTCAAATGACAGTAGGTTAACAGGCAACTGCTCTCCAAAGACTCTTTTATCTAGTCTAAATTACTAGGAAGATGATGCAACAGGAGAACCAAGCTGTTCTCAATTTTTTGGAGTTTGTGCTTGATTCTCCAATTCTCCTGTATGCATTATTTGCTAAAGAGGCTGAACTACCTAGATTTTTTCAAGCCTTGTATCCTCAATATCCAAAACCAGTGGATCATTCGCTCACTTACTTCAGCATCACTAATGAACTCCAAGACTGGTATGAGCGAGCCACTATGGAATGGAAAGCCTGGCAATCACTAATCAATGACACCCTCAAAATGGATACTGTCATGGATCTACAAGAAGAAATGCAAAAGGTCAAACTCTGTATGGGATAGTGGAAGATCCAACTCTGTGGATTAATGAAGATCACAAATCAGTTACTTCAACTGACTGTGGAGTCTTCCAAGATTCCAAAGAAGGATATCATTGTAAAGGAGATGGCTGAGATTCTCTTTGAAGCTAGAATTAAGACAAATCAGCCTCTTCCACGGGGATGGATCCACACAGCCTCGCATTGTCATAAATTGGCCAGAACCCATGATCTGACAAAGGGCAAAAACAGTCTGTATGATCTCAACATTAAAACCTACAACACCCTTGTGCCTTATGAATTTGAGATGTCCACTAAACGGTGGGATCAGATTGAACAGGAGGCCATTTACAGACTTATCTAGAAGGACAATGCTGACACTAGGACTTCTGAGGCACCAACACAGAAGAAGGGTAAGAGGAAGTGGGTTCAATGGAAGGATACTGGGTAGCTCTTGTGAGTGCACGAATGCGGTGCACATACAAAGAGTGCAAAGGGGAGAGAGGGAGAGAGAGGGCATGACACAGGATGTGGGGTGGAGCTCCCAAATCTCACTGTATGAGCACAACGTGAGAATGAGTGAGAGCTCCTTATTCTTGAATGTATAAAGAACAAGGAGATAAATGTGGGTGGCCAGACACTGGCTGCCAAACATAGGCAAAGCATGCTGAGGCACACCACCTTTACCTAACATTCTCCCACTAGAGGTTGTGTGCTAATAAGTGGCGAGAAGACTAGCATACAGCTAGTATATACAAGAGGTGAGAGAAGATGTCTCTCAACTTATGCCCACTGGCTCACTCTGTAACCGCTCTAGTGCATCTACAACATGCATACCACTAGGGCTAGAGCCACGATGACACTCCTCATGCAGGTAGCGAGTGATGACCTGCATGGCTCCACAATGCACAATGCCAGTGTCAGTCATCGAATGACTAATAACTCCCACTGCAAATGCACCAACTACATAAGCAAGATCAAGTCTCGAGACCAAAAGGTCAGACATAAGAGACCCAAAAGCTGAGAAAACATGCACTATGTGTGCCAACCTATCCCTGTCAGCAACCTCAGTGCCATATGCATCCTCATATCGAGAACCACCAAACTATGCACCACCATGTCAGTATCGTCTGGGAAAGGCATATCTGCTGAGAAGGATTACAAAACCGAAAGATCAGCACCACTGCAATCACACACATCTATCTGTAGGGAACTGTCGTCCTCAAATGTATTAGATGCATCATAGAATAATGCATCGGTCTCGGGCTCAACTAATGTCATTTGAACTGATGACTGACCAAGGTGTGCATCCCCAGAGATACCACTATCTGTATGAACGTCATGACAAGAAAAATGCACAACCTAATCTCCATGCAACACATCTGCAAAAGAGACACGCCTCGTCTCTCGCTCCAAACATGGTAGCAAAAAAATCAAGACTACACCATCTCGAACCTCAGATACATGCATAGGATATACTAGGCCGCTGCGGACTCCTCTGGCAATCACTAATGAACCACAATGCATCTGGAAAGACTGCTCTCTAAGTAGTACATGACAACCAAAAGCTGCCAACTATCTCATTGAGATCAAGCTCTATCTCAGCTGAGGAACATAGCACACATGACATAGCGTGTATGACGCACCACTGGGCAAAGACAAACAAACGTCTCGTGCACCCTCTATGTCAAACGCCAAACCATCGATCAAAGTACACACATCCAAGTCTCCCACTATAAAATGTGCTAAACCACTCACGACATGGTGTGACGTGGAAAGCAGCATCGCTATCTAGTAACCATTGTGGAGAAAGTGTGCTAACCATAGACAAATCTGGAAGAGGTACATTGGAGGCAGGTGTGACATCACTGTCACTGGCATAGACTGCCATTGAGAGTGCCTCTCTAACTTGTGTCAAAGCCGTATCTGCATCTCGCATACATCTCCACTGCTATCTCATACGTCTGAAACAACGACATCTAATGTGCCATGTGTGACCACAATGCCAACAACGCAAGTATCGGCAAGAACAAGACCGTCGTCTTTCACTGTCACACATATCTGCAACCATAAGTGAATGGCTAAGAACCAAAGTATGGCAAGAAATCTGGGAAAAATTTGATAGAATCTCCCCTGTAAATTGAGAAAAACCTCAAGTACAATCTCAACCATAAACCATGCCAAACAAGCAACAAAGTGGGAGGTAATCCGACCACTACACGATCATCAAAGCATGATCAAACGCATCAAAACCAATGCTCACATATGCCTAAAAGCAGCTCTAGAATCTGCAAACACTACAAGCATAAACTGGGACAAACTACTCAACCAAGCATAAAGCGCATAACCATATACACAAGTAGAGAGAAAACTAGCTCAAAACGCATCCCACAAGAGAAACTACCTACAGAAATCCACAAAAACCTGTGAAACCTGTGACTAGCTTGTATTGTAGCCACACAATCATATGCAAATCCTCACTCCTGCTGCGAGAGTGGGTACAAGAACACCAAACTGTATCCAAACTGACAAAACCTGTCAATGTGAGAGCTAAGCTCAATCACAAACTATGGTGAGTAAACTCCAGCCACCATCCCACAAAAGCATACACAAAGCAAAATCTCAAGACACATGTTGTGTCAAAACTGGTATGCAAGCCAAAACACTGTAGAAGATGTCCTCAATTGCAAATGGCAACACTTGTGGGAGTACTAGACTCAACATGTAGTTGGGAGTCAAAACTGGAAGCTCCAAATGGCCGAGCACTCACAGCTCAAGACCAAAAATGTAGAGCAAAACACGTTCATGATGCACCACCCAAAAGGGAAAACACTACACGCAAATCCTGAGTGCTACAAGCAATCGCAATCTCAATCGCACCAACGATGTGCATGAAACTGGTGGGAAAATTTTGCCAGAGTTTTGTCAGCAAAAAGGCTACAAAACCAGCAACCAAAGTGACTACATGCTCAAAACCATGAGCAACCAAAGCGCATCAAACCGCACTCCAAATGCATGGACCAATCTCCACACTTTGCATACATCATTGCAAACATATGAAAATGTAGTACACAAATACCTGCTCTACGTGTGACTGCCAAAAGTCATGCTCGAGGCATACATTGCCGAGCTCAAAATGCATTCACATGAGTCTCTCTGAACATCAAACTACATGAGGCATACATCATATCCTCCCACCTTTGAGCAAACTTGCAGCCAATACCACTCACATGCGTGAGTAAACCATGTGTGGAATCCTCGATACACAATAAACAGCTGCTGCAAAAAATTCAGCACTCAATATTTCAAAGTTTTGATATGAACAGCACGTTCAAAACATGCCAAAACCCCAAGGTAGACTCTTGGATCACATGTATCCGAGTTTGGGTGTGAGAGATATGCCAAAAACCTCCATTTTCGGTCCAAAAACGCAGCATAAACTACCAAATGAGGGATTAAAAATACATCTCCTGAATCGTAGTTCGAATGAGGTTTTTGATGGCACGAATGGCTTTGAAAGGGGGTTAAAACATCTGGACACCTAGAGGAAATGCTCTTGGAAAGCTGAATTTGCCGATGTTGAAGTCGGAACCCTGTTTGCACTCTTGAAGGTGAACGCGCGCGCGTGGAAGAAATTTCAGGAATGAAACACCTCGCTCTTATACCAGTTGTGGGTGCGCAAATGCGGTGCGCATGCGGAGAGTGAAAAGGGGAGAGAGAGAGAGAGAGAGAGAGAGAGAGAGAGAGAGAGAGAGAGAGAGAGAGAGAGAGAGAGAGAGAGAGAGAGAGAGAGAGAGAGAGAGGATGTAGGGTGGAGCTCCCAAATCTCATCGTATGAGCACAGTGTGAGAATGAGTGAGAGCTCCTTATTCTTTTTATGTATAAAGAATAAGGAGATAAATATGGGCGGTCGGACACTGGCTGGCAAACACGGGCAAAGCACGGTGATGCACACCACCTTTACCTAACGATTCCATCTCAAAATCAAATGGTGGATTTTCCCAGTTAGGCACTGGAATTTCCTTGGCTGGGCACCCTTGGAATTACTACTATAGGGGTGTCAAGCACTCAACAAGCATGAAGTATGGTATAAAGCTGACAATACTAAAAGAGTACTATCATGAGGAACATTGGCAAACCAAAAAACCAGATGGTTTTCTCAACACCAAATCAAAATCAAGCGTTGGATTTTTTTCAAAATTTTTGGAGTTATACCATAATTCAAGAAAGGAGGGAAGGATGTAGAAGGTGAGGACAGTCCCAGCAGGCGAGAACTGCCCCTTAGAAGGTCGACCAGTGGGGGAAGCGAGAATAGCTACACTAACAGTAATTACCACAGGTAGTTACTACAGTAACTCTTGAGAGCTATAAATAGGACCCGCTACACTGTAACCAGGCTTCTTATCGTTTTGGCTTTTGGCTTTCTAAACACTTTTGGGTCTATGAGCTCTTAGCTTCTAGATTCACCTCTGTAATCATTGCTTCTGTAAACATATGAGCTTAAACCCATTGTACATTGTACTGGTTATCCTTGAGCTATTAATCTAAATCTGCAAATACCATTTCCAGTCTTTCAATTGTGTCTTTCATTTCAGTATAACATTCCAATCCAGTTCTCTATTTCAGTCCAATACTCTGTTCCAGTTCTCACTAACTGAACTGACGAGATAACCAGTAGCTCTAAATTCTAACATTGGAATAAGCTATCTGAAGAGACTACCTCCCATTCCATGCCCCTTATTCTTTGTATATGTACACAAGAATAAGGTGTCAGTGGGCGGGTGCCCATAGCCTTAACGATCGGGCAAGGCACAAACACTTGTACCCCAACAACCTCCCACTTAAAGACGAGTGTGTTGATAAGTGGTCCTACTAGCTAAACTACAAGTATGTACAAGAAAACAAGTAAGAGACTCTCTCAACCTATGGCCACTAGCTCCCATTGCATTCTCACAAAGCTTTCAAGCTTTCTTGATCTTTCCAACACCAAGAACGAGAGAGCTATCACCTTGAAGCTCTTGAAGCCGTCGTGCTCTTCGCGATCACCATACACTCTGATACCAATTGTGAGTGCACGAATGTGATGCATGTGCGGAGAGAGAGAGGGGGAGAGAGAGAGAGAGAGAGAGAGAGAGAGAGAACACAGGATGTGGGTGGAGAAACCTCAGGAACTAACTCAAGTGAGCGAGGTGCTCCTTATTCTTATCCATAGAAAGAATAAGGAAGTGTGCATACACAATGGGTGGCCAGACACTGAACGTCCTGGCCAAGCAAAAGGTGGAGCGCCTTTACCCAACATTTCCCCTTGTGCATTGTATATACGCCCATCACTCTAGGGCTATCTATCTTTCCATTGCACACAAAGTAATACACTCTCTGTTGTGTGACTTGAGATTCCTTTGTCTTCTCCAAGTTGTGTGTGTTTCCCTGCAACCCTAATTTCAACATTAAATGTTTCTTACATTCATATTCTCAAAGAGCTATAGTTAAGGCTGCCTTCTCCAAGAAAGAAATGTTTTTAATATGCAAATAGTTTTGAAGGTTATAAGTTCTATGACCCTAGATTTTAAAAGGCAATTGCATTAGGAAAAGTTTGGACTCAAAAATGGGCCTTGTAAGAATTGTTGATGTGGCATAGCTTTCAAAAAGTGGGGATCGGTAAATTTTTTGCAAATAAGATCCAAACTTGTCGGAGGTTGGATATTTAGAATCTACTCTTCAAACGCTATCTATTGATATATAGCATGCATGTATGGGACATTGCCTTCATGTAGATCTAGAAAAAGGTGATTTTAGATTACCGTAACGGTAACAAAACCTGGCTGATTGAAAAAAAAAAAGGCATAAATTTCATAGAAGTCATCCAAACTTTTCGGACCTTGGCTCTTTAGAATCCATTTTTCAAGAGCTTTCCAATGATAGGTCATATCATGGGGTTCTAAGCAATATTTAGAGGGGTCTACCGGGTTGCTTTTTTTTGTACAACTTTGATGATGTGACACTCTTAAAAGGCCCAAAAATGAGTTCAAAATTTTCCTAATGGGGAGTTTAGATTCCATATTCAATGCCCAATCATTGGGGGAGGTACATAGTCTACTGAGGATGCCTATGACAAAATTTATATGCTTTGAGATTTTAATTTTGTATTTGATAACAATTATATTCTTCAAGAAGTTGAACATTCACCTTCTCTAAAAGACAAATCTATTAAGAATCATCATTTTGAACAAAATTTGAAACGTTTTTATTGATTTGCCCATTAATTTTGATCATGGTTCTCATTATGTTTGACATGAGAATGTGAACAATATTGAATGTGCAATGGTCACTTGTTAATATCTTAAAATCTAATTGGATGAATTTTTGTTTACAAACAAGGACCAAAGGAACAAGGCTATAGAAGCTCAATATGAATCTTTGATTTTTTTATTGTGCACCGGTTCTTCCCCCGGGGATTCACTAGTAGTAATATGGAGATGCCACCTATGTGCACCAAAATTTCCTTATTTACCCCTATATATGGTTTCTCCTTTTAAAATCTAACCTTTTTACCTTACCTCTATTGTACACTCACATGTTTCCTTACGGAAACCTTTAGTGAATACCTTAGGGTTCCTACCAATTTAATCTTATCAAATGTAAGTGGAATACAAAACCAAAACAAAAGAAGATGGATCTTTTGAAAAATGCAAAGCTTGCTTGATTGCAAAAGGCTCGCACAAGCTGCAAGAGTTGACCACCATGACACATCTTGCCTATTTTTTGTAGTGCTATCTTTGAAATACTCTTGGCATTTGATACACAAGAGATTTAGAGTTTTAAAAAATGGATATGTGTGTGTGTGTGTGCGTGCGCTCACCTACATATGTATTTGCAAAAAAATTATTTTTTAAATCCAAATTGGTCCACAAATATTATCTCATAATCACTTGAGGCTCAAACTTTAGTTCATTCCCCAATCTGATATTTCTCAAATGAGGGTGAGGCTTAAACTTAAGTTGGAGACACAAGTTATGAACCATTGTAGATCTCCATGGAGCCAACGTGGATGGTTGTGGGCCAATTATGCACCATTACAAGGTGTTTTTTATTATTTGAACCATTGTAGGCCGATTGCCAACCAATTTTTAACAATCCAAACCGTTTTGAACCAGTGTGCCAATTGTTGCAAACCAATTGTCAATTGTTGCGTACTCATTTTTTACAATTTGGAGTGCTTTGGACCAAAATTTTACAATATAGTCAGTTATAGACCATTGCATCCTAATTGTGGATTGAATTCAAATATTCTAGACTAGCTTTGGACAATTTCACACCCTTGTAGTTTAACAATTCCAACCGTTGCATGTTGAGAAGACAAATGAAGAGAAGAATTCAAATAAGACACGATAAATCCAAAACGTTTTGTTAAGCAGTAATTAAGCAAGCACCAACAAGCACCATCTCCAAATTTGCATCAAACCAAACTTATCTATGGCATGGTGGAGTACTCTCTTGTGTAAGATGTGCTCTTCTCATGTATTGACCTAGAGATGGAAACACAAATTCCTTCTACTCACCACTCTTCAATTCAAAAGTTGATTTCTCTATATCAATGCAGATATACAGTGTCAATTATTAAACAAATTGCATAGCAATATGTAATAGTGAAATTTGTAGACAAATAACTCAATTAGTAGAGTTATTCTCTTTCTTATAATCAATAGATGTCAATCTAAGCATCAACTTTTCCCTCCCATGTATAGCTTGATCACAACCTTCTACCATGCATGCACCATAATTTTTGCACATGTACACAAAGCACGCCCTGTAGTAAACATGCTGGCATGATATAGAGAAGGTATCAAGGGCCTACATTTCAAATGATTTTGTGCATCCAGCACAACTTCTATACATCCCAACTTGCATTGGAGTGTCAAAGTCTGTAGAGACTGTTTGGGTTTGGGCGGAGGGGAGGCGCGCCATCTTAGATCATCAATAGTGCAAAGCATGCACCATATAGCAACACTATAAGAATCTATTAATGGTTTTATATATGTGAGGTGTGTGTGGATGGATGCACACATGTGTGCAGTGCTATGAGGATGGAGAGCAAGAGTGTAGAGTGGTTGTAGTAGGCCTAAACCCCAACAATGTCCCATTTGAAGGCCAATGTGGACCAAGTGCGCTATGTATGTACAGCATGAACAATTGTCCTGTGAAGCATTCTAGTGGCTTCACCCTACACCCATCATCTCAATGCAATGTGCAAACCGTTCTAAGGCTAGGCTCTGCATGAGAGCATCTACAAGTTTGTCATTCATATGAACCTTGAGTATCTCAATGTGCTTGCTAGCAAGTATGTCACGTATCACATGATATTTGACCTCAATGTGTTTTGACTTGCAGTGAAACACGGGGTTTTTTGCTAATGCAATAGCACTCTAATTATAACAATGTAACATTGGAGTTTGATAAATGTCAAGGTCTCTCACTAGGTGAGCTAACCACGTAGCTTTCTTGCTAGCACCAAAAACTACAACATACTATGCCTCTGTGGTGGAAGACAAAGTGTAATCTTGGAGACATGTTCTCCATGACACGGTTGCTCTAGAAAATAAGAATACATAGCCGGATGTAATGGAATTGGCCTATTTAATTTGAGAGTAGCGGAAATTAATGAGAGTACTTTTGAGAAATGACTTTGTGAGCATAGCGGGTGAACATAATTGAAGATAGCAACATAATCATAGCAATTAGCTAACTTGGCATGAACAATACTTTTGCAAGAGAGAGAATTCAGAGAACATGACAACAGTTGAGGACCGGATTTATGTGGAGCCGGTCCCCCCTCCAATAGGCATTTGTATTATGATTTCTCCCATTAAGAGAGACTTGTTAAAATACAATCTTTGTGTTCCTTGTGACCTAGGTGATGCAATGAATATGGAAAGCTTCATGCATCACAAACATAACATAAACTTGAAGAAAGCTTTAACTATCCCGAGCCTCAGTCCCAAGACCTTCGAAGGTGGAGAGAGCTAGCAGGGAATGAGGGTAGGGAAGAGGAATAAGAAACATTTCGTAGGAGAAAGAATTAGTTCCTCACTTATCATAACTCTTCTTGCTAGCATACATAATAGCATAGTAATGAAGAAGAAGGAGATGGCAAGCTTAAGGATTGAAGCATGGCTCTTGGTTGGATTTGCACTCCATATCCAAGAGTGTTGGTGTAGGCTCTCAACATCTACTTGCTTGGAGAAGGAGAGGGAGCTCTTGCACTTTGCATAGCACACAATGAGAGTGTTTTTGAGTGTGTGTGGGTGAGTATACCCCCTAAGAAACCCTCTAGCTTGCTTGGGTCGACCCCCCCTTGTAGCTCATGCTTAAAGCTCATTGGACCCCTCCAGGCCTAGCCAATCACAAGCAAGAGGCATTACAAGCAGCAAGGGTAGTAGCCTTGAGACAAGTGTCCCCCTTTCCCCTTTGAGAGAGAGGGCTAGATAAATGCTAAATCATTTAATTAAATATCCTAAATTATTATTGGACCCCTTGGGTGGCCAACCAATAGGCTTCAGGCACACCATGAGGGCAATATGAGGAGGAACTTGACAAGTGTCCCTTTTGCTTTCTTTGTACCATGCATGCCTTGTGTGAGTGTGTGGGTGTTCTCTCTTATCCCCCCTCATGTAGGGCTCGCCCCCTCCTTGTAGGGATTGAATCTTTGACTTTTTGACACCTCAAGCCCTCATGCATAGGCCCAGTTCCCACCACAAGCTTGGCTCATAAGCACTTTAAGCTTGGGCTGGGTTCTCACCTCAAGTGCAACCCTAGCATCTCAAGCATGTCAAGCACCTCAAGCATCTCAATTATTAAGCACCTCAAGCATCTCAATCATCAAGCACATCAAGCACCTTAGTCATCAAGCATGACAAGCAGGACAAGCACCTCGAGCTCGGTCAGGTTCCCACGCCTCAAGCTCAGCCCTAGCTTACCTAAGGTCAAAATCCTTTTACACACATTGTTGGAGGTCTTCAATGAATCTAACCCTAAGGTCTTATGCTCCATTTGTTAGCCTTGCTCTTTGATAGAACATCTCTCATTTGGTCCCCTTTACTATTGGCCCCGTGTTGAGATAGATCTATAAGCACATGTCTATATCTTAACACTTGTTCCCGTTTATTTTCCCACATTAAGTGATCAATTTAATATGAGAAAATAATTTGGGTTGGTTAGATATTAGATATTAGATTTTATGACATTACCTCTCTCTTGAAATCATAGTCGTCCTCGACTATGAGGTAGAAGAGATAAAGCCTTAGTCATTAGTCAATTTTCCTTAGCGGGTAGAGGATCCCTTTTTACCCTACATCATCTTTCCAAGATGGATGACTAATCCATTTGGTGCTTGGGAGACATAGCTGCCGCAAGCATGTCTGCTCTTTAGTCCATTTCATTCTCCCAAAGTAGAGTGACAAATTCTACTTGGTGTTTGAGAGACGTCGTCATCACAAACATGATTCTAAGCATGCATACTAGTTAAATTTGTGCACAATTAAAAAGAGGACTAGTCTTATAAGAAAAAAACATGAGTCATTTAAAAGAAATTTGTACATTTGCTTACTCTAATGTAGCGTTGTAAGCATTGACAAGGTTCATACTATCCTTAAGCTGTATTCCTTGCATCCATCTAGCATCTTCAAAAGGATAATTTTTGAACTTAATAAGATACTGTCGGATAATCTTACCATGTCGTAGTACCTTGTCTTCATGCTAAAGGACAGCTTCGGGTTGTAGCACCTCTTCTTGGTCTTCAACTTCGAGAGGGTCTTCAATAATTGGTTCAGTTGGTGGCTCTCCTTTGTAGGGCTTAAGTAGGCTTACATGAAAGGCATTGTGTATGAGCCAATGGTTGGGCAACTTGAGTTGATAAGCCGTCTCATTGATGGGCTTCAAGATTTGGAAAGGACCACAGTATCTTTTTGCTAGTTCAGCATAATACTTTTAATGGCCCGTAGGATTTTTGCCCGTCGTTTGCCTTAATCGAGCCTTAGGAAACTTGAGTAAGACCCAATCATTTTCTTTGAACATTAAGGCTCTTTTGTGCTTATCAGCAGCAGCTTTTTGCCTTTGTTGAGAGATGGATATAGCCTCCCTAATCTTTTGAAAAGATTCTTGTAGGTCACGGCTATACTCATTGGCGGCGAAGATCTTCCCATGTACTTTGAGTAGCAAGGGACTTTTAGGTCTTCCCTCAATGATCTCAAAAGGTGCTTTTCCCGTAGAAGTATGTACAGTATTATTGTAGGAATACTCTACAAGAGGTAAGTACTTTTCCCACTGTGAGCGTTGATCTACTCTGGTAACATAAGTCTTGAGTAGATCGAGTATCGTAAGATTGGCTATCTCACTTTGGCCATCCGTTTGTGGGTGATAGGCCGAAGAGAAATTCAAATTCCTAGATTTTCAAAGAGACCTTTCCAGAAATTACTGGTCATTCTAGGATCTCTATCTGACACGATGGATGTGGGTAATCCATGGTGCTTGAAAATCTGAGATATGAAGAGAGTTGCCATTTGATGTGCCTTAATAGTCTTTTTGACAGGAATAAAATGTGCTTGCTTGCTAAACCTGTCAACTATTGTCCATATTCCTGTATTCCCATGGGTAGACTTGGGTAATCCAAAGATGAAATCCATGGATATACTCTCCCATGGTGAATTTGGAATAGGCAATGGATGGAGTAATCCAGGTTGCTTCCCTCTATCGTGCTTGGTCTTTTGGCATACTACACATTTTGAAACATACTCTTGTATGTCCACTTTCATGGTAGGCCAATAGAAGTACGTCTCTACTCCTCGGAGAGTAGTTTGAATACCTCTATGCCCCGCATATGGAGGAGCATGGGATTCATACATAACTTTCTCACGAAGGGAATGGGTAACACATAGCCTATTGCCATGGAGAAGATAACCATCCTGCAAGGTGAATGGTTCCTCTTTCTTCCCCAAAGCAAGGGCTGACATTATGTCTCTAAAGTCAGGGTCAGTAGCATAATCATTTATCATAGAGGATAGATCATTGTGAGTAGCTATAGACACCGCATTAACTTTGGGTCATCGTGAAAGTACATCGGCCACTTGATTGTGCTTACCAGCTATGTGAGCAATATGGAAATTAAATTGCGAAAGAAAATTTGCCCACCTCATTTGTTTGTCGGAAAGCTTGGTTTGCGTCATGAAATACTTGAGACTTTGGTGGTCGGTTCGTAGGATAAATGGAGTCCCCAATAGGTAGTGCTTCCATGTGTCTAGGGCATGTAGAACAGCTAAAAGATCTTTCTCATAAATGCCCAAGACTCGTTCATCAATATTGAGCCTTCGGCTCTCATATGCTATGGCATGCCCTTCTTGAAGCAAAATGGCTCCAAGGCAATCACCACAAGCATCACATTGGACCTCAAATGGCTTTCAGAGATCCGAAAGCACGAGGACTGGTTGGGAAGTAAGCTTCTCTTTGAGTTTTTCAAAAGCATTTTTCTCCTTAGCAGTCCATACAAACTTAATGTTCTTCTTAGTTAAGTCGTGTAGTGGTCCTGCTACTTGAGAGAATTTTGCTATGAAGCGTCTATAGTATGCGCACATACCAACAAAGCTTCTAGCTCATGTAGATTTCTTGGGTTAGGCCATGCTTTTATTACCTCTAACTTTGATGGATCCATTCGGATACCATCTTTAGAGATAATATGACCTAGGTATTGAATCTCTTGAAGGAAGAATTCGCTTTTCATTTGGTTGAGAAAAATCTTGTTCTCCCTCAATGCTTGAAAAATCACTTGGAGATGTTGCTTATGTTCCTCCAAAGACTTGGAGTAGATGATGATATCATCAAAGAACACTCCAGTGAATTTGCGGTATGGTCTAAAAATTTTCTCCATCAAACGATTGAACGCAGCTGGTGCATTAGTCAAGCCAAAAGGCATGACTAGATATTCATAAAGACCAATCGTTGTGCGAAACGCGGTCTTTAAGATATCTTCATCCACTATCCTTATTTGATGATATCCACTCTTAAGGTCAATCCTACTGAAGTAGGTAGAGCCTTGTAGCTTATCAAACAGATCTTCTACCCGAGGTACGGGAAATCTGTTTTTGATAGTGATATGGTTTAGTGTTCGATAGTCCACACACATACAGTATGTACCATCTTTCTTTTGCACTAAAAGGACTGGAGAACAAAAGGGAGAGGAACTAGGCCTCACCATCCCTTTGTCTACCAGCTCTTGTACTTGCCTCATGATCTCCTCTTGTTGAGCTTGTGAGACTCGATAAGGAGGCTTGTTAGGTGGTGAGCTTCCAGGAAGGAGCTCAATGCGATGGTCATCATCCCCTAGTTTTGGAGGTAAGTCCATAGGGATATCATCGATGAACACATCTTGGAATCCTTTTAGAAAATTAGACAAGTCTAACTCTTCTTGATTCCTACCATTTACATTTGATGAAACATTAGTATCTTTTAGAGACTCTTTGACAAAAATCATGTACGCAGAAACTGATCTCTTCATTGACTTATCAAAAGCAAGAGGATTTACAAGTGGAATAGTGCGACCACGCTCACTAGCATCTATATACATGTTCTTTCCCCTGTAGGTGAAGTAGATTCTCCTTTCAGGGAACTTCATGTTGGCAGCCATGCGATCAAACCATGGTGCCCCTAGGATAACATCCTCATGTTGGAGAGGAGAGATAAAGAAGTCTTCTTTGTCGACATAGCTTTGGACATGAAGCCTCAACTTCCCAATCAAGGGAGTAACGGAGGCTTGTTGTCCCTTGAAAGCTACATCAGCCACTACTATATCTCCCATCTCAAAAGCTTGAATGCCCAACTTGGTGGCCAACTCCATTGATATAAAGTTAAGAGTAGAGCCAGGGTCAAACAAGATGAAGGCATCATGCTCTCTTACCTTTCCCCAAGCATA
This sequence comes from Adiantum capillus-veneris, assembly GCF_014529385.1. Classification (NCBI taxonomy): domain Eukaryota; kingdom Viridiplantae; phylum Streptophyta; class Polypodiopsida; order Polypodiales; family Pteridaceae; genus Adiantum; species Adiantum capillus-veneris. The sequence continues at coordinate 45,272,240 of NC_140937.1, forward strand.
GGAAAGTGATGATCCTTTGCAATGAGCGTCCTCTTTTGGAGCTTCGATGGTGGAATCCCTAGGAGTCTCATTGCGAGTATTCTTCTTGGGGCAAGAACGATAGCCATGTCCTTGCTCCCCACACTTGAAACACTTATGGTCCTTGCGAAAAGCTTCAAGCTCTTCAGGAGAGAGTTTGGTTTTACCTTTGTAAACTCCCTTCTCCTTGGACCGATTGTTGTTGTTGTTGGAATTGACTTGGGAAGTATTTTGAACATTGGTTTTCCCCTTTGCATCATTTTTGTCTTTGTTTTCCATGGGCTTGACATTACATCTAGCCCCTTGATGGAAATTGATGCGTGAAGCAATCATGGTGTGATGGATTACTTCGCTCTAATAGTACCAGGCCGTTGAGAGTTGATGTATTCGGCCATCTCTTCAGGTAATCCCGCACAAAATTGCTGCCTTTTCTCGGCAAAGTCTATCTTTTGAAAGACAGTAGCCTTGAGATGTAAATCCCAAAACTTGTCTACATATTTGTAGATAGATTTATGGGAGAGGAGCTTCAAGCTGCGCCATTTGGTAAGCACTTTGTTCTTTGCATCGCTTGCAAGGAATTGCTTCATGATGGAAACTCGTAGAGCTTTCCATGTCTTTGGGGCTTCACCATTTCCACGAAGGCTAGCCCACCATTGACGAGCTGATTTTTGGAAGTGCATAGCTACATGGCGTAGCTTAGAGGACTCTGTGAAGACCTCATCTCCAAAGGCCACATCAAATTGCTGAATGGAGGCCAACACTTTGTCGGTAGCACCGAAGGTGCCATCATAGGTGAGAAAAGAGATACTCTTTCCTCCCTCCTTGAACTTCTTTAGCTTTTGTGACCTTCGCCATGCAGGAAATGATTTGCGATGTCCTCCCCCCTTGTATTCTCTAGGAGAATAACCATAACTTTCGTCAGAAGAGGAGGAAGGTGAAGAAGAAGGAGAAGAGGGTGACCTCTTCCTAGCCCTTTTCTTTCTTTGTTTCCTCTCTTGCCTTTCAGAGTGATGAGGAGAAGGACTATGTGTTGATCTTTTCCTCTTGGGAGGAATGGGGGATCGTCTAGACCGCCGTCTTCGTGGAGCCACAACTTCAGAGGAACTTAAACTTTCATTGCTTTCTTGCTCTTTGGATTCCTCCTCTTGAATGGGAGAGAGTCTTCTTTTGGGGGTCTCTTCAAGAGGCCTCCTAAGCTCTCTCTCCTCTTGGAGAGGAAGGGAAATTCCATAAGCACGAAGTTGTTGAGTAACTTCGGCTTGCAAAGCAGGGTTGCCCATAGCTTGCTGCAACCTAGTGACGAGATAATTCACAAACATGGGAGCATCATCATTATCACCTTCATGTGCAAAATCAAAGCTATCAATGTTCATTCTACTCTCTTGATTATTGTCATCCATGTTAACAAAATTTATGTATGTACTTAGTGTATGCTTTGGCAATTCAAAACCTTAGTTGCCACTCCTCTTAGCCTCTGAAAATCGGCTCTTAAGTATCTACACCCACGGCTCAAAGTGGCTAATTATGGAGAGTAGAGGAGTAGTTCTAACATAGCAGAGTTGCCAAGGGCTAGCTCCTTTCGGACTTCTTATGGCTCAATAATGGTAAAGCCGTAGGCAAGTCTAAAAAGACTCCATTATTAACTCCAAAGCTCCCGACGTGTGCACCATCCCCCACATAGTGGGCTCAACAAAACCGATACTAGATCCTAGTTCCACTTACCCTAATATAATTAACAACATCAACCATTTATAGGCTACTTCAGGACCTCTCTTCTTAAGCAAGAAAAGAGAAACCAAATGCTCTGATACCAATGTAATGGAATTGGCCTATTTAATTTGAGAGTAGCGGAAATTAATGAGAGTACTTTTGAGAAATGACTTTGTGAGCATAGCGGGTGAACATAATTGAAGATAGCAACATAATCATAGCAATAAGCTAACTTGGCATGAACAATACTTTTGCAAGAGAGAGAATTCAGAGAACATGACAACATTTGAGGACCGGATTTATGTGGAGCCGGTCCCCCCTCCAATAGGCATTTGTATTATGATTTCTCCCATTAAGAGAGACTTGTTACAATACAATCTTTGTGTTCCTTGTGACCTAGGTGATGCAATGAAGATGGAAAGCTTCATGCATCACAAACATAACATAAACTTGAAGAAAGCTTTAACTATCCCAAGCCTCAGTCCCAAGACCTTCGAAGGTGGAGAGAGCTAGCAGGGAATGAGGGTAGGGATAAGGAAGAAGAAACATTTCGTAGGAGAAAGAATTAGTTCCTCACTTATCATAACTCTTCTTGCTAGCATACATAATAGCATAGTAATGAAGAAGAAGGAGATGGCAAGCTTAAGCATTGAAGCATGGCTCTTGGTTGGATTTGCACTCCATATCCAAGAGTGTTGGTGTAGTCTCTCAACCTCTACTTGCTTGGAGAAGGAGAGGGGTCTCTTGCACTTTGCATAGCACACAATGAGAGTGTTTTTGAGTGTGTGTGGGTGAGTATACCCCCTAAGAAACCCCCTAGCTTGCTTGGGTCGACCCCCCCTTGTAGCTCATGCTTAAAGCTCATTGGACCCCTCCATGCCTACCCAATCACAAGCAGGAGGCATTACAAGCAGAAGGTATCCTTGAGACAAGTGTCCCCCTTTCCCCTTTGAGAGAGAGGGCTAGATAAATGCTAAATCATTTAATTAAATATCCTAAATTATTACTGGACCCCTTGGGTGGCCAACCAATAGGCTTCAGGCACACCATGAGGGCAACATGAGGAGGAACTTGACAAGTGTCCCTTTTGCTTTCTTTGTACCATGCATGCCTTGTGTGAGTGTGTGGGTGTTCTCTCTCATCCCCCCTCATGTAGGGCTTGCCCCCTCCTTGTAGGGATTGAATCTTTGACTTTTTGACACCTCAAGCCCTCATGCATAGGCCCAGTTCCCACCACAAGCTTGGCTCATAAGCACTTTAAGCTTGGGCTGGGTTCTCACCTCAAGTGCAACCCTAGCATCTCAAGCATGTCAAGCACCTCAAGCATCTCAATTATTAAGCACCTCAAGCATCTCAATCATCAAGCACCTCAAGCACCTTAGTCATCAAGCATGGCAAGCAAGACAAGGACCTCGAGCTGGGTCGGGTTCCCGCGCCTCAAGCTCAACCCTAGCTTACCTAAGGTCAAAGGCCTTTTACACACATCATTGGAGGTCTTCAATGAAGCTAACCCTAAGGTCTTATGCTCCATTTGTTAGCCTTTCTCTTTGATAGACCATCTCTCATTTGGGCCCCTTTACTATTGGCCCCGTGTTGAGATAGATCTATAAGCACATGTCTATATCTTAACACTTGTTCCCATTTATTTTCCCACATTAAGTGATCAATTTAATATGAGAAAATCATTTGGGTTGGTTAGATATTAGATATTAGATTTTATGACACCGGATGTGGATATTCAACTATCTAGACAACTCGCATAGTCCACATTTGTGTAATCCACTATGGATGCATCACTATTCCCAAAGTGTAAGCACTTGCTTGATATACCCTTAAGGCATCTTAGAATGTGCTTCACTATTGATTCCTACAATTATTTTCCATTAATTTTCTAACCACTCCCATTGTAAATGCAATGTGTATACCATGGTTTACATAAGAGTTCCTACTACTTATTGAGATAACTCTAGTATTCCATATTTTCTATCCCTCTTGATATGTAGACCAAGAAAGTGACTTAGGCTCGGGATCTTCTCTCGTGTATATACATCTTATACACCCATTTTCAAGGTGAGTCTTGTTTTCCCTATGGCAACTCTGTTTGTTGCCAAGTCTTATTTTCAATAATCAAATTATAGTCTGATTGCATTACCTACTTCCACTTCAGACTACCTTCCACCTGAATAGCCTCTTGGTAGCAAGTAGGCTCTCCATAGTCAATCACCAAAAATAATTCTGACCCCGGCTAAAACTTCTTAGGGGTATGAGAGATCCATGTACACCTTCTTAGTGCTACCTAGCTATTGGACTCTACTCTCTCTAAGCACTACTAGTGATAGGAATGTCACTAGTAGACTGAGCTATTCTTTTGATCTCACTTGAGGCTACATCCTCAAATCTGACCCTATGATACTCAATCTCTTTGGCAAGTTGTCTATTCATCTTCAACTCATTGAAGATAACTTGTTAGCTGCAAATGACTTTTCTAGATTCAAGGTGCCAGAGACTGTTGGCGGATACGCCGCGATGTTGGGGTATAAAGCCCAATGTGGTCGCCCAGGTAAGTGGGCGGGCCACCAGGTATGTACACATATTCTTTTGTAAAAACCTAATAATAACTCACTATGCTCTACACATTACAGTAGAGCGAGTTCACCATATCGTCGTGCTCTTCTTCTCGCACTCTCTCTCGTGTCGCACTTCCGCTCGTACTCCTTCAACTGGTATCAGAGCTCAGATCGAGGCTCGAGGCAGCACTGCAGGAGGTAGAGTCACCAGCTCAGATTGGAGTGAAATTCGACAAGCGAAGACACGGCCCCAAATCCTGTGGGAAAGCCCGTAGGGCTCGGTGTTCTCAGAAATTCATTCTGAGGTCATCTCGGTTACCGTTCGGCTTCGACAAAGTTCTGCGCAGGCCATTTTCGACTACGTGGTCTCAGCCGGTGCAGATCCGACTCTGCAAATTTGGGGTTTTCGGCCTACGACTGCAGGTGCTGAGGATATCGACACTCCCAGAGTGTTGATTTGTGGCTGTCTACACATCGAAGGACGGCTCACAGTTCTTGGAGGCGTGTCACATACGACACGTGCGCATCTACACACAGACTGTAGGCGACATCCACTAGTTCATCAGGTAGCTTGTGTTTGCTGCTTGATATTCCAGATTTCATCCTAACATTGCAGGTACTTCCACATGGGATGTATTGTCAGAGATGATGTATGTCTATTGAGGGTTTGCTGGATGTGAGTCACGCAAACAACCGCCACAGCGGTTACAGCATACAGTGGGAAATTTGTGGATGTATGACTTTGTGGGAAGTCTATGTACTGTCAGATTTAGTGCAGCCTTTGTTGAGGGTTGAGTGAGGTTTTATTGAGCTGGGGGATTCTCGAATGTTGAGATCCTTTCGGTGATACAGGTCTTGGAGCAATCCCTCGAGCACCCTTAGATAGGCAGCTAGGATGTATTAACTGTGAGTTAGACAGTTGGGATTGCATCTTTGCTTTACTGCCATTGAGGCATTGTCGCAGTCTATGCTTACAGGATAGTGACAGGACAGTCATAGACAGTACAGGTGCAGGACAGTTTTACCCACAGCTTACAGTGTTAGAGAGACAGTGGTTTTTTGAGCTGTTTTTTGGTTTGTTTTTAGTACACCAGAGCCATTTTACAAAGGAGACTCTGCCAAAATTTCTACAGAATCTGAAGCTTTCTTGGTTCATTTGACAGGTTGATATTGGTTCAGAGGTCAGTTTACAGGGGAAACTCTACCGAATTTTTCCCAGGAAAGTAAACTACTGTGAAGCGTAGCTATGGCTGGATCACAGCACAGTGCTCTTTACAATATCAAGAAGCTGGATGGAACCAATTTCCCATTGTGGAAGCAACAGATTTGGCACGTGTTGGTACAAAAGTAGCAGATAAAACCTATAAAGCTCAAGGGGATAAAACCAGAAGATATGGACGAAGATGAATGGAGCGAAATGGATGAATTGGCACTTTCTACCATTATGTTGACTTTGGTAGAAAGCGTTTACTTCAATGTAGCATACGAGATGTCGGCTTATCAAGCATGGTTAAAGCTGAGTGATCTTTATGAGAAGCAGAGTGCAGCTTCACAGGTATACTGGCTTAAGAAGCTTGTTGACTTGAAGATGAAAGAAGGGACACCTATGTCCAATCATCTGAATGAATTCAACACAATCTATAGTCAGTTGTCAGCTCAAGGTGTCAAGTTTGATGAACCTGTTAGAGCTATGTTCCTGTTGATCACATTGCTGGAAAGTTGGGACACTTTTCGCACAGCTTTGAGTAATTCTGCACCTCCAGATGGTTTGAACATAGTAGGTGTAGAAGGAAGTCTGCTTACTGAAGAAACCAATAGAAAGACAATGGACAAAGGTAAAGGAACAGCCTTAGTTGTCAGGGGAAGGACCAAAGAAAAGTACAAAGGTGGAAAGAGGAATCAGTCTCGTAGCAAGTCCCGCAGTGCTAAAGGCAAGAGTGACATAGAATTCTACCATTGTGGCAAGAAGGGTCACATAAAAAGAGACTGCAGAGAATGGAAAGCAGAAAAAGGCAAAGAGAAAGCTGAAGACCATGGTGAGAAGAACAAGTCCTCAGTGAAGATTCAAGAAATAAATGTGACAAACACTGTTGCAGAGGATGACAGTCTAGTGTCAGGAGACATCTACTTCTTGAAGAATACAATGGACTCAACTCTTCTTACAGCATCTGATGGAAATGCACTGAGTGACTGGATTATAGACTTAGGGGCATCACTTCATGTGTCTCCAAACAAGGAGTGGTTTGCCTCTTATGTGACCACTAAAGATCATGTTCGGCTAGGCAATGGGCAGACATGTGAGATCTTAGGTGTTGGAGATGTTCAATTGCAGTTTCAGAATGGCTCTTCTTTCACGCTGAAGAATGTGAGACATGTTCCCGCAATTACAAAGAGCTTGATCAGCACAGTTTTACTTGATGATGCTGGCTACGTCACCACTTTTGGACAGAACATGTGGAAGATATCCAAGGGTTCTATGACAGTAGCACATGGAGTAAAGTCTGGAGGACTTTACATGGTTTATGTATCAAATCTCTCTAAAAATGTAATCAATGTAACCGAGCAGCCGAACGTTTCTTTGTGGCATAGCCGGTTAGGACATATGTCCAAGAAGGGAATGGAAATCTTGTCTCGTTCTGGTTATTTGCCTGGCTTTTCATTTAATGATTTTGAATTCTGTGAACATTGTCTGTATGGTAAGCAAACACAGCAGCAACATAAGCATAGAAGCAGTAGAAGAGATACACAGTTGGCACTTGTTCATAGTGATTTGTGTGGACCTATGCCTAACCTATCTCTAGGGGGAGCTTCTTACTTTATGACATTTATAGATGATTACTCGAGGAAAGTATGGGTTTACTTTCTCAAGCACAAGGATGAAACGTTTAGTGTTTTCAAAATGTTTGTGACACTTGTGGAGAATCAGAGTGGCAAGAAGCTTAAATGCTTACGCAGTGACAATGGTGGAGAGTATGTTTCAAAGGCCTTTCAGGACTTTTGTGAGTCAAAAGGTATAAAACGTGAACTTACTGCTCCTTACAATCCTCCTCAAAATGGTGTTGCTGAGAGGATGAATAGGACCATACAAGAGAAGGTCAGAAGTATGTTGTCTAATGCACAGCTGCCAAATGGGTTTTGGGCTGAAGCTGTATCAACAGCTGTTCATCTTGTAAATAGATCTCCTAGCAAGGTTTTGCAGAAGGATTCAGTGCCAGAGATGGTATGGTCAGGCAAAATGCCCTTATACAAGCATCTCAGATTCTTTGGCTGTGAGGCATATACTCACGTTCCAAACGAATTTAGGAACAAACTTGAGCCAAAGAGTAGAAAGTGCATCTTTCTAGGCTATGGTAATTCTGGTGAGATGGGGTACAGACTTTGGGATCCCGAATCCAGAAAGGTTGTCCACAGCAATGATGTTCACTTTAATGAATCCAAATATCATTCTAAACCAGAGAGGGTTGAGGAGATTAGAAGAGTTGTCTTCCAAGAAGATGGACCTGCACATGCAAGACAAAATGTCAGGGCTCAAGAGGAGCAAGGACAGGATAGAGTGGAACCACAGGTTGTGGCTGAGCCCGAGCCACCTATTGTGCGTAGATCTGGACGTGTCACGCGACCTTCTGATAGGTTTGTTCCATCTATGAACTATGTCATGTTGACTGATTGCAATGAGCCTTCATGTTACAAGGAAGCAGTGCAAATGAAGGACTCCGGGAATTGGCAATTGGCCATGCAGTCAGAGATGACAGCTCTGCATAAAAACAAGACATGGAAGCTAGTTAAATTACCACAGGGGAAAAAGGCTCTACCTTGTAAATGGGTTTACAGGTATAAGATCACCACTCATGATAGTCGGCCAAAGTACAAAGCAAGGCTTGTTGCCAACGGCTTTAAGCAAGAACAAGGCATTGACTTTGATGAAGTCTTCTCTCCGGTGGTCAAGATGACTACATTGAGATGCTTTCTTGCATTGGTTGCCATATTAGATTTGGTGTTGCACCAAATGGATGTCAAGACAGCGTTCTTGCATGGTGATTTAGATGTGGAAATTTACATGCAGCAGCCAGAAGGGTTTGTTGAGAAAGGCAAGGAAGATTGGGTATGCCAGTTGTTAAAGAGTCTTTATGGCTTAAAACAATCACCGAGGGCATGGTACCATAAATTCCACAAGTTTATGCTTTCTCAAGGCTACAAACATAGTGAGTTCGATCACTGTCTATATACAAAGAAGGCTAAGGATGGTAGTTGGCTGATCCTTATTTTGTATGTGGATGACATGTTGATTGTTGGCAAGCACTTGGAAGAAATTTCAGCTTTGAAGTCAAAGATGGCAAAATCGTTTGACATGAAAGACATGGGTGAGGCAAGTCATATACTTGGTATGCGCATTGAGAGAGACAGATCAAAGAAGTTGATTTGGTTATCTCAAACAGAGTATATTGACAAGGTTTTGCAACGTTTAAATATGGAGAAGGGAAAGGCACTGAGTGTTCCATTGCCACCATATGTGAAACTTAGCAAACAAGATTGTCCTGTGTCTGAGGAAGAACAGGCTGAAATGGATAAGATTCCATATGCGTCTGCAGTGGGTAGTTTGATGTATGCAATGATTGCTACTCGCCCAGACATTGCATTTGCAGTGGGAGTAGTAAGTCGATACAAGTCAAACCCAGGCAAGAAACATTGGGAGGCAGTGAAAGGAATATTGAGATACCTGAAAGCTACAAAGAGTATGCGTATATGCTGTGGGAGTCAGGAGCTAAGTGTGAAGGGTTTTACAGACTCAGATTATGCAGGTGACTTAGACAACCGAAGGTCTGCGTCAAGGTATGTCTTTACATTGGCTGGTGGAGCAGTATCATGGCGTTCTAGATTACAAGATTGTGTTACTCAGTCTACTACAGAGGCTGTATATATTGCAGCATCAGAGGCATGCAAATAATCAATTTGGCTTAATCGACTAGTAACAGATTTGGGAATCAAAGAAGAGATGCATGTGTTATATTGTGATAGTCAAAGTGCTATACAATTGGCTCGCAATCCAGTTTATCACTCAAAGACAAAGCATGTGGATGTGAAGCATCATTTCATCAGGGAAATGCTCGAGGATAAGCAACTTCAGCTTGTCAAAGTTCACACCACAGAAAATCCTGCTGATCTACTTACAAAAGGACTTCCCTCAGAGAGCTTTGCGCATTTTCGCAAGCAGTTAGGTGTAGGGTAGTACATCACTTCTCTACATCTCTTGTATATTAGCTTGTATAGTAGCTTCTCTCACACTTAAAGTACCACATTGGACTTTAAGTGGGAGGTTGTTGGGGTATAAAGCCCAATGTGGTCGCCCAGGTAAGTGGGCGGGCCGCCAGGTATGTACACATATTCTTTTGTAAAAACCTAATAAGAACTCACTATGCTCTACCAGGCTTCTAGTAGGTCATCTTGAATCCAAGTGCTTGTGGGCTTCAGGGTTCCCTCTGGGATAACAAAAGGCTCCACTTCTTCTAAGTAGTCCTTGATAGCCATCCTCTTTTTCTTTGCAGGCGACTTTGTGGCTGCCATGGATCTTGTTGCACTCAGTAGTCCAAAGTTAGCGTTTTTTTCACAGATTTGTTGGTAAACTGAGTTCTGACTAGCCAAATGACTTGAAAATTGAAATAAGAACTCAAAAGGGACTAGGGAAGCCATGCATGTGCCCACAGTAGGTTTTTGTCTGAAAATAAGCATGTAGACATCCTACGCGTAGTATTTCTACTTCCTCCGATAAGTTGATGAAACTTGACATGCTTGTGGCCCTTGACTTGTGCAACATGGCTATGTACTTGGAATTTGGTTTGGACATCAAAAAAGTGCAATTTTGAGCAGATTTAGGCTTTTGGCTCACAAAATGGATAGGATGTCCTATATGGATGGGCAAATGATATCCAATTGGATTGAAATTTGATGTATAGGCTTCTTATACCATGTAAAAGACTCCCATGATGTCAACCATTGCACAGAGGTCAATATGACCCTGGAGACATCCTACGCGTAGGACGTCTCTTATCTCAGAATGACTTGATTTGTGCATCTTTGAGGTTTTGGGGGCCAAATGTGATGGGTCTGGCTTGAAATTTTATATATGAGCTTGTGAAGATGTTATAAAGATATGTGGAACTCAAAAACACCAGCTGGAGGTCAAATAGGGCATTTAGACATCCTACGCGTATGATGTCTATTTCACTATTTTTCATATCTGACTCCACAGTTAGCTTGGCAATGTGATAATGAGTATATTGTGCAAGTTTCATGTGATTTGGACTAGTTTTGGTAGATCTATGACCCTTTATTGCCTCTATGCTCTGACTTTTTGTTTTTTTTAATGCATATGAGGTCTTCTCTTGTCCAAATGTGATGAAACTTGATGGCTAGCATGTATAAGCTATGTAGAAGCTGTGTATGAGGTGAGATATTGAGTTTGGCTTGCAAAAGAGGCCCTGAGACATTCTACGCGTAGGATGTCTTCTGAGGAATTCTTTTAGAGAAGTGCTACTAGCATATGCCCTTAGCCCCCCTGAGTCCCCTTTAAGCCTTATGTCAATAAAAAAGTCAAAAAGATAGATAGAAACTCCTTGTTTGGCTTTCAAAGCCTCTGAGTCCTTTTCTGACTCTTGGAGTGCTTTTTGGTGATGAAATTTATTGATGTTAGTCTCCATAGCTTCATGATTCCTTGGGGAACCTTGCCATATGGTTTTTGTTGGCTTTGGCTTCACCGGAGCTCCGTTTGGCGATTTGTCGCTCTGGAAGCACTCGTGGTTGCGTTTACATGCCGTCGATGACTTGTGGTGGTCTACCACCATAGGACTTGGTTGTTGCCGCTCGTGAAGTTTGGTGGAAAACGGACATCCGGTTTGTTGGCCGTGAGAGCCAGTTGACGCTTTGTGTGTCCGATGCCATTTCTGAAGCTTAGTCCCGCTTCGAGTCGCCTTATGTCGATGTGGTCTATATAGCCTTGTAGAGCATGTCGAGATGATCCTACCCATGAGTTTTGGTTGCATTTGGGCGACTTTCCACCGATATACCACTTGGTGGCCTCTTGCAGGGCTTGTGGTGCCAGGGTTTTTCCCAATGGTTTTTTGCCGCCTTTGTGCATTCAAGAGTGGTCTCATATGCTAGGGTAAACCCCCTATGAAGCCTTATTGCTATTGGGTTAGCCGTTAGGTGGCTACCTCTACTTGTAGGTCTCTACTGTCCGTTCCCCGTGTGAACCATACACTAGTTTTCGCGATAAAACATCAAACATACGCGAAAAGCTCAAGGTGTTGAGCCTACCTCTCATATTTGGAGCCTTTCGGGTGGTCGTGCACGTCATAGAAGCAGCTAGAAGTCCGGTTCGTTCTAGGTGGCTAGAGCTCTCTCTCAAGAAGGAAATACTAGAAACGAGCTCTAAGTGAAATGAAAAAATCTTATAATGGGGGTCCCCGGACCACTTTCTATGAAATTTGACATGTGCTCCTAACTTCTTGTGAGATGCGGTTTAGGCTCAAAAAGTTCTTGATTTGCACTCCGTTTGCCTAGTTTCCGAGAAATTTGACGTTTCGGTCAAAATCTGGCCAAAACACGCCTCCCGTTACATTCACATAATTGCACCCCCATTGTACCATAGGTTGTCCTATAGTCACTGATTATCCCCATATTTTTTGTTATTCATTACGACCATATTTCACTTGTTTTTTGTATTTTTGAAGTTTTTCTACCGATAATTAGTAAAATTAAAAAGAAAATAGCAAAATAAACCCAAAAAATCCTCAAAAAATCACAATAACTCAAAAACATCACCGCAAAACACTATGTACACTCACATACAATTTTTATGGCCAGAGTTCTCCGTTTTACCAATATTTTTCCCGAAAAATGGCTATTTTTACATATATACACACACCTAGAGGCCTAATTTGGCGTTTGGCCCCATATACTTGTAGATTCGTGTTGTATAAGGGCATATGTACTTAGGTTAGTCCAGAAAATTTTGCAATCAAACGAAAACCCTTCAAAATAGTCAAAAAACATGCCCTTTTTTGCTTTTTTCACCTTCATTGAGTCCGCATTGAGAATGCCTCCCCCCCCCTCCTAGTCGGAGTCCTCCCGGACGACAAGGTATCGCCTCGGGGTATGTGCAGTGCATGGGTTAAAACTTATGCTAATGTGCGGCCTTGTAATGTGGCCCTATTTGATGCATACTCAGTCAATGCATGGAAAAATTAATGTTGTGCGAGAGGAGGGAATAAGAAATATTCTTATTGGCATTCGACGTCGAGGTTTCCTGTTTGTTGTTGATTGGGTTGGCAATTTTTCTTTGCAAGTAAAAGTTGTAACTTTATAGCTCTTTGTTTTATCGTCTTCTTTGCAAAAGTTGCTTGGGTTGCCGCTACTGTCGATATGGCCGTGGTTGTCTCCGTTGATGGAAGTGTCATTTTCGTTGTAGCTATAATCTTGTTCTCTGTTAATTACCCTTTGGAGTTTTGTTGTGGAGGCTTTTGTAAGTTTATTGCCTCGTCCTTGGTCGTCATTGCTATTCTTTTGATCGGCACCCACATAGATCGTTTTGCCGGTTTGATATTTAGTGACTGTCTAGCTGCTGGTGTTGCTTCTACTGAAGGGAGTTCCTATTGCTTTGGTTTGGGTATCCAAATTCGTGTCACATTTAAGTGGTTACTGAGCATTCTCTTCGAGATCCATATCTTTTTTATTCCCTTGGTTGTTGGTTTACCTGTGTTCTTCTGTTGACTTCTGTTGTTGTATTGTGGTTTGTATGCCAGGTCGTCTCTATCCTTCTGTACCCATACTTGTTTTTCGCGTGTTGCTAACCTTGATCTATTCACTATGGTCTGTGTTGTCTTATTTTTGTAGTGAACATGGTTGGCAGTTCCTTGGTTGTTCTCCATGGGTATCGTGTTTTGCTTTATTGGCACCCATCCTTTTTGTTCTTTATCCAGTGATGGTGGTGCTATTATCTGGTTCTTCCTTGTTGTCTGAGCAAAGGCTACCATCTGGTGTTCTTGTGCTTGTTGAATTTTGACTGTATCCAAATCCCAATCTATCTACACATTATACTCTTTCTGCCAAGGTTGTCCCAACAACATGGGGTGTAGTGTGCTTGCATCCTCAACCACATAAAACTTGTGGGGGTAAACATATTGATGTACTTGTATATGCAATATCGTCCAGCCCAATGTGCTTAATGAATCTAAGGTACTGTTTTCCAGCACTTGTTGAGTAGGATGTAGTTGATCTTCGAGCTGGAGGTGATTATATAATTTGCAAGAGATCAGATTTGCTTGAGCTCCAGAATCAAGCAGTGCCGTCGATTCAACTTGATTGCTATCCACTTTGACTGCAATTATTGGTTCCACTGTGTCTTCACCAAAATTCGTTAATCGAATAGCATTTATTCGCAACGGTGATCCACTTTGTTGTTGTTTTCGTAGAAGCCTTCTTTTTGCAATGTGTTCTTTTGCTTCTGCTCGTGCTTCTTCTCGTACCCTCTGTTTCTCCTTCATCCGTTGTTTTTCTTGATGGATTTGTTGAAGCATATCTTGTGTTAGTGGTAAATGATACTTTTTTAACCGACACCCACTAATCCAATTTGGCAGCAAGTTTGGCAACTCCACTTTGTGATAAGTCACTAATCACAAAGGGTCCCATCCCTAGCTTTTTAAGTTTTTTGGCATGTTGCTTCAAAGTATAAACAAGTACATAATCACCTGTTTTGAACTCTTTTGTACGCACATGCTTGTCAAAAAACTCTTTTTGTCTTCTCTTTTTAGCATAGATCGAAGCTACAGCTCTCAGTCGAAGTTCATCTAGCTTTTCAAGATCACTATTCTTGAAGAGAGCTCATGGCTTTTCCATTCTATGCGTTTCAGTACTCATAGAGTTGGAACTAAAAACTCTATGGTTGTAATATAGCATTTAGTCCAAATGCCATGTTGTATGGTGTGGTTCTGATTGATGTTTTGTAAGCTACCCTGTATGCCCATAGAGTTGACTGTAATTGTTGATCCCAGTCGGTCCTTGACTCTGATACAATTTAAGTCAAAATAGTGCATAGTGTTTTATTTGTGGCCTCAGTTTGTCCATTTGCCTGTGGATGATATGGAGCATATTTTCTATATATGACCATGAATTCCTCTAGCAGATATTCAATGACTTCATTAAGAAAATGTGTTCCTCTCACTGACAATTTCTATTGGTAATCCGTATCGTACAAAGACATTCTCATACAAAAATTGTGCAGTGGTTCTTGCATCTGCTTTTTGTGTTGCTTTGGCTTCAGCCCATTTTGTGAGATAGTCCGTAGCCACAATGATATATTGGATATGGGTGCGATATGCAGGGGGTGAAATAGGCCCCACAAAATCAATTCTCCATTTTGCAAATGCCCGTGCTCCCATCATTGGTCGTAGTGGCATCTCATCTCTCTTTATCAGCACCTTAGTGCGCTGACATGCGTCACAACGCTTTACAAACTCCTCAGCATCCATGTGCAATGTAGGCCACCATATTCCTGCGGTTAAGACAATTTTTGCCATCTTATCGCCTGAAAAATAGCCTCCACTTATTCCTCCATGTGAGTGTTTTAGAATCAGCAGGTATTCACTTTCACTTGCACAGATTCTAAGTTGATTGTCCTTTCCTCTCTTGTAGAGTTGATTTCCAATTGAATTAAAGTCTTGAGCCTCCAACTCTATAGCCCTTTTCCGTGCTTTTGTTATGTTTTCAGGAAATTTCCTTGTTGTTAAGAAATCAATGATATATTGACTCCATGCAGGTGCAATGGTTACCTGAAACAATGTCGCGTGATCCACCGGTCGTTTGGTACTACATATAGTACAATTGTTTACATAAGCATGTGTGTCAGCATACATAGTTGGCTAATAAACTCCTAAGTGTTTCAATCTTTGGTGTGTTTTCATTGTTGAACAATGAAATGCACAATCTTGGATGTGTGCTTCTTCAAGATAACACTTGAATTCCTCTGGATTTATACATAATCGTAGAATTTGGTCCGAGCCTAGATGGTACAGTCGTCCTACAATCAACTGAAAGCTTTTTGTTTGTCAAAACGTTTGTTGTTTGGTTCTATCTTCCTTGTTATCAAATCTATCTCCAAAGGAAAGAATGCTAACAACTTCCTGAGACCATTTGGGTATCATTTCAATATTGAAAAGATAAGCATCAGGTATGTGAGCTTCCCCGTTTTGTAGCCTTGAAAGATGATCCACCCGTAGATGAGTTTTACCCTTTTTTACTACCACTGTGAAGTCAAAATCTAGCAATATAATAAACCAACGTACAATTCTCCCAGTATTGCATTTATTCACTAGATACAAAAGAGCTTGATGATCTGTGAAGAACACAAATTTGTTTGCAGAATAAATCATTTCTAATCCCTCTCTTTCAGTGGTGATGTAGTTCTTTTCTGCACTGTTTAGCTGTCGGCTCGCATAACAAACTGGGAAATCCATTGTTCTGTCTCCAGGTTGAGCTAGAATACTCTCAATTGCGTATGCAGAGGCATCAATGTGAACATGGAATATCTTTTTCCAATCTGGTGCTTTAAGTACAGGTGCTGATACAAGGTTTTCCTTAAGATTTTGGAATGAAGTTTCACACTCCTCGGTCTAGTCGAAACTGACTAATAAGCGATATAGTGGTTGTGCTATGACCGCATACATATATATGAATCTTAGATAATATCCGCAGTGTCCCATGAAGGATTCTACTTGTTCGGCATTAGTAGGCCTGAGCAAGTCTGCTATGACTCTAATTTTGTCTAGGTCAGTGGTTATGCCATTTCTTGAGACAATATGTCCTAAGATGCGGCCTTGCCTTACCATAAAAATGCACTTTTTTGGGTTGAGACAGATTCGATATGGCCTGCACTTCTCAAATACCTTTTGTAAATGGTCAATATGGTCTTCTCGCATAAGAGAGTGGACACAGAGATCATCCATATATATTTCTAAGAATATTCTCAGGTATTCTTTGAACGCATGAGTCATTAACCTCTGGAAGGTAGTTGGGGCATTGGTTAGACCAAAGGGCATAACTCTATACGCATATATTCCCCACTCTGTGGCAAATGTTGTTTTGTGTTGATCCTCTATTGCAATTGCCAATTGGTTATACCCCGAAAACCCATCTAAAAAGGAATAGGCCTGTTTTCCTGCCATCCTCTCAAGCACATGTTCTGTGATCGGCAAGGGATAATTATCCCTTATTGTGGCTGCGTTCACTTTTTTGAGGTTCACACACACACGTAGCTTTCCATTCTTCTTGGGAACAACCACAATGGGTGACACCTAATCTGTATGCTCGATTTCATAGATGAATTCAGCATCCATTAACTTGTCAATCTCTTCTTTGATTCGTTTAACGAATGTGTCATTATATGTGTAAGGACGCTGTTTGCTAGGTTTGGCATCTGATTTCAAAGGAATTGTATGTTGGCATATCGATGGATCAACTCCTTTGAGGTCTTTGTAGGACCATGCAAACACATCTTTATACTTCTTGAGAAGTTTTGTTAGCCTTTCTTCTTCTTCAGGCTCTAAATCAGTTTGCTATATAGACAGGCTGAGGCTCTTCGCCTGACGTAGAGAGGTCTATCCGTTTTGCATTTTCTAGCCCATCGTAAGATTCCTGGTTTATTCTTTCCCTTATTGGTGGTGTCATTATGATTTTTCTGTCTTGGATAGTGAATTTTCGATAGTGGGATGGTACATTTATATTTTCTTTTTCTGAATCCTCCTTACCCTCACTTTCTCCCTCAGTAGTCCAAACCTCTCGTAATGACCGTTTTAGTTCTTGGTATTTCTTTTTATGCTCCATTTTGGTCCACTCTGGATCTTTTGTCTTTTTCTATTTTGATTGTTGAGATTTTCTTGATTTTGTTTCTGTTTTAGTCTTTCGTGCTTGTTTTATTTCCTCATGTGTCCTTTCCCTTCGAACTCTTGAGAATCTTCTTGATATTTGGTCTTTTACACAATCCTCTGCCTTGACAAGCATTAGATAGTGAGTTTTATCTTTTATCCTAGGCATCCAGTTCTCTCTAATTTTGTTTTCCGTTCTTTTTTTCCTATATCCTTCCTGACATCTAGGGTGTTGATTTGCAAAATCATAAAATATGATATCTGCAGTTGTTTCCCTACTGTCACCCGAGCTATCTGAACACTCGTTATCTGCATCGTGACTTAGTTCCAGATGCTCAGAGGAGTCATAAAACTCTTCTTGTTCTGGTGAGTCTACATAATCATCTCTTGCTGGTATAAGGTTTACCATGTAATAGGGTAGCACATCATAGCCATCCTTATCGCAAAATTTTGTCGTTGGGCTATCTGTAATGGTACAGACATCCAATGTTGCTAGTATGTGTTCCCATTCCAGAGGTTCTAAAGCATCTTCGGGAAAAGGTTCCGGAATGTAATCCTTGTCCTCAATAGCTCTTTCTAAGATGCATTCATCTCTATTTAAGCTCCCACAATGTGAAGCTCCGCACATCCATAGCTCTTTTTTCTGCCCTAACCATTATGGGAGTTCGAACCCTGCCAATGTAGCTGAATCAAACTCTTCCACTGGTGTCTGGTTCACATCCTTGTAACTATGGTCTCTTAGGTATATTTTGTTTGTAGTCTCCCCACGTCTGAGGTATATGTGGTCGTAACCCCAATCCTGGACCATCTTTAATTGTCTCATGGATGATCTTCCCAAGATGATCTCGTAATTGTTCTTTTTGTTGAAATCAACTATTGCAAATGTTTGCTCATACTCGATTCCGCAAGAGGTGACAATTACTTTTTCTAAAAGTCCTAGAGGCTTTTCCATGAACCCATCTGCCAGTTGCAATTTCATTATGGTAGCTCTCAAAGCCGGTTTTTCCCATTTTTTCCAGATTTCTTTGGTGGCGATAGCGACTCCCGCTCCATTGTCAAGAATATCTTTGGATACTACTCCTTGAAATTCTACTGGTAGTGTGATATTTCCATCTTCTCCCTCGCAATATTCTCCAACCGTTTTGTAAGGTACTGGCCTAGTGTTTAGTTGAGGCTTGTCCAATTCTCTGATCCCTTCTTGAAGCTTCAAGGTAGGGTCTTTTACTCCAAATTTTTCTAAGCACTTGCCTACGGTGGTCCACATGTTTGGTCGTAACCTCAAAAGTTCGGCTAACGTGATTCTGCATGCCACAGGGGTGGACAATAACTCAATCAACCCTTGTGAATCCATCACTCTGTTGGAAGAAAGTCTTTGAGATGGGATTGCTCTCACCTCAGACTTAGCTTCATACTCCCCTACGTAGGAGGGTAGAGTTTTTAGCGAGTTTGGTTGGCTGTGCCCCGAACTAATTGAACCCTGGTCTCCCCCTTGTGAATGCATATCAAAGTTCATATGTGATCTTGCCTCAAACTCTTCAATGGGAGGTAAGATCTCATTTTTCTCCTTTCTCGTGCTATTTATTTGGTGGTTCACCCTGTTAGCTTCATTTGCTTCCCGAATTTGCTTCCACAGGTCATCTAGACTGTTACAATCCTTACCCATTTCTACCAATGTTTTAGGCTGGAAACCATCAATTGTCTCATCTGTTGTATTTGGCACTATGATAGGTTCTCTCCTAGACTCAGAGGTAGTCGTGAGTCTCTCCTTTGTGTCTACTTGTTTCTCTAGAGTTGGTTTGATAGGGGTTGGAGCTGGTACCTCATGCCAACTTGCAGGTTTACCAAGCGGATTTTCTATCAAGGATTGGGTTGTTTCTATCATCTTCCGACACATTTCCAACCTCTATTTTTCTATTTCTGCATATGGATAAGTCATCCATCTTTGCTCTTGGGTTTGGTTGTTTTTGAGTCTGGCTTTGTATGATTTTAAAAGTGCGTCCAACTGCTCATTTACTTTTTCTACTAGCACTGATCCTCCTGATCCTGCACTTTTGGGTTCTCCTATTTCCTTGGGTCCTTTGGTTGTAGCAGTGTGTGAACTTAAACTAATTAGATCCTCTAACCGCTCCAATCTATCCTTTGTGTGTTTTAACTCCTCGGATAGAGCCATTTGCTCTCGTTCTCTCCTGGCTTTCATACGCGCCTTCTAGCTTTCCAAGTGCTTCTCTGATTTTTCATTTTTGCATTTGGGACATCGGTCTTTGGCTCTTCAATTATGGGTTCGTTTGTCATTCGTTGAGCTTGTGCTCGTGTCACTACCTGAATAGGTATTACTGTCTCGTTTTTTGACCCTCCACTGGAAGGCACTGCTTCCAGCATGTTCAAAGTAGTTTTTGCTCCTTTGCTCGGGTTCTTAGGGCAATCAGGAATCAAGTGAGTAATTCCACACTCGATGCATTACGCGTTGACTCTAATGATTTCATCATGAGGACAATCCCTTAGCCAATGATCTCCGCCACACTTGTAGCAGGGTCCCTGAGGCTGTTGAGGTGCTCTTTGAGCTCCTCTCTGTTGGTACGCATGCCTCTACCCGCCCATGCCTCCGTTGGCTATGAACAACGGTGTTCGTTCATCCAAGCTGTATCTTCCTTCTCCTGCTGCCTGTGCAGTTGTTGGTGGTCCTATACTTCCAATCATGCTCCAAGGTTCTGGCATTGGGGGTTCTTTTGGTGGATAATAGATAGTATTTGCTGCATATCCATTGGAATCTTTGTAATATGCATGTATAGGTACCAAAGCCTTCTCTTCTGGTTCGTTTAACGTTGGTGTGTATCTTATGCCGACCGATCGTAATCCTGGTAGGGGTGGTTGTTGCCCCAATACTGGTTGTGGTCTTTCAACACCTACAGGTCCTGGTAGGTTGCCTACCTGATACTTACGCATCGGTGGAAGTTGAGGAGATGCTACTTGAGCTTGGGGAGCATATGGTCACTCTCTGATATATCGCTTGTTATAATAACATTCCTCCGTCACATGGTTTGTCCATTTTTGTTCAATAGCACACCACTCCCCGGCTGCTTAGCCTGAGATTTGGCATACAGATTATTTTTTTTTAGCACTTCCTCCACAAGCTGCTCCTGGCTTACAACTACTTCTCCTTTCGGTGCTGTCTTAGCAGACTTGCTTCCACTTTGTTGTGAGGATGAATCGTCATCAAGATCCTTGAATTCACCCTCCTTGTAGACCGCACAACTGTCTGCAAGGTAAAGAGCCTCCTTAGTTAACTCATTTAACGTCGTGCTCCTCTTCATATGTACGTCCTTCTGGAGATCTGCGTTCCTTAGTCCTCTTAAGGTGCTGATCATTCTGGTATGCTCACATTTGGATTTGGAATGCTAAATCATTGTGACCACATCCTACGTGTAGGATGTCTAAGTGCTCTGTTTGACTCCAAACTTGAGCCATAGCTTCCCCTTGATGTCAACAACCCAATGCTATGCTTAGATTTTAGTTTGGATTTCAAAAGACCCCAAATTTAGCTATTCTAGCCTTTTTCATTCAAAAATGCTAAAGTCTGCTTAAAACCCAATTTTCTCACCCAATTGATGAAACCTTTCTCATGCACTCAATAAATCATGTAGATCATGCTCATGAAGACATCCTATGGTTTTGGTCTTAAAATAATGCCTTATGCCTTAGGCCCAATTTGGGTAAGATGTCTGGCAATTTCCGTTTTTTGGCCTTATCCTGTCAAGATATGGTCAAGTTCCCCCTTCCAAGTGAATATAAGGTAATTGCTACCTTCTAAACACACTGGTCAACTCAGATTTTCAAAATTCTCACCAGAACACCCTGTAGACATCCTATGCATAGGATGTCTACTGCTCCTTTTCTCATACTAAAGTGCTACTTTGCCTTCCCTATGCTCTCAGAAAGTGCCAATATACCTTACAAGTGCAAAAATATGCAAATTTCTCTCAATTTAAACCTTTTTGAGCTTTTACGTTTTCTGAGGCCACCTTTTAGCTTTTGGGCAATCCAATAAGGGAAAAACACTCAAGTCTATATGTTACTAGGGTGAAACCCACCCTCTGAACACACAGGTGACCTCAGTTTCCCCAAATTCCCTGCTAAAAACCCCCTGGAGACATGCTACGCGTAGGATGTCTACTGTCTTAAAATTTAAATTTTTTCTTACAGAAGTACTCCCTATGCTCTGCAGCTCTCTCAGAAATACTCACAGAAACTTTTGAACTTCAATTCAGCTTCTAAACACTCTTTTCCGCCTTTTACAGCTCTTTGATGAGCCTAACAGCAAATATAAAATGCATGAAGTTCTCGAGATCATAAATCATGATGTCCTACTTACCCTACTCCTACTCATCATGTGAGATGGTGATTTTGGTGTCTCTGTTGCTTTCTAGCCTCCTCAGACTCTCAAGCTATCCTTTCACTGCCTTTACCACTCCAACACCTACTCTCCTACCTAATACTACCTAAGTCGAAAGATCTAGGCCAGACACTCGCTCCCTAGACTCCTCCTAAGACCTAGAGAGTCCCCCACCCTTTGATCCTATCTAAATGTAAAATAAGACTCTGGCAAGCTAGCAAATCTCTATCCTCAAGGACTAGTCTCGGTCACCTACCTAGGGTTTTCGTCCCCGACAGCGGTGCCAATTGTTGGAATTAGGGTTGAAGAGAAACACACACAGCTTGGAGAAGACGAAGGAAGCTCAAGGCACACAGTAGAGAGTGTGTTACTTTGTGTGCAATGGAAAGATAGATAGCCCTAGAGTGATGGGCGTATATACAATGCACGGGGAAAAAAACCTCCTAAAGAGGGGAAAAAATGCCCCGGCGGTCCTAGTGTGTTCACACACATCACTACCACATGTATATGGTAACAAATCCCCCCTGGAGTGATGCGGTGAACGAGAGGTGGCACATGAGTAAAGGGAAGTGCCATGCCCTGAGGACAGGATCGGTCCACAAAGGGGAGTAAGCCCAAAGCTTTGCGGAAAACTTCAAGCTTCTCATGAGACAATGCCTTTGTGAAAAGATCTGCAAGGTTGTCCTGTGTTGGCACATAAGCCAAGATGATCTCTCCTGTTGAGAGCCTCTCCTTGACATAGTGGTAATGCACCTCAATGTGCTTTGTGCGAGCATGAAAAACTGGGTTCCTCGCAACTGCCAATGCGCTCTGACTGTCAGTGTAGATAGTGTTGGCAGTGTCCTGTCCAACACCCAAATCAGCCATAAGGCGTCTGAGCCATACACACTCAACCATAGCTGTGAAGATTGCCCTGTACTCAGTCTCACAACTCTAAGTGGCCACAGTAGGTTGCTTCTTGCTCAACCATGATATACATGAACTGCCAAGCATGAAACAAAAACCACTTGTGGACACTCGTGTGTCAAAACAACCAGCCCAATCTGAGTCGGAAAAAGCATGTAAGTCTGGCGGCAATGATCCCCCCTTGGGATAAAACAAGCCAAGATGTAAAGTGCCACTAAGGTAGCGAAAAATCCTCTTGACAGCCTGCCAATGCTTAGACCCTGGGCTATGCATAAATCTGCTGACCTGTGAGACTGCAAACTGAATATCCGGCCTCGTGTTGCATACATAAATGAGGCAGCCAACAGCAGTTTGGTAAAGAGTGACATCAGCAGGATCACCAGCATCATGTAGACTCAACTTCAAACCTGTTTCCATGGGAGGGGCAATAGGTTTGCAATCCTCAAGTCCAAACTTACATAGCAATGTCTCTATGTAACTTTTCTGACACAAGGCAATACCACCATCACACTGCTTAAACTGTATACCCAAATAATGATGCAACAGCCCCAAATCTTTCATCTTGAAAGTATCATTCAAATCAGCCTTAAATTCAGCAATATGTCTCTCATTTGGTCCAGTGATCAGCAAATCATCAACATAAAGAACCATAATGAGAAGTACATCACCCTCACGCTTTACATACAATGTGCTTTCTGTTGGACTGTTACGAAAGCCTTGTTTGACCAAATGAGTGTCAGCTTTCTCATACCAAGCACGAGGAGATTGCTTCAACCCATACAAAGCCTTGTTACATTTGCACACTTTGTCCTCTTGTCCTTTTATGACAAAACCGCGAGGCTGCGTTACGTAAACTTCCTCAAATATGTCACCATTCAAGAAAGCAGTAACAATGTCTAATTGATGTACATCCCAACCAAAATGAGCTGCCAATGCACATAGAAAACGCACAGTAGTCATACGACAAGTGGGAGCAAAACTCTCTTCATAATCTATGCCTTTTTGCTGTGCATAACCCTTTGCAACAAGTTGAGCCTTATGGCGATCGATCTCACCATCCGGCTTGCGTTTCAACTTGTAAACCCACTTCGTACCAATGGCCTTTTTGCCAGGAGGCAAATCACATAAATTACATGTGTCATTTTCTATAAGTGCATCATATTCTGATTGCATGGCAGCCATCCAATTTTCTGAATTTTGTGCTTCATCAAAATTCAGAGGCTCCTCAACATCATGTAAGCTAGACACAGCCAAAGCATAACAATCTGATGCATAAGATGCATGGCGAGAGCCTGAACGAGTACGACTAGACAAATGTGCATCCAATTTACTGTCACGCAAAGTGTGCACCAGCCATTTTGGCATACCTCTAGCCTGCTCATTTTCAGCCCTTTCCTCATCAAGTACATCATGTACATCTACATCAGTAATAGGCTGATCTAGAACATTTTCAGAAACCCCCATAGGCTGTACATTTGCCTCATTGGAACTTACATTCGTATTTCCACCACTGAAAAGAGGCAACAAAGTGTCATAAATGTCCTGTGAGCTTACATTACTGTCTCTAGTACATGACAGCAAGGGCTGAACAGAATCTTCCACAAACACTACATCCCGTGAAACCAGAATACGTTTTGTTTGCGGATGATACAACCTGTAACCTTTGCTTTCAGCACTATAACCAACAAAAATACATTTGACAGCCTTATCATCCAATTTTCTGCGCTGCACTTGTGGCACCAAAGCATATGCCAAACAGCCAAAAACACGCATGTGCTCAATAGAAGGTTTTCTATCATGCCATGCTTCATATGGAGTAATAGACTGCAAGGCTTTCGTAGGACACATGTTAAGTACATAAGTGGCACACATAATGGCCTCAAGCCAAAAAGAATGCGGCAAAGCTCGACTTTTGACCATACATCGTGCCATTTCCGTCAGTGACCTGTTTTTCCTCTCAGCAACACCATTTTGCTGAGGTGTATAAGGCACTGTACATTGGTGTTTTATCCCACGACTAGCCAGAAATGCATTAAATTCATGAGACATATACTCCCCCCCTCAATCTAAACGGAGGGTGCCCATAGTACATTTCGAGACATTTTCAGCCATAGCCAGAAATTGTTTGAAGCACATAAAAACTTCGGACTTCGCTTTAAGCGGAAACACCCATGCATGCCTGGAGTAATCATCAATGAAAATCACGAAGTACAGGTAATTGCCCAAGGACGAAGTTTGCATGGGCCCACAAACATCACTATGCACAAGCTGCAACCTGCATGTGGCCCGAACTGGAACCATCCTTTGGAAATTTAGAACGTTGCATCTTACCCAAAATACAGCCTTCACAAACATGTTTGACAGGTGCTTCAAGAGGCGGCAAAGAAGCAACCATATCAGATTTCTGCAAACGCAGCAAACTGGCAAAATTCAGATGACCAAAACGTGCATGCCAAAGTTTTGCATCTGAAATAGCCCTTGAATCTGCAATAGCATTTGCAAAATTTTGTCCACACTTGTCATACAAAGTGAGCTTATACAGCCCACGGTACAAAAGCCCAGATGCAACAATTTCATCACCAAAACTGAGATAATGAACTGTACATCTGTCATCCACAAATTTGACTACAAGTCCAAGTCTAGCAAGTGCGGATACAGACAAGAGATTCTTCTTGATCCCAGGTACATAAAGTGCATCAACAAGTGTGAAGGAATTTCCATTAGCAGTAGTGAGCACAATCTTTCCAACTCCCTAAACTGGATAAGAGGCGTTGTTGGCACAAGTGACTGAATTCCCATGAGGGACACACTCGAGAGAGGTAAACAATTCACGATGTGAGGTAATGTGCTTTCTAGCACCACTGTCGAAATACCACACATGTGAATCTGCAGCAACTGACAAGTATGCATCATGGAAAGCAGGATTGTAAGTGCACTCTGCACTAAAAGCCCATTCTACATCAACATCAGCATTACAGTCTCCTTTCACAGAAGACTCAAGAATGGCTGCATTTGTAGTGGAACCAGCATTTGCAGTGGAACCACCCTCTTTCTTCTTAGCCTCTTTGGCCTTCAACTTAGGACACGACTTGATCAAGTGATCATTGGCTTTACAATAATGGCAACGCATCTTCTTTTTGCCCTTATCACCAGAATTGCCAGACGAAGTGCTGCCAGAAGAAGCATTATGAACAGAATTTTTGCCACTCGCAGCAGAACCATAAGAAGTGGGTGCATTACTATTACCACTCTTTCTTTGAGAAGCAATAAAAGCCTGTTCAGCTGCACACTGCCTAGTCCTGTTTTTTTTAGAAAGTGACTCTTGCAACAGCAATGTGCATAATGCATCAAACTTGACAACTTCAGGATTTCCTTGGGTCATAAGTCTCCAAGTACTAGCAAAAGTCTGGTAGGAATCTGGTAAGACATCAAGAACAGTCTGCACAAGGGAACTATCTGAAATGACTTCACCTGCAGAAATAAGCTGCTCATTGATATCCTTGACACTAGCAAGGAAAGTGTCCATATCATCTTCCTCATGCATAATCTTCGACTCCAGCTCTTTACGTAGAAAAGCAATTTTAGCCTCATTGCGGCTTGCATAAAGACCTGCTAAAATATCCCAAGCCTGTTTTGCAGATTTTGCTGAACGGATGTGAGGAACAATGGTGCGCTTCACAGACAACGCAATCAATGCATGAGCCTGCACATCCTTAACATCCCAACGAGCTTGTTCTGCCGTAGGCAAAACAACTCTAATAGCTGCAATCCTTGCAGCAAGACCTGCAACATCCTCAACATCGCCTACATCCTGAGAACCAGGACGTACATCAATGCCTTGCACAATGTTCCAGACACCCTTTGACACAAGAACATGTTGCAGCATATAAGCCCACATAGGGTAGTTGTCTCCATCCAACCTGTCCTCAGCAGCAAACATCTTGAACACATCTATGTTGTTGTTGTCAGCCATGGTAAATGTTGCACCTGATGTGAAAACTGCTCAAAAATAGGAGAAACGGATCGGGAACAACCTGTGCTATATAGCACAAACCGTAGAAGACTATAAGGCACCTGTTATGCAGAAAACGGCACTGACAGAAATTTTGCACAAAATGACGAAATAGCCTGTGCACAAATCAAAATTCTGAGCAGACCGAGCTCTTCGAGCCTCCCAAAATTTTTGTCGACCTGCGAACGCTCGCCAAAGCTCACTGAAATCAGAGAAAGTGAGCAGGCGTGTGCTGGAGCAGCTGGCGACTAAGCCCGGGAGGACGTGACCTGCTCTGATACCAATTGTTGGAATTAGGGTTGCAGAGAAACACACACAGCTTGGAGAAGACAAAGGAAGCTCAAGGCACACAATAGAGAGTGTGTTACTTAGTGTGCAATGGAAAGATAGATAGCCCTAGAGTGATGGGCGTATATACAATGCACGGGGGAAAAAACCTCCTAAAGAGGGGGAAAAATGCCCCGGCGGTCCTAGTGTGTTCACACACATCACTACCACATGTATATGGTAACACCAATGTTGGCGGATACGCCGCAACGGACGTCAGCACAGCGAGAACTCACCTAACAAGATTTGTCAGCTAAGGACGAAGCTCGACCCGCAGGCACGTGGAAGCAAGCATAGGGTGTCAACCTACACTCGACCGACTATTGACTACTTCCTACAGAGGTCTCTACCCAATGTCTAAGTTACAGCTTTCAAGAGTACACAAGAGGAGATTTCCTACAATGCTTGCAAGAGCCAAATACCCATCAAACGTTCTCAAAACGCTACGAAACTTGAGGGAAACCCTATTAACACCAATAGGTCGCTCTCCCTAAGGTCCGTGACACAAAACCCCAACCCTAAACACCCGGTGCAGAATCAAGTAGGATGTCTGACAGGTTTTTGTAGGTCGTCATTTCTGAAAACTAAAGTGTTTAATGTGTAGCTCTACTCATTGCAAACACGTGGATATGCTGAAATGCAAAAACGGACAACGTATGCTCACCAAATCACCAGATATAGCTCGTGGGTCGATCTCGCAAAGCCGGGCCATACACCTGCAATGTAGGTGTTGACGCGTAGCTCTCTCCGGGGGCAAAATGTTACACTTCTCCACACTCGATTCCGACCACCAGTGTGCGCGTAGCGTCAAGATAAATTCTCACTCTCTCTCGTACACAGAGTACGCTCAACTCACACAGACAAAACTTATGAAAAATGACAAAAGGTTTTCTACATTAAGGTCAAAAGTGGTATTAATACCTTACAATCTCAAACCCTAATATTCCAATTTAACCATTTACTAAGTCTAAATGTCAAAAATGGGATACAATTTGGAGCTTCTACAAGTCCCACTATTTACAAAGGTGAAATGACGGTTTCTTCTCAATTAAGGAATGATTACAAAGGAAATCAGTATCCCGTCGAGCAATCATCCTCTGTTGAGTGTGTCCAGCCGCTAACAGAGACAATAGCCAAACGTAGTGTGAAATGCAATCTTTACAATGTCTTGATCAACTATCCTTATTTGATGATAGCCACTTTTTAGGTCAATCCTACTGAAGTAGGTGGACCCTTGTAGCTTATCAAATAGGTCTTCTACCCATGGAATGGGAAACCTATTCTTGATAGTGCTCCTATTTAGTTCTCTATAGTCGACACACATACGATATGTGCCGTCTTTCTTTTGCACTAATAGCACAGGTAAGCAAAATGGAGATGAGCTAGGCCTAATCATGCCCTTCTCAACTAACTCGTGCACTTGCTGCATAATCTCCTCTTGTTGAGCTTGAGAAACTCTATAAGGAGGCTTATTAGGCGGTGAACTTCCTGAAAGAAGTTCAATTGCATGTCATCATTGCCTCGTTTAGGAGGTAGTTCACAAGAAATGTCGTCAATAAAGACATCTTGAAACCCCTTGAGAAATGTATATTTTCTTTTGCTAAAATATTAGGTTCATTTTGAGAATCTTTAACAAAAATCATGTACATGGAAATAGAGCTCTTTATTGACTTATTGAAAGCTTGCGTATGTACAATGGGTATGGTGTTACTCATTTCTTTGGCATCTATGTACATATCTTTTTCCCTGAACCTAAAGTAGATTCTCCTTTCATGGAATTTAACACTGGCAGCCGTGCGATCAAACCATGGTGCCTTTGTAAACTCCCTTCTTCTTAGCTTTGTTGGAATTGCCCTTTGGAGACTTTTGGACATGGTCCTTCCCCTTAGGCTCATCGGAACCCTTTTTTCTATTAGCTTAGAATTTCTCTTAGCCCCTGTTTGGAAAGTGATTCAAGAAGCCACCGTAGTATGTTGTATAACCGCCGATAGGGTGCGTGGCCTTTGGGAGTTGACATACTTCGTCATTTCTTCAGTTAAGCCCGCACAAAATTGTTGCTTTTGCTCTCCAAAATCCAACTTTTTGAAGAGAGTGGCTTTGAGTTGTAAGTCCCAAGACTTGTCTACATATTTGTGAATGGATTCGTAGGGAGAGACAGTAGCCCTTCTCTTCATCTGCACCATATCCAGTGAGGATGCATTTGTGTGACTTGCAAGGTCTTCATTAACGTGATCAAAAACATGTGAACACGTTAATAACATTGAGTGATCATGTTTCAAAATACGTGATCATGTTAAATATTCACGTGATCATGTTTCAAAATACGTGATCATGTTAAATATTCACGTAACTTCCCCTTAACCTATATAAATCATCCAATTTGGTAAGCCGGTTGGGATTTTTCCATTTCTTAATGGGCTTGGTTTATGGTTCACATAGTTTCCTAGTAAGCTTGTCGGGAAAAAAACATACCTCAGTGGGGTTTTGGTGACTTATCGCCTTTTTTTTAAATCATGTTAATTCTGATTATTTGAATGTGATCATGAACATTGTGATCACAAGAAATTTCACATGATGACGTGAATATTAAATCCCTTTTGATTTGGGGTATAGCTTCTTGCAAAAGCTCTTTAGGGACATGCAAGAATGTCCGACACCCAAATACATGTAATCTGTCATAGTTTGGCTTCTTGCCAATCCACATATCCTACAAAATCTTATAGCTTAATGGCATACTATGCAATTGATTGATGATGCAAGTTGTTTTCTTAATATTCTCTCCCTAAATCTTAGGAGATACGTCTTCCATAGACAACATGATTGTGACTCTCTCTTGAATTATCCTATTCATATGCTCAACAATGCCATTATGAGCAGGTGTGGTAAACTATCTTCTAATGCCTCTTTTGCTCCAAAAAGTCTTGGACTTAGTGGAGACGTACTCTGCCTTGTTGTCAGTGCCTAACTGGTTCTCTATCATTGCAAGGAGTTTTTAAAATGTAGAAAAAGATTTGGCTTTCTTCTTCAAGGGGTAGAACCACACCTTTGAGTAGAGTCATCTATAAATGTCAAGAAATATAATGCCCCCAAGAGATTTGGCTTTCTTCTTCAAGGGGTAGAACCACACCTTTGAGTAGAGTCGTCTATAAATGTCAAGAAATATAATGCCCCCAAGAGATGTATGAGGCATAGGCCAACATATATAACTATGTGTCAATTCTAGGGGATTCCCTAACTCTCTATTCAATGGTCATAAATGAACTATTGCTCGTACAAGCTTAAATGAAAATATTTTAAGAAAGATAAGTAGCCAAAATTCTCAAGTTGTTTCATTCCTTTCTGACTCATATGACCAAAGCCGTCTATGCCACAACTTAGTATAAGGCATCTCGGTAACATAAATGAAATTCTCTTTTACAAAAGAGACATACAAAGAGTATAATGAGCTAGAAATTTTGGCCCTTTAATGTTACCAAGGATCCCTTGAAAATAATACAAGAACCATTGCCAATGTTGTAGTATAGCCAAAATCATCAAGTTGACCAAATGACACTAAGCTCTTAGTCAACTTTGGCATATGTCTCACACCTTGAAGCATAAACCCAATGTTATTATGCACACATAACTTGACATCTCCAATGCCACATTGTCAAGCTAACATGAGTCACCTAGCTTAGGCTAAACCATGCATAGAAGCATAAGTAAAGAACCATTCCCTATGGGGAGCAACATGGAAAATGGCACTTGAGTCAATTGTCTAGTTCTACAGATAACACTCATCAAGAGTCAATAATGCATTTGGACACTCGATAATGGTTTATTGGTAATATGTGCGATAATATTTTTGATCATATATATGTGACTATTACCGCGCTCATTACCCCATATATTACTGACATACAGCTTTTCAAAAATAAAGATGCTCATTTGGGCCACTCAAATTTGGGTGGCCCAAATGAGCATCTTTAATTTTGACCTGCATAAAACTACATATGAAGTATCAATTACATTTTGAAAAGTTCACAAAAAAATAATACTAAACTTTGAAATTACAACCCATAGCTTACCTTTATAAATTGAGGTAAAAAAGAAAACTACTTTTAAAAAGTAACAAATAAAGCCAAATTTTTAAATGATTTTTATATACCAAACATGAGTTTTATATGCAAAACATGAGTGTTTTGTGTGTTACATATGCACTTGTAGAAGAGGAGTACATAAAATAATCTATCTATTGGAATCTTTTTCGTCATCCTCCTCATCCTCGTCCTCACCTACATACATTGGGTTGCTCTAACTCTACACCAACCAAAACAAAAAAGATAAATCAATAACCCAAATTAACTATTAATACAATATTCACTGTTTACACTTACCGCTTGTACAGATTGTTGCCGAGTCAAATTTCTTGTGAGGGATATGATGGTTTTTCAACATCTATTGTTAAGTATCAAACTTTGTGTGTCTCTCTTGATACTTGACCATCTCTCTAGTAGGATGGCTCATAGTGATATTTTCCTAAGATAACAATAACCAAAAAAGTTTCACAAGCTAAAACACCTTCTTATCCAAACTTGCACAACTAAAAATAACTTACATATTTATCTTTCCAAGCCTCTTTGCCTTTTGAATCATAGTGCGTGGGAGTTTGTCTGGCCTGATCTTCATGCTGTTGAATGTGGGATGAGCTCGTTGCATCTTGCTCGCTCTAAAATTTCATTGCCCACTCCCACTGCATCTGCCATGTTGCCACCATGATAGTTCCTCTTTGGATTTGTGACCTAGTTGGCCGTTTTTCATCGTACACTTGATTGCTTGTTTAAAAAATGTTTTGATATACCTCTCCAACCACTATGTCGAGAAATGTTGATCGTGGGCATTTGAAAAATCGGGCATGCAATGCTTCCTCAACATAACAAGCATGATCGTGTACTTGTTCTTTGAGTTTTGTAAAACATTTTTTGTACATTCATTGTATAAGAATCTGCAAATGAAATCAAAATGCTATGCCCTATGTAGTCCCAAAGTTGACCAAGTTGCCACCATACTTGAACGAGACTTGAACCTTTAGTAGCACCCAGGTATGTCTAGCATGGGCACGTTAATGTCCTCGTCGTCTGTGGTTGGAGCGGCATGCTCCAAAATAGGTGAGTCCATCTCCCATCTACCACCAAAATGAGTGTCCCAACAGGAGCCCATCTTCCTATTATGCCACAGACGAATGTCATTGTGTGCTGCCAGAAGACGCTTGTCAACCACCTGTGGATTTTTGAGAAGGCTTAAGAAAAGTGGGAGTTGAATGGAATGATGTGGGGCTATGTGATGCAAGGGAGGTGGGTCCCTGTGATGGAAGGGGGTGGGTAGTTAAGAAGGGAGGGTAGAAGGAGGTGATGTTTGTGGAATGCTATGGACATATGGTCTAACATTTAATGACCTAGTAATTACTTGTGTCTAGCGGAAAATTAGCATGAACATAGTGAGCTTAAGACAATAGGGGGGGGGGGGGGGGGGGGATGTAGAAGCTTACCTCTTGGGTTTTGTCTGGAGTTGGATATTCTTGCCCTTCTCTTGTGTAGAGTCCTCGTGTGGTTGAGACTTCTTGCAATCCACCGTTTCCTCTTACAATCCACCCTTTGCTCTCCAACGGTGAGTGATGTAGTGCTCCACCAAAGATTGTGTGTGTGTGTGTGTGTGTGTGTGTGTGTGTGTGTGTGTGTGTGTGTGTGTGTGTGTGTGTGTGTGTGAGAGAGAGAGAGAGAGAGAGAGAGAGAGAAAGAGAGAGAGAGAGAGAGAGATAGAGAGAGAGAGAGAGAGAGGATAGAGGGAGGGTAGATCTTGAGAGGGAGATATGGAGATGGAGGGTGCAACGGTGACAATATTTGAAAATGCAGCATACCTTGCTCTAGTTCTTTTCTATGGGCACCAATGATTATCATGGATATTACCCCAAACATTATCGCATATATATACAGTGTTAATGAATATTCAACATTCAAAAAAGTATCCGATGTTGCATGCCTTTGCAACTCCCTCTCTATTTTTTCACCACCTTTAGTACTATATTAAATTTAATTTTAGCTTCTCTTTCTTTGCCTACTCATTGGATTTTTTAAATTATTTTTTTCATACTATTTTTTATTTTTTAAAGATTTTTCTCTTTTTCTACTCATTATATATTTTAAATTATTTCTTTAGTCATTTTTTCTATTGAAAATCTACCTGATACTAATCTATTCATTGTGCACTTTTTAGAGCACATTTGAGTTTAATAGATTCTTCAATTAACCTATCTCTATTTCACACGTGTGCAGAATGATTGGGATGATTCTGGCCCTCCAAACGGCCCCAAACACGAGCGATGATTAAAGGATAAACTACCTTGTTCTTGGGCCAAGTGCAAAAGGGCAGTCCCTTGCTTGAGGCGCATTGCATTGGAGCACGTGGAGAATCCCTTGAAAAAGCCCTTGAGTAGATGGGAGCGCCATCCCCCCATTGCTTGAGGATGTCCCCCTTGGTCTGTGTTCAGTGGTGGTAGCGAGGCATGCAAGGCTGAAATACAATGGCAGAGCTAGTGAGGGAAGGCATGGCACGAGGTGATTGTGGCACTAGCTCTACTTTGACAACTCCTCCACACACGTCTTAGAGGTACTTTGAGTTTGAGGATGATCACATGTTTGACATGGTGGATGAGTGTTGGCACATGAAGCCAATATGTGCAAGGAGGATTGTAGACCATGCACTCAACGGGCATAAGCTACTCGAGGACAGGTTGCTATCACGTGCCCAAACATCTCTTCACAATGGTGCACAATACTCGGTGCTTTGAGCATTTTTGGAAGTCCTCAATTTTAAGGAAAAATGTTGTTGGAGCAATGCAAGTGTAGATGCACTCCTTTGGTAAGTTCGATTGGTGGATTTTTGTAAATTACACTCTCTTCTTGGCCTCTCCTTGCATTTGTATTAACTATTTGTTTTTTTTTAGTTTGATGGGGAAAATGCTTCCTAAAGATCACCACATGCCTTTGGATTGTTGATGGGAAAAGTTGTATGTCACTACACTTGGCATGGAGTATGAGCACATCCATGCATGCATCAATGATTGCATACCATACCGCAATGAACATGCACATGCTACCTCCTATTGCCATGTGTGGAGAAGCATGGTACAAGACCCGGTGTGAGCAAGGCTCGCCTACTTAGCAAGGTATTGATGCATTTTCCACTTATCCCTTGGATTCACACATGTTTAAAAGCACGTCTACATTAGAACTTCTCTCATGGCGTGCCAACCACCGCTCAAATGATGGGATAATGTGTGTCCCTACCAATTCATTTGCATGGAGGCACACACTATGAAAATCTCAAAATGTTTATCGCGGACCTTTTACCACGTTTTGAGAGAGAGTCCAAAACGGGTTGGCCAAAGAAGAGAGATGGGGACGGGGTGGGAAGGGGCTTTTTTTTTATATCAAATAGTAACATGGTTATTACTGCTCATATTATCGTGTTTATTACCTCTATTATTACTGCAATGATATTTCCTCTTACTATTGAATGCCTCTTTAGTGTTTAAGTATTCAAATTTTGGTGTTTCCCTCTTTTTTTCTTGTGAATAAAAATTAAAGAAAATTATTTAAAACTTCAAAAAAAGAAAAAATTCGATATTAAAACATGAAACAATGGCTATGTGCATATGCCTCCATGTAAAACAAGCACCGTTAGAGATGAGAAGCCAAACATGGATGACATCTTCTATCGAAGCATGGGCACCACTTTCTCAAACTTTGCATGTGCCCATAGGAGCGTCCTTCACAACATCCATCCATCATGTTTTGGCTTGGCTCTCACAAACTGAGATAGCCAATTCATCCTGTTACAAAAAAACGTAGTAAAGTCTCTTCTATAAGTGGAACCCCTTGTCTTCTACCTACACCCTCCAAGCTTGTGGATGGCCTGCCTTGGGATGAACCAGAAAGCCGTTCATTAAACAAAGTGTCCACGCTTTGAAGGAAGCACTACAACACGTCGTGCAAATATTGATGCACGTAGCAATGCTAAAAGACTTGTTTTAAAAATGAAAACATCAGTGTAAGCATCGTTATCTATGTCAGCATCACATCATCCTATGCACACCAATTTTTGCATCTTCAAAATAAATGTTGCTTTAACCATCGATATTACGCACGTCTAAAAGCACGTTGGAATATCACGAATATTTTTGACACATTTTTCAACATTGATACCAAGACAATTTTTGACGTGTATATCAACACCTGAACCGACACTCAAACCTGCAAATTTTTTTTGGGCAGAGAGGGTTTGCAATTGATGTTGCATGTACTGTAGCACCAAGAACCAACCCTCTCTACCCAAAGGAAGAGTGTAAAGGAGTGTAAAAGCAACCACACTCCACCTACATTTTGGCACCAAAGATCGAGAAGTACAATTGGTACAGATCAACAAAATTATAAGCATAACAAAACCACAAAATCAAAATCATAAACATGACAAGATTCTAAAAGCATAACCATAACGTCGACTCCCAAACCATAAGCACAACGGTATGAATATTTTCTAACCATAACTAAAACATGACTTGAAAATTTTCAAGCCATAATTATACCATGACTTGGAAACAGTAATCATAACGATAAGAATATTCTCAAACCATAAATGTAACATGATTCAAAAATTGTTACCATATTCACAACATAATTGCAAAATCATAACCATAACCCAAGATCATATTGACAATATATTTACAAAAGCATACCCATAACCTGATTGCCAAACCATCACCAGAGATCATATCCACAACATAATTACCAAAAGCCATAACCATAACCTTATTGCAAAACCATAACGTACCAAAGAGCATATCCACGACATAATTACAAAAGCATAACCATAACCTGATTGCAAAACCATAACCATAAGATCGTATAATTATCAAGCCATAACCATAACCTAATTGCAAAACCATAACCAAAGATCATATCCACAACATGATTACAAAACCATAACCATAACCTGAATCCAAAACCATAACCAAGGAGCAATTGAAAGAATTCTGACCATAACATCAACCCAAAAGCATAATTGTAACCATAACTTGATTTCAACACAATAACCGTATCACATCGCAAGACCATAAGCATAAACATCTAGCAAAGAGCATACAAATCTTACCAAAGGCATAATTGTCACCATAACTTGATTTTAACACAATAACCATATCAGATCGCAAGACCATAAGCATAAACATCTAACAAAGAGCATACAAACCTAACCATAAGCATGAAACATCAAACTATATACAATGAATACAATTGCCAGGATGATCATAACTACAAAAAAGCATAGATGGAAGATGTCATCCTTATGGTAGTGCCTCCCAGTCGACAGCCTTGCCTTCGTCCTGAAGCTGTGTCAAAAGAGCCACAAGTCCATGCTTGTACCCGTACTTCTCCTCTTGGCATGTTGAAGGGTGCTTCATGGCAACTTCTTGAAAAATAAACAATGAACCATAAGATGAAATATTAAGATAGCATATACATATGCGAATATTTATAGCATACGCATAATACTTAAAAACTCATACCGAAGAGTGACGTAGCCTCCACTCCCAAGATGTGATTCTCCAGCAGACTCCAAACATGCTCTAGCTGCATGTCTCTACTGTTGAAATCTATTAAGATTGTATTGTGTCTCTCGTGCAATCCCCACCCACTCCTCTGCACCACCATACCGGCTTTGGACTATCGGCCTTGTACCTGTCTATGGTCTCTGATCAACTGTGTGACATCTTGGAAATCACCATGCTTAAGATCCAATCATTCAAGATTGGATCGTACCCCTCTATCGGCATGTACTCTCTCTGAATGGCATCAACAATGTACTTCTTGCTCTCATCATCCTAAGCATCCAAAACCTCCATTACAGAGTGGCTAGATTGAATTGTATAGAGTTGTTAAATCCTCTATCACATGGCCTTTTTGGTCCTATCCATGACAACAATCCCATCCCTGGTCTTGTACACCTTGATAGGATCATGCTCATGTGATCTTCAAGGTGTTCGTGGTGTACCTACTGGTGAACTATCTATTGAAGAGAGAGGTGGACACTCTCTAATGGTGTGGACACATCGATAGAGCCACTAGCACAACAACCACCACCTCCAAAATGATGCCTACCTCCTCTCAAAGAAGAACAAGTCGTTGATATAACTAGCACATTTGACAGAGCTGTAGGGCTGATCGGTGTAGGGGGCACACTCATCCTAGGTGTAGGGCCAGCTATACTCGATCTAGAGGGATCAGCTTCCCAAAGGGTTTGTGTGTAAGCAACCTGCTCCAGTGTAAACTGTGACAAAATGGCACCCATCTGCTTGGGTGATATGCTGGTTGGAGTAACTGGAAAACTAAAGCTAGGAGAATATGGTGGCCCCTCATCATCATCCATGACTACAAAACTTTAGTAGTTAACACGAATACAATATGTTAGCTCACATATCCATAAAAGAACAACTTAAGCAATGCAAATAACAAAAAAACAAAGCTGCAACACAAATCACTATATCTATCCAATGTTGTAGAATAATTAAAATTCGTTATAAGCGAGTGTTCAATACAAAAGAGTTCCTAACAAAATTCAATAGTCAATCTCTCATCTTCTATGAGAGATGACTCACCAAAGATATCTATATCAATCTGCACTTCAGCATCTTTGTCATCAAACTCCACTTCCACTTCGCTCTTCGCATCAAGCTACGTATCTGAGAGCTCATCTCTAGGTTCAAGCATCTGCTCACCACTAACCTCTAGCTCAAAATCCTCATTCTCCACATCCATCGGCCGTGCACTTTGGTCATGAAGCTCTTCGATCTCAACCTCCAATCCTTCACACACTCGTTTGCTCTGTGGAGAAACTTGAACAACAAAGAGGCAACGTGGTTTAGAAAAATCTTCTTCATCCTTTTTATCCCATAGTGGATTGATTGTGAACACTTGTTCACAATGCTGCGGAAGTACAAATGTATCCCAAGCATCTGTCCACACTCACCTAGAGTTCACTTGAATTGTTCCACTCTTATCTTTGCACACAGCTGCATTACGCCCACTAGTGATAACTTTGAACCATTTGACATCAAATATAAATCTACCAAACTTTTTAAAACTAGTCTTCAGGATGTCTTCGATGTGGCCATAGTATTCAAGTTGGTCAGTCTGTGTTTTCTCATCTCGTGCACAACTCTGACTTTTGGACAAAGCTTACTCTAACCCCACTATCCCTTTGTTTGTCTATCCATTGCACTCTAAAGTGTCTCCCATGTGACCACAAAGCTCCATATTTGTGATACTACAAGCAGGTAAATACAACAATATTACTAAAGAAATGTGGTGATTATATGGACGTACAAAAAGAATATGTGAAAATATTTACATGCCAGTCGCAACCCCTTGACATCTCCTCTTCTTCTTTAATAATCAACTCCCCGTTCATTTTTGCCTCTGAGATTGTTGCATCTAGCCATCAGCCAATAGGAAAATTTAGACATTTGTGAAGATGATCACAAAAAGAAAGGTTTCTAGTGCAACATAATAACATTGAAAGATGTTAAAGTCGACCACAACTTTCAAGAGGATACAGAACAAATGGATCTCAAAGAATGTTCCTCTTCGCCAAGGATTTTACACAGGGTATACAAAGATTTGGCTACCAGTCAACCACAAGACAATTGCAACTACACCAAACCTGCATGAAGATCTCAAGAAATCAACAAGACCGAAAGCTCAACAAAGTCAACAATGGAGATACAAAGGTCATCAAGAGATTTGGATTCCTAAGTCTTCCAATGCTCCGAGTCAAAAGCCAGATTCCGACATTGAACAGAGGTCTACAACAACATCAAAGACACCTATCAACAGGCCTAATTGGAGAATCAAATAGATAATTGAGTTTTAACAGTCAAAGAAGGATGACCCAACCAACGCGAATGCAGATTCAAAAATGATAAAATAGGTATGGCAAAAGAAACCTTCAATGCCAACTTGGTCCTTCAATAATCCTCTTTTTGAGGATTCAAGCTTACTTTTACCTGAAGAAATTTTTGTAGTAAGCACAAGAATGTAAAAAGTCAAATCGCCAGGGTGCAAAAAAAAAATCTTTGGCATAGTCAGAGTCCGGCTGCTGAGCCATAAAATGAGCAAAGCATTAGACCCAAAGCTTCAAGTCATATTAAACTCTGTGCTAAGAGTGGTAGTTATTAGGCTTATGCTCAAGCTGAAAGAGTCGAGCATATCTAAGTCGTGTCGCTCATGCTGGATGAGATGAGCATAAGAGTCGAAGTCTATTAACTTACAATTGGTGGAGTGTCGTAGAGTCCAACACTCACTCACAGTGCAGAGTAAGATGAGAGCACATATCCTCGTCAACGAAAACCACTCTTAAAGGGGTGCCATCTTGCAAAGCCATGTCATATGATTTTATAGCTACACCAACTTTCTGAAGAACCCCTCAAAGTCTTACTGGCACAGCATATTGTTTTCTATGCATTTCTGTATATGCATAAATAGGATGTCCCATCATTGGACATATGCATTAGACACTCTTTTTTGCTTCCACCTATGAACCTTGAGTGGACTACAACAGGTAAACCAATGTTCCATCATGCTACCCTTTCATATTTGCTACCTTTTTAATTCCATATCTATCAGCAAATAATCCCTTGAGTACTTTATTAATATTTTCCATGCTAATAAGTACTCCAATAATGCGTGTTTACCAAAGGCACTTTTTTCCCACAGGGTTTTTTCCCTTTGGTCATCCAGGTATTAGACCCTAATTTAGGATCTCATCATTCTATTTCCCTTGTACATACTTTTCATAAATAAACAGCAACCTCATCATGATGCTATTACAACGGAAAAATGCAACATCATCTCTCAAAATTGACTACTCGGATAAATGAATATGTTGCAGCAAATTGAACCTCATCAAAAAATCCAACAACAAAATGAAGATCAGCCCATCAACAACCAATCAAAACCTTCCACAGCCTCTAAGGACATTTTTCAACAGTGCATGGGGACGGGCACTAAAATAGGAAGGGGGAATGTTAACTGAGTCAACGTCAGTTAACAGAAGTTGCTAAAGATCGAAGACGTACGGATGCACATCGAGGATGAATGCAAAGAAGCAGTAAAGATTGGAGTTATACATTTTCCACGTTTTTCCAAAATGGTCACGTATTGTAAATTCCCAATTTATTTCAAGCCATTGTAATATTTTAATGTGTTACGGGCTCAATGGGAGTTCCAACTTGTAAAGAATAGGTCACTTACTGTGCCTAGGTTGCAGATTCAGTAAGTGGTGAGCCCTAAAGGCCTTGGGCGCCCGAACATTGCATATTTTTAACCTAGGTATATAAAGCAGTGTGTAAAAGAAATTAGGGTTCTCAAATCATTTGTTGAGAGCACTCTTTGGTGAGAGCTCTTAAGGTGTGTGGCTATGGAGTCCTTGAGCTTCTCCTTACTCATGAGACTTGATTAACACTAATCAATGATTCATTCTCTCTCACTATGCCTCTCTCATGCTTCTTATGATTGCCTATGATGCTTCGATTAGCTAGATCTACACTAATTAGTGGTTAATCTCTCTCTAATCTTGTGTGATTACCCTCTTTTGTTTGTGTGTGCATGTAGGTTTGATTGGAGTGTGGTGCTCGATAGATCTATGTGTGTGCGCTTGCGATTAGTGTGTTGCATGATAGGATTAGTGTTGTGTGCATCTTACAATCGTAGTGTGTGCGATTGGGTTGACTAGAGGTGAAGAGAAGTGGATAAGGAGATTGCCCTTCATTGCAGCTTCGCTCCTCCATAGGCCGAGAAGCTCACCTCGTAGAGTTAACCATTCGTGTTGCCACGATTAGCTCACTAACCTTGTGAGTGTTTCCATGCCCTAGCTGGGTAGCTCATCCCTCCGGATTAATAATTTTGTTGATCATTAGAGCTATTGCAACGATGGAACCCCCAATAGGAGAAGTGTGCGATGGTCTTCTCCGGCCCGCCGTCTTCGTAGACCCATCTCCGTCGAGGTGGCAGGAGACTCACTTCTTTCTCATTCTTTTGGTGGGGACTCTTGAGTTCTCCTTTGGGAAGGAGATGCATCATCAAGTAGTAGATTTTTGTGCCCTTTGTACGATCCTCTTCTTCTTCCTGAATCGGAGAGAGGCCTCTTTTGGAAGTCTCACAAGGAGGCTTCCTAGGTACTCTCTCTTCATGGTGGGGAGTTTGGAGAATCCCATGAGCACGAAGCTGTCGTTGCACTTCACTTTGGAGGGATGGATTTCCTATAGCTTGTTGAAGCCTAGAAACAAGGTAGTTAACAAGCATAGGGGCATCATTAGTAGCTTGCTCATTAGCAAAATCAAAGCTATCAACATTAATGTCACTCTCTTTACTATAGTCAACCATTCTAACAATTTTTAGGTGTACTTTGGCACTTCAAGTCCTAATTGCTACTCCTCTTTACCCCTTTAGAAAAGCACTCAAGCTCCTGTACCCATGGCTTGAATATCATTAATTGCAAGGAATAGAAGAGAGGTCTTTCAACACCAAAACAGTACCGGCTCCTGTCAAGCTTCTAATAGCTCAATAGTGGTTAAGCCTTAGGCAAGCCCCGTAGGACTCCACTATTAAGACCATAGCTCTCGATGGTGATGCCCCGTTATCTACACGAAGCAGGCGCATTACAAGGTTGAAAATCCCTATTCT
The DNA here is from genome assembly GCF_014529385.1 of Adiantum capillus-veneris. Classification (NCBI taxonomy): domain Eukaryota; kingdom Viridiplantae; phylum Streptophyta; class Polypodiopsida; order Polypodiales; family Pteridaceae; genus Adiantum; species Adiantum capillus-veneris. Next base: position 45,313,858 of record NC_140937.1, read on the forward strand.
ACTTACTCAATTGAAATTAATAATATCAACCATTTATAGCTAGCTTGAGGATCTCCCTTCTTGAGCAAGAAAAGAGAAACCTTGTGCTATGATACCAATGTAACATTTAATGACCTAGTAACTTGTGTGTAGTGGAAAATAGCATAAACATAGGGAGCATTTCATTAGAATAGATTCCTAATGAGAATAGCAAGAGTGGTTGGATGGAGAGAGCAACAAAAAGCATAACACCTAGCTAGATAGGCATGAACAATACTTCAAAAGAGAGAGAAATTAAGCTATTGACAACAGTTGAGGACGGGATTTACATGGAGCCAGTCCCCCCTCCAAAAGGCTTTGTATTATAGGTTCCCCCATCAAGGGAGACATTTTACAATACAATACTTTCCTTCAATAACTTGTTGGTGCAATGAAGATGAAAGCTTCAAGCACCATGTGCACACTTATAAAACACAACATCAATTCCGCCACGGTCTCAGACCCAAAGCCAAGAGTTGTTGATGTAGGCTTCCCTTCTCACAAGCTTGGAGTAGATGATGAGCTTTCCATTAAAGCTTGAGAAGAGATAGACTTTCCTTGCTTCACACATGAGCTAGTGTGAGTGTGTGTGGAATAATGCCTCACAAATCAGCCCCCTCTCTCATCTTGGTCGACCCCTCTTGCTAATTCCTCTTGTTGGCTTCCCATTCGACCTCTCCAAGCTTAGCCAATAGGGATTAAGTGGTCAAATGAAGAGCCTTGTGACATGTGTCCCTCTTTCCCCTTTAGTGAGAGCTTAATTAATAAGATTAATTCTATTAAATCCCCATTGAACCTTTTCCCCTTCTGGCCAATAGGAATTGAGCTGCTTAATTCCTATTGGACCCCTTGGCAGGCTGTCCAATAATCATCCAGGAGACTTAATTTTCATGGGTTCTTTTTATAAAGTGTTTATAAAACAATTAGACTAAATTTACTCTAGCCTAATTCTCATTGGTCCACCTCTATGGTCATCCAATAGGATTTGAATACTCTTTGGGGGCAACTGGTGGGCTAGGAACCTGGCATGTGTCCATTATGCCCTTTGTGTAAAGGGGAGCCTTTGAGTGTGTGTGTGTGTGTGTGTGTGTTATCTCTCCTCTTTCTCTCTCTTCTCCTACCTTTAAGCATTAGGAGAAAGTTGGACTCACTTTTGGGCCTTTTAGCTCTAGAGAGAGAGTGGCACTCAACCAATGAGGACGAGGCTAACGTTACGTTGAGAATCGACATTTTGAAGCCAAGCTTTTTAGAAAAAAGGGAGAAATTTTTATTTTTGTTCATCAAATTGCACAATTTGACACTTTCAAGGCATAAATTTCATAAGTCGTACTAACTCTGTATCGACATATTTTAGAACTTTCATTGAAGACTCTATCTAGTATCTATGTTCCCGCCCAAATATGACTTTGAGTAACTCTACTTCCCTCTCAAAATTTCTTCCCTTTTTCATATTTGTGCTAACTTTTTTGTGTATTCTAGTGCACACCATGACTACTTCTCGAAGGCCTAGCACTACCATTGACTCTGTTAGCATTTTTAACAGTTATACTATAGATGATCAAGCATGGATACCATCTCGAATAACTATCGGAAGTTGGGTACTACTGCAAACTAGGAGGAAGAAGAGAAGGCAACGCAATGATTTTGTGGAGGCTTTCAAGGGACAAGCTAAAGAGTTTAAAGTGTGTGTAGAAAGCAAGCGGGTGAAAGAGGTCCTCATACAACATGCTTTCCAGCATGCAGACTTAAGGTTGCAAACATCTCCTCTAAGTTTTCCACGGCATCGACCCAATTGTAAGTTATTTTGAGCATCTCACTTAGTGCATGATTATATTCGAAGATTAAGTGGTGGATATCATCTTTGGTATGTTTCAAATATTTATCCATCGAATAGGACGGATTGGCAACCAGTTGAGAGCATAGTTGGGATTTTTTATGCTTTCCATGCATTTATTGGTGAGCAAATGTACCAAGGAAGACAACACAAGGAACTTGCAGATGGAATATTCTTTTATGATATGCCATATTTGGAACTGAGAACTTCCTTTGGTTGGGGTCATGTAGCTCCTTTATCACTTCCATCCTTTGACAGCAAGGATTGGTCTTTGCCAGCTTCGTAAACTAGTGAAAGCTTTAGGAATAGGTTGTTTCAGGATATACAAAAGTCCCTCAAGTATTCAATTGCCACAAAAATAGTTCGGCTCGCACTATTTATGCCTCTTGAAGTGTTTGTATATTTCTTCTTTGATGAGCAAATAAGAACTACTGCAACAATGTTCATTTATAAGTCTGAGAGCTGTTTTGACTTTTTAGATGATAATTGGGATAGGAAACAGTCACAGGGCAAAATCTGTATTTTGCAAAAGAAGTCCATAATTTGCAAGTCCCTCTGTTCTTGCCGCTGACGTGTAGCCCATTCCTCTACTACTGCGGCGTCCGCATAATATTAAATTATTGCTTCTTGCATATTTTGAACCTGCTCTTGAGTCTGATTGTAGCGCTGCCTCATTTTGTCAATGCAAGCCTATTTGAACTCCTCAGCTCTCGCCCTTCCTCTCTTGTACGTCTGTTTACCGAGATTATAATATGCTGGATGGCCATTACAAAAAAATGTCGCACATCGTTGGGGGTGTAGTTATGTAATCAAAGTTCCTGTAGAAGCGTGATAATGGGAAAGTAGGTAAAGATGTTGTTTCTTTTAATACAAACGTTACAGCAAACAAATAATGAAACAACACAATTACTTACGTTTGGTACATCCAAAATTTGACAGAGGAGCAAAAAGGCATTCAAACAAGTTCGCCAGCCCCACAGGTATAGTCATCAACATGCATGGGCACGATGACCCGTTTGTGCCGAATGGTAGTCCCCTAGATCATGTTCTAACAAAACATGCTCTACACAGCATACAAATTTTTTCACGGAACTACATACGTAACCACTTGAGTCAGTAACACATTACAAAGAGATACTACTTCCAAATGTACCCAGATGTGCCTTACGTTTTTACACGACCGTGAAACAACCTGCTTTGCCCGGAGTTTGCGTAGTAGACAATCTTATCTTCAAGGTCAAATAACAACAGACTCCAATGATCACTACACCAAAACCATCAAGTCTAAGGAGAAAGAAGATCCTAAATCCAACATGGTTTTTACAAGGCAAGAAGAAACTCACGATTGATTGTATGCAGTGACCAAAAAACACGCTAGATTAAAATTAACTGTGCTAAACCATCCCAACAGAGCCAAAAAGGAAACTTCGTTGTTCTGAAGCATAGGTGAGATCAGCGGATCTATTATGTATATTTTATTCTGAACATTAACGGGCAGAAGCGAGATAGCGTGCCTAACATGAATCAATGGCAGAGACTAGACTTAAGATATTTCAGCGGGCTGTCACTGCCACAAACCCATGAGTCAATACCGAGCGATTGGGACACCTATCAAATTCCATAAGCCACTGACTCGCTTAGTATTGACCCATGTCTTAGCGATAGCGAGCCATCTAATGAACCAAGCGTGACTTATAAAGAAAAGCTTGAGACATAACACATAGCAACGTTGACGACTACCACAAAGACATGGATCAATACCGAGCGAGTGGTATCACTATCCAGTTCCATAAGCCACTGAGTCGCTTGGTATTGACCCATGTCTTAACGGTAGTGAGTCATCTAATGAACCAAGAATGACTTATAAAGAAAAGCTTGAGACGTAACACATAGCAACGTTGACGACTACCGCTAAGACATGGGTCAATACCGAGCGAGTGGTATAACTATCCAATTCCATAACCCCCTGACTCGCTTGGTATTGACCCATGTCTTAGCAAAAGTGAGCCATTTAATAAACCAAGCGTGACTTATAAAGAGCTTGAGAAGTACCACATAGCAATGTTGACGACCGCATCCATTGTGTTGAAGTTGGAGAAATTGCGCATGCATAAGAAGTCTTGTTGATCAAGGTTGAAAATGCAGGCCTCCTCTGACCTTCCAGGCAGCAGTATCTGTGCATCCAAAGGCGCCGCACTGATTAGAACTTGCAACTCCTCTTCATTTTCTTTGTTGATTTTCTCTAAAATAATCAACTTCTCTGATAAAGGCTCCTCTTTGGATGGCCCTTGTGAAGCAGAGCCTTTCCCTCGCCTTTCTTGAGCTTTATCTGTGGCTACCTCATTCTCCTCCCTTAATGGCACAGGCTCCTCCCTTATTGGCACAGGCTCCTCCCTTACAGGCACAGGCTCCTGATCCTCCCTAGTTGGCTCCGGATCCTCCATGCCTTGCTCATTTTGCTTCATAACTGGTTTCTCCATAACTATTTCTGTTTCTTTAATGACCGCCTTAGGATCCACCCTGGCCTACTCATGCCCCTCATCCGCTGGCTCAGCGTGCCCATCTATGTCATTTCTCTCGACTCGTGATCGTGTCCTTCTGCTGTTTAATCTAGCCCTAGAAGGATATGTTTGTCGTGCACGAGGATGGAGAGGGGGTATGTTAAGAATATCCATGGTTCTACTATCCTGGATAGGTACTGGCTGAAGCAGCCCATTGTAGCGGAAGCGCAGCCTCCAAAGAGTGTCAAAATTCCATGACATGATAGTAACACGGTGTGCATGGGCAGCCAGGATATATCCATTGCTGAAGAATTCAACGAGGTAGTCTTCTGCAATTTCTTGCGGGCAAAGAAGTGCACTGCTCGCCCATCTCATGCCCACTCTCTAATGCTTGCAAATCTCTCGCACTACTCGCTGGAAAGGAAGACGTGGAATAGCCGGTTGCATGTGCCGTTCGATCCTTCGCAGCTCTTGCAGGAGACCTTTGTGCGCTTCATATCGGCATCTTCTTGCTTGAGCATTCAAAGAGTCACATGTTTCCCTTCTAGGCGTGGCCTTTGCATGAGGTATCTCTACAAATAGCATAACAAAAAACTACAAGTCATTTGTTGCACAAGGGACTTAAGATTTCTATGGTCAACAAGAAGCAAAGAAGTGTACCAAATACGGTTGTATTGCCTCTACTCACTTGGTACTGACCTCAGAAAAGTATAATAACAGACATCAATTATAAAGACGATGGTCAGTACCAAGCATATAGGTGCAAGGAACAAAGCTTGCCTTCCCTTATTTGCTTGGTACTGACCTCAGAAAAGTATAATAGCAAACATCATTAATAAAGATGATGGTCAGTACAAAGCGAACACGTGCAACGAACAAAGTTTGCCTTCCCTTATTAGCTTTGTACTGATCTCAGAAAAGTATAATAGCAAACATCATTAATAAAAACGATGGTCAGTACCATCAAGCAGGTGCAACGATGGTCAGTACCAAGCGAACAGGTGCAACGAACAGAGTTTGCCTTCCCTTATTCGCTTTGTACTGACCTCAGAAAAGTATAATAGCAAGCATCATTAATAAAGATGATGGTCAATACCAAGCGAACAGGTGCAACGAACAGAGTTTGCCTTCCCTTATTTGCTTTGTACTGACCTCAGAAAAGTATAATAGCAAACATCATTAATAAAGACGATGGTTAGTACCAAGCGAACAGGTGCAACGATGGTCAGTACCAAGCAAACAAGTGCAACGAATAGAGTTTGCCTTCCCTTATTCGCTTGGTGCTGACCTCACAAAATACAAGTGCACAAAAGTGTAGTAGCATAACTCTTCATTGTGTGTAGAGTTCTGCGTTACTAAAGCGCTGCAGCACAGGAGTAAGAGGAGGATGCACAAAAAGGAGGATCACTAGAGAGTAAGAGGAGATGCGCAAAAAGGGTTGGGAGCACAAAAGAGATGGTTTGCTTACTGTGTAGCGTCGACGGGGCTAGAGTTAAAACGCTGGGCAGTAGAGGATGCGAAAAGAGGCAGAAGAGTGCTCAAGCTTTTACTATTTTCTCACTGCATGAGCGCTCATCTAGGGCAAGAGTATAGTTAAAAATTTTGGCGGGGGTATTGCCTCTAAACTTAGAATGCTTACCTCGGCAAGGGTGACAACTTCTCTTATGCGAATGATTACACCCGAGATTGTGGTTGATAGATCGTATTGCATGGAAATCTGAGCTTGTTTATTACTCCCAAATTGGTTGTCCTTGTGAGCACAACCCACGTGCCTTTTTTGAGTGACCGTTTAGAGTCAGACGCCGATCGCCGTTGTAGTCACCATCTCCATCTCCAAGTAGAACAAACAGATCGTCCTTGCCTTCGCCTTTTTTGCGCTCTTCCCTTGGCCACCTCTCACGATCCTGCGTTGAGTGACCTCTATTGGTTTGAGTCTTTTGCTGCCGCATCGCCATCGCCCTTGCCTTCGCCTTTTTGTCCTCTTCCTCCTGGCCACCTTCTGGTTCTTGCTCTCAGCAACATGCGACATCACCATCCAACTCGGTTCCATTGGATATTGCAGAGACAGGTTCTCTCTCTCTCTCTCTCTCTCTCTCTCTCTCTCTCTCTCTCTCTCTCTCTCTCTCTCTCTCTCTCTCTTTGCCTATGTGTTGTTAACTGTGTGCGCACTGAAGCCACTGCGTTACGGGGTTAGGGCACAAGGGGAACAACACTCCAAGGGCCAACAGTGGTCATTAGGGTAAAATTAGAAGTCTCGCACTGCATGGTTGGAATAATCACTCCTTATGTGACCGTGCTTGAGTTGTTATTCAATGCTATGTTTGGGCATAGTGAGTGAGTAGGCCTATATATCTTTTATTGATAACATTAAATGCTCTGTTCTAATCCACCTGTTTTGAATGGACGTGGGTACAACATAAATTCAACTTGGGTCAGAACCAAGCGAATAGGGACCTTCGGAGATTCTTGGGGCCCTTATTCGCCTGGTTCTGACTCTAGTCACATCACCTATTATGACATTAGCCCATGGGATAGAACCAAGCGAATAGAGACCTTGAGGGATACTCCAGGCCCAATATTCGCTTGGTTATGACACCAAATACGTACCAATTTTGAATAGTAGTTTTGGCTTGCCTTTTCTTTTAGACATGGGAATCATAGTCCTGGAGACAGACGACGTGGGCGAGGATATAGAGCATTTACTAATAACATAAAATGCTCTGTTCCAATCCACCGGTTCCCAATGGACATGGGTACAGAGTATATTCAAATTGGGTCAAAACCAAGCGAATAGGGCCCTTTGGAGATTCGTGGGGCCCCTATTCGCCTGGTTCTGACTCAAGTCACGTCACCTATTATGACATTAGCACACAGGACAAAACCAAGTGAATAGTATAGTCCAAGCTCAATATTCGCTTGGTTATGACACCAAATACAGACCAATTTTGAATAGTAGTTTTGGCTTGCTTTTTATTTCAGTCATGGGGATCATAGTCCTGAAGACAGACGATGTGGGCGAGGATACATGTGAAGAAAAACTTTTCACGTTCTTATACAACACTTGTGCTCATCACCGTGCACCAGAACTATCAGGAATGTTTAATGTAGATTTTTCTATACAGAGGATCATAGATTGCTCATTTGAGTTCCTACAAACCCATTTGCAACAGTATGAGGCAGTCATTTGTGAAAATTCCATGACAATTGATGGCATGAGATATGTGCGCCCAGTCCACCTTGACCCTGACAAGAGTGCGGCAAGGAGACTGAATCGATCTCTAGAAAAGTGTCCCTTCAATGTACTACTTGTACAAGACAGGTGTATGAAGCACTTAAAAAAGTGTCGCTTAGTGGAATTCTACACGGGTTTGTCTGTTACTTGTACTTGCAAATGGATGGTGAGTCAGAGACTTCCCCATCAACAACTTTTGGTAGTTGTCCATTGGCGGTGGAGAAAGAGGTAGAGGATGTGGAGGTGGAGTTTGACCCAGAAGAAGAGCGGGTAGAGGTATTAAAGGAAACATTTGATGCGGGCTTAACTCTTGCTTCTCTTGCGGATGCAGCATTAGGTTGCAAGCAAGAAAGCCCAAATAAGGAAGTGACTTTGCCTCTGAATTGCACTCCCAGCTTTGCTATGGTGGGCGACACCCACTACATCCTGCTCACAGATATCATGCATGAGCTGAATATACCGGAGGACCACTGCCTAGCTGCAATTGTAAATTTTTGTGAGGAAGACATGGGATTTGTGGATGATGATGGAGTGGACCGACATCTTATTGCTGACACAACTGTTCACTACTCACAGTTCACTTCAGGGTGGCAACTGATCAAAGATACATTCAATGAAGCGAAGTCCGGAGAGCCCAATTTGCCAACAAATGAGCAGTTTCAATTGACAACAAAACGACTTGGCTTGGAAAACATGGGTAGGCTCGTGGCACTCAGAGCTCAGACAATGAATAGTCAGTCTATTCACTTGTGGGGAAGGTCGATGCTGGAAATGGATGAGAATCAGATGGTTATTTTTAAAGGCATTCAGATGGTATTGGAGATGGCCCAGTGATAAAATATCATGATCAATTTTTTTGTTGATAGGTGCTAGTGTATGACGATAGTTTTCTTAGAAGAGCGGGAGGCTCACGACAAGGGCTTGTCAATGGAGTACAAGGCAAGGATGCAGCGTTGTCTCACTACATCGGGCGTTTCAACCACAAAAAGGTTTGTAGAAACAATTCAAGTACTTGGCAATTGTACTCATCTCACTTACGGCCCATAAATGTTTTACTGTTGTTTTGTAGATCATAATATACCACAAGGAATACTCCGAGGACAATGCAAAGTTCCCACTGTTTGCAATGAAAGTTATTACAAGATTGTGTGGTGGGCACCCTCTCCCACTAAACGCAGAAAGACTAATTTTGATTGAGAAACAGTTTGCTCTACGTGTCTTTGGCATTGGGTATGGGTGCCAAGCACTCAGAGCCCCCTATTTCATGTCCTACACAGCTGAGGCTCTGGCTGCAGGGATTGAAGACCCGGAGAGCTTAGATCCATACAACAAGCAGCTGTTTTTGAGGGAAAGAAGACGCCTGATGCCCATGTGGATGCTGCCATCAACAGAGGAACGAGCTCGTCTACAGAGCTTGCACATCAAAGAGGTACAAAGTGAGGAAGAAGGAGGTGCATCAAAGAGGATAAAAACGATGGGCTTAGGTCCATCTTCTCCCGCTCCTAACTCGCGACTGTTGCCACCTCGCATGGTGCTCCCCCACATTTGAATTTCCCCAAGCCATCTGTTTCTTCTCTTTGCGGATGTGTTGTAAAGATCGTGTAATTTTTGAACTCTTAAGAAGCTCCTTCTGCCTTGCTCTATGAATTAGTCGTCTATAAGTCCATTGGTGTAACTCTAATAGGCTATTGGCCTTATCCTTTCCTCCCCCATGTCTAGTGTGCTTAAAGTAACCTGTTCTTTCCATGTAGTGGGTTTTTTCCATGCCTTGTGTGGACCATATTGATAGTGAGTCGTACATCTTGGCAAAATATGGACCATGGTTGAATAGTATGTGTTGCATTGAAATAAAACAAAATGGTGAGTAGAGTACAATTAAAAATTTTGTTTTGTATACGTAGAATGCTAACCGACCATGTAATGTGTGATATGTTGCCCACCCCACCCCGTAAGGTAAGCCTTCTTCCAATCCAGCAAGCCTGCTTGAAATGATGCGAGCTTACTTTGGTCCCAAGAATGCTGCTCAACGTAGTGGAAAATTTTATATAGTGATTTCCACACGTTCGCCTTGTGATTTTGAATTGCCTCACCACCAACATTGTCTTTAACAACTTTATGTAATTTTTTCCATTTGTTGAACAAGTTTCTCCTCTCTTCTCTATCTGAATCTTTGAGGCTAAACCCAAGAAACCTTTTGGCCTTCACGCCGCCTATCGATGCTTTCCTAGGTACCTTGTAACGACTTTGAGACATCTTAGGGTCCTCTTCAATTTTAACATTGCCTCCATGCAAACCAATATCTGAGAGCACTCTCTCTAATGCTTTGATCGCTCTTTTCGACTCACTCTCTGGCTTTAATGTCCATGCAAAACATATGTACAAATGAACCACCTTTTCAATTATTCGACAGAGTGCATGAAGTGTACAAACGTGAACTCTACTTAGAGGAATATCAAGCACTGGCCTAAAAGTTTTATCTTGAAGATGTCTGTTGGGAGCTCTATTCCATTGCACACTCTCAAGAGATTGTGCATCAACCATGCAATATAAACATGGATTTGCCACAGCTACTCCGTGTATTATGTTGTACATACACTTAAGAGTCTTTAAGTCACCTGCCATATGCCATTCCACTGTATAGTCACCAAATCCTTCCACTGAAAGAACAACTCCGTTTCTTTGTTCACTGATGATAGAAGGAATTTGGGTTTGACTAAAAACCCAATCGAGGATTTCAAAATCTTCCTTAATAACCTCCAATGAAAAGCGAAAACAGAAAATCAACAACCAAATAATCAATATTTTTGTTATATAGAGTGAACTAAGTATACCTGAAATGATCCTAGAGTTAGAATGTTGTTTTCGGATTGCACACTGAAGTATTGTGGATCCTCTTTCGTTATTGATGGATCCATAGCTCTATTCATGAGGGTAATGGTGACTCTCTCCAGCTTCTTGTTCTTCAGGACCTCACACTTGTCGAGCTTCAAAACAAACCCGAGAAACCCATGGCACTCCTCTTGATTGATTTCAAAGAAGTGAACTGCATACCTTTGCAATGCTTCAAGATCAACGAAGAGGTTGTTGTGCTCATTAAACTGTACCTCTCTACTGCCCTTGCCTAAGAACGTTGCTTCAATATGGAATGGTGACCCAAGTTTCTCAAACACCTCATTGTTTATGTGTCGGCGAGCAGCCTTTACATGTGATGGCTTTGGCAGCAATGATCCTCTCTGTAGTTTATTTTGAGACTTTTTAGCTAATGCTTTGAAGAGTGCCCGGTATCTCATCTGCGAGATGCCACTCTCATCAAGTATTGCTTGCACTTCCATTGGTTCCAACTAATTCTCGTTCATGAAGGAGGTAAGGAGCCTCCCTTTCAATTTACAATTTTTTTTTTCTAAATTATCATTTTTTCAACTACTTCTTTTGGAACTAGATGGCTATAATACATTCCGGCATTGAAGCCTACACCATTTGAGTTTGGATGCAGTAAAGACCTGCCAAAAAAGCACCATGCGTTATGATCATGTATAGAAAGTGTATCCGTTTCTTAGTGAAGCACATTGAAGATACAAAAGCAGGAAAAAACTTCGAGTTACCTTAAAGCTCGTATTCGTTTTTTCAGGCCACCACTACCAATCTTCATGTCCTCAATGTTGCACAGATCTCGTTTTCGTTTCCGACTACCAAGCACTGTGTCTTTCTCTCGCAAACTTGTGATCTTCTTCTCAAGGCTTTAGATTGTCTCTTTGTTTGATGAAATCTTCTGAGAGCATGCTTCATTAAGTTTCTTCAGCTGCATGTTCTCCATCGCCAGAAGGTTTCTTTGCCTGTCTGCATTCAATCCTCTCATTTCCAAATGTTCGGTGTATCCCAATAGCCCATCCTTGCCATCGCCTGTGAAATGTAAGAGGTTAGTGATATTAGCAAATGGAGGTGGCACATTTGTTGTAGGATCCTTTGGATAAATAGATCCATCGGTCCACAAATCCAAATGATGTTCCTTATTTGTCCTTCTAAGTTCTTTCTTCATTGAGATAAGAAAGACTCCCTCCTACGTTTCTCCAACGGTGCGTACCTTGCAATACATCAACATGAAGATGATGCGTATTCTTTCTTTGGGCAAGTGTTGAAGATGAAGGGGTTGAGGATTGGAAGTTCAAATTGGTCTTTTCATTAGAAAAAGAAGTGTTCTCCATTCCTAGAGTTGATAGAGAAATAGACAGACACTCCAAACTCATGAAATATCTTAGGTTTTGGGAGGAAAGGCCATATTCTCGTGTTTAGAGTTGATAGCGTTCGTGTGGCTTATGTTTCTGGAGGGAACGCTTGTAAGTTGGCATTTCAAATCATTAGTCATACCGTTAGTTGGATTCCTGACAAGAGAATGAAGGATAATGATAAAGACAGCGGCTACCTACCAAAGAATGTCATTTTTGGCTTTTTGTTGGCACAAAAAAGTGTCACATAAAATGCACAATTTAACATTTTCATTTTCTCTCTCTAAGCTGACGTGGAACTTCTTACATGGCCCAAAAGTGAATCCAACTTTCTCCTAATGGCTCGCCCCCTCCCATGTAGGGATCTAGAAAGACTTTGTGTACACTTACAAAGCATTCAATTTCCTTAAACTTGACCATTTGGACTTACCCTTTGAAATTTGGAACCTTAGCATTTTGGAAGTCTTAATGGGTTGAACCTTAGGTCTTTGAGGCCCATTGCTTGCACATTGCTCTTTTGCAGATGATCCCCCTTTGGATCCCTACTGTGACCAGTCTGCTAGCCTTACCAATAATCTAGCTTTTTCTCCCCTGGTACTTCCCCATATTAAATGATCAATTTAACGTGAGAAAATAATTTAGGAGAATTAGATATTAGTTATTATGACTGTGTGTGTGTGTGTGTGTGTGTGTGTGTGTGTGTGTGTGAGAGAGAGAGAGAGAGAGAGAGAGAGAGAGAGAGAGAGAGAGAGAGAGCACACAAGCCACCCTTCACTTTGCATGTATGTGGTTGTTGAGGGCCTTATGAGATGATATGTGGCCTATGAGCTGATGATGATGATGAGAGAGAGAGAGAGAGAGAGATAAGGATCACCACTAAGTGTTTTTTGTGGGTTTCCTCAACTTTGTGTGTGTGTGTGTGTGTTGAGGATTTTGAAAAACTTGCAGTGTACTGACAACCAATGAGCGGATGATGATAGGAAGATAGATAGATAGAGAGAGCTAGTGAAGGAGAACCACTACCTCCTTATTGCATGGTCTTTCCAAAGACGACAAAAAGATGCGGCTATGATAGCGCGTGAGTACTTGCATGCACCTGAAAAGGTGTGGTTGCCCATGCAATCTGCACCAACTTCAATAGTTTATGGTCAGAATATTGTGGGAGGGTGCATGCACCAACTACAATAGTGGATGATCTTGTTAGCACCCTGTAAGGTTCACCATACGTAGCCCATAGGCTCTTGGTTGTTAGTGATGTTCAATTGAGTTGGTGGTCCATAAAATCTATCTTGTGATGCTACTAGTGGAGGTCAGATTGGGGATAGTGAAGGGTGGCTAGTCACTCAGAAAAACTCTTGCAACTTGTATACCCCAATTTTTATTTTTGTTTTGTGGTCCCTTGGGGATTGTTTCCCATGCTGGATCCTCTTCTTCTTCTATTTCTTCTCCTTCCTCTCACGACCTACAGAGTCTCTTTGGGGTTGTTTCCTACTAGTTGAATTTATATTGCCAGCATGTGTTTGAGTTGTAATAATGACTCAAGTGTGGAAGATTGGGTATCTCAATTCACTCTTGAGAGGGGGTCTTGATTATAGGATTCATCAGATACAACATCGAGGACTCTTGGGAACATTTCTTACTATCTTTAAAAAATTTCTTCTTCTCCTACATGTACTACAATAGAAATTGATCTATTCCCCCCCTTTTTTTTCTTCTATGAAGACCTGTACTCACATGTAAGATATGATTCTCTTGATTCTTTTTCTTAAGATTAAAATTCTCTTACAATGTCAAAAAATTTATCTTCTTCCATCTTTTCCTATATGCATTCTCTTTGGGTCACTTCCTACAACAAGAGGAAGAGAAAGAAGGAAAATTTGTTTCTACTTCCCCTTTCTCCTGCGTATTCTCTAATTCAAAACACATTTAGGATCTCCTAATGGATCTACCCTATTGTAAGTGCTAACATCTCAAAACACAAGGGCGATTAGCATGAAATAGATAAATAGAAAGGCTTAGCTAAGGAGTGCTACAAAATACACAAAAATAATTACTATGCACAAGAAAATGAGACATTCGTATCTTCGATAGCGACCACGTGATGTGTGTGTGTGTGTGTGTGTGTGTGTGTGTGTGTGTGAGAGAGAGAGAGAGAGAGAGAGAGAGAGAGAGAGAGAGAGAGAGAGAGAGAGAGAGAGAGAGAGAGAGAGAACAAGAACATGCACACCTCCTAGAGCGGAGTGTTAGGCATGCATGCGAGCTGAGGTAAGAGGGGAGAAGAAGAGATACACGAGGCTCTAGTTATAATCTTCCCCTATACAAGAGTGAGCATTTCCCTTTGCACGTATTTATTTATGGATTTTAGTCAATGCTAAAAAAATGATTACAATCATCCACCTACACATAAAATATCTATTGCTTGTAAAGAACTAAGTTAACTAACAAAATATCCATATGCTATCTTCCAATTGCATAAGTCATAAAATAGATGTGCTTGCTACCTGTATACAAAAAATAAGAATCATGATGATGAAATACCATGACATAAAGAGAGTTTTCATCCTTGAAAACATCAATGAAAAATCTGTTCCTAAAAGCAACAATGTCTTACCAATGGTTGGTTTGACAATCTTCTCGTGGCAAAAATTGAATACTTGTACAGTTGTGAAACTGTTCTAAAAGCTTGAAAGAGACTATCTTTTTGGCCAAAAAAAATCTATAGTGAATCTCAAACTAGATGCCTTAATGGAACAAAAATTATAGCTCCTACTCATGAGAAATTCCTTCTGGGAACCTAAAATGCTTACATACTAGTGTAGATTAGTCAAGGGTTAGAAGTTTGACTCACCTATGTCACATAAAATGGTTTTAGCGCTTTGTGTCTAAAGCCATGATACATTCCATATGTGGAGTAAAGGTGCAATTCCCTTGAAATGAAGAAGAGTCTTAATTGAGCGATTGAACTGAACTTAATGAGATCCTCAACTTCTAAACTCCACAATTTGATGGATGTTACACTGTGCTCAATCACACCTATACAATATTTGAACCTACATCCCTATTCTTTAAAAAGAATTATACCTACATGGCTGGTACCATTATAAGTTGAGTATCCAAAATGTGATCCTACAGATGATCAAAGCTAACTCAAATTGCACACTCATACTATTGTGATGTAGTGAGAATTTATCTTGGTATAAATTTTGACCAAGGAGTTACAGTGATAAGTTCGGTTGTACCGCCTCATGGAGGTAAAGGTAAAATCGCTTAGAGAAGGATACATCAGATAGAATTTCTGATGATGAAAATTGAAAGTACTTGTTGTGTTGCCTTTGACAGGATTTTGCTCATAGGCAGCTAGCTCAAACAAACTTGGCATCCCATACCACCAAAGTTGAATAAGCACTTGGTTTGAAATCCAGCTAGTTCAGGCATTTGTGGTGACCATCGACACCAAAATTGCATAAAAGGTGGATCGGTCAAATTCATTCATGATAATTTGATAGTTGTAATTCAAAGTACCTTAGTCCAAGACTGTCATGAAAATGTCTTGATATGTGAAACTTGTTGGTGGAACTCTTGGGAAAAACTCTCATCCCAATCAAAACATAATGAACTTGTGTCTGCAACACCCTTAAAGAAATGTCTCTCTAGCAAAAGTACTACATCGTAATTTCTTGTAGACATAACATACGATGAACATGTGTGTGAGTCGTACTTATCAAAACATGTTGAAAACTCTGTAAAGATGAAACCCAATAGAAGTAATCATAATTGCTTGATTGAATGTTGAATCCCACCATACCATTTAAGAGATTGTCATTCGAACAACCTCCCTCTCTTTGTGTAACATTGGAAACTGATTTTGGTTGTGCTTGATCTTGTGAAGTTGAACCTCATCAAGCCTCAAGTACGAAACTAATCCGGCTGAAAACACTCGAGATTCAATCAGAATGCACTTTGCTATCATAAATATGGATCTGATAGTGCTTCGAACACATCATAAACACTACTCAATGCACAACCTTGCCGAACACTACCGTGGCATGTCGACTTGCCACTTTTTATACTAATGTGTGGTTAGCTCGGACATAAAACACAATCTTTTTTTCAACTTTAGTTCCATCAGAGTTGGGCATCATTTTGGCCATCCTAGCCATTACTTCTACCATCAGATCTAGTATTATGACAAGCTATGTTTTTGATAGCCAAAACAAAAAGTATTATGACTACAATACTTGCTACTTTTCCTTGGTGAGATCCAAGGATAGCGTCGAATGAGGGATTAGGTCATAAGCCAAACTCACAATCCCTGTACAAGCTATGCACATAAAATCAACAAATTAGTGAAGTAAGTTGCATAAATAATTGGTGAATTCCTTCCCTTGTCGACCCTTGGGTCGTGCCTTAAAGTCGTCTTTACCTTGTATACTTATCGTGGAACTCCCCTCTTATTATTCGAAGGGGAGGGGTGCCTTGGTGGGAGTGGCCCCTTGGGGTGGCCAAAGATGCAACCTTTGGGCGCCCAAGCCACAAAACAAATATGAATAGGGGGCCAAATTACAGAGCAACAATAAAAGAAGATAGATGAATCGAAGAAGAAGATGACCTTGCTATGGTCAATAGAGGGGAAACCAGAGAGCCAAACACAGAGACAAACCTTGCTCCTGCTCTTCCAGAATAGTAGCCCTTATATATTGTTCCCATGGTTGTAGGCTGGGACCTCAATCGTGCCACATGTATATGACTCTGAATAATCTATTTATTTGAGTGAATTTCCTCTTATAGAGCCTTTTGGCCTCTATATTTAGGAGACCACTATACATGGAATGCTCTTCTAGAATAGTAGCCTTATCCACCCTTCCCATAGTTGTAGGCTAGGAGCCGAGTCTTGCCACGTGTGTATGGCTTTGACCAATTTATTATTTGAGTGAGTTTGTTGCCATGGGTAGCAATGTTGTTTGCAGTGATAGTAATTGGGGGCACAATGGTACAAGGATGTCGGTCCAATTACAAGGAAGAAAAGGGGAAACCCATGGCCTTATGTTGAGGTAGCTAAGTGTTGTTTCGAAAGTGTAGCGTGGCATCAAATGGATTGTTAGTAACATGAGAGTTGTAAGTAGCAAAGTGTGCATGGAGAAGGAAAATTGTTTATGAACGTGCTTGAGCAAGGGGTTAGAATCAAGGCAGCTCGTCAATCATTAGCTTCAATGAAGAGGACAAAATGAAATATCCATTTTAGAATTTAAGAGCTACTCCAAGATTTGCTACGTAGTTTTGAATATCATCTCTGCCATAGGTGTTAGGCCCCCACTCATAGAGTGCTGGGTAAGGTGAAAGGTTCAAATCCGTTATATGTGTACTCATGGCACGGTCTCCCTCTCATTGAAAATTAAGCATCAACCAATATGGATGGTATTGTACTACCGAAGGTTAACCTTAATGTTTTCTGAGGAACAACAGTGAATGCCGCGTGGCAGTGGGCGCCAGTTACTCTCTCCTTGTTCGAGCCTCATTCCCTTTCCGGTCTGCACTCTCTCTCTCTCTCTCTCTCTCTCCCCGGTGGTTTGTAGTTGTTTTTGTACAGAGCCATGGTAGGAGAGGTTGCGCATGGTGGGTCATAGCAAGAGATAATGGGAGTTGAAAGGAGAGAAAGTGGGTAATTTAGAGAAGAGAAGTGGAAAAGGTAGGGACGAAAAATAAACTTCCCCATAGGTAACGGAAGTGGAGCAGCTTTGATGATCCTGGCAGGAGAAAGGATGATGCTTTGAGAATCTTATATCAGAGCAATGCCTTCCAAAGCTTCGGGAGCATTGCCTTATAAATGGGTTATCCTCTTGTGTTCTGCAAGTTTTTGCGTTGGCCTCTTCTTCACTAACAGGTCAGTCTCCCTGGCCTTACTTGCCCATGTGTGTATAATATGTGTCATCAATTCAAGCTCTATGCATGCACATGTCTGAATTACCTTAGTTTTTGTTGTGTTTGGGAATGAGACAGAATGTGGATTCTTTCAGAGAATCAGGGTCTCCCACAGCTCAATGAAGGACAAAGCATACGTGTTGAATGCAATGATGATCTTGTGAGTTCTTCTCAATTTACACTGATCTTACTCTTGTCTGTTGGTTTTGGACTCATGAAGGCCGTCTTTTCAGAAGATCAAAAAGAGGGTCAGGAGCTCAAGTGATGAGAGAACATACATTGGGTCAGTTCTACATGGCTAGATGATGTTATTCAGTTATACTACATTATCAACATGCGGCTAATTGGTTCATATCTGCTCGTCTTCCAGTTCAAGAGCATCCAAGTTTCACCGTGATGCCGTTGAAGATGTTCAACCCGATTTGTCAGATTCCGCATCATTCAAAGATAGCATAAAGGCTAATGCTTCAGATGTTCGCCAAAAAGCTTTTGTTGTGATTGGTATCAATACAGCATTCAGCAGTCGGAAACGTAGGGACTCTGTGCGAGAAACATGGATGCCTAAAGGTCGGTGTATGATCATATGTTTTGTGCCCTAAAAAATATGTGAATTGCTGAAAACCTTTCTTTTAGTAGGCATCGAGGATTTTGGTTTTATTCACTGTTTGTAATGCAGGTGATAGGTTGAAACAGTTGGAGGAAGAGAAAGGGATTGTTATTCGATTTGTTATTGGACATAGGTTACTGCTTAATCAAAGCTTTGATTTTTGGGGTCTAATTTTGCTAACAAACTGTGCATATATTCTTGCGTCATGAGTGTATGCCACCTTGTTGCATGAAAAATGCGAACTGGTTTTCCTCTCAAGCACATCTCTTGTGGGTTTACAGTGCAACAGCTGGGGGAATTCTTGATCGGGCTATTGAAGCAGAAAGCAATCAACATCGGGATATTCTTCGTCTGGTAAGCTTCACCTGACACCTGAACGTTTCTGCTTGCTATCATGACCATCAATAAGGTTCCACTTTTTTTCTTGATTGAATTTTTCGTGTATATTATGCAGGGGCATGTTGAAGGCTATCACGAATTATCAGCCAAGACAAAACTTTACTTTGCTACGGCTGTGTCAATATGGGACGCTGCCTTCTATGTTAAGGTTGATGATGACGTGCACGTCAATCTTGGTAAGCAATGAATTTTGACATGATGTTTTTGGGCAGCACATTTTGTTAGGTGAAAGTATTGGCTTACTGCATATGCTTATGCATTTGTAGGGGCTTTGTGCACAATACTTGTCAAATTGCGAACTAATCCTCGAGTCTACATAGGATGCATGAAGTCGGGCCCTGTCCTTGCTCAAAAGTGAGTTCGTCTAAGATTACGCCTTCTTTTTTTATTGTACCAAGCTAGTGTTTGCGTATTATGTGTACGCATTTACAATTATTTACCATCTATCTCCACATCTTAGTTTGTCCATGTGTACTTCATATTTGAAACCATAGATGCCTTACATCTATCCTTCTTGAACTTGCAAGCAAAATTTTTGTGAAAGAGACTCTTATTGTTAAAGTTGAGGTCTTGCAAGACTCCTTTGGCATATAGAGTTAAGGTTCTAAAGTCAAAATTTGAAATTATGAAGAGATAATGTTTACTTATACTCCTAAAGAAATCAAAGCATTGATGACTAGAAGCTCTTTTTGGAGTCATTGAGTATCTCACCATTTTGTGAATTTTGTTTGCTTTATTTATAAGAGACTTCCAAACTTCAAAAACACTAGGTGTTAGGTGCAACGGAAGTGAATGATGGTGATAGCTTGGGATGAATGCTTAGTGCGTACACAAGGTTTGTTTTACTTCAATGAGAGATGTGCAATAGATAAGAGAGAGAGACTGTGAGTGAAGGTTCTGTGAGTGATACGAGACTGACACCATATGGGGTCGCAAACCCCCCTCCCAAGGGTCCCCCTCTCTATTGGTAGAGAGGTATTGTAGCAGGAGGGCATTGTTAGAGTTCAGGAACCTCTCTGGATACATATAGTCGGTCCTAGTTTCTCCTAGGGACAGTTGTTAGGGGGAGTGAGGGCTGTTTTGTGGCTATGCCCGGCCAATGTGAGGTAGGTTTTTCATGTCGGGTTATGTCTAGCCATGTTTAGCCTTGGGTTTTGGCATCATAGGCGGGGGGTGGGGCGCGGTGGCTATCTGATGCATGCGATTCAGCCCTAGGCTGGGGGCGCTCTCATGGGCACTCCAGAGGGCAGCCCTTTGAGGCTTGGGGACCAGTGGGCAGAGGGGATGTGGCCCAGTGTTTTTGGGCAGCCCCCGCATCTGCGTTTTTGTGGCAGCCAGGAGCATGCAGAGGGGCACCAATTAGCATGGAGAGATGCTAGCATTTTTGCTGAGGTTCAAGGCAGCGCTGTTCTACAGATCAGCTAGTGTATTGGTGCAGATCAGCCCAGCGCTTTTGCTTAGCAGAACACGAGACGAGAGTGGCGGAGTTTGTAACAGACTTGGACACACCAAGTCAGGAATTTGGCACGAGACATGAGAAATCACTTAAATTTACTTCACACTTCAGTAGATTCGACATGCCCGGCGTAGTTCCGTGCCCAGAGGTGTTGGCCACAAAATCTGGCGCCCCTTTTGGTATTTATTTTTATATTAACAATTGAGCAAAGTACAAATTCCGCGGGTCCTCTGCTCAATGCTTCCAGGCAAACTGGGGGGAAGAAAGGCTCTAGTTACAATTTATAGGCCCATGGCCTTCTGAAAGCAGTACATGAAAAGCTTCAGTCTCAAAAGCATCTCAGGCCCAAAAGCTAGTGCTCTAGGCAGTTAGTGTACATCACGAAAATCGGTACACATTGCCACGTTAGTAGCCAGCGTGTTTTATGGGTGTGTATAGCCTGCCACGTCAGCAATCCTCCACAAATTTCGGGTTGTCCATACCGTCCGTACAGCTCTGCCACATCAACACTCTTTACGCATTTAAAAATAATGCCTTGTGTCCCTTGGGCCCCATCGGAAGGGAGCCCCAAGAGTTAGAACAACTTATATCCGTCAGTTTCCATTTTCGGGATGCCACGTCATCATTTTGTGACATACCCCCTCTTGAAAGAATTGTAATTGTCCTCGATTATGCTTGCAAGATGAAACATAAGCTATAAACTAGTTCAGTAGACACGGACTCTAAGCACTCACACACTAGACGACACAAATCCAGCACTTGTACAAAGACGACAGTCACATCACATCACATTTAAGTCATATCACATAGAATCCCTTCAGATCTAGGACCATGATTCCTGGCAATGTATTTAGCAATGGCATCTAGATGCACACCGGACCTCAATGATGTCGGATTAACTAATCCTTATTGCGATCATGTCCATAGATTTCTCAAGACCAAAATGCTACAGTCATTTCGTTAATCATTCCATCTTGCACAAAGACGACAGTCATTGAACATCCACATCACGTTCACATAAAGTCCATCGAGATCTCGAACCATGCTCTCGGCAATGTGTTTAGCAATCGCATCTAGATCGACAACCGATCTCACTGATGTCGGATTGACTAATTTATATTGCTATCATGTCCATCTCACATGGAATCTCAAGACCGAAATGGGGCACTCATTTCGTCTTTCAAACATGCACTCTGACATGACTCACATGAGCGAGCACACCTAAATTAGAATCATTTTGGGAATTCCCATGTTGTTGAAGTACTTCTTTCATAATGTCATACAACAGAATACTGTCAGCCCGTCAATATCCCTGAAATCCAAAAGAAAATCAGTGACTTTATTCCATCTGGGTAACCTGTGACGAAGGAGCGGAGACTCCCCTCTTGTGCAGTCTTGTCTGCACCAGATTCAACCTTGCTGATCTGCGGGATCTCTCGGAATGGTTGAAGCTAGACCGAAAACCTCAAGGTAAAGTTCCAGTATCTGAGGAGTATTTGCTAGGTCCTTCTCCTCCATCCACTTCGCATTGAAAGCCGGATATTTCTTGAATTTCAATAAGAACCGGCATATCACTTTACCTTTCACTTTCCTTTCCTTGTGAGCCAGTATCTATTTGGGAACGAGTATCTCCTTGATCTCCTCTACTTCAGGTTGCTCCTCAGGCTTCCTGTCGACTAACACCTCACCCTTGAAAGGTTTCAAGAGACTCACATGAAAAGCATTGTGAATCTTCCAAGTATCTGACAACTTCAGTATGAAGGATACATCATTCATCTCCTCGCTCTCTTCTATTTCAGGTTGCTTCTCAGGCTCCCTGTCGACTAACACCTCACCCTTGAAAGGCAAGAGACTCACATGAAAATCATTGTGAATCTTCCAAGTATTTGGCAACTTCAGTATGAAGGATACATCATTCATCTGCTCGCTCTCTTCTACTTTAGGTTGCTCCTCAGGCTCCCTGTCGACTGACACCTCACCCTTGAAAGGTTTCGAGAGACTCACATGAAAAGCATTGTGAATCTTCCTAGTATCTAGCAACTTCAGTATGAAGGATACATCATTTATCTTCTCTTAAATTTGGGAAGGGCCATAATATTGCATACTTAGCTTTGCTCAAGCGTGCCTTCTCAAATCGTAAGAGCACCCAATCATCCTCCTTCAGCTGCAAGTCGCGTCAATGTTTATCAGTTGCCTTCTTATGCTGTGCTTGAGACTTCTCAAGAGCCTCGCGAACCTTATCAAAAGCAGTGTCCAAATCTCTACTATACTGATCCGTTTCAAAAATCTTTTCTTTGGTGCTTAGAAATGGAGGAACCTTCTTAGCGTCCTTGATTATTTCAAATGGTGCCTTCCCCGTCGATGAATGATTGCCGAGCCCAAAATGAAGAAATAATGAACCAGAACAGATTCTTCATTTCGAGGATCGATGATATACTTGACAGACTTCAGGGTTTTACTTGTTGAATTGATCTGAAGAGTGGTTATCATCAGATCCGAATTGTTCTTGGAGACGTCTACAAGACAGCTTTCAGGACAACTTTTGGTCTGTATGAATATTTGGTAATGCCATTTGGCCTTAGGAATGCTCCAGCAACATTCAACCATAGGATGGATAAGATTTTCAAAGAGTATTGATTGTTTGTGGGCACTTTCTTTGACGACATCATCATCTTCTCCAAGAGTGAGACAACACACAATCTGTCACAAGTTTTCCATATACTGCGGCAACATAATCTGGTTGCAAATGCGAAAAAGAGCGAGGTTTTTTTTTTCTTGCGTGAGATACACTTTGTGGGACACATCGTCTCAACGGAAGGTGTAAAGATGGACCCGACCAAAGTTGAGACCTCTTGTGATTGGCCCAATTTGGAGAATGTTCATTAAGTTCGAAGCTTTTTTTTTTTTGTTGGGTTTCTACTCCTATTATCGGCGGTTCATTCAAAAATTTGCAGAGATAGCTGCTCCTTGCATGTGTTGATTCAAAAAAGGGGTTCCTTTTACTTGACGACCGACAGAGATTGTGGCTTTTCAGACTCTCAAAGAAAAGTTGACTACTGGTCTCGTGTTGACCATACCAGGCTTGCAAAAGCCATTTGAAGTTTACTGTGATGCTTGTGGTCGCAGTTTGGGAGCAGTTTTGATACAAGAAGGCTATGTAATTGCTTCCGAGAGCAGGATGTTTTTACATCCTGAAATGGTTGCACACATTTATGAGAAAGAGCTTTGGGCATTTATCCATGCTCTTACACAATGGCGACACTACCTACTCAGAGTTGACTTTATAGTCTTTACAGATTATCAGAGTTTACGCTACTTGTCGTAAAAGCAACTTTCGGGAAAGGAGATGAGGTGGGCTAACATCTATCCGAGTTCCACTTCTAGATATTCCATGTTCAAGGACAAAAGAATATAGTGGTAGATGCATTGTCTAGACAGCCCTTGGTTCTGGCTATTTCCATAGCACATCATCAAAGCTTCGAGGTTATGGTAGATCAATACCCCACAGATTGTGATTTTGCAGATATCTTTCACCGAATACAAAGTGGAGAGCTTGTTGTAGGCTAATCCATACAAGACGACTGTTTGATGGGGAAACGATGTGTGTTACACAACCTTTGAGGGAACAGGTTTTGACAGAGTGCCATTGTCTAGCTTTTTCCAGCCACCGTGGCATAGATACCACCTTGAAGGGTGTTGAGTGTTACTTTTATTGGCCGAGGTTCAAAAAGGATGTGGACGAGTTTGTTCGCAGTTGCTTAGTATGCTTAAAGGTCAAGTTTGACAGGCATAAGGCACCAAGATTTCTACAGCCTTTACCCATACCCTCCCACCCTTGGAAAGCATTGCTATGGATTTCATTTTTGATCATCCCAAGACCCAAAGTGGGCATGATGGCATTTGGATAGTCATTGACAGATTTAGCAAGCAGTCCACTTCATTACGGTAAAGAATACCGTCAAGCCTGATCATTTGGCGAGACTCTTTGTTTTCCTAGATTTTTCGGTTACATGGCATGCCCGAGTAAATTATTTCGAACAAAGATGTCCTTGTTTACTGGTTTGTTTTGGAGGGCGATCTGGGAGAACATTGGCACGCGGTTGCAGTTCTCGTCCTCGTTCCACCGGCAATTTCAAATCGCAAGTTCAATGGTTTTGGATTTGTTGAAGTCTTATATTTCGGATAAGAAGACTCAATGGGAAAAGTATTTGCCCTTGGTGGAGTTTGCCTACAACAACACACGGGGAAGGCGCCATTTGAAGTATTCGAGGGTGCTAAGAAGGTTCCTTAATTGCTAAGCACCAAAGACAATGATGTTTTTTTAGAAGCAAATTTTTGAAAAAGTCTAGAAGGCGTGGAAGGCCATCTAGCAGTTCGGAGAAGGAGAGCTCGTCCTCTTTTGACAGTGACCAGATCAACAAGAAAACCAAGGAGTTCAAGGAAGGGAGTCAAGCCATCAGGTTTGAGACGTTTTCAAGCTACTAGGACACCCATCAGGCCCAGAAGATAACTTTGAAAGACTAGATTGAGCGGTTTTGCTATGATTTGCTAAAAGAGATTCAAGACTATTGTCTAAACTTGAAGTCTGATGTTATTCAGAGACTTATGCAACATGCTAAGGCACGATTTTTGGAACGCATGCTGGCTCATTGACTTATTCTACAGATAGAATAGTATCCACCGCAATAGGGGCAAGTGTCTGCCAGTGAAAAGAATGAATTAGGGGAATCGGATGACAGCTCATTGCAGGATTCTGGAGAATGAGATAGTAGCACATCCGAAGGTTCTGATGAATGAGAGAGAGTCGACACGGCTCGGCATAGTTCCGTGCCAAGAGAGATTGGCCCTAAAGATTGGGCCCCTTTCGGTATTTTTGTAAGGTGCAGCGGAAATGAATGTTGAACTTTGCTCAAGATGAGTGCTCCGAACTGTGCTCAAGGGTTCCTTTTACTTACGGAAGGGAGAGCCTTCCGTTCCTTTAGTGAGCGAGTGCAAATGATCATAGACAAAGTGAATGATTGTCACGTGACACATCCAACCCTATGTGTCCGTGGACAAGCTACAGCATGATCAGGGTTCAGTCAGTCTAGGCAGTCTAGATTTAGAAGTGATCTGGCACTTTTGTGAGTGTAAGGTGCAGCGGAATGAATGTTGTATTTTCTCAAGATTAGTGATCTTTATTGCTCAAGGTTCCCTTTAGTTCTTAGGGAAGGAGAGAGCCTTCCGTCTTATGGAGAGTGCTATGATCACGAACAAAGTGAGTGGATATTGTGCGTGCAAGTGAATGAGACTGAGAGAAGGAGAGAAAAGAGATACGACACCCGAGAGGTTGTAAAACCCTCCTCCGAAGGCCCCACTCTCGTCGGCGAGAGTGGTCTACTTTGATTGCACAAAGGTGTACAATGCGTATGCAATGGACTGATGCAACTTGGACTATGCTGATGATGACGATGGTGACGACGACGACGACTTGATGGCTGAAATCTGGGATCTTCTAATCGCTGAAATTCATGGCTGTTTCGGGGCTGAAATTGACTGCTGTACTGCTGTCCTTATGGCTGAAAATGGTGGTTTTCTCGGGGTTCATGCTAATGACAAAATGCTGAGGTTATGGCGGGGAACAGGCTGCGTTTTTTGTGGATATCGAGGTCTGAAAAACGCTGATGGACTGCAGGTAAGGCTGCGTTTTTATGGGCTGGAAACCTGCTGCGAAAAACGCTACCATAGGCTGAAATCGCTGGGTTCTGCTGCTGGTTTGCAATCCCAAAAACGTTGGGCCTTGGGGTTGCTGCTGATGGTCAAAAACGCTAAGGGCTGAGGCCTATGGGTCGCGGGAAAACGCCAGAGAATGGCACTTGATGGCGATGCTGGATGCTGTGGGGGAAACGCCAGGGATGGGGTGAGGGTGGCGATGGTACTGCTTGAAAAACGCTAGGGGGTGTTGAGGGGGCGTACTGCTGAGAAGTTGCCTGTTGAGCGGGAAGCTCCTACTGCCTCTTCTGCCAGAAAGTGCTAACTTGGGTTTGCTTATATATTAACTTAGCAAAATTGCCCTACCTACTTTTGTTGGAAGTCACTTAAAAATAATAAGTGAAAATAACCAAAAATAGAAAAATAGGCTAAATGCATTGGAAAATTCCCCGGACTGAATCTGTTGGATTTTGAAGGGAATACTGATGATCATGCTGTGTGCAACCGGAGGATATGCATCTATGCTAAGTGACTGGGCATGCACGGTCTACGAATAGACTCACAAAAGTGCCAGATCACTGCTAATCTAGACTTGATTGGACTGACTGAACCCTGCTGTGGTGTAGCTTGTCCACGGACACATAGGGTTGGGATGTGTCACGTGACATCCCCTCCTTTTCAAAGTGAGGAACTGGTACCAAACTGTATGGCGTCGAGGGAGATCGCCAACAGCATCCGAAATCTTGGAAGGGACTCTTTGCCGGCCCACTCTGATGTGTGGGTCGTGTGGTACTTGAACTTCATAAAGGTCTGCAACGCTTGCTTCTTTGGGCCGCGCCGAAAGCGACACAAAGTCTTCTGTGGCTCCTTCGATGCTTCAACTTCGTCTAGAATCCTGCTTCTTTCGTCTTCAAGAATCTCCATGGCTGAAAATTCCTGAAACCATCTCCAACACAAAACCATGAACATACCCATTCCATGTACAGTGAAGGAAAAAAATCTTGTCTTCTCTAAAGACTGTGCAAGCAATGTAGATGAACATAGAGACGGAGTGACAACCCGTTCATCAAACACATGCAAACAATGCGTTCTAATCTTTTCTGTTTGATCGAAATCAATCAACTGTGGCAAATCACAATGGAAATGCCCATGCTTGGTGCTCATACTGTCATGCGATCTTTCGGAAACTGTGTCATGCCAAGGAAGAGACATGAAATGTGACTTCCTTACATACAAACTTTTCAGCTTTTCATGAACAATCCGCATACATTCGTGCTCATCCATGAGAGAAACGTGCTCAACATACAATATGTCATGCCTAGGAAAAGGGATCACATACGATGTTGACTAAAATATAGGCGAATGAAACACTCGAACAATGCGTGCGTATCAATCATGCGAACACATAATACTTCCTGTGAGGGTTCTTTGGACCAGGGCTCGAGAGCCAAGATCGCTTCTTCGGGATCTATCGAATCTTCTTGTGGGGGATCTGTGGACCTCGACTTGAAAGCCAAGATCGATTCTTGGTGATTGATTGAATCTACAACGAGGTTAGGTTCGCTAGAAAAAGCATCAACTAACACATCATCCTTGTGAACAATCACATCTTCTTCATGCAACTCCTCATGCTTGTGAGAAATCACATCTTGATCATGCAAATCATCATGCTTGTTGTTATCATCCAAATCATCATGCAAATCATTATCCTTCAAATCATCATGCTTCTCATAATCATGCAAATCCTGTGTAACATGCTTTTGAGAAAAAGAGATTGAGAGAATCTCCTTATCTCGAATCCTTTCAACCTTGTCCTGCATATTAGCAATGAGAGATGGAGAAGGAGCAGTGTCCACTCCATGAAAGACAGTAGGAGAATCACTGTCGGCATTGAGAGTTATAGTGTTATCCGAAAATTTTATGAGAGTATCATTATCACGAAACCATCGAATGCTCAAAATCATCACATCCTGAGAGAGGAGAAACAACAAATCTTCTAGTGAAGGCAGTCTGTTGAATTGCAAAACAACACATCAAGGCATTCCTCTGTGATGAGAGCGTCCATACCAGGATGAAGGCCAGAGACCTTGATAGGAGATCTCGGACTAACTTCGAGGCGGGCTCGCTCAACAAGAGAGGAACTGATCACATCATGCATACTACCTGGGTCAAACAATATGACAAAATGGTGCCCCGACGTACAACCATAACATTTAACGAGAGAATCATCAATGGGAGGGTCCTGAGAAACTTTGGGCACAATCGTGTTATCATTCATTGCATTGACAGAGGAAGTGGGTGCTGTGGGTTCTTTAGATTCATTTGATTCAAGCTTAGGACATGTTGTGACCCTTAATGTGACAATGAAAACAACGACCTTCCTTAGAATAAGTGCTTTGTTCTTCCGAAGTGATGTAGCCTCCTACAATTCCTTGTGCTACCTTTTCATACGGAGTAAGCTTAGGTTTAGCAATTGTGTTAGCCTTACCCTTAGATTCATTGGAAGAATTCTTTGATGAGAGACTGTTGGAAGATTGGTTAGAAGATTTATCATTCTTACCATTCTTACCGTTCTGCGGATTCTGAGAAGTCTGCGAGGTACTTGTGGAAGTCTTGTTCTCCTTAGGCTTTCCCTTGTTGTGCTTCATCTCCTGTGCGAGAGCGATTGCTACCGCCTTGTTGAGATCCGCGGGGTCAAAGACTTCAACGTCAAACTTGATGTATTCGTCTAACCCAAAGAGAAAAGCCTCTTTGAACTCATCATCCGACTTGCGTAATTGAGTGCCTAGTTGCAAAACACGGTTAGAAAAAGACATGACTGGCATACCATGTTGCTTGAGATTACGCCAATCCTCTTTCAATCGTGTGAGGTACTGAGGTGGCATAAACCGCGCCTTGAGCTTGTCTTGGAAATCAGCCCAACTAAAAGAGAGGGGCGTGAAATCGTCGGCTGCCTCTAGGTGCGCGGCTAGCTGTGCCTCTTGCCATGCATGGTACCAATTGATGGCATCACCGGCAAGGTACATAGCTGCCGTCAAAACTTTGCTATTTCCTGTCTTCTTAGTTGTCGCAAAATAAGCATTAAATTGATGCAACCAAGAATGAATCACCGTAGCATCCATCTTATCATCATACTTACTGAAAGTCAACTTTTCGGTGACTGGGTTGTTGGAATCCGCATCGTGGCTTGCACCACTAGAGGAACTCCCACGATCTTTGGGTGGTTCGGTCTTCGAGGCTAGCATGTGGGAAATAAATTCTTGATGGCGAATCTCCCTTTGAGCCTCTCGTTGATCGCGCTCGCGTTCGAAAGCAAGTCGATTTTCTTCTTGTTTTGCGGCAAGTTGTGCGTTTCTTTCATCGCTCATGAGCAAGGCGCTCACGGTCCTGAGCAAGGCGATTTGCTTCTTGTCTATCCTTCATGGCCATCATCTGCTTGACCATTGCCTCCATAGGGTTTGGCGCAGGGGAAGGGTTGAAGAAATCATCTCCGAGTGGGGACGAGTCTTCATCGCCTCTCTCATGCTCATCACGTGTATGCGAAGTATCGATTCCGCTTCGGGTGACGACCATGCACTATAATCTTGGGGTCTTAAGCTCGCGAGGAACTTGGGTTCTTGAGGGTCTTGAGGTTCTTGAGGTCCTTGATTCATGAGAATCTTGGGTTCTTGAGGTTCTTGATTCTTGAGGGTCTTGGGTTCTTGAGGTTCTTGAGGATTTCTTTCGCTTGCAAATCGCGTTGGAGAAGGATCTTCTCTTCACCCGAGTTCTACCCTTTTCTGCGGGCGCACCCCTTGGCGGCCTTGCGCTCACACCAAGGTTGCTTTTTTCCACCTCACGTCGATTGGCCGGCCGCTAAGTGCACGGTCCGCTCTCAATGAGTGAAAAGAGACACAAGGGGAGGCTGGACAAGCCCTTCTTTCTTGGGATTCCTGTCACTCTTCAACAAAACACGATCAGGTATCGCCACGCCCAAGTAAACTTGGGTTCGTGCGACAAAAAAAATTCTTGTGGTTCTTTCCTTGAGTAATGCAGAACACTTCCAAAGCTCTGATACTAATGTTAGGTGCAGCGGAATGAATGTTGTATTTTCTCAAGATTAGTGATCTTTATTGCTCAAGGTTCCTTTTAGTTCTTAGGGAAGGAGAGAGCCTTCCGTCTTAAAGAGAGTGCTATGATCACGAACAAAGTGAGTGGATATTGTGTGTGCAGCTGGATACCAGGAGGACATGGATAGAGCCGCCGCAGGAGTTGGGCACGAAGATGGCTTTCTGTGGAGAGCATCTTCTCCACCTCACAGAAGATGGGTTTGTGATTCGACCCAGCTACATGGATACATGTCTCATGGTTTGCGGTGTGCCATAGGTCAGATACGCAGATCCTCACATCAGTTGGAGATTGAGACTGATAGATTCAGAGGGATACGAGCAGACAACAGGATATGCCGCTTATGCCAGCTAGAGCCAGAGACATAGCTACATTACATATGTCTTTGCACAATGTACTATGAGATTCGGAACCGTTTCCACTGCTTATTTAGAGAGGGTTTCGGTCCTTTCTCTAGGGTCATGAGTTATGAGGATCAGAGATGTCTTGGGCTATATCTACTTGAGTTACACGGATATAGAGACACTTCACTGGGGAGAGCTAGAGAGAGTCAGTCCCAGAGACAGATTACAGATTTCTTTTCACTAGATATGGGACAGCCAGAGGAGCAGCCATCACTGCAGGGCTCGGCCCACACTCATTCGACCACTGCCGGCACCCTCATCGACCGAGCACTGGAGCTACAGAGATCCAGACGCCCACGATTGAGGAGAGGGTCTACACAGCATCGACAAAGACTACAAAAGAGGATTCGAGCCATACTCTCTCGACATCCAGAGTGCAGATGAGGATGGATTCTAGTAGTAGTAGTATTTTTGTTCTAGTATTTTTGTGCCCAGACATGGTATCAGATTTACAATTTTGTAAGAGTTCGGTCTCAGTCTTTCACTTGGTTCATGATTTCTTCATTCTGGGCTCGACTAACACGGTAAGATGGCCAGTTCGGTGGTGTGCTTCCCGAAATCAAATCAATAGTATCGTCCTCAGGACAAGATGGGGGTAACTCGCCTGGTAGGCCTTCTGAGAAACAATCTGCATGTGTGTGCATAAAATCTTGTCGTTCTTTGTCTAGTTGAGACATGTTCGTTCGATGGTCATCATTCAATTCTTTCAAATAGATCGAGTAAACAAAAAGACTGGATTCATTAATTTTGAAATGGTGGAAGCCGATACAATAGGGACAGACTCGCCCTTCAATTTTACATTGCCCTTCTCATTTGTCAAAGTCGCTTTCTTGGCCCGATAGTTGACTACGACGTTGTTCTTATCATACCAAGGGATTCATAGGAGGACGTCACACCCTTCCAAAGGCATGATGTAAAAGTCCTCGTGTCCTAAATACCCCTAACAATGCAAACGAAGTTTGCCAATGACAGGCGTAATGGCTACATCTCATCCGGGCTCCGCCAGAACTGCCTCAGCCGATGGCCCATCCTGTCGGGCGTAATCTCCAGCTGTGCCGCCAATTGAGGTGAAATGAAGTTGGCCTTGTCTCCTCCATCAAAAAACATAGGGCTTCCTAATCTTTCATTTTGTTCCAAGTGTGGCAAAGTTTTGTACTTTCATCCATCTCGCTTGGGTCAGTTTGCATGCAATCCGGTACCAGTCCTGCTTTCATCTTGCCTTTTCTGCGACGTTCGTCCGCTGCTCTAGAACTCTCTGGCTTGTCTTCAGTCTGTCCTTGTTGTGCCTTTTTGGGGAACTTTGCGGAGATGTGTCCTTGTTTCCCCGCAACCAAAACACTTCCCCTCTTTGAGATAGTTATCCCTCTCTCTAAGAGTCAATTGGTGTGGTGTATCTTTCTGTTCCTAGGGATTCTTTTTCTTTCTATTTCATTGTTCGAGGTCTGTCTGGTCCTTTGAGTCAAAATTTCATCAGTGGGGTAAGTCAAATTCCTTGAATGTATCGAGAATCCCATTTGAAACCGGCCTGTGGGGCGGTAAGCTTTGGCTTTCGCCCGACATTCTTTACAGTACTTTAGAGAGAGAGAGAGAGAGAGAGAGAGAGAGAGAGAGAGAGAGAGAGAGAGAGAGAGAGAGAGTACTTTGCAAAAGGAACTTGCGATGGGAGTTAACGGAACTTGCGATGGGAGTTAACACTTATGTACACACGGCTCGGAAGCTAGAATGCTCCGAGCAGACGCCGACAACCTGTAGGCCCCAAAATTGGTGCCCCTTTCGGTATTCTTTTTATATTAACAGAGGGAATAAAGCCTGTGATTTCCTACAAGCTGTCCCGCATAATCCGGGCTGAAAACCACCTGTTCTGGCCTGATCTCGGCAGCATAACTGTACTAGGACACTTCACAGACAGTATCCCCACGCAATAGATGACTTTCCCGACGCATACGGACACTTTGCAAAACCTGGCGAGAATCTGCAGCACGCTGAATTCTCTGTTTTCTGCCCTGAAAATGTGCCAAATCACCTCGACAGCAGTCCCCTCGTGTCCCCGGACCTCCTAGAGGTATTAGGGACCGTTTAGGGCCGAAACCCTAAACCTGCAAAAATACACAGCAGCTGTAATTCCCTGTTTTGGGCTCCGTTCCGCGAGCCGGTCGCATTTGTAGTAAGTCCTGGAGCTCCCGCACTTGTAGGGCTTCTTGCAGATTATTTACGTGAAACCTCTCCGGATTCACCTGTTCCCGTGGGGGATTAGCAACTAGCTAATCCAGTACCTCTGCAAGAGGCTCTTGCCTCGGCAATCGCGCATGAACCCACACAATTGTATATCAGTCAAATGAAGAGCCCTCTTGTGGGGCATCACATAACTGCACGTAGGGGAGAGAGAGAGAGCAATTGGTAGTGTGCAAGTCATCACTCTTAGCACATTGAGTGGAAAGCAAGCACTCCATAGCTCTTAACCTGTGACAGTTCTTGCAAAATGAGCCTCCCAGCTACAAATTCAGCGCCACTTCTTCATGCATGAGGAAAGTGCACAGAAATGTGCCACTTGGCGCGTTTACAAGCATTTTCCCGTTTCGGGGCTGCTGCCTAAAAATCTCATGACTGGTTGCCTAGTTGACTTTGCGGCAGAGTTCTAAAATGTTCACCTTGTCATTCCGAAGGTAATGACGCGAACACATTTCATGGCCCAAAATAGTAGTTGCATTATCTAGGAGATGCTTCCGTTGGCCTCCCACCGGTCTTCTGACCATCTATCCCCATTGGGACTGCATCCAAAAATGCAATGTGGCCCAACTGTCGGGTATTTTCTTTTGGTGAATCCACCTTGACTTTATGCCTTTATTGAGTTCACTTCCTAGTATCCACCAACTTGCTAAGTGCGGCGGGGGGACCTACATGATCTTGAACTGAGCCTAGACATCCTCTTACTGTACGAATTTCAGTGCCGACCAACTTCCCGTCGCAGGTGAAACTACCGTTCACATTGGCCATACAATGTCCGACCATTTGCAACTTCAAAAAGAGGGTCTCAAAAATAAAACAAAAATCATTGGAAAGAAACCAAACAACTAAGGTTAGCAGTTGTCACATCCTCGTGACATAGTTAACAATTGTCACGTCCTCGTGACATACCCCCCTCTTAAAATCGCAAATGTCCTCGATTGCATACCATAAGTGCACGCCACTGATGATCTTGTGCTATCAACACTCTTTTATCATCGCATGTATCCGCAAGAAAGGTCGTAGCACATAGATACAAATGACTTAATGAGACCTTTATACTTTTGTCATTTCCATCTATTACACTGAATTCATATGTACATTTGATGTGCTAGCCCTATCATTACCCCTCCTTTGCACACGTTGAGTTGGGGCATAAGTAGGTTGTAACCCAAAGGCTTCAAGGTAAAGCTGCAATACATTTGGTGACTCTGACATTTCATGCTCTTCCATCCACTTTGCATCCATAAGCGGAAAGTTCTTGAACTTCACCAAGTAGTGTCTCGCAACCTGCCCTTTAACTTTTCTGTCCTTATGTGCCAAAACTTGCTCAGGAACCAGGATCTCCTCAAGTTCCTCAACTTCTGGCTGATCCTCATCTGGCATATCTTCTGGCACATCACCCACGAAGGGTCTTAAAAGACTCACATGGAACGCATTATGAATCTTCCACACATCAGGAAATTTCAGCCTGTATGCCACATCGCTGATCTTGTCAAGTACTTGAAAAGGCCCATAGTAACGCATGTTTAGCTTAGGAAACAGCCGTTTCTTGCCCTTCATCTTCTTTAACCGTGCCTTTTTGAACCTTAACAGAACCCACCAGGTGTGAACATCAATTCACGACGGTGACGATCAACCACCTTTTTCTGCTTTGCCCGAGTCTTCTCCAAGGTAACTTCAATTTTCTTATACATTTCATCCATGTTCTCAACATATCGATTTGCCTCAAAGATTTTGTCCTTTGTATGCAAAATGGGAGGAACTTTTTTGCCGCCTTCAACAATCTCAAAAGGTGCCTTGCCAGTCGACGAATGCACCGTATTGTTATACGCATATTCAAGCATAGGCAAATACTGTTCCCACTTGCCTTTATAATTTAACACATAGCATTTCAACAGATCTAAGACAATAGAATTAGCCTCTTCTGACTGTCCATCAGTTTGTGGATGAAATGAAGATGAGAACTTGAGCGTAGTGCCCATGTTCTCAAACAATCCTCTCCAAAACAAACTTGTCATGGGAGGATCACGATCACTGATAATCGATTGTGGCATACCATGGTACTTAAAACACATTGTACATGAACAAGCGTGCCATCTGATCAGATTTTATCTTCTTCTTGACAGGGATAAAATGGGTCTGCTTGTTTGCTGACCTGCAGATAATGGTCCATATACCATCATTCCCTGTTGGCGTTCTTTGAAGATCAAAGATAAAGTCCATAGCAATGCTTTCCCATGGCTTATCCGGAATTGGCAGTGGTTGTAATAGCCTTGGTGCCTTTTGCTTGTCAAACTTGACCTTTTGGCAAATCACGCATGCTCGCACAAAGGCATACACATCTCTCCTCAAGGTAGGCCAATAGAAGAATGTCTCTACCTCTTTAACTGTCGCATCAATACCACGATGCCCTGCATACGGTGAGACATGACTCTCTTCCATGACCTTATGTCGCAATGGCTTAGTGACACAAAGTCTCCCATGCATCATCATAAAACCATATCTGAGGAGGTAGTGCTCATGATGTTGGCCCCTTGCAGCTGTTCAAAGATCCTTGCGAAATCTTCATCAGTAGCATACTATTCCTTCATGTCATCTAACTCGTGATGATAAGGAATTGACATAGCTGAAATTTGTGGCTTCCTTGATAACGCATCAGCCACAACATTCTTCTTGCCTTCCATATGCATAATCTGGAAGTGGAACATAGAAAGAATGTTTGCCCATCGCATATGCTTTTCGGATAACTTTGACTGTGTCAAGAAGTATCGCAAGGTCTGATGGTCTGTCTGGACAATAAAATCAACACCTAAAAGGTAGTGCTTCCAGCTAGAAAGCGCATGAATCACGGCCAAGAGCTCTTTCTCGTAGACTTGCATAGTCCTCTTTGGCCCTTGCAAAATTTAGCTTTCATAAGCTACTACCCGGCCATCTTGCATTAGCACTGATCCGATGCTACTACCACACGCGTCACACTGGACCACAAACGACTTCTTGAGATCTGACAAAACAATTATTGGATCTGCAAGTCAACTTTTCCTTTAGGAGACTAAATGCTGAAATCTCTTTTTGGGTCCATCTGAAAGTGACCTCTTTCTTTTGCAAAGCGTGAAGAGGTGATGCTATCTTTGCAAAATTTCTAATAAACCTTCTATAGTAGGAACACAATCCCAAGAAGCTTCTAACATCGTGCACAGTTGTCACGTGACACATCCAACCCTATGTGTCCGTGGACAAGCTACAGCATGATTAGGGTTCAGTCAGTCCAGTCAGTCTAGATTAGAAGTGATTTGGCACTTTTGTGAGTCTATTAGACCGTGCATGCCCAGTCACTTAGTGTAGATGCATATCATCTGGTTGCACACAGCATGATCATCAGTATTCCCATTAGAATCCATTAGAATCAGTTAGGGGATTTTTCCAGTGCATTTAGCCTATTTTTACTATTTTTGACATTTTTCACTTATTAATTTAAGTGACTTTCCAACAAAAGTAGGTAGGGCAATTTGGGTAAGAAAATATATAAGCAAACCAAAGCTAGCATTATTTGGCAGAAGAGGCAACAGGAGCCAAGCTCAGCAGGCAACTTCTCACAAGAACGTTGGTGGACCTTCCCCTCCAAGCAGCAGATTCCCTTCCCTAGCGTTTTTAGAAGCATCTCCAAGCTGGCGTTTTCTGCATCACCACACCATCGCCATCATCCCCAGAGCTAGCGGTTTGCAGCAGTTGTCATCGCCAGAAGACCACAGTTACTAGCGTTTTTGCAAGGACCCAGCCCTAGCGTTTTCTGACGTCAGCCAGCCCTAGCGTTTTTGACACTTCCTGGCATTTGCAGATTTCAGCCTCGGCCAGTTTTAAGCACGGATTTCAGCCATGAAATAGTTGCAGATTCAAGCCTCGAAGAGTAGCAGATCCAGCCCCGGAAGGACCATCAGTTTTCAGCCCTAAACCTGCAGATTTTCAGCGTCAAAGACCCATAGAAAACAGCCTCCAAATCAGCGTTTTTGGACTAGTCGCAGATTTCAGCCCATAGCGTTTTTGGACAGCAGTAGAAAGATTGCAGATTTCAGCCATAGTGTTGGCCTCGTCGTCACCATCGTCATCGCTAACATAGCCTAGACTTGCATCAGTCCATGCATACCATTTGTACCAGATTGTGCAATCATAAGTAGACCACTCTCGCCGACGAGAGTGGGGCCTTCGGAGGAGGGTTTTACGTTGTCTCTGGTGTCGTATCTCTCTTCTCTCTCTATCTCTCAGTCTCATTCACTTGCACGCACAATGTCCATTCACTTTGTTTGTGATCATAGCATTCTCTCATTAAGAACGGAAGGCTCTACCTTCCATAAGAACAAAAGG
Organism: Adiantum capillus-veneris; assembly: GCF_014529385.1. Taxonomy (NCBI): domain Eukaryota; kingdom Viridiplantae; phylum Streptophyta; class Polypodiopsida; order Polypodiales; family Pteridaceae; genus Adiantum; species Adiantum capillus-veneris. The sequence continues at coordinate 45,350,834 of NC_140937.1, forward strand.
AACCTTGAGCACAGTTTGGAGCACTCATCTTGAGCAAAGCACAAACAATCATTCCGCTGCACCTAACAACAGTCTTCAAGTCTGGCCATGTCTTCACAGCTTTGACCTTTGCAGGATCCATTCTGACACCATCCTTTGAGACTATGTGGCCAAGAAAGTGGATCTCTTCCAGGAAGATTTCACTTTCTTAGGATTGACAAGTAGCTTGTGACTGCGCAGCTCTTTGAACACAATGGTCAAGTGACGCTTTTGCTCCTCTTCATTCTTCGAATAGACTATCATGTCATTGAAGAACGTCCGAACAAACTGTTGATGCGAGCGGAAAATCCGGTCCATCATTTTGTTGAATGTGGCAGGAGCATTTCTTAGCCCAAACGGCATCACTAGAAACTCATAAAGACCAAATGTTGTTCTAAACGCAGTCTTGTGCACATCCTCTGGCCTTAAACGAATCTGATGGTACCCACTCTTACGGTCTATCCTGTCGAAAATTGCAGCACCCTCTAATTGATCGAGAATATCATCAATTCTAGGAATAGGAAACCTATTCTTGATAGTATTCTTATTCAACACACGGTAATCAATACACATGCGCCATGAGCCATCCTTTTTCTGCACTAAGAGCACTAGGGAGCAAAAGGGTGAAGAACTAGGCTAAATCAACCCCTTCTCTAATAACTCCTCAACCTGGCCCATAATCTCTTTCTGTTGCGCTGCGCTAACCCTGTAGGGAGGTCTATTTGGTGGGCTACACCTTGGCACCAAATCTATCCAATGGTCCTCAGGTCTCTTTGGTGGCAATTGCGACGGTAATGAATCAGAGAAACAGTTACTAAACTCTCGCAAAAATGTTGACCTTTCTTTATCTAACGCAGATAAATTTGACTGACAACTATCTGAGACATCACGTGCAAAAATCAAGTACACAGAAAGATGATACTTTATTACAGAAGTGATAGCGGAAGCAGATACAATAGGGATAGACTCCCCTTTGAGCTTTACATCCAAAACATGAATTTTGCCCCTATGCTGAAGGGTGATTGTCTTGCAGAAGGCATCCAGCACGCCATCCACTCTGAACATCCACGGAATTCCTAGTAGCACATCGTACCCTTCCAATGGCATGATATGGAACTCTTCTGTGTCCACATACGACTGAATATGCAGATGCAGCTTTCCAATAATGGGAGTAACACACTCTGAGTGGCCAAGACATGCCAACCCTGCCTGTGCTGTGTACCCTATTTCTTCAGCTCTGATGCCCAGCTTAGCTTCATAGCTAACTCTGGTGAGATAAAGTTTGCTTTGGCACCTGGATCAAAGAAGATGAGTGCCATCTGATCCCTAACTTTATCCCATGCCCTGCATACAGGGCATAACTCGCTGGCATCTGTACTGGGCCTATCACCCACCATATCTGGCACTAAACCTGTCGTGGGTTTAGGCTTCCTGCCTTTTTGGTCCTCTTTATCATCTGAGTCAGCTGGTCTTTTAGCAAAGTGACCAAGCTGCTCGCATATAAAGCATTTATTTTCAGTCATTAGGACCTTCTTTTACTCGAGCGACTTGCGCACAAAAGGCTTCCTTTTCTGTTTCTTTGCCTGCACTCCAGAAGTCCCGGTTGAATCCTTGTCTTTGGTGACCGTTTTTGACCCCTATGACGCTTCTGGAGCCCTTTTCACAAAGGGCTTCTTCTCTGAATTTTTCTTTTGCTGCCCTCCTTTCTCGTTGCTCGGAAACCCACTATCCTCTCCTTTCAACAAGGCAAGACCAGTGTTAGCAACTTCCATAAGTTGAGCGAGGGTAGCCACTCTGTTCTTGGTACAGTAATCGCGAAGCCCTTTAGGCAGCCCACAACAATACTTCTCTATCTGCTCTGTCAATGGCACAAATCTGTAGGAGGTCACTGAGAGTAGCGCTTTACAAAACCTCCGATTGTACTCCAGCAAGCTCTTGCATGTAGCCGAAGTAAGCTGTGGTGCCATTCTGTCATGACGTCGGCTTCAAATTCATTTGACAGCCAAGCAGATGCAAACATTTGCTTGAAGTAGACCCATGTGGCGGCTCAAATACGCTTCATCATCCGCAGATCAATGGATAGTCAAAGATTACCAACTCAATGGTTTTAAACTTGCTGAAGTGCTATATCTTTGAAGATATCTAGATCGTAGTGGGAGAAGTATTTGCCATTCGAGTTTTCTTACAAAAGCACTGTCACACTTTGATGGGTAACTTGGAAAGCACCGTTTGAGATTTGTGGAGGATGGCTAGAAGGTTTTAAATGTTCTGTGCACCAAGGACAAGATGTCTGAAGAAGATCATTTGGTACAAGATCTGGAGACTCCTTCTGGCAAGGTCAAGGAGGCTTTGCAGAAGTCTCGGACACAGCAGGTGAAGGCAGCAGACAAGCATGGACACGACTTGCAGTTGAAGGAGAATGATTGGGTGCTTCTTTGTTTAAGGCACACCTTAGAAAGAGGAAGGGTAGGGAGAGGCTTTTCTCAAAGATAGGTATGCAATACTATGCGCCTTTCCAGGTTTCCGGAAAGATCAATGATGTGTCCTTCAGTAAGGTTGCCAAATACTTGGAAGGGAGCCTTTTTAAAACCAGCTTGTTCCATCTCTCTATGTCCATACCTTTCAGCCCAGTGACTCGACGCATGCTCCAAAATAGTTCTATAAATTTTTGCCAAACAAAGGTCAATCATGATAGTGCGAAACAGAGCTATGTATTCTTTTTTTATGTTTTCATTATAACCAATCTAGATATATTTCTTCCTCTTCATAAGAGCATGACTATCAGCAGTGTGGAGTAATGTTCTTCTCATGTATTAGGGGTGTTCGATATCATGAGCCAGAGTATTGGAAATTTGGTGATGAAGGCAACAGATACTTCAGACATGCAACTGGGCAGCTTTATGCAATTTCCAAGGACTTGGCAACTTACATACATACGAATGAGTAAGCTTTTATTATTTTGAGGCATATCTGCATTTCGTCTTCCTTGTATTGCTTGACAAATAATTTGTAGCATTTTCCAGGAAGATATTGCACAAGTATGCCAACGAGGATGTTTCATTGGGAGCTTGGTTTATTGGACTTGACGTCGAGCATATTGATGATAGGAGATTGTGCTGTGGGACACCTCCAGGTGACTCCAAAATTCACGACTTAGGTGTCTCTTGTCTTTTGTCTACAGCTTATCATCTGTTTTGATGAGGAAAAGGTTTTGCAGATTGTGAATGGAAAGCACAGACAGGAAATGCTTGCGCAGCATCGTTTGACTGGACCTGCAGCGGTATCTGTCGATCGGTTGAAAGAATAAAAAGCGTGCATGAGCAATGCACAGAGGGAGAACTTGCAGTGTGGAATGTCACTTTGTAGCCTACTTGAGAGGAAAAAGCTTGGCCAGCCCACTCTATACAGAACTTTGCTGACCTCCATTGCTTGGGGTTTTAAGTACTGAATGTACGATTCGCACAGGACATACGTAGCCAGAGTTTGTTATATGATTGCCAAAATCTTGGCAATCAATGGAGGAAAGAAATGGCCAAGAGCTAGGTATTTTGAGCTTGACATGGTCATACAAGACATTTAGAAAAGATGGAAGTCCAGAAGCTCTAATTTCACCTCTTTTCGGATCCCTAAGATTCTGCTGCAAAGACGCTTGTTCTAGCTTCTCCCTGCAATCTGATGGTAAAGGTAAGGCCACTGCTTCAACCAGAATGTTGTAAAAAAGAGTACCATGGCTGTACAAGTAGGTAGTTACAAACATGATACTAGGTGGGCTTTTTTAGAGCAACCTTATCAATGTCACATGAGGGGACACTGTGATGAGGATAGTCGCAACAGTGCGCTATCCAAAGAAAGCGTTTCAAATGATTGTATAGCTTCATATGTGTCAACCATCTATCTAAATCTGCCCAATTTTTAGGAGCCTATCACATGACATAAATTGATTTTTTGGCCAATGTAATCAAAGCCAATTTTGTGATTAGAGTGGGAATCGTCTACATGTATTGTGATTTTTACTGTGATGAATAGTTCGGTAGTAAACAAGAGAAACACCGTCTTGTATATAAGTAGAATAGGCTTGGCACATGCTTGTGCTGCAGTTCAGCTTGCTCGTATGTAACCGATCAAATGAAATGAGGGAACTTGAGCATGTGATATTTTGGAGTCTATCAGGGACGATAATGGTACATGCACAAGCAAAGTTGGAAGTAATTGGGACTGTGCATAGAACTCTAGTCTCACTTCTGCAGTTACACCTGTGTGCATGTGTGTGTGTGTAACATTACTAAAAAAAAGGGAGAGAGAGAGAGAGAGAGAGAGAGAGAGAGAGAGAGAGAGAGAGAGAGGAAATGAAATGAAATGTTATGTCTGTGAAGGCCTGAAAGATTTGAGATCATAAATAACATCATCATATGATTCAAATGTGTTTTTTCGGCAAGAAAAACATCCTTCCATTAGTTAATAGAGCTACCCAAAGGGCTATAAACCACCTCTGCTGAGAGAGGGCCACATCAAAAATGGGGGAGAGTGGGAAATCGAAGTAAGTACACTAAGGGCTAAATTATGAAATGGAAGGGGTAGTGCCATCTAGGCACACCTTGAACCATGGTGAAGAAAGGCCTTGGGTGCAAAAGTCGTAAGAAAGCCGACTCTTGAGTGTATGGACCAGCTCCAGGCAAAAGTTATAAACAGTCTGTGCCGATGGAACAAGGCGAACCTCGAATATGCAAAAGAAGTCCGCCCACTAGATGAACTAGAGTTAGGGCTCCCAACACCACTCTCTATCATTGCACCGCTCATGGGGGATGAGTATAGGTCGGTCCCCCTTGGATCACTATCATCCTATTGTAGAAGCCGACTCAAAGTGGAGCGCAAGGCTTGTGAGTGTGGACTGTTCCAACACCCCAAGTGTACTGTTGGGCCGTGGAGAGGGCTGACATCAGCCGAAGAATTTAAAGCCAAATCTGTTGTGCCATGTGGTAGTCCCACAAACAATGACACTGACTCTGTAAAGGATGACCACACATTTGCGTTGTGTACCAACTATAGCTTGACAAGAACTCAATTGTGAGGCCCTCCTCCTATCAGTGAAGTGTTGTAGTTGGGTGAGCCTCGCTCTGTGCGGCCGGTATGTGTTGCCCCAAATGAATTTGTGTATTGGAAAAAAGGAATCCCTTGGCGATTGGTTGAAGAGAAAGGATCCCGCTAGAACCACTCGTGGTCACACTATGACTCTCCCAAGCTCAAAGCCGCTAGTGTCTTGACTCAAAAATTGTTGGGTAAGGATCTATGACCCACGTTTTCCCATAGATGCCCACAACCCGGATCCCCTAAAGACAACATTGCAACTTGTGGAGCCTCTACCAAGACTCTATGAAGGCTACCCTCTCCTTGAACCTCAAAGAACGTGGGGTACCGACTCCGAGCAAGCTCGAACTGCAATGAGGATCTCCAATCGCGTGATGTCACCCATCCATATGGGAGCTGTTGCCTCTATAGACTCAAGTGGTATAGCCTCTGTAATAATTTGACACATGCTTTCCACCCCCCTCATGCGTCATAGTTGCATGTTCTGTATCTCCTCAAGACGGCTTGAAAATTATAGCCAGTCGTCGGACCCCGAGAAACGTGAGGCCTGCTACCAACTAGGTGGCCTCACTGTGTGCTAGCCATGGGGTTCCAAATAAGAAGCTTCCTCGAGCGCTCCTCCATGCAAATGGGATGATGCTACTCTAGGCCACTCCTTAGCTGCTCCCAAGACCTAAGTAGACTCGTAGCAAATTGGTTCTCCAACCCTACTCAGATCAACTCTGCGCATCTCTATAAAGATCCACCTGCTGGACGGGCTGCAAGGGCCGCTTGCATGAGGGACCCGAGCTCAAATCCGATGAAGCTCCTTCTAGGGCTTCTCCCCTGGAAGCAGTCGTTTGACCACAAGCTTCCAAGGATGACTCGATGATCCCTAGCCCCCAGGCCACTTTGGCTCGGGCTTACTCGGTGTCACGCTCTGACCACAAAAAGTTTCTGATCAGTCTCTCCAACTAGTTGATGCCGGAGCTCGAGAAGATCTAGCAAGACATGATGTACCACATAGTAGCCAACAACACCTAGTTGGCCACTACAGCTTTGCCAGCCAAAGAGAGCCATTCCGAACTCCAATGAATAAGCCTCCTCCTAATGAAAAGGAGGAGGGGAGCAGTCTGCTACTCTGGGAAAAAATTCAAGCCAACCTGACAACCCGGATAGTGTACATAAGTCCTTGGGGAATCCACTTGAAGCCCTCACTCAGTGACCAATAAGGCGTAAGAGCACCGCCAACACAGAAATCCACTGCCTTCCTCCCGTTGATCAATGCTTCTGAGGCACAACAAAACACCTCAAGCGCCTGATGACACCTGTGCAAATTCGCCTCATGGCCCTCCAAGTACATGGCTGAGTCGCCAGCAAACACATCGTCAAGTAGCTTGTCTCCCCTAATAGGGAGCTGTAAACGACCCTTGGGGAACCAAAGCCTTATTTGAAATACACTAAGCCAAGATGCCAATGTGAGTGACTTGTGAAGGCTCTCCAATTTTAACCTTTTGACTTTTAGTTAGTAGGGAGTAGCCACACATACACTAAAATTTTTCTAATGAAATGATTATGGGCTAATTAGCTCTAAATTTGAGCTTAATGGCTCAAAATGGAGGAGTTTCAAAGGAGATTAAAAACATATAAAAAACTGATTCTATAGAAAATCAAATCTATGATTCACTAGCTTGCACCCTAGCATCGATAGTGGCATGTATTTATCCTAGCATATGGGCAATTTAGTGAAATTTAAAAGAAGTTCAGCCTACATGAAGATGCAATAAAGTATGTGTTCTTTGTACCATGCACCAACTCTTATGACATGCACCATCCCTTGTTTGGTCAGAGCGTGTGTGGCATAAACCATATGATAGCATATGTAGCTTCCCATGTAGATGACGATGTATATGGTGAGGTTTCACCACATGATGTAGCCATGATGTCACCCTTTATGATGCCTATATAAGAGGCATGAAATTTCCCTTTTCAAATGCATAATCAAGAATTATTTTAGAGTTTACATTGTGTATCTCTACTCTTTGATCTCTCTCTCTCTCTCTCTCTCTCTCTCTCTCTCTCTCACACACACACACACACACACACACACACACACACACACACACACACACACACACACACACACACACACACAATTCTCTACATGTTTTGAACATGGCCTTGCAATTTGGTATCTAGGAACAAGCCCTTCCTTCCTTTGTCTTAGCTGTCAATTTGGCACTACCTCATTTGGTACTTGTTCATTCATACCTCTTGGGAATATAGACAAGATTTCTTCCTTTGGATGATTTTTTTAATTAAAAAAACTGGAGTCAAGAAAAATCACTCACTTGCGTAAATATGCTCTCTTTCTTGATCATCTTTGTCAGGCACAAAGTGCTCTACTACATGCTAACCTTCCTTACAATAGCTTGATGTTTTGATTCATCCCGCGAGAGTGGATCTACACACATGAGGTGGATCAATTATGAGAGTCGATCTCATTTAGAATGATTGAGTTTGACATTGAAATTAGCACCAATTGAAGAAGTTCAGCTTGATAGACCACCCATAGAACTAGATAAACAATCCTTGTATGGAGGTTGGGGATCAGAGCAACCTGGCTCTACAAAAGTTGGAACACTACAAACATTACCTTCTTATCTAGGTGAGAATGAAGAGAAATCAATGGTCTGCAAAATGACAAAACTAAATCGAACAGAAAAAACCTTGGATGTGGCTAATTTGCAATCCATTATGTCAACACCAATTCAGTGCACAATCACTTTGGGTGAGCTACTGAAGTTACGACCACACCTATGGGAAGATTTTCAAACCACCATGGAAAAGATGGGATTAAATGGAGAATCTCAAATGAACTTGGAAAATCTACAAAATGAAGAGGTACAAACTAAACTTATGCATTCTGTGCCTATGAACAAGGTAGGTGTATACTGTGAAGGGAATGAGGGAAACACTACCCTTCTGATACAGTACAATGGTGTAACATCCATGGATATTTTAGGTAGTGGAGCAAGAATTTTCATAGAGACCAAAGCCTTTTGGGAACCTTGGGGAAAGCTAACAATCAGACAAGCAAGAATGAAACTTCAATTGGCAGATGGACACATAGAGAAACCAATGGGATTACCAGAGAATGTGATAGTCAACTCTTGTGGGATTGACTACCAACACACTTTTTCCATTGTAGACTTTGAAAAGAAAATCAACTATGAAATTATCTTGGGAAGATTTTTTATGAGAGAGATACCATTAATTCAAGATTGGGACAATGATAATCTCTAGTTGAAACAAGTAGGGGCAATTATTCGAGTGAACTTGAAAGACCATTCTTACAAGGAAATCTTGAGTATACCTATACAAGAATTGGACTCTGAGACCTATGTGTTACCATATACATGTGGTAATGATGTGTGTGAACACACTTAGGACCACCGGGGAATTTTTTCCCTCACTAGGAGGTTTTTTCCCCTGTGCATTGTATATACGCCCATCATTCTAGGGCTAGCTATCTTTCCATTTCACACTAAGTAATACACTCTCTGTTGTATGCCTTGAGATTCCTTCGTCTTCTCCAAGATGTGTGTGTTTTCTTGCAACCCTAATTCCAACAATTAGTATCAGAGCATGTTACGTTCTCTCGGGCTTAGTCGCCAACAGCTCCACCATACGCGTGCTCACTTTCTCCAATTTTTTGTGAGCTTTGGTGAGCGGTCGTATGTCGAAAAATATTATGGATGAGCTCATAGATCTCAGTCTGCTCAAATTTCTAATTTGGGCTCATTTCGGCCTCTGTTTTCACTACAGGCAGTTCTGCGCAAGCTATTATGTCATTTTGTGTAAAATTTTTGTCAGTGCTATTTTTTGCATAACAGGTACCCTACAGTCTACTACGGTTTGTGCTATAAAGAACGCACTCTGTTTCTCCTCTTTTTGGAAAGTTTTCACATCAGGTGTAGCATTCGCCATGCCTGACAACAACACAGATGTCTTCAAGATGTTTGCTATTGAGGATAGATTGGATGGGGATAGTTACCCTATGTGGGCTTATATGATGTAACATGTTCTTGTGTTGAAGGGCATTTGGAACATAGTGTAGGGCACTGATGTATGTCCTAGTTCTGAGGATACATGCGATGTTGAGGATGTTGCAGGTCTTGCTGCATGGATTGCTAATGTTATAGTTGTTTTGCCTATGACAGAACAAACGCGTTGGGATGTGAAAGATGCGCAGGCTCATGCATTGATTGCATTGTCTGTGAAGCGCACTATTACTTCTCACATTCGTACAACAAAATTTGCAAAGCAGGCTTGGGATATTCTGGCTGGTCTTTATGCACGTCGCAATGAGGCAAAAATTGCATTGCTCCGCGTAAAGAGATGGAGTCGAAGATTGTGCATGAGGAAGATGATATGGACACTTTTCTTGCTGGTGTCAAGGATATCAATGAGCAAATTATTTTTGCAAGTGAAGTCATTTCAGACAGTTCCCTTGTGCAGACTGTTCATGATGCCTTGCCCCATTCTTATCGAAATTTTGCTAGTACTTGGAGACTTATGACCCAAGGAAATCCTGAAGTTGTCAAGGTTGATGCATTGTGCACATTGCTATTGCAAGAGTCACTTTTTAGAAAATACAAGACTGGATAACGTGGAGTTGAACAGGCTTTTATTGCTGCTCAAAGAAAAGGTGGTTAACAATAATGCATCCACTTCTTATGGTTCTTTTGCAAGTGGAAAATCACATGTTCCTAATGCTTCTGCTAGCAACAATTCTTCTGGAAATTCTGGTGATAAGGGCAAAAAGAAGATGTGGTGCCATTATTGTAAAGCTAATGATCACTCGATCAAGCAGTGTCCTAAGTTGAAGGCCAAAGAGGCTGGTTCCACTACTTATGCTGGTTCCAATAAAAAAGCAGCTATTGTCAAGTGTTCTGTGAAAGGAGACAGTGATGCTGATGTTGATGCAAAATGGTGCACCTATAATCCTATTGTTCATGATGCATGCATCAGTTGTTGCAGATTCACATGTGTCGTATTTTGACAGTGGTGCTACAAAGCACATTACCTCACATCGTGATTTATTCATCTCTCTTGAATCTGACCCTCATGGAAATTTAGTTACTTGTGTCAACAATGCCTCTTATTTGGCTCAAGGAGCTGGAAAGATTGTGCTTACTACTGTAAATGGAAGTTCTTTCAAACTTGTTGATGCCCTTTATATACATGGGATCAAAAAATTTGGTTTGTATCTACACTTGCTAGACTTGGTCTTGTAGTCAAATTTGTGGACGACAGATGTACAATACATGATCTCAGTTTTGGTGGTAAAATTATTGCATTTGGATTTTTATGTCGTGGGCTATATAAGATCACTTTGTATGACAAGTGTAGGCAAAATTTTTGAAATGTAGTTGTGAATTCTAAGGCTATTTCAAATGCAAAACTTTGGCATGCACATTTTGGACATCTGAATTTTGCCAGTTTGCTACGTTTGCAAAAATCTGATATGGTTGCTTCTTTGCCACCTCTTGAAGCACCTGGAAAACATGTTTTTGAAGGTTGTATTTTAGGTAATATGCAACATTCAAAGTTTCAAAGGATGGTTTAGTTAGGGCCACATGCATGTTGCAGCTCGTGCATAGTGATTTTTGTGGGCCCATGCAAAGTGTGGGTATTTCCGCTTAAAGCAAAGTCCAAAGTATTTATGTGCTTCAAATAGTTTTTGGCTATGTCTGAAAATGTCTTAAAATGTACTATGGGCACCCCCGATTTTGATCGAGGGGGGGAATATATGTCTCATGATTTTAATGCATTTTTGGCTAGTCGTGGGATAAAACACCAATGTACAGTGCCTTATACGCCTCAGCAACATGGTGTTACTGGGAGAAAAAACATGTTACTTATAGAAATGAAGAGATGTATGGTCAAATGTCAAGCTTTGCCACATTTGTTTTGGCTTGAGGCTGTCATGTGTGCCACTTATGTACTTAACAAGTGTCTTATGAAAGCTTTGCAGTTTATTACTCCATATGAAGCATGCAATGATAGAAAGCCTTCTATTGAACACATGCGTGTTTTTGGTTGTTTGACATATGCTTTGGTGCCACAAACACATCGCAAAAAATTGGATGACAAGACTGTCAAATGTATTTTTGTTGGTAATAGTGCTGAAAGCAAAGGTTACAAGTTGTATCATCTGCAAACATAGCGTATCTTGGTCTCACGAGATGTGTTTGTGGAAAATTCTGTTTAGTCCTTGCTGTCATGTACTAGAGACAATAATTTAAGATCAATGACATTTATGACACTTTGTTGCCTCTTTTTAGTGGTGGTGGAAGTTCAAATGTAAATTCCAATGACGCAAATGGGAAACATATGGGTGTTTCTGGAAAATGTTACATATCAGCCTATTACTGATGCAGATGTAGATGATATACTTGATGAGGAAAGGACTGAGAATGAGCAGGCTAGAGGTATGCCTAAATGGCTGGTGCATACTTTGCATGGTAGTAAATTGGATACACCTTTATTTAGTCGTACTCGTTCAGGTTCTTGCCATGCATCTTATGCATCAGATTGTTATGCTTTAGCTGTGTCTAACTTACATGATGTTGAGGAACCTCCGTCTTTTGATGAAGCACAACATTTAGAAAATTGGATGGTTGCCATGCAATCAGAACATGATGCACTTATAGAAAATGACACATGGACTTTATGTGATTTGCCTCCTGGAAAAAAGTCCATTGGTACGAAGTGGGTTTACAAGTAGAAATGCAAGCCGGATGGTGAGATTGATCGCCATAAGGCTCGACTTGTTGCAAAAGGTTATGCATCAGATTGTTATGCTTTGGCTGTGTCTAGCTTAAATGATGTTGAGGAACATCCGTCTTTTGATGAAGCACAAAATTTAGAAAATTGGATGGTTGCCATGCAATCAGAACATGATGCACTTATAGAAAATGACACATGGACTTTATGTGATTTGCCTCCTGGAAAAAAGTCCATTGGTACGAAGTGGGTTTACAAGTAGAAATGCAAGCCGGATGGTGAGATTGATCTCCATAATGCTTGACTTGTTGCAAAAGGTTATGCACAAAAAAAAAGTCATAGATTATGAAGAGACTTTTGCTCCCACTTGTCGTATGACTACTGTGCGTTTTCTATGTGCATTGGCAGCCCATTTTGATTGGGATGTACATCAATCGGACATTGTTACTACTTTCTTGAATGATGACATATTTGAGGAAGTTTATGTAACGTAGCCTCGCGGTTTTGTCAAGAATGGATAAGAGGATAAAGTGTGTAGATGTAAGAAAGCTTTGTATGGGTTGAAGCAATCTCCTCGTGCTTGGTATGAGAAGGCTGACATTCATTTGGTCAAATAGGCTTTTGTAACAGTCCAACAGAAAGCACATTGTATGTAAATCGTCAGGGTGATGTACTTCTCATTGTGGTTCTTTATGTATATGATTTCTTGATCCTTGGACCAAATGAGAGACATATTGCTGAATTTAAGGCTAATTTAAATGCTACTTTCAAGATGAAAGATTTGGGGATGTTGCATTGTCATTACTTGGGTATACAATTTAAGCAGTGTGATAGTGGTATTCCCTTGTGTCAAAAAAGTTACGTAGAGACATTGCTATGTAAGTTTGAACTTGAGGATTGCAAACTCCCATGGAAACAGTTTTGAAACTAAGTCCTCATGATGCTGGTGATCCTGCTAATGTCACTCTTTACCAAACTGTTGTTGGTTGCCTCATTTATGTATGCAAAACAAGGCTGTATATTTAGTTTGCAGTCTTACAGGTCAGCAAATTTATGCATAGCCCAGGGTCTAAGCATTGGCAGGCTATTAAGAGGATTTTTTTCTACTTGAGTGGCTTTTTACATCTTGGCTTGTTTTATCCCAAGGGGGGATTATATTCGCCAGACTTACATGCCTTTTCAGATTCATATTTTGGGCTGGTTGTTTTGACATGCAAGTGTCCACAAGTGGTTTTTGTTTCATGCTTGGCAATTCATGTATATCATGGTTGAGCAAGAAGCAATCTACTGTGGCCACTTCTAGTTGTGAGGTTGAGTACAAGGGAGTCTTCATAGCTACGATCGAGTGTGTATAGCTCAGACGCCTTATGGATGATTTGGGTGTTGGATAGGACACTTTCAACACTATCTACACTGACAATAAGAGCACATTGGCAGTTGTGAGAAACCCAATTTTTCATGCTTTCACAAAGCACATTGAGGTGCATTACCACTATGTCAGTGAGAGGCTCTCAACAAGAGAGATCAACTTGGCTTATGTGCCAACATAGGACAACCTTGGAGATCTTTTCACAAAGCATTGTCTCGTGAGAAGTTTGAAGCTTTTTGCAAAGCTTTGGGCTTACTCCTCTTTGTGGACTGATCATGTCCTCAAGGCATGGCACTTCCCTTTACTCTATGTGCCAGCTCTCGTTCACCGCATCACTCCAAGGGGGATTCGTTACTATATACATGTGGTAGTGATGTGTGTGAACACACACGTAGGACCATTAGGGAATTTTTTCTCTCAATAGGTGGTTTTTTCCCCCATGCATTGTATACGCCCATCATTATAGGGCTAGCTATCTTTCCATTGCACACTAATACCCTCTCTGTTGTGTGCCTTGAGCTTCCTTTGTCTTATCCAAGCTGTGTGTGTTTTCTTGCAACCCTAATTCCAACACTTTGTGAAGACTAAACTACAGTCATAAATACATAAATACACTCCAATTTGGATGTGCGGGGATTTTTAATCAGGTAGTTTATGATGGGAAGATTGTGTCTTAGACAAAGAAGTGAATGATGCATATTATGCACCCGAACCATTCCCTGAACATTTGTTTGAACCTTTTGAGTGGACCCAAATTTTGGCTACAACGGATGTGTGTGTTAATGAATTCACACATACTTCTGTGACAAAGAGGGCTATAATATAGTCCCAATCCAGATGGTATTTATAAAAATGATCGAGGAGCAACAAGTCTGCTCTGATCACTACTATGATGCCACAGATGAATTGGAAGAGAAAACGATTACAACGGAGGAATAAAACTTGGAATAAGAGCATGTAAGAGCCAAACTTCTACTCAGGGGAGGAGAGGAATTTTTTTTTGAGTTTCCAAACCAACACCTAAGATGCCAACAAAGATATCGTAGGAAACAAGACAAAGACTTAAGAAAGAAAACCGCATAACCTGCACTAGAGAATGAAACTAAATTCTTGATGAAACTAGATGCAATGGACTACATAAAAGACAAGAAAACTAGAAGATATCTAGACGCGAAGCATTCAGAGCGGCAAAACCAAACAAAACCAAAGTCATTCAAGCCTGATAAGGCCAAAGGGAAAGAACCTCTGATGACAAAAATAGAGCTTTAAGAAAACTACAAAGAATTGAAACAGACCTTGAAAGAAGTGTGAACTGCGGGGATGGAATCGGCGGATAGCGACAAACTAGGAGAAATCAATGCTCCATATCATTATGAAAAATACACTTTGTAAGAAATATTTTGAGGGGCCTAAGAACGCCAATCGAATTGAACTTGCAGAGCCAGAAGAAGAGTCAAAAACGGCATACATACATACAGATATGTTGCAAGAGGAAGATAAGATTCTCATTAGAATGTTAAAGGAATATAGGGATGTCTTTGCATGGTCTTACCAAGATCTCAAAGGGGTGGATCCTGCCATCTACCAACACACTATCTCTATGAGAGATGACGCTAAACCGAGCAGACAAAGACCATACACCTATAATGAGACATTTGCCAAAAAAATCAAGGAAGATATTTAGAAACAGAATGATGCCGAGTTCATCTATGAAATAGAACACAATGATTGGGTATCATCAATTTTTGTGGTGCCTAAAAATAATGGCAAACTTAGAGTGTGTGTAAATCTCAAGAAGGTGATCGCCACCATTATATGAGATAACTATCCTCTTCCTATCACAGATCATGTGCTAGAATGAGTAGCTAGTAAAGAAGCTTATAGCTTTTTGGATGGCTTTTTTGGATACAACCGGTTGACTAAAGATCCCAAAGATCAACATAAAATGGCTTTCGCCATCGAATGGGGGATTTTTGCTTATCGACTCATGCCTTTTGGTTTGATTAATGCACCATCAACATTCCAAAGGCTGATGAGCCATGCTTTTAAGGAATATCTATGGAATTTCTTGGAAGTATACATGGATGATCTTTGTGTGCACTCCACAAAAAAAGAAAGTCACTTTGAACATTTACGACGTGTCTTTAAGAAATATCGTCTACATAGGATTTGCTTAAATCCTAAAAAATGCATTTTTGTGGTTAGACAAGGCAAAATTCTTGGACATATTGTGTCAAAAAATGGTATAGCCACATATATGGAAAAGGTGGCACTGATTTCTGAAATGGATAGGCCAACATCAGTCAAAGAAGTTCAATCATTTATGGGACATTGTGGTTACTATCATAGATTTGTCTACATGTATGTAGTAATTGCTAAGCCCATTTATAGCCTTATCACTCACTTTGAATGGATTGACAAATGTGAGGAATCATTGCAAAAGCTTAAGCAATCTTTGACCATAACCAATACTCAAAGCTCCAGACTGGGATAGTGTTCCATGTGCATGTCGATGCTTCCATTTTGGCTATTGGCTACATCTTAGCTCAACTAGGAGAGGGAACCATGGATTTTCTTATCTCTTATGCTAGCTGACAATTAAACCTACAAAAAGGAACTATACAACAACTGTGGTATGCCAAAAGACAAAGGGAAGCAACTTGGATTGCCTCAACCTTTGCCAATCCCTAATTCACCATAGGAGAGCATATCCACGGATTTTATCTTTGGATTGCCTAAGTCTATCCATGGGAATGCGGGAATATGGACGACAATAGACAGGTTCAACAAACAAGCTCATTTTATACCTGTCAAAAAGACTATCAAAGCCCATCAAATGGCAACCCTCTTCATATCACAAATCTTCAAGTACCATGGCTTGCCAATGTCCATAGTGTTGGATAGAGATCCTAGAATGACCAGTAATTTTTGGAAGGGTATCTTTGAGAATTTAGGGACATGGCTAAACTTCTATTTGACTTATCACCCGCAAACGGATGGCCAAAGTGAAATAGCTAACCTAACAATTCCTGATCTACTAAAAGCCTATGTAACGGAAGTAGATCAAAGGTCCCAATGGGAGAAGTACTTACCCTTAGTGGAGTATGCTTACAATAGTACTATACATACCTCCACGGGAAAGGCACCTTTCGAGGTAATAGAGGGAAGATCCAAAAGTCCCCTGGTACTTAAAGTACACGGGAAGATCTTCACTGCAGATGAGTATAGCCGAAACCTACAAGAATATTTCCAAAAGATTAAGGATGCTATCTCTATCTCACAACAACAAAGGTAAAAGGCTGCTGCTGATAAGCGTAGAAGAGCCCAAGCCTTTAAAGAAAATGATTGGATCTTGCTTAAATTTCCCAAGGCTTGATTAAGGCACACGTCGGGCAAGAATCCTACGGGACACCAAAAGTACTATGCTAAGGTACTATAGTGCCTTTTGGATTCTTAGACCAATCAATGAGATGTCCTATCAACTCATTTACCCAGTCATTGTCTCATACACAATGGTTTCCATGTGAGCCTACTAAAGCCTTACAAAGGAGAGACACCTCAAGAACCGACCATTGAAGACCCACCGGAGATCGAGGACCAAGAAGAGGTGCTGCAGCCCGAGTCCATTCTCCGATGTGAAGACAAGGTATTAAGAAGCGGTAATTTTATCCGATGGTATCTTATTAAGTTTAAGAAATATGCTTTTGAAGATGCTAGATGGATGCAAGACATACAATTAAAGAATAACCTAAATCTTGTCAATGCTTACAATGCTTCCCTAGAGTAAGCGAATGTGCAAATGTTTAAAATGAACATAGTTCTTCTCTTATAAAACTCTTTTTTTCTTTATTGTGCACAAATGTTAACTAGTATGCATGCTTAGAATCAAGTTTGAGAAGACGACGTCTTCCAAACACCAAGTAGACCTTGTCACTCTACTATGGAAGATTGATAAGACTAATGCACATACATGCTTGCGATAGCTTAGGCTCTCAAGCGCCAAATGGATTAGTCATCCATTTTGGAATGATGCCGTCGGGTAAGATAGGGATCCTCTACCCGCTAGAAAAAGGGCTAATGAATAGGCTTTATCTTCTCTACCCCATAGTCGATGTGATGACTATGATTTCAAGAGAGAGGTAATGTCATAATAACTAATATCTAATTCTTTTAAATTATTTTCTCATGTTAAACTGATCATTTAATATGGGTAAGTACCAGGGGAGAAAAAGAGAGATTATTGGTAAGGCTAGCAAACTGGTCACAGTAGGGATCCAAAAGAGGAAAAATAGGGATCCGAAGAGGGACCATCTGTAGAAGAGCAATGTGCAAGCAATGGGCTTCAAAGACCTAAGGTTCAGCCCATTAAGACTTCAAAAATGCTAAGGTTCCAAATTTCAAAGGGTAAGTCCAAATGGTCAAGCTTAAGGAAATTGGATGCTTTGTAAGTGTACACAAAGTCTTCCTAGATCCCTACATGGGAGGGGGCGAGCCCTAAAGGTAGGAGAAGAGAGAGAAAGAGGTGAGATAGCACACACACACACACACACACACACACACACAAAGGCTCCCCTTTACAAAAAGGGCATAATGGACACATGTCAAGTTCCTAGCCCAGTTGCCCCCAAAGAGTATTCAAATCCTATTGAATGACCACAGAGGTGGACCAATGAGAATTAGGCTAGAGTAAATTTAGTCTAATTGATTTATAAACACTTTATAAAAAGAACCAACGAAAATTAAGTGTCCTGGATGATTATTGGACATCCTGCTAAGGGGTCCAATAAGAATTAAGCAGTTCAATGGCTTGCTTAATTCCTATTGGCCAGAAGGGGAAAGGTCCAATGGGGATTTAATATAATTAATCTAATTAATTAAGCTCTCACCAAAGGGGAAAGAGGGACACATGTCACAAGGCTATTCATTTGACCACTTAATCCCTATTGGCTAAGCTTGGAGAGGTCCAATGGGAAGCCAACAAGAGGAATTAGCAAGAGGGGTCGACCAAGATGAGAGAGGGGGCTGATTTGTGAGGCATTGTTCCACACACACTCACACTAGCTCCTGTGTGAAGCAAGGAAAATCTATCTCCTTCTCAAGCCTTAATGGAAATCTCTCACCAAAGGGGAAAGAGGGACACATGTCACAAGGCTCTTCATTTGACCACTTAATCCCTATTGGCTAAGCTTGGAGAGGTCCAATGGGAAGCCATAAAGAGGAATTAGCAAGAGGGGTCGACCAAGATGAGAGAGGGGGTTGATTTGTGAGGAATTATTCCACACACACTCACACTAGCTCCTGTGTGAAGCAAGGAAAATCTATCTCCTTCTCAAGCTTTAATGGAAAGCTCATCATCACTCCAAGCTTGTGAGAAGGGAGGCCTACATCAACAACTCTTGGCTTTGTGATGCAAATCCAACCAAGAGCCAAGCTTCAATGCATGCTCATCTCCTCTACCATGCTAATTACTAAGCTATGCTAAGCTATTATGAGTGATTATGTGAGGAGAAATACATCTTTCTCGTAAGACTACTCCTTCTTCCTCTCAATCTACTCTCATACCCTGCTAGCTCTCACCTTCTTTGAAGGTGTGTGAGGTCTTGGGTCTAAGACCGTAAGGGAATTGATGTTGTGTTTTATAAGTGCGTGCATGGTGCTTGAAGCTTCCATCTTCATTGCACCAGCAAGTTAATGAAGGAACACAAAGTATTGTATTGTAAAATGTCTCCCTTGATGGCGGAAACCTATAATACAAAGCCTTTTGGAGGGGGGACCGGCTCCATGTAAATCCGGTCCTCAACTATTGTCAATAGCTTAATCTTTCTCTCTTTTGAAGTATTGTTCATGCCTATCTAACTAGGTGTTATGCTTTTTGTTGCTCTCTCCATCCAAGTACTCCTGCTATGCTCATTAGGAATCTATTCTAATGAAATGCTCACTATGTTTATGCTATTTTCCACTACACACAAGTTACTAGGTCATTAAATGTCACACACACACACACACACACACACACACACACACACACACACACACACACACACACACACACACACACACACACACACACACACACACACACACACACACACACACACACACACACACACACACACAATCTATGGAACACGTACTGACATATCACACACCTAGGCCTACATGGTCAACCCCTTGATATATGTTCGACATTTTATGCCCCAATTTTTTAGATCGGCTCTATGTTTGTCATACTCAACTCAATGCTTGCTGATTTAAGGTATAAACACATTGTTCGAGATGCACGCGCACACACACACACACACACACACACACACACACACACACACACACACACACACACACACACACACACACACACACACACACACACACACACACACACACACACAAACACACACACACAAAGGCACACAATACATGGAACACAAAGATGCATGATGTCCAACACTTGATAATATTAAGGACATACAACCACATAACACACACATGCTAATATATTAACAAGCGTAAGTTTTACTAACAGATTTATCATAAAAATGACACAGACAACAACATCACTGGCGGAGGAGTGATAGAAAGACGAAGACATACAACACGAGCATGATGATGGATTATTCAAGCAAGAACCCCTCCTATTTTTTGTTTTGTTCTGGCATAGACAAACCAAGTACTTTGTAACTATTCTCCAGATGCATGTTAGCATCCTTGAATTTATCAAATTTTTGTAAATGTGCACCCTATGGAAAATAAGGCATGCGTGTATCGAGGTCTCACTGGCAATATGGCGTCCACATCTCAAGTAAATTTCCCCCCCTTTTTTTAAACCCAGAGAACTTACTAATTTAACAAGTACTATGTAACAAAAAAAATTGCTTACCTACTGTAAGGTCAACATGGTAACTGGACATTATCCATAAAAAAGCGTTTTTTCTTTAAAAAGCTTAACAACTTGCAAACGGCACACTTGCTAAAAGTAGCAAGAGGCATAATAGAAACGCCAAATGCCAGATCTGGTGCAATTGTGCTGCACATAACGTAGAAAAAAATCCACCTTTAAGGCACCGCATGGGGGCTCCCTATAAAGCAAGGGCATCGCAAGGTGTACTAAAGAAACATTAGCACGTATGCACAGATACTCCTCACAGAGCTCCACACACACTGCAACAAAATTGCCATTGGCAATCATACCGGCAAGTCAGGGCACACAGTAAAAGGCTTGGGTTGCAAAATCGCTACACCATCAAGCCGCCCAAAGGCATTGTCTTCTCCCGCACACAAGGACAACCCGCAGGCTGCAAACAATACAGAGAAGGTAAAAACGTTTTTTCTGTATATTTGTCTGTTGAAGTGCATAAACATTACTCTATTTTGAAACACCCTTTATCTACAGTTTCTCACAAAGCATTTTTTGTAAAGGCATAGCATTACTCTCTCTTAAAACATCCTCCATTAACAGTTTCTCACAAAGGAGGTACTTAGCTATAGGTACACACATGAAAAAGTACATTATCATAAGCTAAAATTTCCGGCTGTAGAACTGAGACTTACCTACGGGCATGAAATCCGGTTAAACATAGGCAGGTTATGCGTACATGTACATGCATAGTATAGCAATAGAATGTTTCACTTACAGTTTTGAACAAATGTATACACCCCATATTCCTGTAAATGGCACGCAATAGGCACAAAATGAATGCATTGATAGTCCACACTCGTGTTTTTGCATACTTGTGCATATGGTTTGGCATTCATAAGAGCAGTTAAGCAACATATTGGCATGTAAACCGGTATATAGTATACCTAAATTAAAAAGGATGTGTAGTCGGACTAATATTTGTACACAAAATTATTTGACAATTGAAGGTAACGGTTTCAAGGAGTGCACTACCTTGAACATTAAAAGGCAAAAGGAGCACTACGGATGTCTATTGCAAGTAACAACCAGGTGAACTGATACTGAAAGTCTTGAGTATAGTTTTTTTTTTTAAATAAGAGAAAAAGTTTGTTTTTTCCTTATCGGTTTTTCTTTTAAGTACTATCGGGCATAAAGAGGTATCAATACTTTTGAATGAGGGTTTAGGATAACCTCATATAAAGACAATGTCATTGTGTAAAGACCGGTTTTTTTTGAAAAAAAGAAGGATAGAACAAACAAAATTCTGCCAAAATTTTGACAAAATCGATCGTAGTATATGCTTACGTTTAAACCATGGAGAGAAAGGCTGCCCCTAAGGCAACATATAGTATATAAGAAGTGAATTGGTACAGAAAACCTTGGATATAATTTTTGTAAGTAAAAACGAAAGGTTTTTTCTTAAATCTACTCTTCTTTATGATTAACACCTAGCAAAAGAATGGATCAATGATTTGATTGAGTGTATAAGACACCTCTTGTGAGGACAAATGTCATTTTTTGGAAATATGGTTTTTTTTGAAAAATAAACGGTTTTACAAATAAAATGCTGCCAAAATTTTCACAAAATCAGGAATACTTATAGATTAGAATGCTTACTCATATACCATAACGATAGGGCTGCCCCTATAGCAACGCATAGTATAGTCTCTAAAGAATGCTAAACTCATATATATAATCATTGATGACAAACAGGGGTACAGGCAGACAGCTAGGATGAGCGTCACTCGTGATATATTCAAGCTACAAAGGATTCGGGACAAAATCATGGCAGCACATAAAGGGAAAACTCAAACCAAGCCATTAGCAATTAGAGACCCCATCTCCAAGCCTCTTAAACCTATAGGAAATTTCATAGACCGTAATCGAACATACTTACATAGACGAGCAAAAGAAAATGTAATATATAACTAGGAGTAGGGTTGGGCTTCAGGGTGTGACAACGATAACAAGCAGTGGGGATTGCTTGATATATTTGTCACCCATTTAGTGCAAATTAATTATAATTGATTGTACTTGTGGTTGGTTGGCAGGTAAAGATCCTTGCTTTCATCTGATAGAAGTTCCGGCTTAAAGCTCCTACTTTTTTTATGTATCAAAGGATCTTGTAACAAGTTTTATATCAGAAAGTTCTACTTTTCTTTGTTGTAACGATATGATAAGTGCAAATAGTATTTAAGTTCTCTCAGTATATGATTCTAAGTGATGGGATTTTTCAATGAAACACACACACAATTTTCCCAAGATACCTTTGGTCGGGTATCTATCATATACTGAGAAAACCTAATATTGATATAAAATAAATAATGGTTTAATATTTTTTGAGTTATTCAGGCTTTTTGGATTCCATCTCTCACCCGTCTGGGATATAGAATAGAAGAAGGCATTCCTATTCCTCCTGTGGGGACCCAGTGTATACTGTCTTGTTTCAAAGGTGTAGAATTTCACAAAAAGTTACTAGATTTTGAGAAACAAGCCATACACACCCACTCTATATCACTATTAAACACATCTTCTATTGATGACTGGATTTCCTTATTGATTCTTTCTAGAAAAGATAAAGATAAGCTTCTAGAGGCCTTCAATACCTTCTTAGCTAAGCTTCCCATTATTGATGCACAAGGTAGTTCAGATCTTGATTTTTATTTTACTTCTCTGCCCACTATTGTGAACAAGCTATATTTTATCAATAACCTTCCTGCCGTACCTATAGAAATCAAACACTCAGAAAAGGTTATCAATCCCCTTCTTGATCTTGACCTTCTGGAAGAACAAGAGAAGGAAGCCCTCAACTTTTTGGCAGATGCAATCTGTGTATCCCCCGAAAGGGCAGTTTCTAAACTATTTTCAAAGGTAATCCCTTTACTAACACCCAGGCAAGTGGAGTTAGATGCTATTAGACTTGAGCATAAACTTTGGGATTATGAAATTTTGAACCATCGGGCACCTTTTACAATTTCCTCTCTAGGGCTGTTGTGTAGTATTCCCACAGACATTGTTGAGCAGTGTAAACCCTTAGCCTTACATTCCAAACATCTTTTGGCACAAGATGTTCTCTTCAAACTTAAACAGGTCAAATTATCAGATGTCGATGGAAAAAAGTGTCCAAGCTCTTCAGTCATTGCTCGCACCAAAGGACTCTCTCTTATGGACAGAGCAAAGGATCAAAAAAGATTTCTGAGAAACTGTTGGAATTCCTATCGACCGTTCCTGAAATGCCAATGCAAAAGGGTGGATCCAAACTCCAATTGTTCTTCGTCAATTATTTGGTTTGATCAGTTTTTGTGGTACGTATTCCAGAATCTACCAAAGTTTTTTCAATTTTCATTGGGACCCGCCCAGGTCTATGCCTTTATTGCATGGGTGGCCTCATTTCCGACTGAATTAAGGCATGCGGTAATCATCTACTATCAGTTTCATGGGCACATGCTAGAAGTAGCCAAGGGATTGGTCCTATACACACCTGGGACTCCACTTCTTCAAAAGCTACACAACACACCTGTTTCCAACACAATCGAAACCCTACTTAAACCACCCAAAGGCAAGGAGCAGCTAAAGAAGATTACACACATACCAAGCAGCATGGCATCAACAAGCAAGAGGCCAAGGCAATCTAGAGGATCGAAGGACTATGGAGATACTCCCAAAGCACTTGAATACCCAACTTCTGAAGATCAGGTACATTTACTTCATACAAGCAATAATGGATTATTACACTTTGAACGCAATGCTAAGATGCATGGAAGATTTGTTCATATATTGTTTTGTAACAAATTTATGGACTTTATTAATCCTCATAAGTTTTTTCAAACACTTATAAATGATTTTCACATCAACAAGGAACTATCTAAAATGAGGATCTGCTTGGAAATATACCCAAACTTGAACCATACTCTCTATAAACCATCTTCTGTGTTTGCCTAGGAAATTGATGAATCACAACCATGTGGTTGTTTGACACATAAAAGGTTTTCCAACTTTTTAGTTGACTTTGAACCATTTGGAAGACATGTGATCACCACTAACCCTAGCATAGCTAGACATAAAACGTTCCAAGAATTTATCAAGAAAGGGTTAAATCACATACCGTTAGTACCAGTAAACCCTAAGTCAGTAGTAAAAGAACTTGGCAATGTATGGAAAACCTTATGTATCCTTCTAGGGTGTGAGGATAATAAATCACATTACAATTATATCCAGGGATCTGTTAATGAAATGTTTTCCCAAAGATTTCCCTTCTATAGGCAAAACCAAACTCCCTGGTACAAAAACACGGACATGATGAATGAAATAAATTATATTTTACAATATCTATTCATATGCGAACTTGACAAATCTGCGCAAACCCCCGTATTCATATGTAAAAAACTTATTCAATTAGTAAAAAGGAGACGACTGGAAAGCCCCGAATTCCGTCTTCTTTCTTCAGAAGAGAAGGAAATTTGCCAGGCCATAGGATCATATACCCAGGAGATTGGGTTAGAGACACCAGCTGTGTTCTCTCTCCCATATCTTATGGGAAATTGTAAAATCCATAAAATGGATTTCAGATGGATCACTAATGCGCATAGTTGTGTATTTACTCCTGCGACGGCTATAATCACCAAAATACTCAAAAGCGTAATACAAGGATTTGAAGAATACACCGAAATCACACATAAAAAGCTACAAATGATCTCTGGGACACAAACCAACGGGTATTGGATGATTAATAATCAATACGATTTTTTGATTAATCTACCAAAACATATTACAAGCATTCATTCCTTTGATATAACATCCTGTTATGAAGCTATCCCTCACAAAGGCACGCATGGATTACTTGAGGTACTAGACTACATTATTAGACTCATCAAAAGTATGAAATATCTTGGGTTTAAGAAGAACCGCAAGCGGATTGTGCTCACAAAAAAGAAAAGGGAAGTAGTCTGGACATTTGAGTATTTACATAACATCAATGAGTTTGTTCTTGATAACTGCTTTACAAAATTAGGTAAACATATTTATCGCCAAGAAAAAGGTATACCAATGGGATATAGTTGTTCACCATTATGGTGTAATTTGTATTTGGCCTGGTATGAAATTGAATACATAAAGAAACTATCCCGGCTTACCAGATTTGATATGATGAAAGCATTTTTATATTCATGGCGGTATATGGATGATTTTCTATTTGCTAATAATCCATTTATTTCACAGTGTCTAAATCACAAAAAACCCCTGTCCCAAGAGGACCCCTTTACAATTTACCCTTTGGACATTATTGGGATTAAAGCCACACACAAGACGAATCAAACCACATATTTGAACACACACATCCAATTGTGCGAATCAGTGGAAGGGGAGTATGTAACGTGCACCGCATGGAAAAAAGACAAATTACCATGCCCTAATGTTTCGTTTATTCATGCAGCCAGTAATCGACCAAAAAAGATGGCATATAATGTATGCATATCACAAGTTCTTCCCATATTATATAATGCATCCCAAGAATCATATGCAGTAACAGATTTAAATAAATTAGTCTCTATGTTTGTAGCGAATGGTTTCAAAAAAGAGAAAATAATTACATGTATTACCAGTTCCATTGAGAGAAATCAGTTTCCAGGCATTAGGTTTACCATGAGTACATTAGAATAGAGAATTGGTACAAGATAGGTCCACTTGGTGGCCTATCCTCCACCAAGTGTACCTTTTCCTCAGGGTTGGGGGAGGGCCACACACACACACACACACACACACAATCTATGGAACACGTATTGACATATCACACACCTAGGCCTACATGGTCAACCCCTTGGTATATGTTCGACATTTTATGCCCCAATTTTTTAGATCGGCTCTATGTTTGTCA
The DNA here is from genome assembly GCF_014529385.1 of Adiantum capillus-veneris. Classification (NCBI taxonomy): domain Eukaryota; kingdom Viridiplantae; phylum Streptophyta; class Polypodiopsida; order Polypodiales; family Pteridaceae; genus Adiantum; species Adiantum capillus-veneris. Next base: position 45,376,844 of record NC_140937.1, read on the forward strand.
TACTTAACTCAATGCTTGCAGATTTAAGGTATAAACACATTGTTCGAGATGCACACACACACACACACACACACAAAAGCACACAATACATGGAACACAAGGATGCATGATGTCCAACACTTGATAAATTAAGGACATACAACCACATAACACACACATGCTAACATATTAACAAGACGTAAGTTTTTCTAACAGATTTTTCATAAAAATGACACAGACAACAACATCATTGGCGGAGGAGTGATAGAAAGACGAAGACATACAACACGAGCAGGATGATGGCTTATTCAAGCAAGAACCCCTCCTATTTTCTTTTTTGTTCTAGCATAGACAAGCCAAGTACTTTGTAACTATTCTCCAGATGCATGTTAGCATCCTTGAATTTATCAAATTTTTGTAAATGTGCACCCTATGGAAAATAAGGCATGCGTGTATCGAGGTCTCACTGGCCTTATGGTGTCCACATCTCAAGTAAATTTCCCCCCCTTTTTTTACAATCGGAGCACTTACTAATTTAACAAGTACTATGTAATAAAAAAAACTGCTTACCTACTGTAGGGTCAACATGGTAACTGGACATTATACATAAAAAAGCGTTTTTTCTTCAAAAAGCTTAACAACTTGCAAACGGAACACTTGCTAAAAGTAGCAAGAGGCATAATAGAAACACCGAATGCCAGCTCTGGTGCAATTGCGCTGCAGATAGCATAGAAAAAATCCCACCTTTAAGGCACCGTATAGGGGCTCCCTATAAAGCAAGGGCATCGCAAGGCGTACTAAAGCAACATCAGCACGTATGCACAGATACTCCTCACAGAGCGCCACACACACTGCAGCAAAATTGCCATAGGAAATGTGCGCTCCTTGCCGCACTGTCGAAGCAAGGGACTTGCCAATACACCGTATGCGAGCCACAAACGGCTCCAAGCACACAACAAGCCTAAACTAGCAAGCTCAAGAAAACAAAGGGTGTGTCACTCACCGCTCTACGCTCGCCTTCGTGGTGGATTCCTCGCCGCGATGAAGAAGAAGCTGCAGTCGTGCCGCGCTCAACCGCTTCGCCGCCGTCGTGCCTTCGTAATGCTCGATCGCACACACACTCTCCCTCTCTCTCTCTCTCTCACACACACACACAAGGAGGTGAAGAAGAAGAAGATGGAGATGGAGCAAGAGCACTCTTCAATTGCACAAATGAGAGAATGAGTAAAAATTAGGTTTAGTTGGCTTTTATAGGAGCTCACCCCATTCACACTTGGGCGCCCATGCTTAGCCAACTAATCCCTTGAATGTCCAAGTTAAAGTGCGCCTCTCATCGACGATCACTCTACCTTTCCCTATTGGTCCGACAAGCCCGGTACCTGACTCTACTAAATAATACATAATACGCGTCCATCGTAGGTGATGGGTGTCCGTGTGCCGTGAGGGTTAACAGGCAATCATACCGGCAAGTCACGGCACACAATAAAAAGCTTGGGTTGCGGAATCGCTACACCATCAAGCCGCCCAAAGGCATCGTCTTCTCCTGCACACAAGGGCAACTCGCAGGCTGCAAACAATACAGAGAAGATAAAAACGTTTTTTCTGTATATTTGTCTGTTGAAGTGCATAAACATTACTTTATTTTGAAACACCCTTTATCTACAGTTTCTCACAAAGCGTTTTTTGTAAAGCATAGCATTATTCTCTCTTCAAACATCCTCCATTAACAGTTTCTCACAAAGGAGGTAGTCAGCTATAGGTACACACATGAAAAACTACATTATCATAAGCTAAAATTTCCGACTGTAGAACCGAGACTTGCCTACGGGCGTGAAATCCGGTTAAACATAGGCAGGTTATGCGTACATGTACATGCATAGTATAGCAATAGAATGTTTCACTTACAGTTTTGAACAAATGTATACACCCCATATTCCTGTAAATGGCACGCAATAGGCACAAAATGAATGCATTGATAATCCACACTCGTGTTTTTTCATACTTGTGCATATGGTTTGGCATTCATAAGCGCAATTAAGCAACATATTAGCATGTAAACCGGTATATAGTATACCTAAATTAAAACGAATGTGTAGTTGGACTAATATTTGTACACAAAATTATTTGACAATTGAAGGTAATGGTTTCAAGGAGTGCACTACCTTGAACATTAAAAGGCAAAAGGAGCACTACAGATGTCTACTGCAAGTAACAACCAGGTGAGCTGATATTGAAAGCCTTGAGTATAGTTGTTTTTTTTTTAAAATAAGAGCAAAAGTTTGTTTTTTCCTTATCGGTTTTTCTTTTAAATACTATCGGGCATAAAGAGGTATCAATACTTTTGAATGAGGTTTTAGGATAGCCTCATATAAAGACAATGTCATTGTGTAAAGACCGGTTTTGTTTGAAAAAAAGAAGGATAGAACAAACAAAATTCTGCCAAAATTTTCACGAAATCTATCGTAGTATATGCTTACTTTTAAACCATGGAGAGAAAGGCTGCCCCTAAGGAAACATATAGTATATAAGAAGGGAATTGGTACAAAAAACCTTGGATATAATTTTTGTAAGTAAAAATGAAAGGTTTTTTCTTAAATCTGCTCTACTTTATGATTAATACTTAGCAAAAGAATGGATCAATGATTTGATTGAGTGTATAAAACACCTCTTGTGAGGACAGATGTCATTTTTTGGAAATATGGTTTTTTTTGAAAAATAAACGATTTTACAAATAAAATGCTGCCAAAATTTTCACAAAATCAGGAATACTTATAGATTAGGATGCTTACTTATATACCATAACGATAGGGCTGCCCCTATAGCAACACATAGTATAGTCTCTAAAGAATGCTAAACTCATGTATATAATCATTGATGACAAACAGGGGTACAGGCAAACAACTAGGATGAGCGTCACTCGTGATATATTCAAGCTACAAAGGATTCGGGACAAGCTCATGGAAGCACATAAAGGGAAAAATCAAACCAAGCCATTAGCAATTAGAGACCCCATCTCCAAGCCTTGTAAACCTATAAGAAATTTCACAGACCGTAATCGACCATACTTACATAGACGAGCAAAAGAAAATGTAACATATACCTAGGAGTAGGGTTGGGCTTCAGGGTGTGACAACGATAACAAGCAGTGGGGATTGCTTGATATACCTGTCACCCATTTAGTGAAAATTAATTCTAATTGATTGTACTTGTGGTTGGTTGGCAGGTAAAGATCCCTGCTTTCATCTGATAGGAGTTCCGGCTTAAAGCTCCTACTTTTTTTAGGTATCGAAGGATCTTGTAACAAGTTCTATATCAAAAAGTTCTACTTTTCTTTGTTGTAACCATATGATAAGTGCAAACAGTATTTAAGTTCTGTCAGTATATGATTCTAAGTGATGGGATTTTTCAATCAAACACACACACACACACACACACACACACACACACACACACACACCAAGATCAACAATGAAACCCCAAAGTATTTCACTATCACTCATCCAATCTACCCCTCTTGCCTATCCATAGACGACAATGCCACCACTCATGAAGGTACACTTGGAGTAAAGCACATCGTTCTTAAGCATGAAGGTGATAGTTCACAATAACTAGTTTCAAAAAACTAGAATCAATAAGAAATTGATGGTGCCACTCAAGGTGCTCAAGTTTATTCATAGAAGCAACAATAGACCTTGACGATGGGCACATAAATTCATCCTCTCCCAAATCAAACCAATCATATTTAGCAATCATTCAATAGAACAAGCAAGCAAAGATATCAAGGAACTTGTAAAGGCTTTATGTAGAAACGATTTTGAGCAAATCAGACTCTGGAAAATCATCTACAAGTACTTAAATTCTTCTGAGGAATTGCTATCTTGTAAAGAGTTCAAAAAAGTCAACTCATGCCTCAAAAATGTCGACTCTGTATAAAAATCATGCTTTTTTCCTGGCCTAGTGCAAGTTTGGATGGAGTGTTACACACATCAATTTTTGCTTCACTTGAGAATTCTGTAGGAACCGTCCCATAGTCTTAAGTTTCCTATCATTAAGGATTTTTTTCTAATCAAAAAGTGGTACCATATGACATAAGCAGCTATCATGCGAGGGGGGTATAATCAAGGTATCACCTTACATGAGTTCACTATCCCACTATCTGGACTAATCCCTTGCATGGTGGGAGTGAACAAAAAATCATCCTGTAGGTCCACCACCTCCCCCAGCTCTTCCACTCCCTCAGCACCCCATTCTTCATTCTATTTGCCATAAATACCACCTATATTCTCTTTCATGGAACACCTTCAAATTTATATGAAAGTGGTGGTGTTTGATCCAGAGGCCTTCAACTTGTAGGACTTTCTCATTGGGCCTTAGATGCCTACAAATTCTACATGGACCTTCATACTCAAGCTATGGGCAACACAAGTACTTTTTCTCTTTCATTTGTGTATAGCATATAGTGGACATTGATAACAAGTAGACACATGCAGTCTATGAGTTAAGTACTAACTTGTTATTCTCTCATAATGGATGCATGTATCATTTGTGGAGCTTTCTATATTCTACACACAAGTTTCCCTAAAAGTACTTTATTGATTGCCAACCTTACTAGAAGTATTTTTTTGAAGAATCCTTTTAATGTACTTGTATTAATTTAACTTGATGTCACTTGCTCCCTTTATTGAAAGCTACCTACTCACACACACACCCACACACACACACATATGATGTTTTTTATACACAATTTAACTCCTTCTGATATATAGGAGTAGCTTGTTGCCACTTCCTAGGTATAATTAATTGGGGACCAGTCTCAATAACTTGTATTGGCCTGGGAAATCTCTTGTGAAAAATGGTTTGAATTCACTAGGTGAAATTCTAAATGGGACTTGTGGATTCTTAATATATTGCACCTAACACCTTAGGAGTTAAGTGGGATAATGGTAGTCGAATGATAGGTGTCACCACTAGCTTCACCTAGAGAGAGGCTTGGGAGTGGCAGAGAGGGGCAATGAATGCTCCCTATAATTCATTTGGACCCTTGTGTTGGAGTTCAAGTTATCGATGTTTGGACCCGTACGTCGGAGTTTAATGCACATGCATCTGGCAGGGAACCAATTAGACATCTAAAACACTACGGATGGGCGTGCCAATTCATTGTTGTTGGTTGGATCATGGACAGGATGTGTTCCACAGTTCATTATCTTGGAGTTTTTTATTCTGGATGTGATGTGTTCATAGTTCACGAATGGGTATTATTGGACGTAGTGTCGTCTACAGTGCAAAGTTTCTACAAAGACAACCAATGCTCAAGATGGCATCACTTTCAGGTACAAAGTTGAGGAGAGCAACACCGAGGTGTATCCAATTGGTGGCCATTACTAGAGTGTCCATGGTAGCTTCTTCATTGACTTGGTTTCACTATTGATGTTCATTATGAGCTACAGAGAGGGTGTTAGAGTTTTGGCATCTCAAGTGAACTGCTCAATGTGATCCCATTATTTAGTTTGGCTTTTAGGTATTTATTTTACTTATTTGTCAAAGTCTTGGGTAGGGAAATTTACTAAGGTTTCTATATAAGCAACCCCTTGCCTCCATTGTATACACATTCAATTATTCATTGCCAAGGTTGATTGGTTCAGAAGACTCTCTCTCTCTCTCTCTCTCTCTCTCTCTCTCTCTCTCTCTCCCCCCCCCCCCCCCCCCTTCCTTGGTCTCTACGCTTTCGCATTGTCGACTTTGAAAATCCTTTGGCCGATAGAAAATAGGAATCCTAACATAGAACATAGAAGATATTAGACTTTTTGTTTTTTGTGCTGCCGAATTTAAACATGTGTTGTAGCTTTGGAAAATTAAAAAAGGAGCCTATACTTGAGGTTGAGGAGTGGTATTAATCATAGAATATAATTGTTTCGCAACGGTAAGAGAGTCACGAACAAGTCTCCAACTTGATGAACGAAGTAGAGTGACAAGTCTACTTCCAATTTCTACTCTAGATGTATTTGTAGTGCTTGTGGCTTTTTTTGGACCATCCTCTCTCTTTATCTTGCTCCAACTTTGATAAGTGGAAGAGGAAGTTGAACTTACCATCAACTATGATAATTAAGGATTTTGCTCACCCAAGGTTTGAGAGGTGTGCATGTGCACTCGTCTTCATCAATGCATATCAATTCGAAGCCCAATTTGATAGTTTCCAATTCCTTGGGACTTCATATGATTGATTATTGCAATTGATGTGCTTTGGATTATTATCGGAGTCTTGACATTGCATGTAGTGCACAACTTTGAGGTAAACCTTTAAACCATTAAGTCCTTCTACTTTCCATTAATTTTGTTTGGTATTGTTGTGTTTTATTGGCTTGTAGTAAGTATACATGAGCCTTTTATGCAACTGAAAGTACTTACGTACATGGTATTAGATACACTCCCTCCATTCTCGCCCCCTCTATCATAGATATATGCTTGATTGGCAATAAAGAAGTGCAAAATCAATCTAGTTGACAAGTTGTTGATTCTTTTGGGTTTTAAAAGGGAAAGGCCTTTTGGGCATGATGATAGTTAACAATTTTTTGCAAAGTATGTTACTAGTTGTGTAAATAGTTCTCTTTTGTATTAAATAACAACACTTATAGGTAAGTCCCAACCCATAAATTGAGAGCAAGGCTTTGGTTATTGAATGCTAATTATGTGCAACTAAAACAAGACTTTGAGTCAACGACTTCTTCTTTTCCTTAATTTCAATTGTAACATATTCTGTATTTTATTTAAGAATCAAATACTTTATATTTTTTTCAGTACATATATTTGAGCACCTACTTATAAGTCTAGACCACAAGACACATTAAAGCATTTCTTGTAGTTTTTATATAATATTCATCCATTTTATATTATGATAAATATACTTTGGCACTACCTAAAAATTATGAGTTCAACTTTCAAATACCCTTGACTTTCAAATTTTCAAATTAAGAAAAGTTTTTCATATACCCTTGACTTTCAAATTTTCATGTTAATTATTAACTAATGCTCATCTTTGTGTTATAGTGACCAATTATATACCCTTGACTTTCAAATTTTCATGTTAATTATTAACTAATGCTCATCTTTGTGTTATAGTGACCAATTTGAACTGCACAAGTTTACCTCCAACTCAATTGGATATATGATTTGAGTTGCCAAAAAGAGAGATATACATCCCCAATCCCACACTTCTTCATGAGTTCTTCTAAATTTAGTCAATTGTAGTGAAGATTTTCTTTCATAATTTTCACCTTAACTAGTTTATTTTCAAGTTATATTGGTTTCAAGAAAATTCATGCTATAGTACACTTTCAAGTTTACCAGAGTTTGTTTTCAAGTTATACAAGTTGCAAGCAAAGTCATGCAATGTTTACTTTCCAATTTACAAAAGTTTATTTTCAAGTTATACTAGTTGCATTAGTGTGGATTCACCAATTTAAGCAACACCAACTTATTTTAAGTGCAGATGCACCGGTTTAGGCAGCACTCGTGAAATTCACCAATCTATGCTACAAACAATTGATACAAATTCACAAGTTTTAAGCAAAAAAAGTGCAGATCCACGAGTTTAGGCAACACAAGTGCAAAGTTGCCAATTTAGGTAGCATAAGTGTAAATTTGCCAATTTAGATAGCACGCCCATAAATGCAAATCCAATGCTTTAAGCATCTACAGATTCACCAATTTTGGCACCACGCCAATTGGTGTTCATTTGTTAGTGTAGCCAGAACCAACTACAAAATCATAGTGCATTGGTTGGCCACCAGTGCTATTAGTGTGATTTTGTTAACCCGAGTATATCATGGGAATGCTTTGGATTATATGGAACTGGATTTGTTTTATGCTGATGATGATGACATAGTTTATGGATTTGAAATTGAGCTTGGATATAGAATGATGACCAATGATATTTTGATACATCAAAATATGACATATATTGCTTATTCTAGTGGTATGAGACACTAGAATATGCAGTACGTGAATGACCAAAGGCATAACCAAATTAGAATTTTTAAGTTTGTAAGATTTTATATTGATACATTATGTTTTTGCTATGTAATTTTAACCACTATTTGGACAAGGTATGACTTGTAGGATAAAAAGATAGTGCTCAGTCGATGATAGTTGCTTCCTTAACGGAGAGGTATGTAATGGTAATTAATTACGGTGCTTATTTGAAGTGGATAGTATGCATGTGGGTGCTTGGAGCAAGGAAAGTATACCAAGGGCAGGTTATGTTGATGATTGGCTATGTGCTTGGGTACAACACTATGTGGCGGTGCTAGAAGTGGATGGATGTGAGTAGAGCCAAGTATTTGACCCAGGTGGATGATGGCAAATATATGCAGGGGATTGGGCAACCTGTTTGAACAAAAGAGGTGGGTAGCAGGTGACAGCTTCTGACATATGGTTGTGCTGTGGGAGTCCTTTTGGTTGTTAGTTGGGTGCGACAAAATTTTTAAAGCTTTTAAACATGCTTTTGGTCGAACATGAATGTTCAACAAGGGGGTGAGCAATGATGGTGTAGCCAAAGTTGGTTCATGCTGGGAAGTGTGCAATACAATATTGTGTATGCTGAAAAGTGCATGGTGAAGTGTCGAGGTAGTTGTGGAAGCCATGGGCAAGATAGTGTTAGCAGAGATGTATGCTTAAAGTGGGTACTTAGGCCAGGAAGGCCTCCAAAGTGGGCTAGTTGGGATGGAAAGTCAAAGTGTTCAAAGCACAGGGAATGTGCCTTAGAATGTAGTGCTCGAGATGTTTTAGAAGCGCGTCCATACTCCTCATCAAATGGAGCCACGATGTGAAATTTATGCCTAAGTAAGAAAGTTTTTCAGATCCTCGACGGACATGGCAGGTATGGACAGGTAGCCATAGCTAGAATGGGCAAATAGGTGTGTAGAGCTCAAGTCGTGGAGCATGCCGGTCTTTTTGAATCATCAGTCGGAGCTCTAGATTGCCAGTTATGGGAAGCAAAAAGTTTGTTGGGGGCCAGTTGCGTGTCCACTTGATCGCATTGGAAAACATTCCAACTGGCAGATTTTGGGCCTCAATCGAGTTTTGGAATGTTGTACACATTGTATGAAGCTACCCAAAAGTTGAGGATTGTAAATTGGATGCTTGGTCAATGAGTTATGGCCCGATAAAGTTTGGTGCAGTGGGCGGGGGGAGATTACCAGATGGTTTTTTCCGTTATTTGTGGCCTTAGTTAGCAAGCTCCAAGAAGTCAAAAGGTGACAAAGGCTGGGGGGTTGGGAGTCATCCATGGAAGCTACCAATTGAATGTTGCGGTGCGATCATTGAATTCACGAGTTGGGATTGGTGACCAACTGAAGTTGGTGCAAACAAAAGAGTTTTTTTTTTTGAAGATTTGAGGTGGTGGTCTTATGGGTTTCCAAGGGTGGATCAACGTGGGGATGGCACGTGGTGAGCAGATGGAACCACATACAAAGGCATGGGGCAAGTTGGAGGGGTATAACACCAAGATGGGATGCCCATTGTAGGTAGCGAGTTGGGAAAGAGGGAGCTCCACGAGCTCTTGGCTATGGCACGTATGCGTGGTGGCGCTTGTGGTGCTGCACGTGGAAGAGCTTGGAGATGCTGGGCACATGTGAGGGACGGTTTTTGATGGTGCCACTCACTTGAGCAGGATGATGACATGGCAAGTGGCCCTCGAGGGTGCATTCACACGAGGGGGCATGGGCTCCTCCCTCCAAATTTTTTTGGAAGGAAAAACTTGTTCAAAGGGAGCAACGATGGCCCGTAGTTGCTCCTTGGGAATAAAGAAAAAGTTCATATGTGAAAAGTGAGGGAGAGATGCCACCATTCCAAAGTCTCTATGTAGAGATGCCAGGGAGGACTAATCAAATGCCGACTTCCAAGTGGGGAAAGATCTCTCTATAAAGGATAAAAAAACAATTTTGAGAGGAGGTCTTCTTTTTGCAGGATGAGAGCTTCTTCATTGTTGATCTCCTTGTTGCTTTGTCTCAACATTGAAATAAGCCCAAGGAGTGGTTCTTTTGGTCGATGGGAGTTCAAAGGAAGGGAGAGCCTGTGTCTATGTACTTTTGCAATGAGGGTAGGAGGAAGGAAGCTCCAACGCTAAGCCGACACCAACGAGGGTTGTCGAGGTCCGTTTGTTCGTGCCCGTTGAGGTTGTGCCGACGGAGCCGGTTGTACTTGGATGTCTTGAATCAAGAGAAGCAAGGATTTCCCACATTCTGGTGTTGTTTCCCCCTTCCCCCCTCTATTCTACTACTCTTGTGCATGTATCCCCGATGTTCGGGTAGGCATGTCTGCCCCCATCAAACCAACGATGTCTTGTGGCAAAGAGAGAGAAAGAGGATCTTGGCGTGTGTGTGGTAAGCTAGGGAATGTGTCATCCAGAGTGTGTGGGTTAAATGGTGGTCTGGTATAGTGTGGTCAAGATGAGAGTTGTGCAGGTGGTTGTCTGCTAGCAAAAATGTGTTTTTTGAAGATGTTTTCCGAGAGGACAAGGGTGATGTGGATACCTTGAGCTATATAGGGGTGATTTTTGTGCGTGCTGGGTGTGTTCCCCATTCCCCCTCTTCAAAAATATTATAGCTCGGTGATCTTGATCTTCATGCACCTCTAGACCGAGGTGTGCAAGGATTGGGAATGGCTAGAGAATGTGAGGTCATTTACAATGTGCCAATGTAGCATCTCTGAAGGGACACTTAAGGACACCTACATGGGAACCATGTACATAGGAACTCTCATTAGATTGGAGTGCATCCTGTGGTCCTAGGGCTATAGGGTGCCAAGGTAGAAGTTCTAAAGGGCATTTAGGCCACTCAAGGGCACCTAAATGGGCACCATGGACATAGAAACTCTAATTCTATTAGAGGGCACCCTATGGACCTAGAGACCAAAGGCTATAGGTTAGTTAGTTTAGGCTTATGATACAGGTGATAGTTTAGAAATAAACAAGAAGACAAAGGGGTTTTTCCCACTACATGCGTTGTCATGTAGACATGGGTGTGCATGTATGTTGCACTTGTGAATTTAGGCATTGACCAATAAAGACAATATTTAGGCATTGCACCTTGAGATCGAGGTGTGTGGGGATCCGACATGGCTAGAGAATGTGAGGTAGTTTACATTATGCCAATGAGGAAGATCTAAAGGGACATTTATGCCACTCAAGGGTACCTACATGGGAACCATGTACATAGGAACTCTCATTACATTAGAGTGCACCCTATGGACCTAGGGCCATAGGGTGCCAATGTACAAGCTCTAAAGGGCATTTAGACCGCTAAGGACACCTAAATGAGCACCATGGACATATGAAATCTGATTCGATTAGAGGGCACGTTATGGACCTAGGGCCATAGGGTGCCAATGTAGAGGCTCTAGAGGGGTATTTAGGCCATTCAAGGGCTACTACTTTGGCACCCTATGACCCTAGGGCCACAAGGTTCATCTAATGTCATAAGAGATCCTATGATCCACTCTATGGCCCTAGGTCCATATGGGTGTATTAATATCCATCTTATTTAAATATATGTTGTTTCTTTTAACAAAAATGGCTCATGAAAGAATATTAAATTCGGTTCATTCAACACGCTCAACACCAAGTTCCTAGTATCTAGATTTTTACTTACCAAATGGTGGAATTGATGAGAGAGTTTACTTGTTTTTTCAAAATAAAGAGTAATTGCCCTTCAAAGAGTGTGGGATTTTTTATGAGATAAAGAAAGATTGTTCAAATCTTGACACGTTTCCATGTCTCGGAGTAAAGCTACGCAATGGTGATTCCTACTTGCTAGAGCCTGTGGCCTTTGCTCAAGACTTGGTGAAGTCTAATTGTGATGGAGTGACAATTTCAAAAGCAAGATGGATGGAGCTTAAAGAGGACACTCCAAGTGAGAACTTCATAAACTTATATATCGAGGGCTTTAAGAAAGCCACTTGGTATTTAGGTAAATTGAGCAGCACAAAGATGAATAAGAAGCGACAGAATAAGCACATAGGTAAAGCAAGCTAAGAGAATACTATCAAGGAGAGTGAAACTCTCTCACTTGGAGACAATAGTAGAAGTGTGGCCCAAGAAAACCTTTGAATTATGCCCTTACAGACTCAAGAAGAAGGAGATACTCGTGGACTTGCAATCCCCATAGTTGAAAACACCTCAATGGCAGTGGTCATGGACTCAGCCTCCTTAGCTGTGCTGGACTCTATTCTACAACCCAAAGAAAAAGATCTTGATAAAGAAGTTGCCAAAACTTCTAAGAGTGGGCTAGATGGATACGTTGGAATTGAACAATATTTTAGATTTGGGGTACAATTTACCCAATTGATCCTAGTTGACCAATGAAACCTTGCACCAGATGGCTACAAATGGAGACTATGGTCAGATATGTATGCGAGATACCTTTTGAAGCAGTTTGCAGGGCACTCTAGGCCAGTCTCCAATGTAGTAGACCTGATTCCATATAATCCAATTACAAAAAAGCCTCTACAAATAACTGAAGTGCATGGAAACAAGCTAGCAACATAGCACTATTGGATTCTCTCTGGTCAACATTCCAACATAGCAGCTAGAGTTTTTTTCATAACAAGAGCACTAAGCACGCTTCTAGGAAAGAGTTCTACAAGTTTAAAACGGCAAGGATAGTGGTAGATGCTCCCAAATAAGTTGTTGTTTGAATATCCAAAATGGAGAAGGTAGAGAGAATAATAGCAATGTGTTGGGATAAAGGAGCTTTGCCTTTTGCCCGGCCCAGACGTTCAATGTCCGGCTGCCCACTGTGTATACACACTTCTTTATTCTTTCTATAGATAAGAATAAGGAGCACCTCACTCATACATTGAGTGACTTGCTAGAGGTTGCTCCACCCACATCTCGTGCTCTTCCCTTTCTCCGCACGCACCACACCATGCACACATGCACGCTTCCATGTATACATGCACTCACAAGTGGTATTAGAGCTATGGTGGTGAACGGCGTGCGTGATGGATTCCTGACGAGACAAAAGTGACGGAGCTTGGCTATGGCGGCTTGAGCTCGACGGCGGTGGATACGACTCGACGGTGTCAGATCTCAACTTAAGCATGTATATTCAGCTTGTATAGAGATTGTGTAGCAAGCCATTGCTAAATTTTGCAAAGAAAGAGCAAGAACAACAAGTGTTGCAGCTCGTTTTTGCTATTTTTGGCTCCTGAAACAGTGTTTTTTGCATATCTCCGTCACACGGGTTCGGATGGATATGATCTAGGAATCTAGGTTGGGGTTTTGGAACATTTTGGACATGATGGTGATGTCTATTTTTTGAAATTTTTCTCTGAGTTACAACAGGTGCAATAGCAACAAGTTTATGCTACATTTTTGGGCCAAAAACGGAGGTTTTTGGCATGTCTCTCACACCCGGACTCGGATACATGTGATTGAGGAGTCTACCTTGGGGTTTTGGCATATTCTGAATGCGTTGGTCATATCAGAATTTTAAAATTTTGAGTGATACGTTTTTTTGCAGCAGCTTGTCAACAATCTCGATATATCAAGGTTTTACAGTTTGATTCCTACATTGTAGAGAGTGATGCGGTTTGCATCTTTGGCTATGTATGGAACATTGTGGATAATGTAAAACCTTGACATATTGAGGTTTTATAGTTTGATTCCTACATTGTAGAGAGTGATGCGATTTGCATCTTTGGCTATGTATGGAACATTGTAGTGCTAATTGAGGGAGAATTCATCTTGTTTTTGTGCATATAAGTAATGCTTTGGGATGTGATTTTCAGATCTTTACACATCCGGATGCGGTTTTATGCGCATTGTTTGACTGTGTGGGGCATTCTAGAGAGTATTTTTAACATGGTTTTGTGCAGTTTTATGCTATGTACGCATTTTGTGGATACCGCTTCAGCTAGGGGTAGCTCGTAGGTAACAGATTTACAGGTTTGCAACATTTTTGGATAGGTACATGTCCATAGAGCCACTTGGTCAGGAGTGAGCTGTTTTGCTAGGCTTTTTGTAGTGCTATGTATGTCATTTTGTGGATCTGTTTACTAAGACATTGAGTGTCTGTCATTATGAAATTTGGTGAGATTTTTTGAGTTTTTGCTCAGTTTTCAAGGGAAACTCTGCCGGATTTTTCCCAAATTCTTGCCATGTTTTATGCTTATTCACAATTTTCTCTATATGGTATAGTGGTTGATATATTCCCACTTTGATAGTGATTGAGTGTTTACACTCACTTTGACAGATTTTGATAGGTTTTGTTAGTTTGGATACGGTTTGGTGTTCTTGTACCCACTCTCGCAGCAGTGAGGATTTGCGTATGCTTTTGTGGCTATAGTACAGACAATCAAATATTTCACAGGTTTTTGCAGGCAGTTTCTCTTGTGGGATGCGTTTTGAGCCAGTTTGCTCTCTACTCGCGTATATGATTATGCGCTTTACACTCGGTTGAGCAGTTTGTCCTAGTTTATGCTTGCAGATAATAGATTGTGGAGCTGTTTTGTGCATATGCGAGCATCAATTTTGATGCGATTGGTCATGGTTTTCATGATTGCGTAGTGATCAAGTGATCTCCCACTTTTGTTGCCATCTTTGGCGTTCACTTATGGCAGCACACATGTGTGACAGTGAGAGACGATGGTCTCGTTCTTGTCGATACGTACGATGTTGGGATTGTGGTCACACAGGGCACATTAGGCACCGTTGTTTCAGATGTATGAGATAACGACGAAGATGTATGTGTAGTGCAGACACGGCTTTGACATAGGTTGGAGAGGCAATTCTAGTGGCAGTCTATGCTAGTGACGGTGATATCACGCTTGCCTCTAGTGTACCTCTTGCAGATTTGTCTATGGTTAGCACACTTTATCCACAATGGTTACTAGACAACGATGTTTCTTTCCACGTCACACCATGTTGTGAGTGGTTTAGCACATTTTCTAGTGGGAGACTTGGCTGTGTGCACTTGGCCGGATGGTTCGCCGTTTGACATAGAGGGTGCAGGAGATGTTTGTTTGTTTGTGCCCAACAGTGTGTCATACACGCTATGTCATGTGTGCTACATTTCTCAGCTGAGATAGAGCTTGATCTTAGTGAGATCATTGGTAGCTTTTAGTTGTCTAGTACTGCTTAGAGAGCAGTCTTTCCAAATGCATTGTGGGTCACTAGTGATTGCCAGAGGAGCCCGCAATGGCCTAATATGTCCTATGCATGTGAGTGAGGTTAGAGACAATATAGTCTCAATTTTGTTGCTAGAATGCTTTGAGCGAGAGATGAGACGTGTCTCTTTCGCAGGTGAGCTCCACCATGCTCACAAGACAGAGCATTTAGCTGTGCAGGATGTGCCAGTAGACTCTGTAGAGACAGAGATAGAGCGGTAGTTCTCTAGTGAGATACAACAGGTGTTGTCAAACTTTGCACAGGCAGAGGTAGAGCAAGTCTGCTCCCTAGAGACATAGACAAAGCTGACATATATGGAGCTCTTTGACATGATCATGTTAGAGGATGATGAGTTGGTGCCAGGATGCACAGTTTTGCCCATGGGTGAGAGGGACGTAAATTTCCCAGTGTTGGTGTTGACACATCCATATGCGATCAACACCAACACTGGGAAATTTACGTCCCTCTCACCCATGGGAAAAACTGTGTCAACACCAACACTGGGAAATTTACGTCCCTCTCACCCATGGGCAAAACTGTGCATCCTGGCACCAACTCATCATCCTCTAACTGGGACGTAAATTTCCCAGTGTTGGTGTTGCTCCACCCACATCTCGTGCTCTTCCCCTTCCTCGCACGCACCACACCATGCACGCATCTGTGCACACGCGCACTCACATAATGAAGCACCAACCTTATGTGAGGTCTTAAAGCATGGTCGCGTGAAAGCATGGTTTGGTGGTACAAAAAAAGGACCTATTTTGCTTCTACTTGGTTGGTACTTCTACATATGTCCACACTTTGGAGGGAACCTTTTTTTTCATCTATGTTAAAGAATGGTAGGAGGGAAATTTGTTTGATTTAAACTTTCCGTGAAAGAAAACGTGGGTGGGGCAATAAGTAATGCGAGTGGTGTTTTGAAACCGTGCCAAAAGTCCCATCACAGTACCATGAGTTTGTGAGTGGCGCAGTTGCTCAACACATTTTCCAACTCCCGCCTTGCTCTCTTACTACAACACCTTCTGCAAACCACTATAGTTGCAGGTAACAAGCTCCCCGGCTACTCACAATCAGAAAGATGAGGATGCCAGTGAGAAAATCAGCAGCCAAAGTGTCACCGGACAATGGGAAGAAGAAGAAGAGGACAATGGATGCAAAATCCCCTCGGAACATTGACACCAAGGGGGCCTCCTTTGTGGAGAGGGAGAAACCTGCTGTGTCCGTGGAGACTTCATTTAAGCCTGGGCCTCTTTTTGTTGATGATGAGACTCCACGATCATCTACAACATCTGAAGGTAGGTGCTATGAGAGCTCTGTGTTTTTTGATGATTTACCATTTTCTTTTCCATGCATGCAAGCTTCTGCATGTCTTTTATCTGATGAGGTCTGCATTTGCTTTTTTTGCATGCAGCAAGTACATGTGCATGTTTGGGATTTTCTTAGGAATTTAGGGTTTAGGAAAGTTACAAAGTTACATGGATAAGCTGCTCTTTAGATTGCTAACTTGCATGCATGCAAGTGCAAAAATAAGTATATGTTGTGCATGAGCATAGCACAAAGTTGAAGCTCAGTAGGGCTGTCAGCATAACCAAATTTGGTACTAACCAGTACCAAATTTGATACTAACCACTACCAAATTTGGCTCTGTACACAACTGAATTTTGCAGTTGTCGCCTGAATGAGATACATTCATTTCATTCCATGTGTTTTGTTTTGCACAACTGAAATGAGGCATATAGGGTGAATAATTAGGTATTTGGACTGCTGGAATGAGGGCATGTCTTTACTTGCGTGTTGTTTCCACATCGCAGGAAAAAACAAGATGGAGGAGTACCCTATCTTGACAAAATTTTGCTATACAGCACAAGAGCTTCATGATGAGTATGGATTGAGCATGGAGGGGGTGCTGCCAAAGGATCTTACGGAAGATGACATCCCCGATGACCAGTGGCTCACTATATTCAGGCATTCCAGCTAGAAGAAGACAAAGATTTACTTAAATCACGTGCAGCCACGGCTTCAGGATGGATGCAGGTTCCTGTTCCATAAGGTGTACCAAGCCCCACCATCATGTGGGGAGATCACTACAAAATTTTCCCGCTGTTTCGCATATGAGAAGTGTCATGTAGCCACAAAGGACCTTGTGGGCTACAGGGTTGCATGGGCCAGGTTTGGTGAGAGTGTACTCAACATGTGTTCCTCCTGACCAGGAGGCTTGGAAAAGAATGTTGAGAATTGGCGAAAGGCAAATGGTGCGTCCCAAGGAGGCCACCCGTCAAATACCAAGAAGCCCCGACTTACGCCAGTCGGTAGTATGCCCCCTACAAAGAAAGTCCCCCCACAGTGTAATGAGGAGAAGACACCTGATTATATTGCGGACCTTGAAGCTATGGTTGGGAGAGTCCCTCGGACATGTGTGGGGGTAGCCGATACGCTGAAAGAGATGACAATGTCTCTGAAGCAGAAGAAGGAAACACTCTTGAGGGTGGAGGGTTCCAATAAACTTGTCAAGCAGATTATGGACGACATCAAGGAATATGAGACCTAGCAGGAAACGCTGAGAGAGGACAACACTGGCGATGACGCAAAAATCAATGTAATAGAAGCTGATTTGGCTGCCAGTCGAAGGATGCTACGTTGATACGGAATCAGTGAAGATACGTCATTGCTCGACAAGGAGATTCTAGAGCTACAGGTGCTGGTAGTTTTGGGAGTTTTTGGTAGAACTGTTTATGCTTGGTTTGGTGGGATTGGTAGTGTTAGGTACCTTTGGTAGAACTGTTTATGCTTGGTTTGGTGGGATTGGTAGTGTTAGGTACCTTTGGTACAACTGTTTATGCTTGGTTTGGTGGGATTGGTAGTGTTAGGTACCTTTGACAGAACTGTTTATGCTTGGTTTGGTGGGATTGGTAATGTTAGGTACTTATGGTAGAACTATTTTTATTCTAGGTAGTTTATGGTTTCCTTCTGTCTTATGGTTTGGTATTTCTGGTACTTTTTGGTAGTTTTGGTACTTTAAGGTACTTTTTGAAAGTGCTGCAAAAGGTGTTATGGTAGTTATATTCTGATAGCTTTGGTAGTTTTGCTAGTTTTGGTACTTTTAGGTGCTATTTGAAAGTGCTGCAAAAGTGTAATTGGTAGTTTGATTTTGGTAATTTTGGTAGTTTTGGTACTTGAAGGTAGTTTTTGAAAGTGCTGCAAAAAGTGTTTCTTCGATAGTTTTGGTACTATTTGAAAGTTTGATTTTGGTCGTTTTGGGAGTTTTGGTACTTTTGGTACTTTTAGGTACTATTTGAAAGTGCTGCAAAAAGTGGTTTTGGTAGTTTTGGTACTTTTAGGTACTATTTGAAAGTGCTGCAAAAAGTGGCTTTGGTAGTTTGATTTGGTACTTTCCGTACTTTTAGGTACTATTTGAAAGTGCTACAAAAAGTGTTTCTTTGGTAGTCTTGGTAGTTTTGGTACTATTTGAAAGTTTGATTTTGGTCATTTTGGTACTTTTGGTACTTTTAGGTACTATTTGAAAGTGCTGCAAAAAGTGGTTTTGGTAGTTTTGGTACTTTTAGGTACTATTTGAAAGTGCTGCAAAAAGTGGCTTTGGTAGTTTGATTTGGTACTTTCCGTACTTTTAGGTACTATTTGAAAGTGCTACAAAAAGTGGCTTTGGTAGTTTGATTTTGGTAGTTTTGGTACTTTTAGGTACTATTTGAAAGTGTTGCAAAAAGCTTGTTTGGTAGTTTGATTTTGGTAGTTTTGATAGTTTTGGTACTTTTAGGTACTATTTGAAAGTGCTGCAAAAAGTGGCTTTTGGTAGTTTTGATAAGGTTTGGGTAGTTTAGTTCTGCATTGAGGATATTTATATGTTTTTGATACTATGAGATTCCCGAGTTTGGTAGTTTTGGTGGTTTTGGTAGTTTGGGTTCTGTTTGGTAGTACAGTACTTAGAAGTATCAGTCTTGG
The DNA here is from genome assembly GCF_014529385.1 of Adiantum capillus-veneris. Taxonomy (NCBI): domain Eukaryota; kingdom Viridiplantae; phylum Streptophyta; class Polypodiopsida; order Polypodiales; family Pteridaceae; genus Adiantum; species Adiantum capillus-veneris. The sequence continues at coordinate 45,395,943 of NC_140937.1, forward strand.
TATGACTTCTTGGTAGTTTTTGAAACTAATTGGGACCGCTAGTTGTCAACAGGCTGAGTATGACACTCTGGAGAAAAAATGGAATGAAGGTCAAGAGCATACCCTATTTGTGAAGGAGATGTTGTCTGATATCAGTCTTGGGAAGAGGTTCCTGCTATATCCTAGGCCCCAGGTAAATGATTCGGTAAATGTGATCCTGGTGTTTGGTATGTGTGTTGCATGCGATGAGCCCTTGGAGTGCGCACATGTAGTCGGAACCTTCATGCTAGAGTGCCAACACCAGTATCATCCCTTGTACTCCAGTGCTTTGTTACAAAGCAGGGATCAGTGTGTCAAGTCGGGTTGTAATATGGTAATCTCTGATTTGGCAAAGTCCTGGGCCAATGGGCTTCAAGTTGTCAAGAGTAAGTATGTGTGCATTTTTGAATACATATGCGCACTTGCAACTCAGTGAGGTTTTCATACAAGTTAGTATGTGTTGTCTTTCTTTGTGTTTGCAGAGGAGCAGGATGCTGCAATTGCTGACCAACACGAAACAAAGTCGGTTGCAAGTGGAATATGGGACATGGATGAGGTGACAAGGGAAATATCAGATGTTCTCCATGATCTGAAGCAAGGTAATTCTGTAGGGAAAGACAATGTGACGGGGCAAAGATGTGAGGCAACAGTGATAGCGAAAGTAAAAGTGAGGAGGAGGCTAGAGATGATAAAAAGACAGGTGACAACGAAAGTAAAAGTGAGGAGGAGGCCAGAGATGGTAAAAAGACTAAGGACAAGGAGGAAGGTAAAGTCCCTTTTGTTGTGGAGTTGGATGTAGAGGAAAGCCAGGATGCTGCCAACACAAAGCTCGATGATGCAACGACCAAGAAGGGAGAGGAAGAACCCAAAGGGACGGAGGAAGAAGACACGAAGGGGGGTGTTAGGGAGGGGGTGGAAACCACAAAGGGGAGTGAAGGGGAGGCCAAAGAGGGTTCGGAATGCAACAAAGATCGGAGGGAGGCCGAGGATGAGCAGGAAGAAGTACTTGCGAATGATACTATTGTGGACAGCACCGACGGGGGCGTTGACTCTACTGCTGCCGATGCTGTTTCGAAGCGGAGAGGTGATTCCCCTGATTCTTTGACCCTGCAGGAACTTTTTGATTTGCAGAGAAAGAAGCGCAATCGGGCCCGTGATCAATTATCCCGTGCATGCAAACTATAGCCAATGAGAATCTGTTGTATTCCGCACTATGGTGCTTTTTAGTGACCTAGTCAACTTGATTTTTTGGCCATGAGCTTTATCTGTTCTCTCTATCTGGTTCTGTGTTGGAATGTTACCTTTTGTTACATTACTGTTTCAATTGTCCTCACTATATGTGCATTAAAGTACTAAATTTGGTACTTTTTGGTACTGTTGAACTTGGGTGCACGTCTGTCCACTATTACAGTACCAATTTGGTACTTCTTGAACTTGTTGTTTTGGATAGTCCTTATCACTTGTGCAATACAGTACCAAATTTGGTAGTTTTTGGTCCAGTTTTCTATTTTAGCTATAATGTTTGCACTGTGTATTTGTCCCCACTCATTATGTCTGTTGGTGTTGTAGTAAGTTGGTGGCTAGACGAGACACCGGCAAGCACATTGCTGCAGCCTGATGTGGCTGCTAGACACGGGTGGATGATTGTGCTTGATCTTAATGGCGTGCTAATAACCAGATCTGCAGCGAAATCCCTGAGGAACTTGAGTGCCTGCCAAAGGAGCACATGCCACGGGTAGTCCATCTCCAAAAGGATATAATTTGTCTTGTAAGGCCGGATGCGGAGCAGTTCATCCTACGGCTTAAACAAAAAGCTAGCCTAGTGTTGTGGTCCTGCTGTAGAAGGGAAAAACTGTTACACACGGTGAACGTGTGCTTCCCCAACCATAGAAGGCAAAAATATTTTTCAGGTAAAGCATGCCCGCTTTGAATGTTGCAAGACATAAGTTATGCATACCTCTAACCTCGTTTTTTGGCATTAGCAGATATTCTCTCCCAAGAGGACTGTGAAATATGACGGTCCCGTTTGTCGGAGGTGCCGGTTGTGCCCAAAGACATGGGCGATAAGCTCGCTTTCCTGAAGAAGCTAAGGATGCTGTGGGCAAGGCACCCGAAGTACGATGCTAGCAACACTATTCTTGTAGATGATTGTAGATACAAGTCTCTTAAAAATGACTATGAAAACCATGGTAGTAGGAACCGATTACCCGTTTTACTTGCTGGATTTTGTTTTGCCTTGGTTGCTCGGGTGGATAAGGGATCAGTACCCAACAACGCACACTCGCAAAAACCCAGTCTTTGACACTGAAGACGATATTTCTGGGTACATTACTGATTACTTCATACAGATAGAGGGGTACTCCTATAAATTTGATCCCCCGAGGTAGGAGATTTCCATAATCATGTAAATAGTGGAATTTTGTAACCCGATACTATACATAATGGAAAACCAGTTTTCTTGTTCAGACTGTCTTGGTATCTTGATCTCTATCGTGTTGTAACCTCTGACTAATTCTGTTGAAACCTCTTCGAGCTAACCAGGTTTCCCAACATTTTAATTTTTGAGGCAGATAGCATCTATGTTGGGCATACCTTTCATGTAATCAACGTAGTTCTAGACATTGCTCAAGGTGGTCGTATCAAATACGAATAGAAAAACTAAAAAATACCAAGAAATAAAGTAAACCATAAGTGATACAACAAGTTCAAGAAGTACCAATTTGGTTCTGTAATAATGGACAGACGTGCACCCAAGTTCAATAGTACCAAAAAGTACCAAATTTGGTACTGTAATAGTGGACAGACGTGCACCCAAGTTCAACAGTACCAAAAAGTACCAAATTTGGTATTGTAATAGTGGACAGACGTGCACCCAAGTTCAACACTACCAAAAAGTAGAGATATAGTGAGGACAACTGAAATAGTAATGTAATGAAAGGTAACATACCAACACAGAACCAGATAGAGCAATAAAGTAAACCATAAGTGATACAACAAGTTCAAGAAGTACCAAATTGGTACTATAATAGTGGACAGACGTGCACCCAAGTTCAATAGTACCAAAAAGTACCAAATTTGGTACTGTAATAGTGGACAGACGTGCACCCAAGTTCAACAGTACCAAAAAGTACCAAATTTGGTACTTTAATGCACATATAGTGAGGACAACTGAAACAATAATGTAATGAAAGGTAACTTACCAACACAGAACTAGATAGAGAGAACAGATAAATCTCAGGGCCAAAAAATCAAGTTGACTCAGTCACTAAAAAGCACATAGTGCGGAATACACTTGGTATTGTTGACTACCAGATTTGGTACTATTAACTACCGGATTTGGTTTGGTACTATTGACTACCGGATTCAGTTGTTCAATCAGGGCTTCTCATTGCCCTCAAGTAACATGGACGCACCTTTGTCGCTCTCATCATCATGATATGTCATGCTATTGTATATCCTCTCATATACTTCAATAGACAACTTGTATTGTAAAATTTGACCAAGGGATCCTACAATAGGCTCCATCGAGAAACGTATGGCCCTAACAAGATGTGAGTAGATCATTACCGGAGATGTGTGATCCAATAGCCGGTATGTGTCAGCTTTTCCTTCAACTTGGCCATAAAAAAAGCCTTCAACAACCTTCCCACCTCTAACAATTTTGTTATGCCACTTATCCTTTTGTGCTTTCACCGTTTGGTACATCACTTTTGTGCATTTGATAATGTAGAAGTCTTCGTCTGCCTTAGCTGCTTTCAGTGCAAAATTATCCCCTATGGACAACATGCCACTTAACATTTCAGGGCATCCTTCATATAGTGGCAGGTCGGACACTTGGCTCATCGGAATCGATGTTGAATCTCCACCCTCCTCCTCGTCATCTGATTCGTCATCCCTAATTGTATCCTCGGACTCTGGCAATGGTTTGATGTAAACATATTTCCATTCTGCAATGTGCATTTTGTTCCTGCATCTTCTCCACAACCCACACATACATGGATCACAAAAGCATGAAAGTGATCGAAAGCGTATGGCGGTGCAGTTGTCCTGTGAATAGCCATCAACACAATGAAATGAGCGGGAGCCAACGATGCGCTCATAGTCCCATTGCAGATTGTGCTGCACTTTATCCGCACCAATAAGCCAAAAGACTCTTTGTGTATTACACCTCTGAGATTGTTCTCTTGGCTGAAAAGTTTCTTTCAAAAAGTTGACAACATCGGCTGCACACTTCATACGCCAGCCATCTGGTTTCAATTCCTCATGCGTCAAAGTTCTCTTGATGACTGCCCCTGCCCCATCATGCTCACCTTTTCCATGGCCGGATGCAGAGAAGTTATGCATCATGTGCAAGCCTGTCATTTCATAGTACCTGGCCACAAAATAGTAAGGTCTACGGGCCTTGAATTGTGAAGCAGCACCATCTGACCAAACCCACTGTTGTTGCAGATAATGTCCTCGTTCTTTCAGCCACTTGTCATGCAGCAAGAAATAATGTTGTACAAACAATGTGCCATGCTGCTTGTCATCCGATATGTAGAAGTGTAGCGTCTTTTGTGTACCACCTGTTGCATTTCTTAAATAAGTGATGTGCACAAGTATCGTGACTTGGGTAGACCACCAATGCATTGACTGAATTTCATTCTGAACTTTAAAGGAATAATTCTCCGCAAAGTCAATAACAGATACTACAACGTTGCTAGGAAAATTCAACAAACAGTCCTTGAATTGTTGGGCTTGCCAGCGAAAGACAAAGTTGTGCCTGATGAAGCCTGTCATATGGGATGAAAATAGGCTAAGAAAAGTCCCACTTTTCATCCGTTGCACAATCAAGTCCTTTCTCTTCTTCTCACTCCCATCTTCGTGAACCTGTCCTATTCCAACCTCCATGAAAACCTTCACAGACACCTCCTTGCTATCCTCTGCTATCTCATTGGGACAAAATGTCAACCTCCGTACTCCACATTGTGAGCAGTCCCCCATCAAGCATTTCTTTGCATGGTATTCACAATTTGGAGGCTTTGGGCACATGATGGATTCCCACACACCGGTGATGTGCTGACACACTGCTTGGTTTGCAAAACACGTTCCTCTCTCATCACCTCTGCAACAAACGGAGCAAGTGCAAAGGTGACCTTTCCCGTGGTGCCCAAACTTGTTCTGCCGCATTTGATGAAGGGCCTCTTTGAAATAGAGAATCTGCACATGAACCACACAACAAAAAGTATTTCAGTCCTTCAACTTCCGTACAAAGTATGGCTTCAATGCCTCGAAGCATCTAAGAGACACTACCACTGTTGGGTGAGCCTTCTTGAATCTTTGGTACAGCTCAACCTATGGCACAAAAACAAAATGATTAAAAAAAAAACCAACTTAATGGTACTGGTAAAATTCCACCACTGCAGTAGTGCCAAAGCTGGCTTTAGACAGTTCCAAATATGATACCATAGATTTCGTACTGTCGGTAGGCTTTGGTACTCTATAGATATTATTTGGTACTCTACATATAGGCTTTGGTACTATCAGAAGTGTGGGGTACCCTGTAAATAGACTTTGGTCCTATAGTGGTAGGCTTTGGTACTCTACAGATAGGATCTGGTACTCTTCAGAGAGGATTTGGTACTCTAAAGATAGTCTTTGGTGGTATCCGATGAGTTTGGTACTCTACATATAGGCTTTGATACTATCGAAAGTGTGGAGTACCCTGTAAATATAATTTGGTCCTATACTGGTAGGCTTTGGTAATCTACAGATAGGATCTGGTACTCTTCAGAGAGGATTTGGTACTCTACAAATAGTCTTTGGTGGTATCCGATGAGTTTGGTACTCTGTAAATAGACTTTGGTTCTCTATACATAGGCATTGGTACTGGATAAATAGGTTCTGGTACTATGTCGAGAGGGTTTGAAACTCTATGGATAGGCTTTGGCACTCGATCGCTAGGATTTTGTACTTGATACACCGGATTTGATACTCTACAGATCTGAGTTGGTACTCCATAGATAGGCTTTGGTACTTGATATACCGGATTTGGTACTCTACATATGTGCTTTGGTACTCCATAGATAGCCTTTGGTACTCGATAGACAGTATTTGGTACTCTACATATAGGCTTTGGTACTATCAGAAGTGTGGGGTACCCTGTAAATAGACTTTGGTCCTATAGTGATAGGCTTTGGTACTCTACAGATAGGATTTGGTACTCTACAGATAGTCTTTGGTGGTATTCGATGAGTTTGGTACTCTGTAAATAGTTTTTGGTTCTCTATATATAGGCATTGGTACTGGATAAATAGGTATTGGTACTCTATCGAGAGGGTTTGAAACTCTATGGATAGGCTTTGGCACTCGATAGGTAGGATTTTGTACTCGATATACCGGATTTGGTACTCTACAGATCTGCTTTGGTACTCCATACAAATTCTTTGGTACTCGATACACCAGATTGGGTACTCCACAGATGTGCTTTGGTACTCGATAGATAGGATTTGGTACTCTACATATAGGCTTTCGTACTATCAGAAGTGTGGGGTACCCTGTAAATAGATCCTAGTCCTATAGTGATAGGATTTGGCACTTTACAGAGAGGCTTTGGTGGTATCCGTTGAGTTTGCTGTTAAAGAATATGATGTTAAAGAATATATCCATTGTGATATGGGCGGTCGGACACAGACTATACTATGTTGTAAATATACTTTGGATAATAGTTCAAAGAGAAGAAGAAGAGAAGAGCAGCACGTTGAATGGCTGCTGCTGCAGGGTAACGATTGTGTGTGTGTGTGTCTCGATGTGTGTTGGTGTGTGTGCGTAGTCTTCTTTCCTACCTTCTCCATCACCTGCGCACTCTACAAAGTGGTATCAGAGCTCAGTTTGAGGAGCTACAATCAATACACAGATTTCCGCAGCTTTGGAAAACAGCAAAAAAGAGAGGTTTTTTGGTCATAACTCCCTCACCCGAACTCGGAATACAGTGATCCAGGAGTCTATCTTTATGTTTTTGGGCTTTCCGGACGCATTGGCATATTCAGATTTGCCAAAATTTTCAATTTTCTGTAGCAAACAGCCAGCTCACACAAGAATAGGAGATGTCCAGTTTTGCACTCGGCAGTAGATTTACAGGTTACAGGTGAAGAATTCAGCATTTACACAGGTTTTGGAGAGCAACATAGAGCTTTTGCATCATGATATTATGTTATCGAAGATTATGTTTGGTTGTTGTGGGTCCGTTATGGATAGCCGCCTATGTAAGAAAGGTTGTGGGAAGAAGTTGAGGCGGTTATATTGTCAGATTGAGTACTTTGTGGTTATGTATGGATATGCGGTTAATGTATTTTGAAAAACTGCAGCCTTTGTGAGGATCGAGTGAGGTTTTTTGAAGCCTTGCCTTGGGAGCTTTGGTACCTTGGCAAGGTGGATTAGGTACTGGAGCGAACCCCCGACTGGCCCTGCGAAAGACCTCATATGTCGTTTACGACTATGGGAAGAAGGTGGATGTATGGATATGTGGTACAGGACAACGTATGGATTGCATTTGCATACAGGTCCATGTGGACATTGTTTTAGAGTATTTATGCATAGTATTGAGTGAGTCTGTGGCAAAGTGAGTCAGTGGATTTTCCCTTGGCAATGAGAGATTTTCTGTCAGTGTTTATGAGCACTTTGGTTGAGATTGTCACTTGAGATATTGTCCAAATACAAACAAAACTCTGGCGAAATTTTGGCAAAATTCTTTGGAAGAAATTGAGAGAGTGAAGATGGCAGAAAGTTCAACTCAAGTCACACAGATTGTTGGAGAGAAACTGACCAGAGAGAACTACAGCATATGGTCTTACAGGATGGAGAACTTTATCATGGGCAAAGGTTTATGGGATTACATTACAGATGAACAAGAGTGTCCCGAGGTTGGTTTGGAACCAAATAGAGAGAATGTTGAAGCACATAAAACATGGCAAGCAGGAGTAGAAGCTTACAAGAAGTGGATCGAGAATTCAAGGAAAGTGATGCATTGGATTTCACTATGCAATAGTGACTTCTTTATACCACATGTGAAGAAGGCTCAATCTCCAAAGGAAGCATGGGAGATACTAGCAAGAATGAACAACTCCAATACAGAACCACGAAAAGTTCACTTGAAGCAAAGGTTACATTGTGTATGGCGAGGAAATAGATCCATACCAGATTATGTGACAGAGATAAAGCAAATACAGGAAGATCTTGCGAGCATTAATGTTGAAGTTCCAGATGATGACTTAGTTTCAGTGACATTGAATGGTTTGGGACCGGAATACAAGTCATTGAATACATCTATATCTGTTCGAGGACACATGCCCAATTTTGAAGAGTTAGTAAACCTTTGTTTGCAAGAAGAGGTGAAGTTAGGCAAGTCAGGTCCTTCTACATCAAATAACAATTCCAGAGATCAGGTTTTCTACTCTAGAGGTCGTGGAAACAATAGAGGTGGAAGAGGAAACTATGGTCGTGGAAACAATGCTGGAAGAGGTCAATGGAAAAACCAACAAAGTCAAAGTTACAATGATTATAGCCAAAGAGGCAGGGGGAGAGCCCGACCTCGTGGACGTGGAGGTGGACGATTTGTACATCCTCAAAGAGATCGATATTGTAACAGATGTGGCATTTATGGTCACTTTGAAAGAGAATGTTACACAAGGCTAAATCAAAATCGTGATCGTGGTGGAAGAGGCCGAGGTTATGGCAGACATGGAGGAAACTTTGCTGGATACAATCTTCATGATCAAAATATATATGACAATAGATCGAGTGGACATTTATTTCCTATGGAGCATGTTGTTGGAAGCATGGTGGAGCCACATCATACAGATGATTGGTATTTAGATAGTGGTGCCACAAATCATATGACTTATCATGGTGAATGGTTTGACAGAAAAGAGAAATTAGAAGAGGATGAGTTTTTTGCTACAGGTGATGATACTATGCATCGGATTACGCATGTTGGTTCAGTTCCATTGCTAGAAAAAGACGGGACATACAACAGATTGAGAGATGTTCTATATGTGCCTTCAATCACAAAGAATTTAGCATCAGTTGGATAGATGACAGATCAAGGGTTGCAAGTCCGTTTTAATCGTTATGGCTGCTTCATAGAGGAGTTTCACAAAGGCAGACCAGGCAAGATATTGGCATGTGGAAGAAAGAAAGGTCGCTTGTTCTCATTGGAAGCTGGAGATCCATGTTTACACAGTGGTATGTATGCAAACAAATTAGCCACTCAAGATAATTGGGCAGAGTTATGGCATAAGAGGATTGGTCATGTCAATTTTAGAAGACTAAAGCATATGCAATCAAATCAGATTGTACGTGGATTACCAAAGTTTGGCAGATTGAATTTTGATAATGTTTGTGAAGCTTGTCAATTTGGAAAGCAATCTCGTTTACCATTTCCAAAGAGGGGGAGAATTAGCCAAAGTCCTTTGGAAATTGTTCATTCAGATATTTGGGGACCTTGTGATCATGCTATGCCAAATGGTTGTCGATATTTTATCACATTCACGGATGATTACAGCAGAATGACATGGGTTTACTTTCTAAAGGCAAAGTCAGAGGCATTTGAGGTATTCTTGGAGTTCAAAGTTATGGTTGAGAAAGAGAATGGTTGTCAAATTAAATACCTACGTATAGATGGAGGGGGAGAGTACATGTCACATAGTTTTGATGATTACTTACGTGAACAAGGCACAAGAAGACAGATTACTTGCAGATACACACCACAACAAAATGGAGTTGCTGAGAGAAAGAATAGAGTCATATCAGAGATTGCAAGAGCCATGATGAATGAGATGAATATGCCATTAACATATTGGGCTGAAGCAATTCATACAGCAGTACACATTATGAATCGAACACCAATAACTGCCATTCATGGAATTTCACCTTATGAGAGACTTTATGGGAACAAGTCAATAGTTTCCTACATGAAAGTTTTTGGATGTGTTTGCTATGTTCATGTGCCAAATGAAGCAAGAAAGAAGATGGAGCCAAAGGCAGTGAAGTGTATATTCTTGGGCTACCCAGTTGAAAAGAAAGGTTACAAGTGCTATGATCCTATGACAAGACAAGTTTATGTCAGTAGAGATGTCAGATTTTTTGAGCATGAACCATGGTATAAACCAAATCCAGTGATGATAGAAGATGAGTATGAAGAGCAAGAGAATGTGCGTCATGTTGTTGATAAGCCAGGACCATCAACAAGAACTATTTCAGGACCACATATGGCAGAGGAGAGTATAGGAAGTGTCAACCCATGGAGCGGTTGTTTGCGAGATAAGAAGCAAGACGAGAAAGGCAAGAAGAAAGTGGTTGAAGAGAGTTCTGGAGATGAAAGCCTCGATGAAGAGCATGGTTTACCGCATGTTGAGAAATATGTACCCCCATATGCAAGATTTGAAGAGAAGAGTGCACCACAGTTGAGAAGATCATAGAGGGTGCGTTATCCAGTTGATAGATTGACATACAACGGTTACATGCGTACACATTATGCATACATGGTTTCACGTGTGAAACATAAAGAGCCTACATGTTTTCAAGAGGCAATTGGAAAATCATAATGGGAGTCAGCTATGGATGATGAGATGGATGCTCTTGTGAAGAATGACACTTGGGATTTGGTTCGCTTGCCAAGTGGAAAGAAAGCAATTGGTTCAAAATGGGTATACAAAGTTAAGTGCAAGTCAGATGGTAGTGTGAAAAGATACAAAGCGAGGCTTGTTGCTAAAGGTTATGCACAAACAAAAGGTCTTGATTATGATGAGACATTTAGTCAAGTTGCAAAGATGACAACAATCAGATTGGTGATAGCAATGACAAGTATGTTCGGTTGGAAGTTACGAAAAATGGATGTGGATAATGCATTCTTGAATGGTGACTTGGAAGAAGAAGTTTATATGATACAGCCAGAGGGTTATCAACATCTAGAGTTTCCATATTATGTGTGTAAGTTGAAGAAAGCATTGTATGGTTTGAAGCAAGCATCTAGAGCTTGGTGTGAAAAGATAACCAGATTCTTGAAGAAGATTGGATTTAAACAGTCTACTGCTGATCACTCATTGTTTTTGAAGCATGTTGATAGAGAGATCGCCGTTATTGTTATCTATGTTGATGACTTGATTCTCACTGGAAGTCATGATGAGCAAATTTTGCATGTCAAGAAGAGTTTGTTGAGAGAATTCAACATGAAGGACCTTGGTGAATTGAGATATTTCTTGGGAATTGAAATTGTCGACACTTTATCAGGAATTTGGATGATACAAAGACAATACGCGTTGGATATGCTTGAGAAGTGTGGAATGACATTGTGCAAACCGGTTGATACACCTCTTGATCAAAATGTGAAGTTGTTTGATGATGGACATTACATTGAGGATGTCACTATGTACCGCAAGATGGTTGGAAGCCTCATTTACTTGACAATAACAAGGCCAAATTTGAGTTATGCAGTGGGTCTTGTGAGTCAATTCATGCAAAAGCCATGTAAAAGTCATCTTGATGCAGTGAGACGGATTATGAGATATGTGAAAGCCACTGTCAGTTATGGAATGTTTTATGAAAAGAATGGGAAGCTTTGTCTTTATGGTTACACAGATGCAGATTGGGCAGAAGATTTTATGGATAGAAGATCTACAAGTGGTTATGCATTTTCCATTGGAAATGGTATGATAAGTTGGAGTAGTAAGAAGCAATCAACTGTAGCATTATCAAGTACAAAAGCTGAATATCGTGGAGCAGCTTTGGCAGCATGTGAAGAGTCATGGTTGAGAGTGCTTATGGTAGACTTTGGTTTTGACTATCTTGACAGTGTCATTATATATTGTGACAATATTAGCAGCATCATGTTGGCAAAGAATCCAGTCTACCATGCTCACACTAAACACATTGAGGTACATTATCACTTCATTAGAGAAAAAGTTTTGGCAGGTGAGATTGATTTGGTGAATGTGAAGACAAATGATCAAGTTGCGGATATATTCACAAAAGCTCTTGGAAAGGAGAAGTTTTGCTACTTTCGTGAAGCATTGGGAATCCATCATATGCAAGTTCACTTTGAGCTTGAGGGGGAGTGTTAAAGAATATGATGTTAAAGAATATATCCATTGTGCTATGGGCGGTCGGACACAGACTATACTATGTTGTAAATATACTTTGGATAATAGTTCAAAGAGAAGAAGAAGAGAAGAGCAGCACGTTGAATGGCTGCTTGCAGGGTAACGATTGTGTGTGTGTGTGTCTCGATGTGTGTTGGTGTGTGCGTAGTCTTCTTTCCTACCTTCTCCATCACCTGCACACTCTCCATTTGGTACTTTGTAAATAGACTTTGGTTCTCTATACATAGGCATTGGTACTGGATAATTAGGTTTTGGTGCTCTATAGAGAGGGTTTTAAACTCTATGGATAGGCTTTGGCACTCGATAGTACTTTATAGATATTCTTTGGTACTATAAACACCCTCTGCCGTACAGCAGAATACCAAATTTGGTATTGTCTGGACCAAATAAGCCTTAAGTAGCACCAAACAAGATGTACAATTACTAGAAGTTGTTGGAACCTGAGATTCGTCGAGTAGATGTATAGGATGTTTGATGACACTTTTCCTTCCAATTCTCATCTTGCATATGTCTTTCTTGTTGGGTGAAACTCTGCTCTCTGATGTCCAAAAGGCATATACAAAATCTCTTGTTTCATTGGTAATAATGGTTCCTCGTGGCAATTGTCTCTCACAAGCGCTCAATGGCAACACTTCATCTTCATCTTTATTCTCTAGCCGTGAGCTTGCTGCAGCTATATTCCTTCGATGGATCCCCAGGATACTAGCCATTCTGGATTGGTTTACTGATTGTGAGTTTGTACTATTGTTCAGAATCATTGCCAAAGAGCTTCTCAAAAAGTTCATTTGCTGAATGAGGGACCTTGATTTGAGTCAAAGTGTTGCGCACACCCGATACAACAGTGTCTTCGACTTTGCTAAAATTTGATGGTTGCAGCAAGGAAAATGTTTGGTGGTCCAGGAGTTATCGAAATATTTCCTTCTGCTCATTCTTTGCAATCCCTACTTTTTGCTTGCACCAACATCGAGCAACCGCTGCACAAATTTTCTTTCTTGACCTGGCTTACCGTAATCCAAGAGCAGACATAGGATGTCTATCCTTGCTTCTCTGTGCACGTTTCTTTGTAGCCCAATAATCACGAAGAAAAGCCTAATTATTGATACATGTAGTTGGATTACTAGTGCTAATGGAATTGATGTGCATCTGCTGAACATTGCTTGGGCCACCTTGTACCTCGTCAAAAGAGAGGAACTGTGCGTCACCTTTCCATCTCGTCGATAGAGAGGAGCTGTGCATCACCTTCTACCTCGTTGAAAGAGAGGTCCTGAGCATCACCTTCTATCTCATCGAAAGAAAGGTCCTGAGAATCACCAAGCCAGTAATCTCCTATGCTACTATCCATTTGTAAATAGAGAGAGAGAGAGAGAGAGAGAGAGAGAGAGAGAGAGAGAGAGAGAGAGAGAGAGAGAGAGAGAGAGAGAGAGAGAGAGAGAGAGAGCTCTTGAACACAACAGCTCGCTGGCTATGGAGTTGGTTGGGAAGGCGAGAAGGTTCAAAACTGAGAGAGACACACTGGGAGAGGGACGTACGAGGGAGGGAGGGAGAGAGAGAGAGGTGCTGGAGCGAAAGCTCCCAACCGTAACCCCACCCCTTGGCCCCGCCATCACCCCCCACCTCTTCTTAGGATTGCATGCTTCTAAAGTTAAAAAAACGTCCACTTAAAAAGGAAGTTTATTTGCCCTCCCCAATTCCAAAAAAATGGCCATGGTTTTTACACACAAGAATCACCAAGCATATGTTGTGTCAAGGACACTCCTTTTTGTACCACCAAACCATGCTTTGACCCGGTCGTGGTTTCTTATTTTAAACCAATAAAACACTAGGCAGGAGTTCCTGTTGGTCATCCGAGTGGAGCACGTGGTATGTAAGTTCCACTTCCTTGTGCTCATTTTCTTTACCAATATATATTGAAATAAAGTGTATTTTGGCTTTTTAACATTTGAAGGCCTTTGTAAATGTGGAAAACATCACGTTCGCCATAAATCATTTGCCAATAAAGAAGCACACATGGTCATGTACGATGATAAAATCTACGACTAGTGGATAATTATCTTGGAGAAGTATCAAGCATCAGTTGATCGTGGGTGATAGCCAAGCATACAAACTTTAGATACCTACAAGGTTTAGAAGATAATGATGTCAAGTTACTACAACAGGAGCTGATAGAAGAGAAGATCTGCTTAGTGAAGCAACCACATCAAGCAGACATGCTCGACCTCTTTGTGCATGCAATGAACTTAAAGAAGACCAAGGTTTTTGTGGTTCAAATGTTGATGGTGTTTAAAGATGTACGTGTCTATCACACGTGTCAAAGAAAGGGACTTTCTGTACACTCTGTTCGAGCCACAAATGGCTGCAAGCACACAACCAGACTAATCTAGCAAGCTCAAGAGAGCAAGGGGGTGTCACTCACCACCCTACGCTCACCTTCGTGGAGAATTCCTCGCCGCGAAGAAGAGGGAGCTACCACCGTGCCGTGCTCAACCACCTCGCTGTCACAATGCTCAACCGAACTCTCTCTCTCTCTCTCTCTCATGCATACACACGCACACAAGGAGATGAAGAAGAAGATGGAGATGGAGTAAGAGCACTCTTCAATTGCACAAATGAGAGAATGAGTGATTTTTAGGTTTAGGTGACTTTTATATGAGCTTGCCCATTCACACTTGGACACCCATGCTTAGCCAACTAACCCTTGAATGTTCCAGTTAGAGTGCACCTCTCATCGGTGATCACTATTACCCTTTTCCTATTGGACCGACAAGCCCAACCCATGACTACTAGAAGTGGATGCCGGTGGTTAAGATGCCCCCCTTCTTAATGTAGATTCCCTCCTCGGAATATAACAGTGCAACATCGGGATCCACGATAGGAGTACCTGTGCAGAAGAAAAACAACATTGTGAAAGCTCAAAGAGAGCATGTGCAGGCGTGTAATAAGTGAGATGCATACATGATATTCTAGGAAATGCAAAAAAAATCATGAATTGTAACATTGCCGACTAGAAAAAGCGTAGTACCTGAATAAAATGCAATTGAGTTAAGGTGTCTTAGGTTGACTCTAAGAGAAGTACACAAGAGCTAGGGCTAAAGTAAGTACTAGATTGACCAACGTTAATTAAAAAATGTCGACTAAAGAGTAGTTAACCCTGGGAATGCTCGTTGGGGTCTAAAGACTAATGATCTTGTCACTTATACCACTTAAGTGTGATCAAAATAAAATACAAGGAAGTTTGTGCTATTTGCTTTTTCTTTTCTCTTTTTTTTGTTTTTTTTGTTTTTTTGTTTTTTCATAGTTGCTACAAGTAGCTGGGGGACTCGAGGTCTCAAATACCAGCAGCTGGGAGACTCAAGGTCTTGAATACCAACTTGAGCATAAACTAGCTGGGAGACTCGAGTTCTCAAATACCATCTTAACACATGGACTTCCACAACACAAGTCACACTTAGGTGGAATAAGCTAGAGAGAATTATATCCTCATAGCCTAAAACATTACTAAAGTTACTACAATTAACAAACTATTTAGGAATTAAAGTCAGTAATTAAGTGGCCTACTTTAACCTAAGGTCCTGATACCTACTTAAAGCCAACTAATAGACCAAACTCAAAGAGAAGAACAAGGTACTAGAAGTTTGAAAAAGTTATAGTATCTAAATTGGCAATGTCACAACTTCATAAATTTTATGCATTGTTAGAAACTCAAATGACAGACGCAAACATGTAACTGTGTAAAGCATAGATAAAAGGAAGTAGTACACCTGATATAATAAAAACCATCCATTGTAACATGTAAACATCCATTGTCGTTGTCCTTCGAAGACATCCTTATGTAGTCACAAACTGCACAATAGTCACCACCAAACATCCACCTTCTAGAGGCACATTAGTGGGAAAAAAGAGCTTTGCTAATCACTAAACTCTAAAATTGAAATACTCCTATTGTTCTAATCCTACCTACTCTCCATCACTCAAGTGATGAGGATCAAAGTACGTGGAGGTTGGAGAGCTCGATCGGTAGCTCTAAGGTTAAACCGTCGTCTTCATCATCAAGGTAGGCGTAATTTTCTTCGGTAAGACCGTGTGTCTCGTCTGTCCAATCACCATTATCATCCTCGTCCTCTTTCATGAAGAATAGTATTAGGAATGTCATGAGGTGTGCATACTCAGCCTGGCCAAAAGGGTAAACTTGGGCAATTGGGTGAACTTACTGGGTAGAATAGGGATCCGTCGTAGTCAAGAGGCAGACCAGCCACCCTAACTCCTCAACATTTCTCTCACAAGCGAGTGTTTCAACCGAATCCCATTCAGAGGAAATATGAGGATAGCATAAATGAATTACTTGGGACACGTAAAAAGAATATTCATAAGAAGCAACCATATAAGTGAACACAAATAGAAGATGGTTAGATGTTTGATGACATAGGTTTTTGTTTTAGTGTACTTGATGTGACATGTGTCGGTCTGGGTCAATGATTTTGACTAGTATTGTGCACACTCGTTTGCTAATTGCTCTTTCTCTTTATTAATTTTTTAATTTTTTTGTTTTGTTTTAAACTAGGGTGGTTAGTTACTATATATCTATATATATACAATCCCTAAAATTGGAAAGCTCCCTCGTTTGCTAATTGCTCTTGCTCTTTATTAATTTTTAATTTTTTTGTTTTGTTTTAAACTAGGGTGGTTAGTTACTATATATCTATATATATATAATCCCTAAAATCAGAAAGCTCAAGGGTCAGGGAAAGAAGGGTAAGAGGGAAATAATTCAATAGGCTGACGTGAATGAAGACCCCCCCCTTCCTTGGGTAGATCATACTTTAAAAGGATGTCATCACCTTTTGGAACCAGTTATTCCAATTGGTATAGGTGAGGATTTTAGCCAATAGTTCTCTATCACCTTGGGTGCCTCATCGAGTTACAAGGGTGGTAAGGTACTCTCCCATGAACGAACTTGAAGTAGTGCATCAGGTAATAATTGAACAATCGGAGGTGTCAAATCTTTTGTAGCTTCATGGAGGCTGCATATGGTAGGTGGAGGTTGCGTAGAAGATTTCACCTCTATGGATGCATTACATGAGGAGCTAGAAGCTTCATGGAACTCCCCCTTTCTTGAGCTTAGCCGAATAGATTGGTTTTCCCTTGGAACCCTAACTAGCTCTAGAATAGGTGTGTAGCATTCTGTGATCTTTCCCTTCCCACGGTCTTCCATCGGCTTTGGAATCATAAGGTTTGACTCACATGGTTTTGTAGTGGATAGGGAGGGACAAGATTCACGTTTAGGGAGTGTCAGTTGCTGCAGATTCACATGTGTGGTATTTCGACAGTGGTGCTACAAAGCACATTACCTCACATTGTGAATTGTTTACCTCTCTTGAGTCTGTCCCTCATGGGAATTCAGTCACTTGTGCCAACAACACCTCTTATCCAGTTTAGGGAGTTGGAAAGATTGTGCTCACTGCTGCTAATGGCAATTCCTTCACACTTGTTGATGCACTTTATGTACCTAGGATCAAGAAGAATCTCTTGTCTGTATCCGCACTTGCTAGACTTGGACTTGTAGTCAAATTTGTGGATGGTAGATGTACAGTTCATGATCTCAGTTTTGGTGATGAAATTGTTGCATCTGGCCTTTTGTGCTATGGGCTGTATAAGCTCACTTTGTATGATAAGTGTGGACAAAATTTTGCAAATGCTGTTGCAGATTCAAGGGCTATTTCAGATGCAAAATTTTGGCATGCACGTTTTGGTTATCTGAATTTTGCCAGTTTGCTGCGTTTGCAAAAATCTGATATGGTTGCTTCTTTGCCGTCTCTTGAAGCACCTGTCAAACATGTTTGTGAAGGCTGTATTTTGGGTAAGATGCAGTGTTCTAAGTTTCCAAAGGATGTTTCAGTTCGGGCCACATGCAGGTTGTAGCTTGTGCATAGTGATGTTTGTGGGCCCATGCAGACTCAGTCCTTGGGCAATTACCTGTACTTCGTGACTTTCATTGATGATTACTCTAGGCATGCATGGGTATTTTTGCTTGAAGCGAAGTCCAAAGTTTTTATGTGCTTCAAACAATTTCTGGCTATGGCTGAAAATGTCTCGAAATGTACTATGGGCACCCTCCGTTCCGATCGAGGGGGGGAGTATATGTCTCATGAATTTAATGCATTTCTGGCTAGTCATGGGATAAAACACCAATGTACAATGCCTTATACACCTCAGAAAAATGGTGTTGCTGAGAGGAAAAACATGTCACTGACAGAAATGGCACGTTGTATGGTCAAAAGTCAAGCTTTGCCGCATTCTTAGGCCATCATGTGTGCCACTTATGTACTTAACAAGTGTCCTACGAAAGCTTTGCAGTCTATTACTCCATATGAAGCATGGCATGATAGAAAGACTTCTATTGAGCACATGCGTGTTTTTGGCTGTTTGGCATATGCTTTGGTGCCAGAAGTGCAGCGCAGAAAATTGGATGATAATGCTGTCAAATGTATTTTTGTTGGTTATAGTGCTAAAAGCAAAGGTTACAGGTTGTATCATCCGCAAACAAAACATATTCTGGTTTCTCAGGATGTAGTGTTTGTGGAAGATTCTGTTCAACCCTTGCTGTCATGTACTAGAGACAATAATGTAAGCTCACATGACATTTATGACACTTTGTTGCCTCTTTTTAGTGGTGGAAATACAAATGAATGAGGCAAATGTACAGCCTATGGGGGTTTCTAAAAATGTTCTAGATCAGCCTATTACTGATGCACATGTACATGATGTACTTGATGAGGAAAGGGCTGAAAATGAGTAGGCTAGAGGTATGCCAAAATGGCTGGTGCACACTTTGCGTGACAGTAAATTGGATGCATCTTTGTCTAGTCATACTCGTTCAGGATCTCGCCATGCATCTTATGCATCAGATTGTTATGCTTTGGCTGTGTCTAGCTTACATGATGTTGAGGAGCCTCTGTCTTTTGATGAACCACAGAATTCAAAAAATTGGATGGCTGCCATGCAATAAGAATATGATGCACTTATAGAAAATGACACATGGACTTTATGTGATTTGCCTCTTGGCAAAAAGGCCATTGGTACAAAGTGGGTTTACAAGTTGAAATGCAAGCCGGATGGTGAGATTGATCGCCATAAGGCTCGACTTGTTGCAAAGGGTTATGCACAGCAAAAAGGCATTGATTATGAAGAGAATTTTTCTCCCACTTGTCGTATGACTATTGTGCGTTTTCTATGTACATTGGAAGCTCATTTTGATTGGGATGTACATCAATCAGACATTGTTACTTCTTTCTTTAATGGTGATATATTTGAGGAAGTTTATGCAACGCAGCCTTGAGGTTTTGTCATAAAAGGACAAGAGGACAAAGTGTGCAGATGTAAGAAGGCTTTGTATGGGTTGAAGCAATCTCCTCATGCTTGGTATGAGAAAGCTGACACTCATTTGGTGAAACGAGGCTTTCGTAACAGTCCAACAGAAAGCACATTGTATGTAAAGCGTGAGGATGATGTACTTCTCATTGTGGTTCTTTATGTTGATGATTTGCTGATCACTGGACCAAATGAGAGACATATTGCTGAATTTAAGGCTGATTTGAATGCTACTTTCAAGATGAAAGATTTGGGGCTGTTGCATCATTACTTGGGTATACAGTTTAAGCAGTGTGATGGTGGTATTGCTTTGTGTCAGAAAAGCTACATAGAAACATTGCTATGTAAGTTTGGACTTGAGGAATGCAAACCTATTTCCACTCCCATGGAAACAGGTTTGAAGTTGAGTCTATATGATGCTGGCGATCCTGCTGATGTCACTCTTCACCAAACTGATGTTGGCTGCCTCATTTATGTATGCAACACGAGGCCAGATATTCAGTTTGCAGTCTCATAGGTTAGCAGATTTATGCATAGCCCAGGGTCTAAGCATTGGCAGGCTGTCAAGAGGATTTTCCGCTACCTTAGTGGCACTTTACATCTTGGCTTGTTTTATCCCAAGGGGGGATCATTTTCGCCAGACTTACATGCTTTTTCGGACTCAGATTGGGCTGGTTGTTTTGACTCGCGAGTGCCCACAAGTGGTTTTTGTTTCATGCTTGGCAGTTCATGTATATCATGGTTGAGCAAGAAGCAACCTATTGTGGCCACTTCGAGTTGTGAGGCTGAGTACAGGGCAGTCTTCACAGCTATGGTTGAGTGTGTATGGCTCAGATGCCTTATGGCTGATTTGGTGTCGGACAGGACACTGCCAACACTATCTACACTGACAGTCAAAGTGCATTGGCAGTTGCGAGGAACCTAGTTTTTCATGCTCGCACAAAGCACATTGAGGTGCATTACCACTATGTCAGGGAGAGGCTCTCAGTTGGAGAGATCAGCTTGGCTTATGTGCTAACACAGGACAACCTTGCAGATCTTTTCACAAAGGCATTGTCTCCTGAGAAGCTTGAAGCTTTCCGCAAATCTTTGGGCTTACTCCCCTTTGTGGACTGATCATGTCCTCAGGGCATGGCACTTCCCTTTACTCATGTGCCAGCTCTCGTTCACCGCATCACTCTAGGGGGGATTTGTTACCATATACATGTGGTAGTCATGTGTGTGAACACATTAGGACCGCCGGGGCATTTTTTCCCTCTTTAGGAGGTTTTTTCCCCCGGGCATTGTATATACGCCCATCACTCTAGGGCCATCTCTCTTTCCATTGCACACTAAGTAATATACTCTCTATTGTGTGCCTTGAGCTTCCTTCGTCTTCTCCAAGGTGTGTGCGTTTCTATGCAACCCTAATTCCAACACAGATATCTTTGGCTCCTTAGAAATAGGCTTTAGGGTCATTCGCTGATGCCCCGGTGCTTGTGAGCTAGTAGAATTAGGCTCAACAGACACTCTTTATCCTTGAATCATTAAATTATCCTCTAATTGGATTGCATTGGTGGTGACTGCTTCCCAAGTGGTGATACCTCTAATGACTAGGCCATTGTAGATATCCTCATGTCCTATTCCCCCAATGAATCTATCAAGCAATTGATTATTATTGAAGCATTCATTTGGATTACAACGAGAATTCAAATGATTCAAGCGACTAATAAAGTCTTGCACCGACTCTCCTTCCTCTCATTGGGCTTTCTTGAGCTGAGAGGCTACACTCAAAGCACTCCCTCTTGTATGTATTCTTTTAGAAAAGTCTCCTAAGAGTAGGATAAATCATTTTTTCTTCCACCCTTAGGATTCTATACCAATCCCCAGCCTTCCCACTTAAGGTTAGGCTTAAAGCATTACTCTTATGCAGGTCATTGTGTTCTCCTAGAGAATTTCATATTTGTTCAAACACTTCAATATGCTTTCTCACATCCCCATCTCCACTAAATTTTTGTGTGAGCTTGGCTATTTGTACTGCCTTACTTCTAGGCTCCCTATCATGCGTGTTACGCATATTCTCAACAATAGATCGATCGATAGCTTGAGAAAATGTTGGCAAGTCACCTAAGTGAGCAGGCACCGTGGGTGAAGGCGCTCCAAAGACTACATGTGGAGTAGGTATTGGCATTGTGCTTGGAACATAAAAAGCTCTTGGGTTCCAAGTTTGGTACGGTGTTGTGCCATGTGGTGGCCCAAATTTCATATGACTTGGTTGAGTTGCCTAAAGGTAAGTGGGCACTTCAAAACAAATGGGTGTACAAGCTAAAGGAAGAAGAAGGTGGGAAGAAAAGGTACAAGTCTAGGCCTGTGGTAAAAGGATTTTATCAAAAGAAAGGTATTGACTTCAATGAAATATTTTCTCTTGTTGTAAAAATGCACTCAATTAGGCTTGTCTTAATCCTTGTGGGCTGCTCATGATCTAAATCTTGAGCAAACGGATGTAAATATGGCATTCCCTCACGGTGACTTAGAGGAGGAAATTTACATGCTTCAACCAAAGGGGTATGAAGTTAAAGGTAAGGAGAAAATGGTTTGCAGATTAAAGATAGCTTGTATGGATTAAAGAAAGCATCAAGACAATGGTACTTGAAGTTTGATTGATGGATGTTAGATCATGGATTCAAAAGATGCAACTCAGATCATTGCGTCTACACAAAGAATTTTGGAGATGGGAAGTTTATCATCCTAATGTTGTATGGTGATGACATGCTGATTGCAAGTGCTAACATGCAGGACATCAAAGACCTAAAAGAGGAGCTGGCTAAATCTTTTTCAATGAAAGATTTAGGTGTTGCAAAGAGGATACTTGGTATGAAAATATCAAGGGACAGGACAAAGAAGACAATAAAGCTATCTTAAGAGGATTACATCAAGAAGGTACTAGAAAGGTTTGCAAATGCAAAATGCAAAACCAGTTTCTACACCTTTGGCTGGTCACTTTAAACTAACGAAGGATATGTGTCCAAAGACACAAGAGGAGATAGCCTATATGTCTAAAGCTCCATATGCTGCAACGATAGGTTCTCTAATATATGCTATGGTCTGGACAAGGCCAGATATTGCACATGCAGTGGGAGTTGTGAGTCGGTTCATGGACAACCCAGGTAAAGAACACTGGCAAGCTGTGAAGTGGATACTTAGGTATCTAAAACAGACAACAAAAAATGCTTTGTATTTTGGAGGAATTGATATTTTTCTAGAAGGGTATGCTGATGCAGATATGGCAGGTGACAAAGATACTCAAAGGAGCACTACTGGCTATGTATTCACGGTTGGAGGCACAACAGTAAGCTGGGCTTCAAAGCTGCAGAAAGTGGTCTCACTTTCTACCAAGGAAGCAAAGTAAGTAGCAATGACGGAGGAAAGCAAAGAAATTTTGTGGCTTCACAGATTCTTAGAAGAGCTTGGATTCAAACAAGACAATTGTGTCTTGTACAGTGATAGCCAAAGAGCTATCCATCTTGCGAAGAACTTGGCCTTTTATTCAAGGACAAAGCACATTGAGTTGAGATATCACTTCATACGCACTTTTTTGGAAGAGGGATAGCTAAAGCTAGGAAAGGTGCATACAAGTGAAAATCCTGAAGACATGTTTACAAATGTGGTCAACAAGGAGAAGTTGAGCTTTTGCTAATCTTCAATCTGCATTCAAGGATAAAAAGCCAGGATGGAAAGCAGTCACAGGTGGTTTGGAGATCAGTCTCCAAGTGGGAGATTTGTTAAGTATGAAGCTTGATTTACCCCTTGTAGTTTTCTGTGGTAAAAACGCACATTTGTAAGGCACCCATTATGAGGAGAAGCCATCGTACGTGAAGGAAAGTCACTCACCGGAAATAAAAATCACTCACCGGAATATTATGGCCGGCGGCCAGCGGCCAGAAAGTGATTGAAAAACGACTAGTCGGTTGGCCGGTGGTCGGTAGTCAATGGCCGGTGGTGGAATTCAATGGCTGGTGGCCAAATTCAAAAGTGGACTTGTCTTCTCAAGGGCGGCCACACATGGGCGGATTGGAAGGTCCGATTTGGACTTATCTACACAAGGGCAGCTACACATGGATGCCTCTCATGAGAGAGGGCAGCCCTTTTGGCCTATAAAAGGACATTTTTACACACATTTCATAGTGTGAAGTTGATGCAACAAGGTGGATGTGAGGTGGTGAGAGTGAAGCAAGGCGGGAGCTCTATTAAGGGTATAAACCCTTTGTAAACTACTTCTTGTTTTGAAGTACTACAGCCATTGAGTGACTGCTTTCTTGTGGATGTAGCCCACATCGAGTGAACCACGTATATTGTGTGTACTCTCTCTCTCTCTCTCTCTCTCTACTCTATAATCTCTTGTTTGTTAAATTTATCTCTCTCCATTAAGTAATCTACTCAAATATCTATTTAGCTACGTCATATTTCCTAATACTACTATGTAGCGGTGCTTTACTAACAAATGAGGTCCATGGCGTGTTTTTTGGCATGCCCATCATTGGGGTAGGCATGGTAGCCGTGGTGTCATCAAGGGAAAGATGAGCTATATTTGGAAAAGTAAAACTACTACTTGTGGGCTTAGATTGTATTGAGACCCCTAGAGAAACAACATATGGAGGATCCATCGGACTTACTGAGGGAGTCTCCATTTGCAATAAGGTTGATTGTTTAGCCTTCACTGTATCCAAGAATATCATGAGACCCGTTGAAGGCATGTGGATCTCTTTGTTCTGTCTCTCTAGCTCAATAACCCTATGGATGACCTCACAAACTCTTTGTTGTTGATCCTCTACACTAGTAGCACCCGTTATGGATTGTAGGACATCTAACCAACCCACGTGATAGGTGTGACCTGTGTATAGTTCGGTTAGAGTTTTCGTTTGTAGTTTCTACTCCCAGTTCTCATTTAGAAACACTCCATCTAGGATTGAGGTGCTAGGGGTGTCTTTTCAACTGGATGCAATGTTGCGCTCTATGGGTTGACCCTTAGTGGTCGCTAATTTAGGAGCACTCGATTGCTCTCCTAGCAAGGATATTGACATAGGGGATTTTGCTTTTATTTCTCTTTGTTGCTCCGCCTTGCGTAAGCTCTCAATTTCCTTTTCCCTAGCCGCAATGATATATTTCTCAACCTCTTGCACTTCGGCAAGGCTTCTACCATCAAGTAATATAACCTCGCAGGGGAATAGCTCTGAAGAGTCAGAGGATGCAATGAATGGAGTATTCACATGCACACTCTCCAGGTGCATGGGGTCTATGTTGGTCATGAATGGCAAATATACTTCCCTACCCCCCTCATTTACATCGTTAGCTCCATGTTCGGAGTGAGTGGCTCTACTAAAGGTTTCCTTCAAGCGGCTAAGCACGCTCGGCCGGGACCGTGGGCCCATGGCATGCATGTCTTGGCTTGAGCTATCAGGATTAGGCATTGGGTAACCCTCCATGACATCGTAGTCAAAGGAAGAGTCCCTGGACGTAATATGCGGTCCTGAGTGGTACTACCTTGTGTCCCCACCGCGGGCTCGGAACCTAAGGTAGGTGGGTATTGAGAACCCGTGTAAGTCGAAGTGCTCACTAGTTGCTCGGCCTCTAGCAAACAACCAAAGTGCAGATGCATGAGCCTTTGGCACCCTACAAGTGTCGGTGAGAATACCCTCAAAGGTTAATTGTTTGATTTTTTAGGCGTTTTGTACCCCGTTTTCACCCATTTTTTGATGTTTTTTAATGTCTTTTACGATTGGTTTTTGGATTAGAGCGTGTGATAGCTCAAAACGAGTGTATCTCTCAAGGGGTTGTGGTGTGCTTTCCAGTCTAGTGTTCAATCACCCAAAGCTTTTATGGCCCTCAAAAGGGTCGATTTTTACTTAGGCGTGAGGCTAAAATAAGTAATTCTAAAGGGTGACTGAGCCTGAGCCTAAGCCTGAGCGTGGGCCTGAGCTTGAGCCTGAGCGTGGGCTTGGGGAATATTCCCAATCCCGATCCTACCTTTTTTTTTTTGGATAAGGTTGCCGCGGTTGCACTGCACGTACGAGTACACACACACCTAACCTACCTACTTGCAACTAACAGAGCTACTCTTACACACTAACATAGTACTACAACAGCTAATTAGCTAACAGATCTACTTATTGTACCTTATAGATCTAACACTATAGATCTAATACCTTAAAGCTATCACCTCTTATGAACAGAAAATACACTACATTGCAACACCTTATTAACAAAAACAGTACACTGCAACAAAAACAAAGGTCACAAATTCTTCTCAACAAGCCACGCACCTTCTTTCTCTACCTTTCCTACATTTCATAATGTACCACAAAATAGCATAGAGTGCTATTCGAGCTTAGTGCAGGGAATTTCCCCGGCAATGGTGCCAAAAATATACGCGTCTGTTGCACATGTCAAAGCAAGGGAGTTTCCATACACTGTGTGCGAGCCACAAATGGCTTCAAGCACACAACCATACTAACCTAGGAAGCTCAAGAGAGAAAGGGTGTGCCACTGACCACCCTACGCTCGCCTTCGTGGGGAGGATTCCTCGCCACGAAGAAGAGGGAGCTACCACCGTGCCACGCTCAACCGCCTCGCCGCCACCGCTGTCCCGTCGTAATGCTCGATTGCACACACACACTCTCTCTCTCTCACGCATACACACACACACACACACACACACACACACACACACACACACACACACACACACACACACACACACACACACACACACACACACACACACACACACACACACACAAGGAGATGAAGAAGGAGCAAGAGCACTCTTCAATTGCACAAATGAGAGAATGACTGATTTTTAGGTTTAGGTGAATTTTATATGAGCTTGCCCATTCACAATTGGGGACCCATTCTTAGCCAACTAACCCTTGAATGTTCCAGTTAGAGTGAGCCTCTCATCGTCGGTGATCACTCTTACCCTTTTCCTATTGGACCGACAAGCCCAGCCCATGACTACTAGAAGTGGATGCTGGTGGTTAACAAAAGAGCTAGATCCATGAGCAACAATCACTTCATGGGAAGAATGTAAGTCTCATTATAACATTACAGATGAGATCTACAAATCTCTCTTCACGGGCTATACTCAATGGCTAAATTTGTAATGGAATTGGTGTTTTGATTTACTACAATTGATAGGTGGAAAATTCATAGTTGTTCTATGTGTAAAGGATAGGAGATTCATTATCATTGTATTATTAAAGATATCTCTGTGAGCTATAGTCACTTTATGTCTGGGCGGACAACGTGTATTCATTTTTGAGCATTGAGAAATCTATAAGTAAATACGTGCAAGAGGAAAATGCACACTCTTGCACGGGGGGAGATTGCACCCAGTGCTCGTGTTTGCTCGCACCATCTAGAAGATCCCAACCCAGTCTTCTGAGAAGGGACATACAAAGCACTCAACATCTAGAATTGAAGAATCTATGATTGTTGTAGTACAAGGTTGGTGGAAGAAGTTAGGCAAGCCAGATCAGACTTGACTAAGAATGAAGCAATTGAATTGGTGAAGGATCGGTGCCTATCCTAGTGTCAGCAAGTGGAAGAAGTTAGGCAAGTCAAACCAGACTTGGCCAAGACTCAAGCAACTGAGTTGATGAAGAATCAATGCTTATCCCAATGTCAACAAGTGACCAGCTCAGAGAAAGGAACTGAATGGAAATGTGAGGATAGTCACAAATTCTCTAGTTCTGAGAACAATTTTGGAAAGGAGAGAGATGAGATCTATGTCAAGGTCTGGGAACGCATCCAGAACTTGACAGTGGAGTTGGATGAAATCAGATAAACTATACCAGAAGCTGCAAAGCTCATCGAACAGGAAGGGAAAGTTGAAGTTGAGGCAAGGGCAATAGACCTCTCAACGACGGTAAGACATGATGAAGTACTAGTCATTCAAGTTGATTATAAGTTGAGGAAACAATGGGAACCTTTATTTGGTGTTATTTTGGATGGAGGTACCGGAGTCAACATACTGAGGAGGGAACATCTCCGATAGAAATTGAGCATCATTGATTTGAAACTAGCACCATTCAAAGTGATAATGTCAAACCTTAGGGTAGTATAGGATACTGGTACGATAAAAAACATGCAAATACTAGTGGGTAAGGAAAAATTGAAAACCAGCTTTCTTGTGTTAGATGTCCAAGGAGCATATGGAATGCTACTGGGACGACCCTGGCTTAGAGCTGCAAGAGCCATTCATGATTATGCAAATCAGATGGTCACTATTCATGGAGCTAGTAAGCAAATTTAGATCCAAACTGATAATACCAAAAGCTGGACAAAAGCCTTAAGACCTGAAGAATTATGCAAGAAGTACAGTGCTAGGAAGATAGAGAGAATACTTGCAATAATGAATATATTTCCATTAGCAGAGATTGATATGAATGCAGTATTAATGGATAAGGTGCAAGCTACCAAACAGAAGAAAAAATTCCTAGACCAGTTCACTGAACTCCATGTTGGAGAAAGGACACTCCAGTTAGATGGTCAACCAATAAACCAGTCTGAATTTGAATCGAACAAATTTAATTTCACATTAATGACAGACACTAGTCAAGAAGGCATTGAGATGGCAATTGAAGATGCTTAAGTCCAAGGTGCAACTTTGGAATTAGGAAATCCATTCAAAGATTATGCAGTTGGTATGCGTACTAAAAAGGAAGCAGAGTCATTAGCCAAACGGAAGGGAGGTGGCCCAAAATGGTTACTTCCAAATGACCAAATAGTAGAAGAATGGAACCTTGGTTCAGAAGACAAATGATCAAAATCAACAAACACCTGAACTCAGAGGTGAAGGAGAAAGCAAAGGCTCTTTTCCAAAAGTATAAAAATGTGTTCGCTTGGGAACACACTGATCTAAAAGGTGTAGATCTAGAGGTTTGTCAGCATCAAATACCACTGAAACTAGATGCCAGACCAGTACGGCTGCAATGGTACACAATGAATCCTAATTATTGCCAAGAAAGTCAAGGAGGAGATAGACAATTTTCTTAAAGCAAGATTCATTACTAAAGTGGATAGTAGTGACTGGTTATTTCTGATAGTGGTGGTTTTGAAGAAGAATGGGAAGTTGAGGGTTTGTGTTATGTAGAGCTCAAACTCTCACTCATATAAGGTGTTCATTTTTTAGGAGTCACTTGCTACGTGCTCAGTTTAAAGAATCGATACATTTTAATGGCTACCTCTTAAGTTAGCAAATGGTTGGAGGCCAAGGCTCTTTCAGATAATACTGCTAAATCTACTGTTGCTTCCATTTTTGAAAATATCATCTATCGGTATGGCTACCCTATCAAAATTGTATCTGACTAGGGTACACATTTCATTAATGATACTATGGAAATATTGATGGACATGCTTTTAGTAAAACATAGAAAATCCACTCCATTTTATCCCTGATGCAATGGTCAAGCAGAGAGTAGTAATAAAACCATTAAGAATATTTTGACAAGATCGTTCCGAAGGACCCACACCAGTGGGGTGCTAAATTTGAGACTGTTTTATGGGCATACTGAACAGCTTATAAGGTTACCACTAGAATGACACCATTTTGAATGGTATATGGAACATAAGCAGTCGTGCCAATGGAGTTTATTATTCGCAGTCTTTGACTAGCAATGGAGCATGGCATAAACTTCAATCACAATATTCAGAAAATATTGAAAGAATTGCAATCCTAGATGAGTTAAGGCAGCAGGCAATACTGAAACAAGAGGCGGTTTAGCAACGAAGGAAGCACTGGCATCAGAGTAGAATCAAAGTTAGAGAATTTCAGAGAGGAGATCTGGTTCTACTGTACCAGTCTAAATTGGGACCGAAAAAACTGAACCTTAAGATAGCTTGGTCTAGGCCATATGAAGTAGACCGGGTGTTCTCCAACGATACAGTCAACCTGCAAGATCTGTCTAGATTACTGTTGCCTGGAGTGTATACTGGGGACAAAATTCAGCTTTAATATTTTAGCAGTGAAGGGGTTCTAGAGAATGTTGGTGGGATACTTGTCTACTGGTATCAATGTCTTAGAAGGACCAATACTGCTGCCTGGAGTGTATAATGGGGACAAAATTAAGCTTTACTATTCTAGCAGTGAAGGGGTTCTAGAGAGTGTTGGTACTAGTCCTTCTAAGACATCGGTACCAATAGACCAATATCCCACAATATGAACTAGAAGCAGAGTCTCTAAATCTTTTTCATATCAGGCTAGTAATAGCATCACTTCCAGAGCCAATAGATATTCAAGACCATACACAACTCAAGTCAGTCTTAGGTAACGGTCCAAAGGGAATCAATGATCAAATCATTAAGGAAATTATGTCAAAAACATATAGCAAAAGTGACCAACGCATGTATGCCACGTCAAATCCCGTGCACATAAACCCAAAAACAAAAAGTAGTGGATCTTTTATGGTGCGGACCCGTATAATAATGAGACATGTAAGCATTTTCACGCACAAGTCTCCTGCACAGTGACTTTCTGCTATTTCCCATTCGCCATCGCCAAGCTTTGAGACTCCTACAGTACTACCTTGTTTGGTGGACACAACGGACTGAAATGTAATAGGTGGATGTACACCAAACCCTGTAATACTCACTCATTTTTTTGAATGAAGTGGTGTAATTCAGCTAATGAAGATTTGTAATTGTAATATATTTTGGCATACCCTCTCAGCCTCTCTAAGTCTTCACCCCTTGTAAGTGGCCTTTAAGTCAAAACCCTTAGTTTTAGACGAAAGGATATCATTAGCTTAAAGGAGTTTTGAACGTTCACTATGAGAAGCCTCGTGCTGTTACAAGTTGTAATCCTCTTTTCTCCTGGACTGGTAATCAAAATTCATTTTCAAATAGCACATTGTGTTCCTTGTCTCTTGCTCTACAATTTAAGTATAACCATTCTCAATTTTGTTGTGGTTTGCGACGGATTTCTTGTGAGAAAAATGAATTTTTTTGAAGGTTAAAATGGTTGTTTTTTGATGTTTTGACCATGGATAAGAGTTTCTATGCTTAAGGGGGACCTTTCCGTATAGTTTTGTTTCAATTTTTTGCACATTTTTTGTGATGGATCATGATTTATGTACCTTCCCAGATGGCTGCAGAACTTGGTAGGATTGTGCCCCTAGGTGTTCTAGTACCTCTCCTTAAGTTTCGGTACATTTCAAATTCGTTTGGATGCCAAAAAGGCGTGATGACCTAGAGCGGTGAGATTGGATGCATACTGATTCTCTGACTAGGAAGTGGTTGATTTGCTTTTGTCATAGTATGAGTAGCCTCTTAGTTCACTTTGGTGAGATTGACACTCTCATTAAGTCTCCGTGCCCCATCTCGAGTCGCTTTCTTGCATATTGACATTATGTTAGTACAAAAAATCTATGCTAGAGACGTCCGTCGCGGTGACCCGCTAACATTGGCGGCGTTGCCGGGGA
The DNA here is from genome assembly GCF_014529385.1 of Adiantum capillus-veneris. Classification (NCBI taxonomy): domain Eukaryota; kingdom Viridiplantae; phylum Streptophyta; class Polypodiopsida; order Polypodiales; family Pteridaceae; genus Adiantum; species Adiantum capillus-veneris. The sequence continues at coordinate 45,426,919 of NC_140937.1, forward strand.
GACCTATCCTTAGGTGGTGAGTGACTCAGTGTACAAAAAAATCCCTTCCAAAGCTTTTGACACCCATTCTACTTACACTTAGACAGTAAAGCAGCTAGACGTAGGTTTAGTGCTTAGTAGAGACTGGAGTCCGAGACTAGCCAGTGCTACTCCTTATGAGCAGAGAAAGCTGTGAGTGAAGTACAAGAGATTATTTTGTTCTTTGATTTTCCCATGCTTGAAAAGGATTGTTCCACCACACACTTTGTTGTCGTTTTTGTACTGTTAAATTCATTTATGTTTGTGGATTTATTTCAGTTTATAGGAGTAGGTTAAGTAATAATTTACACCATCATTCGGGGCCACAAGGATCAAGGAAAAAACTGTCAAAAACCTTATTTTGGTTTCGAAGACCATAACTCTGAAAAGTTCAAAACTTGATGGTCAGAGCTTCAAAACTGTACCAAACCCAGCAAAACCTTCAAAAAGGGGATAGACAAGCTTGCTAGAAACAGATTGTGAAAAAAATTTCCAATTTGCATGTCCAACATGGATCGTGATCCATGTACCTTTCTGGCAAAATGTGCTAAAACTGTTTCCTTTGCGTTCTTAGGTACCAGAACCTTGAGTTTGGTCAGAAATAGAGTGCTAAAAAATAATTTAAATGAAGAAATTGGGTTGAGCAGAGCAAAACCTTGGAAATTGAGGAAAATTTGAACTTTTACTTGTCCAAATTCAGAAAGGGAAGAGAATTGGAATCGACTAGAAGCAGGGAACCAACATAACCAAAAATCATTATCAGATGCTTCCCAACATGGATCGTGATCCATGTACCGGGTAGACATCTGACAGTGAAATTTGACCAGTGCACTCCTCATTACTAAGGGAACAAGTTTTCCAAAAGGAGCCATAACCAAAAAATGAAAAAACCTGATCAAAATACCAAAAAAGGAGTTGTTTGCAAAAAACCACAAAGCAGACACAAAATCTTGCTTTTGACTTGGAAAAATTTGATCAAATCCAAAAAGATTTGGAGAATAGCATCACCAAACCTTTTATCATAGACTCACAAAGTATCAATCCAAAATCTTGCCAAACATGGATTGTGATCCATATACTTTTATGGAATTTTGAGCTGATACTAGGCAAGTAGAAAAGTGATAACATTTGAAGTATTTTCTCCCAAGGAACGCTCAAAAAGATTCAAAAAGAGGACCAAAGGGACAAAAATTAGATCAAGGGAGAAACCACTAGAATAGACCCTAAAATTGACTTTTGGTTGACCTAAAAAACTCCAAAACATTCAAAAACCATACAGCCAGCATCAGTAGGCCAAGGACTAGCTGTGAGTCAAGTTTTAGTACATTGTGGCACTAAGGTACATGGATCACGATCCATGTTCCTTTGACACATTTTGATACAAAAGTTGCACCATAGCTAGAGGGCATCACAGAGAGTCTAGTGGTCCTTTCAAAATTGAAATTGGAGAATACCAAAAGCCCAAAACTGCCAAGAACTTTGGTAAAAATATTGTGATACCATAAGATCTCCTAATCACGCTGAACCTGATGGTATCAAGAAAAGTCAATTTGGCTTTCCAACATGGATCATGATCCATGTTCCTCTGAGTCAGAACATAAGCAAAATTTCACTACACAAAGAGGTAGTCCACAGGACCCTGGTGGCTCTTTCAAAATTGAAATTGGACCTGAATTGTTGATGTTGTGTGTGAAATTGTGTGCGATTGAAAAACCTAGTTAAATTTTGTCGATTAAAAGCCAGAACTAACAGGAACGGCTGAAGGCTCACAACTATCAAGCATTTTTTGACAGATTGCAGGTACTAGAGGATACTACCCAGCAAGTAAGATCAAACAGGGAATTCAAATTAGCCAATGAGGTAACCTGGTTTGGGATTCTGCATCAGGAATTTTCAATCAGGAAGATTGTACCAGAATAGGAATCCTAGCATCTTGGACCAAGGGAGCAATCACTCAACTGATGAAAGAGTGAATCAAAGATACTGCCGCCTTTAGAACCCATTTTGGAGGAGAGATTTTTTGACACTTCGCCAGAAAGATCATACTGACTCATGACTGAGAATTCTAACAAGTTGAACTCTAAGGGAACAGCCTCCATGAGGGCAGGTCCTTCTCAACTTGCATCTGATGTAAAACTGATGTATTTGAAGTTTCAATTTGAAAATGTGCTTAAGGCCAAAATCTATAAGGATGGAATGGACCGCTACTGTCTTAAGTTGGAAAACAAGCCGAGTGAGTTCAGAGACTTTGTAACATTTAATGGTCTAGTAACTTGTGTGTAGCGGAAAATAGCATGAACATAGTGAGCATTTCATTAGAATAGATTCCTAATGAGAATAACAAGAGTGCTTGGGTGGAGAGAGCAACAAAAAGTATAATACCTAGTTAGATAGCATGAACAATACTTCAAAAGAGAGAGAAATTAATCAATTGACAACAATTGAGGACCGGATTTTCATGGAGCCGGTCCCCCCTCCAAAAGGCTTTGTATTATGGTTTCTCCCATCAAAATAGACATTTTACAATACAACTCTTTGTGTTCCTTCAATACTAGCTAGTGCTATGAAGATGGAAAATTCAAGCACTAAGCACAACACTTATTAAGCACAACATCAATTCCCTCACGGTATCATACCCAAGACCTCACACACCTTCGAAGATGGTGAGAACTAGCGGGGTATGATAGTAGATTGAGAGGAAGAAGGAGTATTCTTATGAGAAAGATGTACATATCCTCACATAATCACTCATATTAACATAGCTTAGCTTAGTAATTAGCATGGTAGAGGAGATGAGCATGCATTGAAGCTTGGATCTTGGTTGGATTTGCATCACAAAGCCAAGAGTTGTTGGTGTAGGCCTCCCTTCTCACAAGCTTGGAGTAGGTGGTAAGCTTTCCATTAAAGCTTGAGAAGGAGAGAGAGAGAGTCTTCTTGCTTCACACATTGATTGTGTGAGTGTGTAAGTGAATAATTCCTTGAGAAAATCAGCCCCCTCTCCCTCTTGGTCGACCACCCTTGCTAATTGCTCATGCTACAACCCTATTGGACCTTCCCAGGCCTAGCCAATGGAAATTAAGCAGCATAAGTGATAGCCTTTTGACATGTGTCCTCTTTTCCCTTTTTGTGAGAGCTTTAGGTAATTAATTAATTCAACTAAACCCTCATTGGACCCCTTTGCCTCCTGGCCAATAGGAATCAGGCTAGCCATTGGGCTGCTGAATGCTCATTGGACCCCTTGGGAGACTATCCAATAGTCTTCTAGAGAGATTAATTCCTATTGGTTCTTTTACTAAGTGTTTTTAAATTAATTAAACTAGATTTACTCTAGCCTAATTCTCATTGGTCCATGGCCATCCAATAGGATTTGAGTACACCTTGTGGGCATCTGACCTAGGGAGCTGACATGTGTCCCTCTTTCCCCTTGTGTACAAGTGAAGCTTGTGAGTGTGTGTGGGTGTTTCTCTCTCATCCCCTACTTCTTGGGCTCGCCCCCTCCTATGTAGGGACTTGTGAAGTCTTTTGTACACACACACAAAGCATCCAAATTTCCTAATCTTTGACCTTTGGACACAACCTTTGAATTTTGGAACCTTAGCATTTTGGAAGTCTTAATGGGTTGAACCTTAGGGTCTTTTAGGCCCATTGTTGCACATTGCTCTTTTGCAAATGCCCCCCACCCCCCCCCCCCGCCTTTGGATCCCTATTTTCCCTCCTTTGGATCCCTACTGTGGCCGGTCTACTAACTTAACCAATATTCTAGCTTTTTATCCCCTAGCACTTTCCCATATAAAATGATCAGTTTAACATGAGAAAATCATTTAGGAGAATTAGATATTGATTATTATGACATTACCTCTCTCTTGAAATCAGTCGTCCTCGACTATGGGTAGAGAAGATAAAGCATATTCATTAGTCCTTTTTCCTAGCAGGTAGAGGATCCCTATGTTACCCTACGACATCGTTCCAGAATGGATGACTAGTCCATTTGGCGCTTGAGAGCCTAAGCTGTCGCAAGCATGTTTTCACATTAGTCCTATCAATCTTCCATAGTAGAGTGACAAGCTCTACTTGGTGTTTGGGAGACGTTGTATCTGCAAACTTGATCTAAGCATGCATACTACATTTTTGTGCACAATAAAGAAAAGAGAGTCTTATAAGACAAAAAACTTTGTTCATTTTTAACATTTGTTCATTTGCTTACTCTTGGGAAGTATTGTAAGCATTGACAAGGTTTATGTTATCCTTTAATTGTATGCGTTGCATCCATTTAGCATGTTCAAAAGGATAATTCTTAAACTTAATAAGATATCGTCGGATAGTCTTACCGCCTCTTAGTACCTTGTCTTCATGTCAGAGAATGGACTCGGGCTACAACACCTCTTCTTGGTCCTGGATCTCCGGTGGGTCTTCAATTGTTGGTTCTTTTGGTGGCTCTCCTTTGTAAGGCTTTAGTAGGCTCACATGGAAAGCATTGTGTATGAGCCAAAGGTTGGGAAACTTGAGTTGATAGGCCATCTCATTGATTGGCCTAAGAATCTAGAAGGGACCATAGTACCTTTTTGCTAACTTAGCATAGTACTTTAGGTATCCCATAGGATTGTTGCCCATCGTGTGCCTTAATCGAGCCTTGGAAAATTTGAGTAAGACCCAATCATTTTCTTTAAAGGCTTGGGCTCTTCTGTGCTTGTCAGGAGCAGCCTTTTGCCTTTGCTGTGAGATAGAGATAGCATCCTTAATATTTTTGAAAGATTCTTGTAGGTCTCTACTATACTCATCTGCAAAGCGAAGATCTTCCCGTGTACCTTAAGTAGCATGGGACTTTTTTATCTTCCCTCAATTACCTAAAAAGGTGATTTTCCCATGGAAGTATGTACAATGTTATTGTAGGCATACTCCACTAAGGGTAAGTACTTCTCCCATGTCTACTATTGTCCATATTCCTGTATTCCAATGTATAGACTTAGGGAATCCAAAGATAAAATCCATGGATATGCTCTCCCATGAGGAATTAGGGATTGGCAAGGGTTGAAGCAATCCAGGTTGCTTCCCTCTATCAAACTTTGTCTTTTGGCATACCACACATTTAGAAACATACTCTTGTATGCTTTCTTTCATGGTAGGTTAATAGAAATATGTTTCAATCCCCTTTAGGGTAGACTGAATCCCTCTATGCCCCGCATAAGGAGGAGCATGAGATTCATATATTACTTTCTCATGGAGTGAGTTAGTAAGGCATAGTCTATTGCCATAGAGAAGATAACCATCTTGTAAGGTAAATGGTTCCTGTTTCTTCCCTAATGCAAGGGCTGAAATCACATCTCTAAAATCGGGATCAATAGCATACTCATCTATCATTGAAGATAGATCATTGTGAGTTGCTACGAAAATCGCATTCACTCTGGGCCGTCTTGAGAGTGCATTGGCTACTTGATTATGATTGCCAACAATGTGAGAAATATGAAAATAAAATTGCGAAAGAAAATTTACCCACCTCATTTGTCGGAGAGCTTGGTCTGTGTCATGAAGTACTTAAGACTTTGGTGATCCATCGCAGAATGAAAGGAGTCTCCAATAAATAGTTCTTCCATGAGTCTAAGGCATGTAGAACTGCAAGGAGTTCCTTTTCATATATGCCTAAAGCTTGCTCAACTGGGTCGAGCCTTCGAATTTCATAGCCTATGGCATGCCATTCTTGGAGAAAAACAACTCCAAGGCTATCCCCACAAGCATCACATTGGACCTCAAATGGCTTTGAGAGACCCGATAGTGTCAGCACAGATTGAGAGATAATCTTTTTTTAATGTTTTTAAAAGCATTGTTCTCCTTGGTAGATCATGGATACCTAACGTTTTTCTTTGTTAGGTCATGTAATGGTCCTGCTACTATTAGTGAGAACTTTTCTATGAAGCGCCTATATATGCACACATACCTATAAACCTTCTTAGTTCATGAAGATTCCTTGGTTTAGGCCATCCTTTAATTACCTCTAATTTTGATGGATCCATTTGGATGCCATCTTGAAAGATAATGTGATCTAAATACTGAATCTCTTGTAAGAAAAACTCACTTTTATTTCGAGTAACATAAAGTTTATTCTCTCTTAAAACTTGAAATATTACTTGGAGGTGTTGCTTGTGTTTGTCTAATGAATTAGAGTAGATGATGATATCATCAAAGAACACTTCAATAAAGGTTTGATGAGGCCTGAATAGCTTCTCCATCAAGCAGTTGAATATGAGTGGTGCATTGTTCAAGCCAAAAGGCATGACAATGTATTCGTAAAGACCAAACGTAGTGCAAAATGCGGTCTTGACAATGTCTTGATCAACTATCCTTATTTGATGCTAGCCAGTTTTTAGGTCAATCCTACTGAAGTAGGTGGACCCTTGTTGCTTATCAAATAGGTCTTCTACCCCTAGAACGGGAAACCTTTTCTTGATAGTGATCCTATTTAGTGCTCTATAGTCGACACACATACGATATGTGCCGTCTTTCTTTTGCACTAGTATCAAATGAGAACAAAATGGAGATGAGCTAGGCCTAACCATGTCCTTGTCAACTAACTCATGCACTTGCCGCAGGCGGTGAACTTCCTGGAAGAAGTTCAATTGCATGTTCATCATTGCCTCGTTTAGGAGGTAGCTCACAAGGGATGTCGTCAATAAAGACATCTTGAAACCCCTTGAGACAATTGGATAACTCTAATTCCTTTTGATTGTGTATATTTGCTTTTGCTAAAACATTAGGTTCATTTTGAGAGTCTCTAACAAAAATCATGTAGACGGAAATAGAGCTCTTTATTGGCTTATTGAAAGCTTGCGTATGTACAATGGGTATGGTGTTACCCATTTCCTTAGCGTCTATGTACATATCTTTTTCCCTAAACCTAAAAGAGATTCTCCTTTCAGGGAATTTAACATTGGCAGCCATGCGATCAAACCATGGTGCCCCTAGGATTACATCCTCACGCTTGAGAGGAGAGATAAAGAAGTCCTCTTTGTCCACACAGCTTTGGACATGGAGCCTCAATTTCCCGATGAAGGGAGTGAGTGAAGATTCTTTCCCCTTGAAAGCACCATCTGTGGGTAGGACATCTCCCATCTTGTAAGCCTGTATGCCTAGCTTGGTGGCCAGCTCTATGGATATGAAATTGTGAGTAGAACCAGGGTCAAAGAGAATAAAAGCATCATGTTCTCTTACCTTTTTCTAAGCATGGCATAGAGGAGATGCTTTGTGGTGAGTTTCCTCCTCTTGGATTTCAACCAAGGTAGCTCTAGGAGGTTCATGGAGGGTGTTATTTTGGGGACAAGCGTGGTACACATGCCCTTGCTTGCCTCACGTAAAACAATGGTTATCCTTGCGATAATGCTCAAGCTCTTCAAGAGAGAGTTTATTTTTGCCTTTATAAACTCCCTTCTCTTTAGCTTTGTTGGAATTGCCCTTAGGAGACTTTTGGAAATTGTCCTCCCCCTTAGGCTCATTGGAACCCTTGTTTTCCATGGGCTTAAATTTTTTTAAGCCCCCATTTGGAAATTGATTCGAGAAGCCACCATAGTATGGTGTATAACCACCAATATGGCATGTGGACTTTGGGAGTTGACATACTCCGCCATTTCTTCAGTTAAGCCCGCACAAAATTGTTGCTTTTGCTCTCCAAAATCCAACTTCTTGAAGACAGTGGATTTGACTTGTAAGTCCCAAAACTTGTTTACATATGAGTGAATGGATTTGTAGGGAGAGAGCTTCAAGCTTTGCCATTCGATGAGTACTTTGTCTTTGGCATCGGTGGCCAAAAACTTCTTCATAATGGAAGCTCTTAAAGCTTTTCATGTTTGAGGAGCTTCACCATTGGCCTGTAGGCTAGACCACCATTCCTTGACGGATTTTTGAAAGTGCATAGCTACATGGTGTAGCTTATAGGACTTCATGAAGCCCTCATCTCCAAACGCCGCATCAAACTGTTGGATAAAGGCCAAAACTTTGTCCGTAGCACCAAAGGTGCCATCGTAGGTAAGGAAAGAGATGCTCTTCCCTCCCTCTTTGAACTTCTTGAGTTTGGACGATCTCTTCCATGCGGCATAGGATTTTCTATGGCCTCTTCTTTTTGATGGTTCAAAGGTTGCACCATCACTTTCTTCAAAAGGTGAAGAATTTGAGGAAGATGGAGAAGAGGGTGACCTCTTTTTTGCCTTTTTCTTGCCTTGATCTTCTTTGTCTTCACCATCACTTTCATAAGAGGAAGATGATGAAGAATATGGAGAAGAGGGTGTCCTCTTTCTCGCCTTTTCCTTCTCTTGCTTTTTGTCATCCCTCTTTGAAGTAGGGTGTGGAGAAGTATGTGATGGTCTTCTCTATTTTGGAGGTGATGGAGAGTGTTTAGCCCACCGTCTTCGTGGACCCATCTCCGTCGAGGTGGCAGAAAACTCACTTCCTTCTTGTTCCTTCGGTGGGGGCTCTTGAATTCTCCTGTGAGAAGGAGATGCGTCATCAAGGAGAAAATTTATGAGCCCTTCATATGGATCCTCTTCTTCTTCCCGAATTGGAGAGAGGCCTCTTTTGGAAGTCTCACAAGGAGGCTTCCTAGGTGCTCTCTCATCATGGTGGGGAGCTTGGAGAATCCCATTAGCACAAAGCTGCCATTGCACTTCAATTTGGAGGGATGGATTGCCCATGGCTTATTGAAGCCTAGAAACAAGATAGCTAACAAGCATCAGGGCTTCAATTGTAGCATGCTCATTAGCAAAATCAAAGTTATCAACATTAATTTCACTCTCTTTACTATTTTCAGCCATTCTAACAACTTTTAGGTGTAAATGTTTTAGGTGTACTTTGGCACTTCAAGCTCTAGTTGCTACTCCTCTTTACCCCTTTAGAAAAAGCACTCAAGCTACTGTACCCGTGGCTCCAATACCATTAATTGCAAGTAATAGAAGAGAGGGTCGTTCAACACCAAAACAACACCGTCTCCTGTGAAGCTTCAAATAGCTCAATAGTGGTTAAGCTGTAGGCAACCCCCATAGGACTCCACTATTAAGACCATATCTCTTGACGGTGATGCCCCGTTAATTGCACAAAGGCAGGCGCACTGCAAGGCTGAAAAATCCCTATTCTACTTACTCACATGCAATTAATAATACCATCCATTTATAGCTAGCTTGAGGACCTCCCTTCTTGAGCAAGAAAAGACAAACCTTGTGCTTTGATAATACCAATGTAACATTTAATGGTCTAGTAACTTGTGTGTAGCGGAAAATAGCATGGACATAGTGAGCATTTCATTAGAATAGAATTCTAATGAGAATAACAAGAGTGCTTGGTGAAGGTGCCGCGGGAAGCGTGTGCGAGTGCAAGCGCAAACGCAAGAGTTGAGAGAGAGAGAGAGAGAGAGAGAGAGAGAGAGAGAGAGAGAGAGAGAGAGAGAGAGAGAGAGAGAGAGAGAGAGAGAGAGAGACCTGCTTTGGGTGGAGCGCACAACAACATTATCCTCTTGAAGCTCCTTATTCTATTGTATTAAAGATTAAGTGTATAATGGTTAAGTTAGTAGATGGGTTAGTAGTAAGTGGAGTGACCTAGTATGTACAACCGTGAAGCAATCTATTAGTGGCTTCAACCTATACCCATCAACTCACTGTAATGTGTAAACCGCTCTAAAGCTAATCCTTTTGTCAAAGCATCTGCTCGGTTGTCATCAGTTTGTACTAGTTGAAGGTGCCGGAGGAAGCGTGTGCGAGTGCAAGCAACAAGAGCTGAGAGAGAGAGACTTGCTTTGGGTGGAGCACACAACAACGTTATCCTCTTGCAACTCCTTATTCTATTGTATTAAAGAATAAGTGTATAATGGTTAAGTTAGTAGATGGGTTAGTAGTAAGTAGGATGTGCGGCCAGTTGGCCTGAATCCCAACACTTGGGTGGAGAGAGCAACAAAAAGTATAATACCTAGTTAGATAGCATGAACAATACTTCAAAAAGAGAGAGAAATTAAGCAATTGACAACAAGTGAGGGGCTTTATGCATTGAAGCTTGGCTCTTGGTTGGATTTGCATCACAAAGCCAAGAGTTGTTGGTATAGGCCTCCCTTCTCACAAGCTTGGAGTAGGTGGTAAGCTTTCCATTAAAGCTTGAGAAGGAGAGAGAGAGTCTTCTTGCTTCACAAATTGATTGTGTGAGTGTGTAAGTGAATAATGCCTTGAGAAAATCAGCCTCCTCTCTCTCTTGGTCGACCCCCCTTGCTAATTGCTCATGCTACAGCCTTATTGGACCTCCCCAGGCCTAAGCCAATGGAAATTAAGCAGCATAAGTTATAGCCTTTTGATATGTGTCCCCTTTCCCTTTTTGTGAGAGCTTTAGGTAATTAATTAATTCAAATAAACTCTCGTTGGACCCATTTGCCTCCTGGCCAATAGGAATAAGGCTAGCCATTGGGTTGCTGAATGCTCATTGGACCTGTTGGGAGACTATCCAATAGTCTTCTAGAGAGATTAATTCCTATTGGTTCTTTTATTAAGTGTTTTTAAATTAATTAAACTAGATTTACTCTAGCCTAATTCTCATTGGTCCACCTCCATGGCCATCCAATAGGATTTGAGTACACCTTGTGGACATCTGGCCTAGGGAGCTGACATGTGTCCCTCTTTCCCCTTGTGTACAAATGAAGCTTGTGAATGTGTGTGTGGGTGTTTCTCTCTCATCCCCTACTTCTTGGGCTCGACCCCTCCTATGTAGAGACTTGTGAAGACTTTTGTACACACACACAAAGCATCCGAATTTCCTAAGCTTTGAACTTTGGACACAACCTTTGAATTTTGTAACCTTAGCATTTTGGAAGTCTTAATAGGCTGAACCTTAGGGTCTTTTAAGCCCATTGTTGCACATTGCTCTTTTGCAGATGCCCCCCCCCCCCCCCCCCCCCCCCCCCCCCCCTTTGGATCCCTATTTTCCCTCCTTTGGATCCCTACTGTGGCCAGTCTGCTAGGTTAACCAATATTCTAGCTTTTTCTCCCCTGGCACTTCCCCAGATTAAATGATCAGTTTAACATGAGAAAATCATTTAGGAGAAGTAGATATTGATTATTATGACAGACCTTGTAGATTATGACAGGGATAGATATTTTTCCAAAGAGGGAATGATGTACCTAGTGGTTCATAACTCCTTTATTGTGGATAAATGGGGGATGACTGGCACCAAGGACAAGGTATATCAAGAGCTAGCAGATGAGCTACCCAAGATGGATAGGCAAAATGCGGTGCTCAGATGCACCAATGAGACATGGAATCTTAATACTGACAATACGTATGTGGGGCTAGATAAGTTTAATAATGGAGAAAAAACACTCAATTATAGATGTGACGAACCCGCATCAAAGAACCGACTGACCGTAAAAGACTATATGTTTTCACGTACATGGAGGGGAGAAGTTTTCTATTGGTCATAATAGACAAGTATGGCCAAAAGTACTCTCCTATGGATCGTAAGGGGCTAGAGAGATATACGTATTTTGGGGGAACACTCCACCAATACTATGTAAATCCGGAAGAGGTGAAAACCACGATTACTCACACGAGACCTGAGACTACACATGTGAGTCTAGTGAGAACCAAGGTGGAAGATTCTTTTGGACATGAACAAGTCCCAAACACAGGGCCTTTAGGATCAATGGGGTCTTGGTCTTCCATGAACACACATAGGGGCAGTTGTGGGATGCGTTGTAGCACGACCTAATCGCAACCCACAAAATTGTCAAATCGTGGATCGGCAACCCGGCTAGGGCATGGAAGCACGAGCCTAGGATGTATATACATAGAGGATTCAAGGGATCCTTCTACTCATCATAGAGAGAAGCCATGGAAAGGGCTTCCTCTAATCAACAACACATTCCTACTTACGAATCACTTGCACACAATCATGTGGTTGAAATTAACCTCTCACATCAATCACTCTTATTCACAACTCCTAATCACAACTACACAAGCATGCAATTAACATACCTACTCCGCATTAGTGTTTCCATTCCAGCACAAATCCTCAATGCGACTACGTATGCACACACACTAACTGCACCTTGTAGAGAGATATGAAGAGAAGGAAGGCACATGCCTCACACACCATGGCCAATGGTGTGGATAGAATAGATTAACTCAAAAAAGGGATTAGGAGATCTACCATCACACTAATACAATCTCACTCCACATAATGAAACAAAGAAGATTAATAAGAAAGAAAGTGTAGTTGATTATTAGAAATCAAGAGCTACATGGGCATGGAAAGCCCATGAGCCTCATGACCATCCACTCTACAAAGAGAAGAACTCACCCAAGAATGACTTCTCATTAAGCATAGGGATCTTTTATAGCTTTGAGCCTCAAACCCTTCAACTATGGGATAAAGTTGAGCTCTTTAGCTTAGACTCATACAACTTTGGAACTCCTACATGAGCCCAAGGCCCTATACAATAAAAAGGAAATATTGTGCACTATAGCACATCCATAGCTTGTTGCATAATTGGTGTAGTGTGTGTTAGCCGCTGCTAACAGCAGTACAACTCCTGATGTAACTTACACCACTAGAATCCCTTCGACTATTACACGAGATCGACTTGATGAACGTAAAGCGGATAGGATACCACTTGTAGTACCAAGAGGAGATTATGAACCTAGAGAAACCACACCAGGAGGACCTGGGGTTGTAAGGATGGTTGCGAAGGCCTGACGTATGCGACCATCTCAAGTGGCAAAATGCATACCCAAAAAGTATAGTGGATGAAGAGATCCGTATGCTCATGTTTTGATCTTCAAATAAGTGTTGAGAGCAGAGCAGGTAACTGATTTCCATACTCAATATGAAGGTTTTGGGTTGACGTTAGAAGGGAGTGACTTGACCTGGTTCCAACCTTTAAACAGCCTGGAATTTTCAAGTATTGAGCAACTTCTTTGAGAGTTCGTTGAGGAATTCTCAAAGAGAGGAATCAAACATAACGCTGTCTCCCAGATCTATGCATTTAGACAAAAGGAGAAGGAAAAAGTGAAGGAAGCATCGCTTCGTTTCAAGCAATACATAAAAAGATGCCTTGCTCGAGAACTATTTTAAGATGAAAGACTGTTAGTCCTTTTCATATAAGGAATGCGAAATGACACGCTAAAAAAGGACTTGCACTTAAAGGCATGTGTAACTTTTGAGCAAGTCATGAAAGAGGCTTTGTATCTGGTAGATAATTGCAAGGCATATGGGGAGGTGAGTAAATACACAGATCAGGGAACAAGTAGTACCTCTTCAACCACTAGTGAGTCCACGATGAAATTGGACGGGCAAAACCCAATTGTGCCTGACGTTGATTAAATGATCAAGGAAGTGATCAGAAGGATAAACCAAGGAAACATGACAAACCCATACACACGACAACCACCCATCCAAAAATGTGACACTTGTGGAGGAGATCATCCAACCCAATGGTGCAACCTTCAACAAAGGCCACGAGTAAACGTAGTGCGAGTACTTAAGTGGTGTGCTGTTGAACAAAAATGGACAAACCATGAAACCCATGAATGTTTTTATAATCGGAACTATGTTAGAGAGAGACAATAGGGACCACATGGAGGGCAAAAATTTCCACCCCCTCCAAGATACCAAGTAGGTCCAAATAATGCAATCCAAGGGCAGGAAAAACCTCAACCTGTGTTGGGGCATCAACCTCCTTTACCCTAGGAAAATAGGGACATGGTAAGGATTTCTCAACGCATAGAAACACCTTCTGATCAAAGTATGGTCCAGGTAGTTTCATATCGAGAAGATTTAGACAATACCTATGAGAGGGGGTTTGATGGGAATGCATATGCTCTAGAGGGAAAAATTCCATGGATAATTCCTGAAGAGATTCTAGAGCCCTGATACATAGCACAACCAACAAAAAACCATTACTTGGTCAATGAAAATATGCTTATGTTCATGGCAAACCAGAACTACAAACCTTGGTGGTATCCTCCTAGAGCAGGACAACCGATGGTGGACTCCACAAACTTTTCCACCACCTGTAGGACCATGCTATGAATGTGGCGGTGATTATTGGGCAAGCATTTGTCCAAGCAAAGGAGAACAAATTAAACTTTTTGGGTTTTGTGAAGGGTGTACAACTGACCATCTCATTCCACATTGTCCAAAAAACCCTGATAACAAAGGGAAAGCAACCATGACAAAATTGAGATTGTGCCAAGCTCAAGTGAATTAGAAATAGAACCAACCATTTTGATAAATGCGCTAATGAGAGCCCAAGCACATGAGGCTGCAAGGAACGGCCCAGCCGGCCAAACAGAGATAGAAAATTTGTCTATCTGAACCTCTAGGAAAGCTTGGAAGGCAAAATAAGACAAGATAAAAGCCAAAAGAGAGAAAGAAAAAATGGCTTTGGAAACCAAATTACTGCAAACAGAGGAACAATTGAGAAGGTAAAGAGACCTTAAGGAAAAGAACGATGTAGAAAAACCATCGGCTATACCATCTGGAGGAGCTGTCTTGGTGGACAAGATTTTTGAACCCTTGGATGCAATTTTATGATGCAAGGCTAAAGCATAACCAAACCCAAGAGGATAGGTGGCTTACACACCCTCATCTAGGCTATGAAAAAGAGAGGCTAAAGATGTGCAAGGAGCTCATCCAAGCCTCTCAAGTGCTTATGGAACCACCAGTTCCGACTACTCCAAAAACTGAGGTATTAATCAGTGAAAAAATTCAAGATTTAAAGGAGCGGGGAATTGGAAAGGACGACCAACCAGATTCTGTAAACAAAACACCAGTGGATACAAGGGTGGAAGAAAATACAATAGATGGAATGTATTCGCAAGCACCTTTGACAATTTGGAAGAACAATGGCCTTAGGATCTATGGGAGCATATAAAAAATAGAAAAGATGGAAGTGCTACACTTCTGATGGTCCCTATCACAGAGATCCACCTAGAACATGAGCTCTACCCAAATGATACCTGATCACCATATGGTGAAGCAGGTACGACAATATTGGAAGATAGAAAACCGCAGTCATTAAAGACTTGACCTTCATTTATTGGTAACCATGAAACCCGATCGGAGGTGAAGAAAGTACGATCCCAATGGAAGGCCAACCCTAAGATGATGGATATCAAAATCCTTCATGAGCTGATGTCATCCCTATCCGTTGTACGCTAATTCTATCAGAGTTACTACAGGTAAGACCTCATCTTTGGGAGGAGGTCGATTTTTTTTTGGAAAAAATAGGGCTGGTAATTCCACCAACCAATGCTTCTCCAAAAATATTGAAAACCCAAACCTCAAAACAAGCTAAACATGAGCCAGTACCAGTGAACAAGGTAGGAGATTATTGTGAAGGTGAAAAAGAAAATATACCCTACTGGTGGAGTACAAAGAGGTTAAGTCGGTAGCAATATTGGATAGTGGGGCCGGAATAGCCATAGCCACCAAAGCAATGTGGAAAAAATGGGGAAACCTGCTCTCCAAAAGACTAGAATGAAACTTCTATTAGCAGATGCGTATCTGGAGAGACCAATTGGCATCCTGGAGCATATGAACACACGTTCGTGATTATGAATTTTGATGAGAGTAGTAATTTTGATATCATATTGGGTAGAACATTCATGCCTCAGCTCAAAATGGTACAAGATTGGGAATACGACTATATCTATCTAAGGAACAAGGATGTCACTACAAAAATTAGTGTCATAGATCATAGCTATAGAGATGTAGAACGAACCCCAGGAGAAGAACTAACCTCCGCAAATGACCAAGAAGGGTGAATACCGGCTTGGCTGTAGAACAAGGCTCACCATTGGACATGAGAAGCTTCCGAAGGTGGTACTTTAAAAAAGGAAGATTGAATTCTTGATAGGACTACACAAGACAAGGCATATGTACCAGAGCCTTTACTAGAGGAGATGTTCGAACCTTTTGGATGGCAACAGATATTGGCCACTCTTGATGTGTGTGTAAACGAGGTGACCCTCACCAAATTTTGTGATGAGGAAGGATATGATATCATTCCATTCTAGATGTTGTGTGTCAGTCTAGATCTGAAATGAGAATTGGAAGTCCCTGACAAGGAAGGTATTGCAGATTGCCGATGCATGGTGGATGAGATCTTAGTAAGAGACCTTGACCAAACAGATGAAGAAGCTTTCCAGGACTCGATGGATAAGCTGCTAGAGGACAACACAAACGACGAGCTTTCTAGTAGCTCAAGTCAGAACATCAAACGGAAGGATTGACGGGTCATCTACTATAATTTTCCAAAACAAAATCCTTGAAGACAGCATAGATATCAGGATAAATGCATAAACAAATGAAACAAGAAAAAAGAAGACTCACTACCTCTGTTAACCGACAAAACGTAGTACTTGAGGTTAGTAGAAGCAACTGATTGCCTCAAAGAAGGGATATCAAAGAGGTACATGAAACCTGACTCAATCAAAACAAAAATGAAAAAGAAGAACACACAAAAACCACAAACGGAGAGCATTTCCGAGAAAGCAACGAAGTTGTCCAAAATGGAGCGCAAAAACAAATACAATGAACTGAAACGAGCTTCGAAGGAAGTTTGGACAACAAAAATGGAAGCTGATGAGGAAATAAATGATGATAAATTCGATGCACCTTCCCGTTATAAGAAGTATATTATTCAAGATAGGAAAATTGTGGTGCAAAAACCCAAACAAGATCTCAAAGAGCTAGGAACTTCATATGATGGGCTTGAAAAAGCCAAATGCATCAACTTAGCAAAACCAGGTGAGGAATCTAAACCGGCATACATTGCCACAGACCTCACTGATGAAGAAGACACTTTCTGATAGATACGCTTAGACAATACAAAGATGTCTTTATGTGGTCATACAAAGATCTAAACGGGATAGATCCTGAGATTTGTCAGTACACGATACCCCTTAAAAGTGACTCCAAACCACGCAGACAATGTCCTGATACATACAATGAGACTTTTGCCAAGAAAATAAAGAAAGAGATAGACAAACTGAAAGATGCAGAGTTTATTTACGAGATTGAACACACCGATTGGGTGTCCCTATTGTGGCAGTACCCAAAAAGAATGGCAAATCACGTGTCTGTGTAAACCTCAAACAGGTAAATGCAACCACCATCAAGGACAACTATCCACTGCCAATAATGGATCATGTTATTGAGAGGGTAGCAGGGAAAGAGGCCTATAGTTTTTTGGATGGGTTCTCAAGCTACAACCAGTTGACAATTAAAGCAGAAGATCATCATAAAACAGCTTTTGTAATAGAGTGGGGTATATTTGCATAGAAGGTAGTGCCTTTTGGCTTGACCAATGTCCCTGCTACTTTCCAAAGACTAATGAGTCATGCATTCAAGGAATATCTCAGACAATTTCTAGAGATATACATGGATGATCTTTGTGTTCATCCTCATCAGAGAAGTGACCACATAACACATCTAGGGAAAGTATTCAAAAAGTGCAGAACGTATCGTATTTGCTTAAACCTGAAAAATGCGTCTTCATGGTAAACAAGGTAAAATTTTGGGCCACATCGTGTCCAAAAAGGGTATTTTCACTGATATAGAAAAGATACAAATAATTGCTGCACTACCGAGTCCAACAAAAATGAAAGAAGTGCAGGCATTTATGGGGCATTGTGGGTACTACAAGCATTTCATATATATGTATGTTGTAATATCTAAGTTGTTGTATGCCCTCATTGCTAAGTTTGAATGGACAGAAGAATGTGACCACGCTTTCCACAAATTGAAGTAGCAACTAAATTCTGCTCCAATTTTGCGAGCCCCGGATTGGAGCAAAAACTTTCATGTTCCTATTGATGCATCAGCCTATGCCATAGGATGCATATTAGCCCAACAAAGAGAGAAGAAAATGGATTTTTTAATTTGCTACTCTAGTCGACAACAAACAACACAGAGAAAAATTATACCACTACAGAAAGAGAAGGTCTGGGAATGATACATGCTGTCAAAAAATTTAGACACTACCTTCTTGCAAACACATTTGCTTTCTTCGTGGATCATCAAGCACTGTTATATCTAGTAAACGAACCTTACAACACTAGAAGAATTGTTCGTTGGTTTATACTATTTCTTGAGTTTGACTTCACGGTAGTCATAAAAAAGGGGACTACACACACACACACGCACACGTGCACGCGCGTGCATGCACACACACACACACACACACACACACACACACACACACACACACACACACACACACACACACCACACACACACACACACACACACACACACACACACACACACACACACACACACACACAACGGCTAAAGAGACTAGGAGTCTATTGGAAAAACATGGAACATAGTGTCCATACATATGTAAAATCATGTGATATTTGTACAAAAAAAACCTCCAGTGGAACATGCCACCCTGTTTCAAGTAGTACAAGCACCCAAATGGAGTACTTACATTAGGAAGAGGATGAGGTCTAGGAGGGCCTCTTTATTTGCCATGAGATTATGGAGGTGATTAAGATTTTGACAAATAGGTGTTGGGGTATAAAGCCCAATGTGGTCGCCCAGGTAAGTGGGCGGGCCGCCAGGTATGTACACATATTCTTTTGTAAAAACCTAATAAGAACTCACTATGCTCTACACATTAAAGTAGAGCGAGTTCACCATATCGTCGTGCTCTTCTTCTCGCACTCTCTCTCGCGTCACACTTTCGCTCGTACTCCTTCAACTGGTATCAGAGCTCAGATCGAGGCTCGGGGCAGCACTGCAGGAGGCTAGAGTCACCAGCTCAGATTGGAGTGAAATTCGACAGGCAAAGACACGGACCCAAATCTTGTGGGTAAGCCCGTAGGGCTTGGTGTGCTCAGAAATTCATTCTGAGGTCATCTCGGTTACCGTTCGGCTTCGACAAAGTTCTGTGCAGGCCATTTTCGACTACGTGGTCTCAGCGGGTGTAGATCTGACTCTGCAAATTTGGGGTTTTCGGCCTACGACTGCAGGTGCTGAGGATATCGACACTCCCAGAGTGTTGATTTGTGGCTATCTGCACATCGAAGGACGACTCACAGTTCTTGGAGGTGTATCACATACGACACAGGCGCATCTACACACAGACTGTAGGCGACATCCACTAGTTCATCAGGTAGCTTGTGTTTGCTGCTTGATATTCCAGATTTCATCCTAACATTGCAGGTACTTCCACATGGGATGTATTCTCAGAGATGATGTATGTCTGTTGAGGGTTTGCTGGCTGTGAGTCATGCAGCAAACAACCGCCGCAGCGGTTATAACATACAATGGGAAATTTGTGGATGTATGACTTTGTGGAAAGTCTATGTACTGTCAGATTTACTGCAGCCTTTATTGAGGGTCGAGTGAGGTTTTATTGAGCTGGGGGATTCTCGAATGTTGAGATCCTTTCGGTGATACAGGTCTTGGAGCGATCCCTCGAGCACCCTTAGATAGGCAGCTACGATGTATTGACTGTGAGTTAGACAGTTGGGATTGCATCTTTGCTTTACTGCCGTTGAGGCATTGTCACAGTTTATGCTTACAGGACAGTGACAGGACAGTCAGAGACAGTACATGTGCAGGACAGGTTTACCCACAGCTTACAGTGTCAGAGAGACAGTGTTTTTTGAGTTGTTTTGTGGTCTGTTTTTGAGTACACCAGAGCCATTTTACAAAGGAGACTCTGCCGAAATTTATGCAGAATCTGAAGCTTTCTTGGTTCATTTGACAGGTTGATATTGGTTCAGAGGTCAGTTTACAAGGGAAACTCTGCCGAATTTTTCCCAGGAAAGTAAACTACTGTGAAGCGTAGCTATGGCTGGATCACAGAACACTGCTCTTTACAATATCAAGAAGCTGGATGGAACCAATTTCCCATTGTGAAAGCAGTAGATTTGGCACGTGTTGGTACAAAAGAAGCAGATAAAACCTATAAAGCTCAAGGGGATAAAACCAGAAGATATGGACGAAGATGAATGGAGCGAAATGGATGAATTGGCACTTTCTACCATTATGCTGACTTTGGCAGAAAGTGTTTACTTCAACGTAGTAGACGAGATGTCGGCTTATCAAGCATGGTTAAAGCTGAGTGATCTTTATGAGAAGCAGAGTGAAACTTCACAGGTATACTGGCTTAAGAAGCTTGTTGACTTGAAGATGAAAGAAGGGACACCTATGTCCAATCATCTGAATGAATTCAACACAATCTATAGTCAGTTGTCAGCTCAAGGTGTCAAGTTTGATGAACCTGTTAGAGCTATGTTCCTGTTGATCACATTGCCGGAAAGTTGGGACACTTTTCGCATAGCTTTGAGTAATTCTGCACCTCCAGATGGTTTGAACATAGCAGGTGTAGAAGGAAGTCTGCTTACTGAAGAAACCAATAGAAAGACAATGGACAAATGCAAAGGAACAGCCTTAGTTGTCAGGGGAAGGACCAAAGAAAAGTACAAAGGTGGAAAGAGGAATCAGTCTCGTAGCAAGTCCCGCAGTGCTAAAGGCAAGAGTGACATAGAATGCTACCATTGTGGCAAGAAGGGTCACATGAAAAGAGACTGCAGAGAATGGAAAGCAGAAAAAGGCAAAGAGAACGCTGAAGACCATGGTGAGAAGAACAAGTCCTCAGTGAAGATTCAAGAAATAAATGTGACGAACACTGTTGCAGAGGATGACAGTCTAGTGTCAGGAGACATCTACTTCTTGAAGAATACAATGGACTCAGCTCTTCTTACAACATCTGATGGAAATGCACTGAGTGACTGAATTATAGACTCAGGGGCATCACTTCATGTGTCTCCAAACAAGGAGTGGTTTACCTCTTATGTGACCACTAAAGATCATGTTCGGCTAGGCAATGGGTAGACATGTGAGATCTTAGGTGTTGGAGATGTTCAATTGAAGTTTCAGAATGGCTCTTCTTTCACGCTGAAGAATGTGAGACATGTTCCCGCAATTACAAAGAGCTTGATAGCACAGGTTTACTTGATGATGCTGGCTACGTCACCACTTTTGGACAGAACATGTGGAAGATATCCAAGGGTTCTATGATAGTAGCACATGGAGTAAAGTCTGGAGGACTTTACATGATTTATGTATCAAATGTCTCTAAAAATGTAATCAATGTAACCGAGCAGCCGAACGTTTCTTTGTGGCATAGCCGGTTAGGACATATGTGCAAGAAGGGAATGGAAATCTTGTCTCGTTCTGGTTATTTGCCTGGCTTTTCATTTAATGATTTTGAATTCTGTGAACATTGTCTGTATGGTAAGCAAACACAACAGCCACATAAGCATAGAAGCAGTAGAAGAGATACACAGTTGGCACTTGTTCATAGTGATTTGTGTGGACCTATGCCTAACCTATCTCTAGGGGGATCTTCTTAGTTTATGACATTTATAGATGATTACTCGAGGAAAGTATGGGTTTACTTTCTCAAGCACAAGGATGAAGCGTTTAGTGTTTTCAAAACGTTTGTGACACTTGTGGAGAATCAGAGTGGCAAGAAGCTTAAATGCTTACGCACTGACAATGGTGGAGAGTATGTTTCAAAGGCCTTTTAGGACTTTTGTGAGTCAAAAGGTATAAAACCTGAACTTACTGCTCCTTACAATCCTCCTCAAAATGGTGTTGCTGAGAGGATGAATAGGACCATACAAGAGAAGGTCAGAAGTATGTTGTCTAATGCACAACTGCCAAATGGGTTTTGGGCTGAAGCTGTATCAACAGCTGTTCATCTTGTAAATACATCTCCTAGCAATGTTTTGCAGAAGGATTCAGTGCCAGAGATGGTATGGTCAGGCAAAATGCCCTCATACAAGCATCTCAGAGTCTTTGGCTGTGAGGCATATACTCACGTTCCAAAGGAATTTAGGAACAAACTTGAGCCAAAGAGTAGAAAGTGCATCTTTCTAGGCTATGGTAATTCTGGTGAGATGGAGTACAGACTTTGGGATCCCGAATCCAGAAAGGTTGTCCGCAGCAATGATGTTCACTTTAATGAATCCAAATATCATTCTAAACCAGAGAGGGTTGAGGAGATTAGAAGAGTTTTCTTCCAAGAAGATGGACCTGCACGTGCAAGACAAAATGTCAGGGCTCAAGAGGAGCAAGGACAGGATAGAGTGGAACCACAGGTTGTGGCTGAGCCTGAGCCACCTATTGTGCGTAGATCTCGATGTGTCACGCAACCTCCTGATAGGTTTGTTCCATCTATGAACTATTTCATGTTGACTGATTGCAATGAGCCTTCATGTTACAAGGAAGCAGTGCAAATGAAGGACTCCGGGAATTGGCAATTGGCCATGCAGTCAGAGATGACAGCTCTGCATAAAAACAAGACATGGAAGCTAGTTAAATTACCACAGGGCAAAAAGGCTCTACCTTGTAAATGGGTTTACAGGTATAAGATCACCGCTCATGTTAGTCAGCCAAAGTACAAAGCAAGGCTTGTTGCCAATGGGCTTTAAGCAAGAACAAGGCATTGACTTTGATGAAGTCTTCTCTCCGGTGGTCAAGATGACTACATTGAGATGCTTTCTTGCATTGGTTGCCATATTAGATTTGGTGTTGCACCAAATGGATGTCAAGACAGCGTTCTTGCATGGTGATTTAGATGTGGAAATTTACATGCAGCAGCCAGAAGGTTTTGTTGAGAAAGGCAAGGAAGATTGGGTATGCCAGTTGTTAAAGAGTCTTTATGGCTTAAAACAATCACCGAGGGCATGGTACCATAAATTCCACAAGTTTATGCTTTCTCAAGGCTACAAACGTAGTGAGTTCGATCACTGTCTATATACAAAGAAGGCTAAGGATGGTAGTTGGCTGATCCTTATTTTGTATGTGGATGACATGTTGATTGCTGGCAAGCACTTGGAAGAAATTTCAGCTTTGAAGTCAAAGATGGCAAAATCGTTTCACATGAAAGACATGGGTGAGGCAAGTCATATACTTGGTATGCGCATTGAGAGAGACAGATCAAAGAAGTTGATTTGGTTATCTCAAACAGAGTATATTGACAAGGTTTTGCAAAGTTTCAATATGGAGAAGGGAAAGGCACTGAGTGTTCCATTGCCACCATATGTGAAACTTAGCAAACAAGATTGTCCTGTGTTTGAGGAAGAACAGGCTGAAATGGATAAGATTCCATATGCGCCTGCAGTGGGTAGTTTGATGTATGCAATGATTGCTACTCGCCCAGACATTGCATTTGCAGTGGGAGTAGTAAGTCGATACATGTCAAACCTAGGCAAGAAACATTGGGAGGCAGTGAAAGGAATATTGAGATACCTGAAAGCTACAAAGAGTATGCGTATATGCTATGGGAGTCAGGAGCTAAGTGTAAAGGGTTTTACAGAATCAGATTATGCAGGTGACTTAGACAACCGAAGGTGTACGTCAGGGTATGTCTTTACATTGGCTGGTGGAGCAGTATTGGCTGGTGGAGCAGTATCATGGCGTTCTAGATTACAAGATTGTGTTACTCAGTCTACTACAGAGGCTGAATATGTTGCAGCATCAGAGGCATGCAAAGAATCAATTTGGCTTAATCGACTAGTAACAGATTTGGGAATCAAAGAAGAGATGCCTGTGTTATATTGTGATAGTCAAAGTGCTATACAATTGGCTCGCAATCCAGTTTATCACTCAAAGACAAAGCATGTGGATGTGAAGTATCATTTCATCAGGGAAATGCTCGAGGATAAGCAACTTCAGCTTGTCAAAGTTCACACCACAGAAAATCCTGCTGATCTACTTACAAAAGGACTTCCCTCAGAGAGCTTTGCGCATCTTCTCACACTCTCTCTCGCGTCGCACTTCCGCTCGTACTCCTTCAATAGGCGCATGCCATGTGTGCAAGAATGGTGGGTGTGTAAGAGAGGTGTAAGAATGGTCAAAGGATGCACTTTTCCCCCCAAAGAAGGGGGGGGGATCACTTTATGATTTTTGGCCTTTCATAACTCCTACTTACGATCTCCGATTTGAGCGAAGATTATAGATCTATAATCTACACACGCTGAGCTCTTTCCGTAGATATGTTACTTAATATAGTTTTGCCCGCTAGATTTTAAATTTTATTTTGGGGGGAAAATTTGAATTCAAATATACTAGCCGTTTTGCCTATTTGAATTCAAAAGATCTCCTTTGATTGCTTTCTTAATACTAGAGCTTTGACTTCCTTAAACTGCCAAATAAAGAGGCCCTCCTAGCCCTCATTATCTTCCTAATGACATAACCGAGTACTTAAAAAAACAAGACCTTCCTTGAGGGATGGGGCAAGGCAAGAACAAAAACTGTAGAAGAGGAGGCCAAACACTATCTGATAATTGCCAACCAACTGTATAGACGGGGAAAAGACGAACAACTACGATTGTGTGCTATGAAAAGCGAATATTATGTTATCCTAGAACAAGCACATTGAGGTCAGCCAGGGGGACATTTCTCTATTGAAATAAAATGACAAAGCTAGTGCTACACTCAGACATATGGTGGCCAACCCTGTTTAGGGATGCAAAAACCTATGTCAAACGATGTGATGAATGTCAACGCACAAAACCACCCCTACGGAGAGATGAAATGCCATTAAGGCCAATGATGGGGGTACGCACTTTTACCAAATGGGGCATCGACTTTATTGGTCCCATCATACCTCCAGGATACAAGTCGCATGCACAATACATCATAGTAGCAATAGACTACATGACAAAATGGGTGGAAGCGAAGGCAACATAGAAAAACAATGCACGAACTACAACTCAATTCCTTTTCGAACATATCTTTACAAGGTATGGTCTACCCATAGAAATAGTGAGTGACATGGGAACACACTTTCTAAACAACGTCATTGAAAGCCTCCTTGATGAATTCATGGTGGTCCATCTCAAATCAGCACCCTATCACTCACAAGCTAATAGGCAAGCAGAGAGTACCAACAAAATCTTATGCACGGTACTCACCAAAATAGTCAGTGACTCAAGAAATGATTGGGACCAAAAGCTACACACATCATTATGGGCTTACAAAGTAGCTTTTAAACTTCCATCAGGACGACTCCCTTTAACATGGTTTTCGGGATTATTGCGATTCTACCCGTGGAATTCTTAATCCAAACCCTACAATTTGCAACACAATTAGGATGGACGGGCCACGGGCTATCGGAAATACTAGACACCCTGGAGCAATTAGATGAAACCATAATGAGAGCGATAGCTGGGATATATGCTCTGAAAAGAAATGAAGGCTTTCCATGATCAACATGTGATTAGCAAGGAGATCCAAAAAGGGGATTACATTTTAATGTATACCGTCAAACAACACTCCAAAAAACTCAAAAAAAGCGAGGGATGGGGCCTTTTGTAATACATGATATATAGCTTGCAACATTAGTAGGTGAGGAGATGCCTAATTGGACAAGTGGCTACAGATTAAAGAAATATCTTCTTCCGCTGACAACAAAAGAACTCAAAACAATACATGCAGCAGATCTGCACATAAGTCAAGCACATGACATTCGGGAACAGGCACATCAGGAAGCCAAAATCAGAATATTAGAGAGCAAGAGCAAGCCAAATTTCAGAGAAATGCACAACATAACGATTGTATCGATACTATTCTGATAGCATCCATACAAATAGAGGTTACATGGTTAGGTGGCATGGATCTACACATTAGGTTACAACTTTCTGATGGCAGCACCGAGTAAGCATTAGTGGACACTGGGGCAAGAGCTAATGTTGGTAACTACTCCACTTTAAAAAAACTCTCAAGGGAACCTCTCATGCCAAACATGATGGGGTTCAAAGTGGCAAACAAAGGCACAATGGAGAGTATAGGAGACGTAAACTTACCATTCACTATTGATGGAATATTTTATCTGCATCAATTTCATGTGGTCAAGGATCAAGATCTTAACAAAGCAGCTATTCTGGGAGTGCCGTGAATGCGCACTTACCAAGCCACACCAAATTCGTAGGATAATACCTTGCAGCTCAGACTAGAGGATCAATCTTTTTCCACACCCTTTGTACAAACAAACCATGTATTGGAACCTCTACAATCACCACCTGCTCTCCGATTCAACGATATTCTCCAATGATGGTCAGGAAAATTTGGGTTAAAAAGTCCATCATGAAAACCAATCCAAAGAAATTGTGGATACCAAAACGACAAAGCAATGCAAGCCAGCCTACATTGTCTCACTAGAAATCCGACCTCAACAAACCACCCAACACTTTTATAGGCCAATCCAACATCAACATTGACAACCAAAAGACGTCAAGTGGGTATGGAAACCAAAAGAAACTTGCTCACGACATGCCTCTTCAAGAAAATCCACACCAAAGCATTTTAGTGGCGCCCAAAATAAAGCCCTCATCAAAATAACCAGCAGGGTCACAAACTTTGGCAGGTCACCATCAAACACTGGGCGCGTCTTCTACAATTACTATTGTTCGGACCACGCAGCTTCAACATAACCTCGCCATCAACAGCCATTGGACATATTGTTCAACACCCCTATCTTGCACAGCACTTTGTTTCCCCATGCATATCCTCCATTTGCATCATAGAGCCACACTATATGGCTATGCATAGACACATTCTTTGTTCCCATGCACTCTAGCACATGTTCGTCTGGGACGACTCGCTCTAGGAAGGGGGGGAAATACTGCAAGATTATCATTTTGTATCTTTATTATCATATCATTTCTTTTCTTTTCTTTTCATTTAAAACAAGCTTTTTTGAGCCTTATAAACTCTTAGCCGACAAAA
The DNA here is from genome assembly GCF_014529385.1 of Adiantum capillus-veneris. Taxonomy (NCBI): domain Eukaryota; kingdom Viridiplantae; phylum Streptophyta; class Polypodiopsida; order Polypodiales; family Pteridaceae; genus Adiantum; species Adiantum capillus-veneris. Next base: position 45,453,710 of record NC_140937.1, read on the forward strand.
ATCATGAGCCATATGGACACCATCTAATATTGGGTTAAGAATATGATGTATGAGAGATTACACTAATTTTGGCCAATTTTTGGCCAACTAATAATAATTGTAAATAATTCTCTTTTACTAAAAAGCTAAAAATGACAGATAATCAACATAAATTGATAAGTCGAGCCAGGAAAGTCAGAATTGACTTTTGAAAGCAAACGTTGAAACTTCAAAGCAAGGGCTTCAAACATGGCAAATATGAAAAGATTCGGTACACAATGGATTTTGAGCCAACTTCTAAAGGATCAAAACTGCAGATTGAACATCATTTGTCGATTGAATATCAGAATGAAGAACGGTTTGAACTACATGTGACATAAACAACAAGATATGATCAATGGAGGTAAGTATGAATGGGGCATTCTAGGTAGACTAGGAACATATAGTCAAATGGGGCAACATAAGATCATTTGCATTTAGAGAGAGAGAGAGAGAGAGAGAGAGAGAGAGAGAGAGAGAGAGAGAGAGAGAGAGAGAGAGAGAGAGAGACAGAAGCATAGGGTTTTCGGCTTTGTTTCTGCCCATTGTGGCTACCTCGATAGCTCTTACTACATCGGATTCGACAAGTATGATCATTAACCCTACAAGAACATGTATGTATGCCCCATACTCCATCAACATTGCCAAAACAACAGATCAAAGCAGTACAAAGTCACAAAATCTACAAATTGTCATGGCCATTGGGGGACTTCAAAACTCACCCAAAACCAAAAACCTTTCATCAGTAGACCCCTAGTAGCTGGCAGAATCAGGCAAGGCAAAAACAGCTGCAAAAGGTGGTGGAACATGGATCGCGATCCATGCTCCTCAAACCCTAAATTCAGAAAAATTTGTACAAACACATCCACAAGTGGCTAGGAACAACCTTCCCTAGCTAGAATTGCAAAATGCTTCCCAACATGGATTACGATCCATGTACCTTTTTGCCAAAATCAGGGCAAGAGTGGTTCACTAGATGGGGAATGCAAAAATATGACTAGTGTTGCAAAAAAAATCACAAAAATTGCTCTTAAAATCATCAAATCCTCTTGGGTTGCTACCTTCAGTCTGCAAATGGTCTTTTGGCCATTTTCAAAGAAAAATTGGTATGATTCCAGCAAAAACTCATGGAAAGGAAAAATGGTATGCTTCTAGAAAAAAACTTGTGGAGTAGGGCTAAGATTAGAGTTCTTAAGGAGTTTTCATTTGCTGCTTTAGCCAGTGGGGAAGCTTCACACTCTCCTCAAAGCCTATCATCAAGGAGATGTAACATAAAGGTGTTTTTAGGATCAAAACCAAGCAAAAGATTACCTGCAAAGTGATGCAATTTGCCTGGATCAATTTTCCACCTCCGATGGATTCAGATTCTGGTGGGATTCGATAGGGAGCTAGTCAAAGCTATGAATTACATGCACAAATCATCGAGAATCGAGGCAATAACAGATATCAGGCAAAGGATGTGTCCAAAAGTGGTTCCAAAAAATAGATATGGTCAAGACGGAAAAAACATGGCCATAAACTAGGAAATGGGGTAAACTAAGAAAAAACATGTCCAAATTTGAAAATATTTCACCAATGTACTAGGAAGACCTATGGGAACATACGTGCAAAGAAACTGTATTAAAATTTCTCCCAACATGGATTGTGATCCATGTACCTTTTTGCCCAAACAAAGAAAAAATCCATACCATCTGGCCCAGTATGTTCAAAGAAGCCAAGCCATGAAGTTTCAAGCCATATGAATTCCAAAATCCACTTCAAAATGACAAATTTCTCTAAGTCTGCAGAAGATTTCCAAAAAATTAGCCTAAGTACCAAACCAATGATCTAAATCCCAATTGTTTTGGACCAAGGCACCATTTAGATGAATCCTACCAGATGGTATCATCAGATTTTCAAAATGTTGTCCAACATGGATCGCGATCCATGTACCTCAAACCCTAAATCCATAGAAATTTGCATAGTAGCACCTCCATATGCCGAGGAGCAACCTCCCCTAGTTGGGTTTTCAATATGCTTCCCAACATGGATTGCGATCCATGTACCTTTTTGCCAGAATTCATCTGTTACACTATACCCTTGTGCCTATAGTAATCCGAGATGCATTGGTGAAATTTTTTGACAGTTCTAATCAATTGCTAAACCTTGTTTTCCAATGCTAAACTACCCATAGGATTCCTCGAAGGAAAGAACAAAGGGAGTGGGAAGCTGCACCTTTTGAGATAACAGATATCTCCTCAAATGAGAAGGCTCATATCACCAAACAGGTACTCGAAGCAATACTAGCTAATATATTCATCAGAAGATTTCAGGCTGCGAACGGATAAATAGTGAAGACCACTATCTTCCCAAGAGAAATGTGGACACTGCACCAAAAGCCAGAAGTACAAGCAGGGAACAGATGCCTACAATTGGACAACTTCATACAATTATCGCCCTGGGGAACGGACTTCAGACGAGCTCATGAACTCATAAGCTCGATTCAGTACAATGGGGAAGCCACCCTCACTGACAAAGATGGGGCAATAGTCAAGGTTAAGATCACAATAGAAGTAATCAATGAAGCTCTCCATCTGCAACAAGGGATGCACAATCTATTGCAAAAGACAAAAGCAATAGACAAAAACAAAGCTTTCCTAAAGTAAAGAGGACACAAGTTGACATATCAAGATTTGATCTACTCAAAAACCGGATTGCCGTTGCGCCTCATATCGCAACACTTCAAAGTACAAAAGCCACCAGGGATACACGGAACCGTTTTTGCACATGGCAGTAGTAATGGCTATGGGCTTAGCAGAGAGAAGAGTGGTCAGCTACGACTTCAAAAATTATCTCCTTGACAACATCGTCGAAGAAAATCTAAAAGGGATCCAAAAGAGAAAGACCTACATGAGCGCGGGACCAATGCTGATGCAAATTTCCTATCAAGCATTAAGGATGATTGATAATCTACCACCCGCAAAAGCGCAGATAGATTTGATTCACAAATCTAAAAGAGCAGTAAGACCGGTGGTCGGACCATCCACAAGGCCAAAACCAGAGGCAAAACAAACAAGGTAAAGCATAACCAGAAAGGACACTGATAGCGAAAACACAGAGTCAAATGCTCCGAGTAGCCAGGCAGCTGGGTCTCAACAAAGAAATACCCCTTTGGAGTACCAGTATTTGGAAGAGGAGCATGGCAGTCATTTCTCCCTGGGGTATACAAGATTGAGGAAGAGAACAACCCACGTGGCAGAGGCCATCCCAATTACTCAAGCCAGGAGAACAATGGAAAAAGCGCAGGCGCTGAGGGAAAGGATCTGCCAACAAAAGCATGAAGACAAAAAAAGTCAAGAAACAGAAGCTGATGAGAAAGAAGAAGAAGAAGACGTTCCGTTGCTACGCAGGCAGAGAGCAGCTCTGGAATGGATCAAGTAGTGGAAAAGACAAGAAGCGGAGGAGAATCAAGAAATTGCCAACACCATGCGGCAACGGATCCATAGCAAGCTCAAACAAAAGATGAAGCTAAGAGCGCAAGAAGAGGCAAAGAGACAATGCGTGGATGATCTCAAATCATCTGACAGATCCACTAGGACCAAGGAAGAGAAAGGTAATTCATAAGGGAAGGAAGAGCAAGACACGCTTGACCAACAGGGTTAGGAATTTGATTCTCCCAAAGAAAAGGAGGTATCTTCAGAGACTGCAACAGAAAAGATAGAAAATATTGTAGACCTCCCAGAGCAAGGAGCGAAGAGGGTGCAGTCAAAAGAAAAGACAGATTAGGAAATGGAGGCAACGCAACCAAAGTCTACCCCAATTTCAGTGGCTATAGAAGAACTGAAACCGAAGGATAAAACGACTGAAGAGGCTAGGACATCAGATCATGGTCAAAGAAGCCATCAAAAACCAAGATCACCTTGATCGCAAGCTGTAGTAGAGGAGGGAGGAGGAATGATCAAGTCATTCGACATTGATGCTCATCTAGAGCAGATCAAGCTCCAGTTACAATGCCAAAGGGCTCTCTACAACATGCGCAAGCTAGAGTTGGAAGATACCAAAAGAGAGGCATATAAGGCAGCTGAAAATACCTTGCAGCTAAAGCAAAGAATAGAGGAATTGGAGAAAGCACAGCTACAAGTCCAATTTGAGTTGCAAAGAGAATAGGAAAATGCAGTCTACTATTACAAGGAGGTGCAACAATTTAATGAGGCAAACACTCTCGGGGGGTTCACTATGTGTAAAACTACTATATCACGTGTGTTCAAGACATGTTTGTAAAATCCCTAATTAGTGAATTTTGTTAGGGATATAACGTATCCTTTTATTTTAAAATCTGTAAGTTTTTTTCAAATTTGGAAAAATAATGCCCTTTTGTATATATATTTCTGTAAGTTTGAAGAACTTTAAATACCCTTCTGTTGAACTCACGTGATAGGTTACATTTTTATTAGGTGACCTCCCAGGGCAAACACTACCCTGCAAGCCGAGTGGCATGGCCTTAAGGAGGAGCTAACCAAAGAAAGGGAAGAGAACAAAAAGCTATAAGAGTCATACGCGGTGGTCAGTAGGACTTTGACCGAGCTTTTAGCCATAAAAGAGACTCCGACCTCCTCAACCATGACTACTAGATAAACCTCCCTGAACCAAGAGATAAAAGATCTAAAAGAGGACCTTACTCAGGAAAAGTATGATAGACAAATCATGACAACAGGATATAGGGCACTGCAAAAATCCAAAGATGAGGAAATCAAAGAGTTGAGGAAGCATTTGGTCGAGGCACGAGGAAACTTGGAGACTCTGAAGGCAATTCAAGCAAAGCCTCAACAAATAGTCCCAGTGGACTTTGAGCAAGAAGGAGGATTGGAGCAATCCACGTTCGAAGCTCACCAAACAGATGTACCAACTACAAGCACTGGAAAAGCAACACATGAATCTGCAGATCCAGCCATGACATCCATCTCAGATTTGGCCAAGGAAAACATTTAGTGATGGATCTTAGAAGTCAAAGACCCCTCACACAAAGAATATCTACAGTATGAGTTGAAAGTGCTAGAATCAACTGCCCTACACATGATCACTCCAAATGAGGTGGTAAAAAACTCCGGGCATGAGATGATTACCCTGACACTAATGCGACAAGAGGCTAGATTATGGAAGCAAAGAATGATACTTGACCTTGAACCAAACAGTCGAGGGGACTACAGGGATGTTCTTGTCACCGCAATTCAAATTCAGACCATTATTGAAAATCAACCCCTCTGGTGACAGAAGTAATTTGAGCAACGACCAACATACAAAACCTACTATAGGAACGCTCCGCAGCACCTCAAGATCGATCCAACTTACTATCCCATCAACAAACAACGATCTTGGGACACATTTTACTCTTGGCAAAGCAAAAATCCAGCGGTATTGAACTACCAAACCATAACAAAGCCAATCAATAACACCCCCCTGTCAGAGAAGTATATGGTTCAGACACTCAAAGGGGTCATTAACATGATAAAGGAGATCCCGGATCTCGCATGACAGATGCTCGTGAAAATTGCCAAGATGCTAATCACCTGCATAACGGCTTTCAACGATATAGAGGCAACGGAGCATCCCTGGCAGATTTTTGTGGAAGGCACAAGAGGGCTCTGCTGGAATATGGAGACAGAATTCCCAATCAAGAACGTCATCATGGGATTCTATGCAAGAGTCATGTTCCTGCCCTCCCCACTAGATGCAGACTTTCGAGGAGGTGTTCATGACCGGCTTCTTTGAGGTAGACTCATCCATATTCAATCCCATGACAAAAGATCTACCAACATGCCATATAGCATATCAAAGTACTCTCATCAATAACCCTTTCAAAGAGCTCGCGACAAAAGTGGAGATCAAGGCAAGAGCACAGAAGTTCGCACCTCACTGCAACGCTAGAGAAAAGATAGTAGACTACACTCAGATATAAATTGCATGAGGACGTGCGATGAATAGGAAAGGGAGAATGTTTGGTGGACACAGCGGACTGACACGTAACAAGCGGATGTACACCAAACCTTGTAATACTCGATCATTTTTTTGAACAAAGCGGTGTAATTCAACTAATGAAGATTTGTAATTGTAATATAGTTTGGCATACCCTCTCAGCCTCTTTGAGTCTACACCCCTTGTAAGTGGCCGAATGGCTATGGGAAAGTTCCCTTAGCCTTTAAGTCAAAACCCTTAATTTTAGATAAAAGGATATCATTAGCTTAAAGGAGTTTTGAACGTTCACTGTGAGAAGCCTCTTGCTGCTAAAAGTTGTAATCCTCTTTTCTCGTGGACTCGTAATCGGAATTGTATTCCTTGTCTGTATAACCATTCTCAATTTTGTTGTGGTTTGCAATGCATTGCTTGTGAGCTAAATGCATTGATTTGAAGGTTAAAATGGTTGTTTTTTGATGTTTTGACCATGAATAAGTGTTTCTATGCTTAAGGGGGACCTTTTCGTATAGTTTTGTTTGAATTTTTTGCACATTTTTTGTGATGGATTGTGATATATGTACCTTCCTAGATGGTTGCAAAACTTGGTAGGATTATGCCCCTAGGTGTTGTAGTACCTCTCCTTAAGTTTTGTTGCATCCAACTTTGTTTGGATGCCAAAAAGGCAGATGACCTAGAGCGATGAGATTGAATGCATACTAATCCTTTGACTAGAAGTGGTTGATTTGCTTTTGTTGTAGTATGAGTAGCCCTGTTAGTTCACTTTGGTGAGATTGACACTCTCATTAAGTCTCATGCCCCATCCCAAGTCACTTCCTTGCATATTGACATTACCTCAACTAGTGCACCATCTAAGAGGGTTTCAATATCTTTTGATGATGAGGAAGAACCAGACCAGGATACACATCCAAGCCATCAATTGGTTGTTGTGGGTAAGAAAAGAACTAGTGAAGCTACTGAGACCAGTATCCCTAAAAAACCTAGGACCAGTTTTGGCTGAAGGCTCTGAGGTAGTGAAGGATTTGAACAAAATATTTGGCGAACCAACATCTTCCATGGTTGTGACTCCAGCCTACTAAGCAATCAGTGCCAATAGAGAAGAATGACAAAGGAAAGAATAAAGTATATACCATTCCTCTAAGTTAGCAAAGCAGTGAGTCAGCTTTACTAGTAGTAAAGTGTGACCGGCTCCAACGTCTGCATAAAAATCTTGTGAAGGGTAGGATGGTACTACGGAAACCAAATAGAGGAAACCTTCCATACCTGGCTCTTGTGCTCGTTTATAAGCCATACAATTTTGATATAGCCACTGTTATGGATGGATGCTCTATTGCTATTCAGACATCCTAGAATACTATTGTACACTCCCTCGGACAAATGATGGAAGCATCAATGTCCAACACTGAATTAGAAAACCTCAAAGGAGAACTGGCCACAGCTAAAGCTGAGACTCGACAAGCTCAGAGGGAACTTTCTGATCAAGCTCTTTGCCATTGGATTGAAGAAGTCCAAAAAACTCGGACCATCATTGCTCTCGAGACTAAGCTTATTAGGTTGGAATCTAAAAATCAGCTGATTTCCAAAGCAAAGAAAAAATCCCAAACTGATGCTGACAGATTTCAGAACTTGTTAACACTAGAATGGTAACAAGACACTTTTATGTCCTTGGACACTTTTGTGTCCTGTTAAGTGACCATTTTGCTTGAATTATTTGAAGAGTATGAGAATGGATTTCTAGGTGCTATATATCCACAAAGTTGCCTTATGAACTGAAAAAAACTTAGCATTTTTTTTTGGAGTATCGATCTCACAATTAACCTTACTCTTGCACAACATTTTTGAACCTAAACTGTGTGAAAAAACGGGTCCTGTTTTTGGCTTTTTTTCAATTTTTGGCAACTATACCACTCTAAACTTCATGTTTGTGAGGTTTAGATGGCTAGAGGTTAGGCCTTCATAGTTCTCAACATGTATTGATGCTTGTAGGGAGAGCTAAGTGTTAAAATTTAAAGTTATGACCAATTTACAAGAATTGCATAATCCTGTTTTTTGGCCAAAATTAGCACTTTTATGATTTTTTTGGGGGCTTTCTTGATATCCAAATTCAATTTTGATTGTGTAAGTGTAATATATAACATAAAGCTAATATTCCTTGAGTTTTGGGGGACCTAATATGCTATATAGCATAGTATATGATGATGGTTGAGTTTTTTGATTGTACGATACATTTTAGAGTAGCAAGTATAACTTTCTCAATATTGCTAGTTTCTTAGGCCAATTGTGTGTATTTTGTAGGTAGTAACCATATCTAATCATAGACTAAAAACTTGGCTAGATATTGAGTAGTTTCTATGGGTTTCTAGAGGTCATAATGCTACACCCAGTTTTTTCATGTTTGCTGTATTTAGCACTTTATCATTGCCCCCAAGATTCCAATTGTAAGAGATCCATTATCCTTTTGACATGCTCCATGGCTCTTTTTGAATCCAAAGGCCCAAAGGGAACTAAGAAAACATGTATATAGTATCTATATTGAGCGTGACTATAGAAACTTTGATGATAGGTCCGCCGAATGGCAAAAATGCAACTTTTTTGTACCTATTTTTTTTGCCCAAAAACAAATTAGTGAGGTAAAATCAACCATATTTTTTGGTCACCAACCCATTGAAGTTAACGGGGAATTTTATCTCATGTCCTACAAAAATCCCCACTCTTATTTATATGCAATCAACCGTAAGAAATTGTTGTTTTGGGCAAAATGCACTGGTCCATCAACTTTGAAGGCTTGTAGTGACCAAGGGATGAGAAAAATTACAAGTTTCTCATTTTTTCCATATGTAGTAGTTATTTAATTATAAGCTCATGAAAGGATTTTTCAAAATGAGTGGATCTAATATGGTTTTGGAATTTTTTCCCAAAACCCTGAAAGGACACTTTTATGTCCTGTTAGGTTACCATTCTAGTGTTAAGCATGAAGCGATACAATTATAAAGAGCTACTCAAAATGGACACTCTATTAGAGCAGTATGTACTGGAGAAGTATATTTACCAAAATATTGCTGATATAATCAATCCCGAGGGTCGTGTTACACTAAATCTTAAATATCTTCAAGTAGTGATTGACTCCATTCAGAGCGATTTGTAGGACAAAGTAAATGATTACAACACATCACTGGTGAATTAGGCCATGAATAATCCTGAAGAAGATTCTAACGAAGAGGAGGAGGAGGAAGATACAGGGGGCAATCCAGATAAACCTGATGACCATGATGATGATACTCCCCCTTCCCCACCATCAGGCTCGAGAGTTGGAGGGCCGGCTCCGGTTGGGGGCGATGGTGCTGATAAAGGCAATACTGGTGCTCTTGAAGACCAAAATCATATTTTTGCCCAGCAGCATACTAATTGAACCTAGGAAAACACTACACCTAGGGACCAACAATTACAACATCAAATAACACTACCCAACAGAGATAAAGGGAAAGCTGTAGTTTACCCTTCTGAGTTTGAAACCAATGATCGGCATTCTTTACAAAAAGAAACTGATTACACTCAAAAAAGATTAAGGCATCAAGCAACACCCATCACAAGGAGGTTTTTGGAAGACAAAACTATTTTCTCTGATTTAGAATGCTTCCAGATGCTCTATGTTGGGGCTAGGTAGATGGTACAAATCTAGAAACTAGCCATCTTCCATGATCAAGAATTTTGTTAGTTACCCCCTCATACCAATAGTATTCAACTTCTAGATAGAGTCCCTGAATGTACACTGACAACAGATGATAAGGCTGTTAATCCATTTTTGCAAAGGAATTCAACAGTTGATTTGAAATCTTTGGCTTTGGAACTTGATCTACTGTTAGGAAACGGGGCTACGTACAAATGTATGAAAGAGATTGAACTCAGGTTAAACAACTTCTGATTCAAATGCCGAGTGCAAGGGGAATCTTAACCCAAAGAGTGCAAGCTATGATTGAGGACCTGGCTACCACTAGCAAAGGATCCCACACTTATATTTTGGTCGGAGCTCAGGCAACTATTCTCAAAAATGCCTTCCAACTTGTAAGGATTACTAGGAAGATGATGCAGCAAGAGAATCAGGTCATTCTCAATTTCCTTGAGTTTGTACATGACTCTCCAGTCCTGTTATATGCTTTTCCTGCTAAGGAATCAGAGTTACCAAATTTTTTCCCAACAATGTATCCTCAGTATCCAAAACCAGTTGACAAGTTCACATACCTCAAAATTACACATGAGATCTGTGGCCGGTATGACAGAGCCAATGTTGACTCGAGACCTTGGAAATTATTAGTAGAGATGGCACTTCACTAAGACATTGTAGCTGATTTACAAGCTGTCATACATCACTTCAAGCTTTGCATGGGTCAATGGTGGGTCCAACTTCAAGGACTGACAAAGATCACAAATCATCTCCTCCAGTTAACAGTGGAATCTTCCAAAATTCCAAAAAAATATATCATTGCTAATGAAACCTTAGGCCCATGATACAAAGAGATGGATGAAATCCTTTTTGAAGCCAAAGTCAAGACTGATCAACCACTCTCACAAGGATGGATACAGACTGACTCCCATTATCATAAGCCGGACAGAACCCATCTCACTAAAGGAAAATGAACCCTGTATGACCCTGACACCAAAACATACAACCCTCTCACGCTAGATGAACATGAAATGACTACAGCAAGGAAGGATCAGCTTGAACAAGAGGCCATTTATAAACTCATCCAAAAGTAAAATTCTGGTACTGGTCCTTCTGAGGCACCAAAGAGGAAAGGTAAGAGTAAGCGGGCTCAATGGAGGGATACTGGGTAGTCCACTTTCTGATATCAAAATTTGGAGGTGGATACATACATTAAGATTGACCCTATACTTTTGAAGGCAGAAGATTCCTTTTGGCTCGTGAATGATAAATTTTGGTTCATACCAAAATTCAAGAAAGAAGGGAAGGATGTAGATGTAGCAAGCGGGAACAATTCCTTAGGAAATTACCAGTGGCGAGAACAATTCCTTAGTAATTACCAATGGTAACTTCCAAAAGTATTCTATGGGCAATAACTACAGTAGTTACTGTAGTAACTCTACACAATCTTATAAATAGGACCCATTACACATTCTACGGGGTTGGTTGGTTGGTAGCGGTTTGGTTGTCATGTACTGAATATACATTATCAGTTACATTGTTCCGGTCTTTAGTCTTTCTAATTCAGTACTCTATCTTAGTTTAGGTCTTTTTTCTAGTTTAGTACTTTGATTCCAATTGTCTAATTTGATATGCACCATCTGAATTCTCTTAACTCACAACTGGCTTTGAACTCCAACATTGGAATAGATACCTAAAGAGACCAGCTCATTTTAGGTACCCTATGGCCCTAGGGCCATATGATCTCTGATTAGAAAAGAGGGCAACCTATGTCCCTAGGGCTAGAGAGTGGCCTATGTGTCGATGTAAAATCTCTTAAAGAGCATTTAGAAAATTCAAGGACACCTACATGGGCACCATGGTAGCCCCATGGCCATAGTAACTCTCATTATAATAGGAGGAAACATATGGTGCTTGAGTTTATACACTAGCACCGTATGATCGTAGGGCCATATAATCTCTCATTATAATAGAGGGAAACCTATGGTCCTAGGGCTAGAGGGTGGCCTAGATGTCAATGTAAAAGCTCTCAAAGATCATTTAGGCCATTCAAAGGTGCCATTCAAAGGCACCTTGGTAGCCCTAGCTCCATAGGATCTTTCATTGGAATAGAGGCCAACCTATGGCCCTTTACTCTCTATTCCTTGATATGCATGGATAAGCCAGATTAAAGAAAAGACAATGGCCTTAGAGGGGAAACAAGGTTAGAAAATTTCAAGTTCTTCTTGTTTTTCTACTATTTAACCTTTACTTTGGATAAGATCCTCTGTTGTGTAAAGCACAATGCTTTGAAGGTCATTAAGGGAAGCAAGGCTTCTATCCCATAAAGGTACTACTCATTGACTTGGGATCAAGGAAGGCTTCTATCCCATAAATGTACTACTCATTGACTTGGGATCAAGAAAAATGGTAGATAGGTTTGGGGCATTGGTGATTAGGTGATATAGGAGCACATTTTCTGTTTGGAAAAGTCAAATTGTGAGGTATCCATACCAATATAGATTGTACAAGGCACATATAGTATCGGCACAAACTATTGAGACCATCATTGCAATCGAGGGCTTATAAATTTATTTTTTTATATGCATGCATGGCATGCTAGTAAGGTGGAATAACTTCCACCATATTGCTGTTTATGATTTTGCTATAACACTCCCTAATTTATCAAGGGACAAGGTATGATCTCATTTTTTTTCAATGATTTTTCTTGATGCTTCTTTTGTTGAAGTTTTTGCAGGGGTTACCTATAGCCTTTTACTCGATAACAATTGAGGCTGGTAAATTTTCTTGTGATCTTTGTACATGGCTAGAGTAGATGAAACTTTATATCATTGGATCTATACACAAGGTGCGACCAATATAGATGATTCTTTGTATGGGTAGCAAGTAGGAATGGCCTCGCTATCAAGCAGCTAATTTATGGGATGACATGAATCGGCTAAGAGAGTCTTAAGGTAGGTAGTCTCTTGTTTCAAAAACCAAAGAAAATCAACCTGCTCAAGTATCTTACCTTTTGAAGGAAAGAAACTAGTCGCTTTGTTGTAGTGGGAGCTAGTAGAGACATAAGGGTTTGGACTTTTCCTAGATCGGCTTCAATACCATGTGGTGAAAGCAAATGTCCACGTAGAGTTACTTAGCTCTCTACAATGTGACACTTATCTACATTCAATTGTCCACATAATGTTGCAGCCTACTTAGATTAACTCTTCATGCACCTTCTCCAAATGCAAATGGAAAAAGCAAAAATTATCTATAAAGACCCTTATTGGGCTTTTTGAAATATTCCCAGCACTTTCAACACAACTTCAATTGATTAAATCAAAATAAATTCAGCAAAATGATTGATTGAATAATCACAACACATAAAGAGAGCAACATAAACAAGAAATAAAACACAAAACACCATACAAGGTACCAACCATCCCCCTCAATCAAGATGATTGAGTATTTTCCTTTCACCTCTTTATTCATCTCATGGATCATGAATTACAATATTATAAATATATGAAAGATAAGAGAGCAAGAGTTATGCAATTGAGAGAGTGTATGCCATGATTAAAAGAGAAAATTAGCATAAAAGAGAGAAAAAGTGTATTCATTGTAGTTTTTCTCTGATAGATATTCTGATGGCTCCACTGGCTTTGAGAGGGGGGTAAAATAGCAAGTCACCTTTTGAGGATGCTCTCAGAGTGCTCGTCTTCCTCGTGAAGATTCAAGACGCCGATTCTTGCTGAACAGTGTAGTGCACTTGATGATGTGATTTCGGGATTCCCTTTTTCTCTTTATGCATACACCCTAAAATAGAAGTGATTGCTTTTCACTAATTAAACTACAAAAATAGTAGGTAAAGGAGATTCCTATTTACAAATTTGCTTCTTTTGAATGGTTTTTGAGAATAAAACATAAGCAAAATCGATAAAAGTCCAAAAGTAGTAATAGTGATAACAATTCTCTCTGATAGGAAGCAATTGTCCTCAATTGCAAAAACTAGAAAAAACTAGGAATCTTGAAAATTTGTGTGGAGACAAGGCAGATCTTCACATGATATATGTCAAATCAAGTAGAGTACTCAGAGGGAAATTTCCACTGCTCACCATTATATCCCATCCCTGCCCTCTAACAAAGACAAGAAGAGCATGATAACAGTGAAAGAAATCACCTTTTACATTGTTCAAAGAGCAAAGCCTCAATCAAGTATTGCTCTAAATGATGTATTGAATAGTTGTCAAAGGCCAAACCTCATGTATCAAATACCACAAACTAGCAATCAAGCTTGTTTCATGTATGCATGTTGTTCTTTGTGCATTTCTTGTTTCCCTTGCTCTAAGATTTGGGTTTTTTGTGGAGAAATTTCATCAGCATGTGGTACTTCATGAAAAACGTGAGACAAAGGAGTAGGCAATGAGTACCCAAATACAATTGAAATGGTGATTTTGTCATGGATTAATGAGGAGTGTTGTTGAATGCAAATTGAAGCAAAGTATGTGTCCCAAGTTCTTGACCTCTTATGAGTGTATGTTTGTAAAAGATCTAGAATGGTTCTATTGGTTACTTCTATTTTTCCATTAGATTCTGGATGAAACGCATAAGTGAAGTCTATTTGAGTGCCTAAATTTGTGAAAAGTGTCACCCAAAAGTCATTGAAAAAAGGTTTATCTCGATCAGATATGATAAATTTAGGCATTCCATGCAAAACAAAAAATATGCTTAAGAAACAATAGAGGCAATTGCATAGCTGAGAGGGTCTTCTTACAAGGGAGAAAGTAAGCCTGCTTGCTAAATCTATCTACAATGGTCCAAATCATATTGTTTTGTGTACGAGTGAGTGGTCGTCCAGTAATAAAATCCATAGAAATGTGTTTCCAGGAGAGTCATGAATACACAAAGGCATCAAAAAACCATATTGCTAACATGATGATGCTTGATCCGTTGACATACAAAACATTGTGCAACATATTTTCAAAGGGAGGGCCAATAAAATGGAGACTCTACTATGTGAATAGTTGTGGAAATCATAGGGTTGCCTACATAAGGTGGTTCATGGAACACTTTAAGGACAATTTGACGAAATGCAAGGATTACACACAATCGTTTTTCAAAGAACAAATACCCATCATGAAAAGAGTATTGTGCATGAACAAAAGATGTATGATGACAAAAGTAAGCATAAATGTTAGTAAAGTCAAACTCATGAGCATACATATCAATCATATTTGAAAAAGTTTCAGTAGACACAACAAAAAAGTTATTAATCAATGACATGTGACTTAGTGCATCTGCAACCTTATTTTCATGGCTTAGTTGATATTGAAATGAGTGGATGAAAACTTTGAATGAATTATGCCCACTTAATGTGACCATCAAAGATAAATGGTCGTGAAAACAAATGACAAATGCTTTGTTGATCAATTCTAATCAAGAATTCAGGCCCCATTAAGTTATGTTTCCACAATTTTAAAGCATGCACAAAAGCGAGCAATTCGTTGTTATAAGTGCTATAACTAAGCTCATTGGGTTTCAACTTTCTACTTTCATATTTGATGGGATGGTTATCTTGCATTAATACAACACCAATACCACGCCCACTAGTATCAGTCGTAACAAAAAAGAAGGGTCTTTTGAAATCCAAAATTTGTGAAACAGGGGCATGTGTGAGTGCATATTTGAGTGTCTCAAAAGATTTTTGATGTTGGTCATTCCAAGTGAAAGATATGTTGTTTTTCAAAGGTTTTTGAGTAGTAAATCAATGTATGAAAAATTTAAAATGAATTTTCTATAACTATACTAAACCAAGAAAAGAATTAATCTCATGAATAGATTGAGATCTAGGCCATTCCTTGTTGCATTGAGTCTTCTTAGCATCCACATGGATTCCTTCACCAGTAGAGACAATGTGACATATGCATTCAATGTCTGTTTTGAAGAATGAGCTTTTCTCAGTATTCAAATAAAGTTGGTTGTCATGAAAACCAAATGTGTATAATGGCCATTTTTATTCTTACTAAAAACCAAAATGTCATCAAAGAAAACCACAATACAATCTTGATGCTTCAAAAATATACGATTCCTCATGCACAAAAATGAAGTGGGTGCATTTGTGTCGACAACTGAACACGGCCAAGCTATACCTTTTTTATATTATTTAATTTGACGCACTCCATTGTAATTATTTTTTGGGACTCAATCATGTTTCCAGATTGTAACTTACTAAATATGCGGATCAACTGAACCCATGGTAGAAAGTAGGAGGTAAGTTTGATGAGTTGGTACCTCTAAGGCTGAGGTATATAAGCCAATTTTTGTAACTCTTAAAACAACTTTTTCCTTAATCATATTTTTGAGCTCAACTAAGCGTGCCGTGATTGTGTATTTTGTGTGAGAGAGTGAATGATGTCTTCTTCTACTCTCTATGTGCACTACGGAAGCTACATTGCAAAGGCAACTACACCATTGTGTTAGCAATAGTGAGAGTTATGCTTCAACACCAAGATTGCACGATTTTGGTCTCTTCGCGAGAGCTCTCCCACGAGCTTGGAAGTGGGTTTTCTCTCTAACCGTGTATCCATTTTGTGATTGATATATGTCATTGTGTTCACAAACTACACTTTAGGTGTAAACACACTGAGAATTGGTGACCTGTAATTTCAAGAATATCTTCATATGTATTTTTTGCACCAAGTGTTTGCAAGTAGTAAGTTGGGTTAAAGACTTTAGGGTAGTGTCCTTTAGGTGTGTAGAGGTTACTCCTTGAGTTTGGTGACAATTTGACAACGTTAGATCAAGTTTCGGAGAGTGTAGACGTTGTAGGTAAGGTAAGAGTTGTGTAAAAATAGTGTGCTTTTGAGATGATTTCCCTTGGTAGTGATTGTCTCTATGAGTAGGTGATTGACACCCATCTATTTGTTTCCATGCACCTACAAGTCAAGCTCCCTCCTTGGTTGACATCTTATCTGTTGGCCTAGTTCCCACTTTGCTAGCAATTGCGAGCAATGTATCTTTTTGATAACATTGGCACCACTGGCGGGGATGAGAGCCCTAGGTAGGTGTCCTTAGACTAGCTGATAACATTGGCACCACTGGTGGGGACGAGAGCCCTAGGTAGGTGTCCTTAGACTAGCTCTACAAGATGAAAGTTCCTCTGGTTCACCAGAGTCTTCTTATTTTACTTTAGGTAGGATCCGAGAGTAGGACTCTTGAGATATCAAAGAGGTTCTAGGGAGAGTGTGTCTCACTTGGGTCTTTTGTGGTAGAAAATTTTAGTTAGTTTAGTATAGTTGTTGGTGTTTGAGTGGCTGTGGTGGTGCAAAAGTGTTTACTAGTCCGTGTGTGGCAGTAAAGTGCTTTTGTACTTACAATTGCAAAACCCCACATGATGAGCAGGAGTAGTTGTAGATAGCACATTTGTGATCTAGATCTATTCATCGTTGAGTTATTTGCTTGTATGCTTGTTTGCATTTGCGATCTCTAAAAAGTTAATTTTTAGGGATAACATGCAATAAAAAAGTTTCAATAGACAATTGTGCATGGATGAGTGATGATGGGCATAAAAGAACACATATGCAAGAGATTTGGATGAGAAAACTACAAAAATTCATCTGCAAACATCATACGTGTATGATGTCTCAAGGCCTAGTAGGAGACCAAATTTGCCAAAATAGACTATATCAAAGTGTTCTAAAGGTGTGTTTTACCATAAGTACACCTTCAGACTAAAGTTTTGACCAACATTTGGTCCCCAAAAGATAAAAGTCGTGTGTTGAGAACGAACAAAGTAGGAAACTTGTGATCCTGTGCAGGTATGGGGAACTTATGATAGTGCTTAAGAATTAGTGCTGAAGACTTGTGGATGAAATCTAGCCAAAAATTCATCAATAGACATCATACGCGTATAATGTCTCAAGGGTAAATCTGGCTACCACATTGAACCCTTGACTTGATACCCATAGCCTGCATATTGTTATAAGGTTTCCAGTTTTTGAAACCTTAGAAATTGTACAAAGCTTGTAAAATTAACTTGAAAACCATTGTTAAATGATTCAATCATGGCTGATATTGGTATTTTTGGAATCATAACTAGAGCTTTACTATGGTTACTAATTTTCAGAATCAGATTCCGATAAAATTTGGAAAAGTTACGGGCCCTGAAAGATTACACTAGGAATTCAATTAGATAAATAAAATTGGATGGTTTCAGTAATTATTATTAACAAAGACTTCTTATCCTAAGGTTCTAGAGTTTATTCATATTCCAATTTTTATCATTAAAAATCAATAAAATCAATCAAAATCAATTCTAGAAGATGAGGGGGTAGTGTGGAGCTATGGGGAACCTACCCGGGATATATATAATAGCAGGTGGCGCTACCTAGAAGCTTGGGGCTTGCTTGAGGTGCCAGAACCTGCCAGGAACAGCCCGGGGCCCAGAAAAACTATAAAAAGATCCCCTTTCCTTCATAAAAATTTAGACTCGGAGCCTTGGCATACTCTCTCTCATCTAGAGAGACCTCTACGTAGAAATCACTAGAGATTAAGCTCTAGTTGGTTAATTAAACGGTAATTAGCCCTAATCTTTCTTAATTAGCAAGGCTAGGTTAACCTATTCACAATTCTCTTAATTAATTGAAGATTAATCCTATGTATACTCAAAAATCCTCTCTTAATTAAATATTCTCTGCTGATTATTGTGATTAAGCTTAGGGACATTAAGCTAATTAATTATTATATCATATTAGGACTGAAATTATACCTTTTAACCATAAATTAATGGGAATTATTCTAATTAAGTTTAAATTAAGTTGAGATAATTATCAGAGCTATGTTAGACTGTCATTATGCTATAAATTATCTTATAATTTTTTGAGTAATTTTCATAATCAATTAAGCAAAATTACAATGTTTTTGAAAGAAAAATAAAGGAAAAATGATCAAATTGATTCAAAATGTTTTAAGAGATTAATCACATCTTAGGGAACTCGTGATAATTATCTTAGCAGAATTACACTGTTTTTAGAATAAATTAAATAAGGAAAAATAGCAAATTGATTCAAAATACTTTAAGATAAGTATTGGAGGTTAACTACAATCTAAAGAATCGGTGATAATTATTTTAACCTTAGATAATTACTTTACCTAATTATCTTAGAAGAACTACACTATTTTTAGGACAAATTAAAAGGAAAAAAATAGCAAACTAGTTCAAAATGATTTAGGATAATTATCAAAGGTAAATTATATCTTAGAGAATCCATAATAATTATGTTAATTTCAGATAATTAGTTTAACATATTATCTCAATAGAATTATATTGTTTTTAGGAGAAAATAAAAGGCAAAAATGGTAAACTAATCCAAAATAATCTAAGATAATTATGAGAGGTAAATCATCCTATATAGAACCATGATAATTATCTTAACTTCAGATAATTAGTCTAACTAATTATCTTAGTAGAATTACATTAATTTTAGGGAAAACTAAAAGGGGAAAAATAGTAAATTAATCCAAAAACCTTTGAGATAATTATCAGAGGTAAAACACACCTTGAGGAACCCGTGATAAATATCTTAACCTTAGTTAATTAGTTTAAATACTTATCTTCATTAAAAGTAACCGATTTTGTGTATAAAATAGAGAAAGAAAATTAGTAAATGAATTTATATAACTACCAAATAAATACCTAAGGTCCAAAAGCACTATTGAAGGTTGGAAAAATTACCTCAGTATAAACGGTTGGTATAACAAGTTACTATCAACAAAAATTTGGCTAAAGATAGAATATTTAGGGTGAGTAATCCATTAGCAAATAGGAATTATAATTTACTAAGGTTAAATACAAAATATTCATGGAATATAGACTAAGGAGAAACCCAGTTAAATAGATTTCCTAATTAAATGGTAATTATGGGAAATTACTAATAGTACAAGGAAGTTACAAGAGAAATATCTCATCCAATTAACTATCAAGGATACCTACTTACTCCAAAAATCCTTATATTTCGGTAAAAAGGAAGAAAAGAGATTATTCAATTAAAACTGTAATCGATTAAGCCTTTTTATAAGGCTGCCAATATGGCTACAAAGAGAACCAGAGGAAATCCTCTTACCGAGGAAGAGGATATTAGCAACAAAAGAAATAAAGCCACTTATGACCATGAGGCTGGGCCTAGCCATAGGCCGACGGAGGAAAGTCTGCAGGCTCTTGCGCAGCAGCACATGGACAAGCAGTCCCAGGTGGATTGTTATTTTGTTCACTTAAATCTTTTAAAGCTCATTTTTAAGTTAGCATTGCATACGCAAGAGTTAGGAAGGATAAATTGGTTGTAAATGGAAAGTAACCTCCAAGAAACCAATGAGCAATGATTGTAAATAGGAAAGAAATGATTGGGTTATGACTAATTGACCTAGGAAAGAAATGTTTGACCATCCTTAAGACAGCTTGTCTCAAGACACCTCTGATTCCTTGGAAATATTTTACTCCAGTTAATGAGTGATGATGGCGATTCCGCCATGGATGAGTCGGTTTCCTTAGCGGGCGTGGAGTCTTTACCCCATGCTTGTTTGTGTTTGTGGATATTACTTAAGATATCAAGTTTATCCTAGAGGAACTGCCCGGTTGTATGGGCAACTGGTTGGCGTATGGGTGCCCAGACTTTGGGTGATGGCTTTTTCCACCCCGGTTTTTATAAATAAAGAATGGGTGGCATTTTTTCACCACTGTATAGGTGGTCTTGAGAAAAGTCAGTACTGGTCAGAGATACTTTAGAATGACAGTGCCTTGTCTTAAGTCTAAGATGTTTGTTTGCTGAAAGAATGTCTTCAATAGTGTTTTCAAGGGTTGTCTTAATGAAATTCAGTTATGAAAGTTAAAAAGGAATCATTGTTTTAATTGTGAAAAGAATGTGGTAGTAATTAAACAACACAGAAATCATGTGTGAGTGTGGGGTGGTAAGTGGGGATTGACTAAGGCTGTCAATCATGGACGGGTGGACCTGATTAGTCAGGTAACTATCCATTCCCGCACACTAAAACGTTTAGAAACTTCTTCACTTGGAAGAGGAATCCACCAACAGCCGTGCCCTCACACATGTTATGGGGAAAAAAGCGTTGGCTAAGGAAACCTTAATCTGAATGATGGACGTTATAGGGCCGGAATAGTTTTTTTTTTAGTGGTCCCGTTTCCACTGCGAGATAGGACTAGGTCTCCTTCTAGGTCTATAAACCTAAAACATTGTCAATGGTAAGGGTGAATTCCCTGGAATTTTTCTTGTTTAAGGACTCTGACTTAGTAGGCCTAGAGACTTGTCAATGGTCCCATCCCGCTTTTGGTGTCGGCGGGTGTGAGGACTTTACAAGTGGTATTAGAGCATGGTTTAAAAAAGTCCTGACCTTAGGAGGAAAAAATTTGAAAAAATAGGCATAAGCTATATTGCATTTTTAATTATGGTATATTGTGAAATGAGAATTTCCCTATCAATACAGGAAAATATCCGCCAAGCTTACCGAAAGTTTGTGATTTTCAACATTATGTTTGAGGCTGCTTGCAACTCCACTAACTTTTTATTTTGCAAGAGCATCATGCAATTATTAGATGTTATGTTTTCCCCTCCTCCTACATGGGGAATCAGCTAGTCACAGTTTGGCGGAATTTTCGAAGGTTTGGCACTCAATTTGAAAAGACTCAAGTGGGCAGAAACACTTCGGACCATCGAAGTTTTCTTGTTCAGTGGGACTGAAGATCCAAATCAGACCATTACTATAGATGGGGTAGAAGTGTCACAAAATCAGTGGGTATATGATCCGGTAGCCAAAGTAATATACCCAGGTTGGATCAGACCCATGAGGGTAGGCCCAAAATTTAGGAGACCAAAAGATGTCATATTTTTTGATCCCCTATCAGACCCACTAGTGGTGAAGAGGATTTTGATATAGAGAGTTACACATTGTATATAGCATGAGTCCATCTTGTATATAGTATGAGTCCATCTTGTATATAGCATGAGTCCATCTTGTACATAGTATGAGTCCATCTTGTACATAGTATCATTCCATCTTGTACATAATATGAGTCAGTGTCGTATTAACTCTTGTATATACCATGGTTTTATGAAATGCTTGTGTAGTTTAATTGAGATGGTTATAGTGATTGTCGGATTTCTGTTTTCATTCAAAATTTCTAAAGTATATAAAGTAGAAAACTTGCATGACAAAACAAAATTAGTGTTATCACTAAAAGATTTTCATTAATTAAAAACTCAGGGTAATGCAAAAAGCCTCTACACTCCCACCCAAGAAAAGACTACTGTTAAAACAAGTTCAACTCCCAAATTTCAAGGGAGAGGGAATCAACTTAGAACGTGATGCCGAAGCCTGGCTCGACACCATGGATGATTATTTTTTGGCAACAGGAACTGCTTCAAAAAATCAGGCAATGTTAGGAATGTTTCGACTCACCGAAGATGCAAAACTCTGGTGGAAACAATACTGTAGAGAAAACCCTTCCATTAGTCCCTCCTGGGAAAGAATGAAGCAGGCAGTGAAAGAAAGATATCTTCCTCCAGCTCACCAAGCTATTAAAATGAATGAATTCTTCGCCCTCAAACAGTTAGGGCTTACTTTGAAAGAGTACTACACCAAATATGTGTCTTTACGACGTTATGCACCACCAATGACTATGGAACAACAAATTGATCGTTTCTGTTAGGGTCTAAACAAACTTTTAAGTACCCGCTTGGAAGCTATGAGACCCATATCTATTCAAGATGCTCTTCTAAGAGCTAAACCACTTGCAGGTGAAGAAAACCCCCCTGCAATGGAGCTATTATAACTACAATAACTTTAGAGGAAGAGCAAGGGGAAATTCCAACCAAGGAAATCAGCGAAGGGCAGTGTCAGCTGCAACCGCTATAGAGAAGACTTTTCCAAACATTAGATGCTATTGATGCAATAGAATGGGGCACTACAGGAGTCAATGCCCCGAGGGGCAAAATCCGAGAGTTGTTGCCGGAACCACTTCTCAGACTCAGATAGGACAAGGAAATAATCAAAGAGGTAGAGGAAATAGAGGACGAGGCAGAGGAAGAGGTATAGGAGCCATAGCTTATGCTGTAGTAGGAGAGCCAACCTTGTTGGATGAGGAAGACGAAAGAGCTACTCTTTTTGCCGCCATTGATAACACTGGAGCTCGGCAACAATATGCTATCATTCAAACCACTGCAAACAAAGAAGGTGAAAAATTTGAACTACTTATAGATTGTGGCAGCACACACTTTTTTCTCTCCCCTAAATATTTAAGGAAACTTAAATTGAACCAATATCCCACCAAGAAATTAGTGATAGAACTAGCAAATGGGAAAGAGGTTCTATCTCAATTTACAGCCGGGGAAGTTGAGTTTGAACTAGGAGGAACCCTTACTTCATCTTACTTTCGGACTCTACCAATAGGCATCTATGATGGTATTCTAGGAATGGATTGGTTAATAAAAATCAAGCCCATATTCAATGTGCTCAAGGGAACCTAACCTTCAAAAATCACTTAGGCAAAGAAATGTTAGTACAAGGATCAAATGGGAAGCCTAAGGCTCATTTAGTTAAGGCTAGTCGACTTCTGAAGGGGTTACGCAAGGGGAAACAAATCTTTGTAGTAAAACTTAATAAGGCAGATGATTCAAGGTACAACACAACTCTAGAATGGCTTAAGGAATTTTCGGATATATTTCTGGAAGATCTCTCAAATTTACCTCCTCCAAGGGATATAGACCACGAAATAGAAACCTTTCTAGGTAGTGAACCAATTTCAAAAAGACCCTACAAAATGTCCCTCCTTGAAGCTATTGAATTAAAAGAAGAGCTTCGTCAGCTTATTGAACAAGGATTCATAAGACCAAGCATTTCACCTTGGGGAGCGCCTGTTCTATTCCAAAGAAGAAGGGTGGATCTTTACGTCTCTGCATTGATTATAGGGGACTTAACCAGGTATTGGTAAAGAATAAGTATCCTATTCCTCGCATCAACGAACTGCTTGATAGATTACATGGAGGCAAGGTATTCACAAAAACTGATCTCAGATTAGGTTACCATCAAATTCGGATTAAGGAGGCAGATATTTACAAAACTGCATTCAACACCCGGTATGGGCATTATGAGCTCATCGTGATGCCTTTTGGTCTTACGAATGCTCCGGCTACTTTTATCCGTCTCATGCAGGATATATTCAGAGAATATCTGGATGACTTTGTGTTGGTTTTTTTCAATGATATCCTGATATATTCCAAAGATGAAAAAGAGCATGAAGGCCATGTACGTAAAGTACTTCATCTTCTATGCCAAGATCAGTTATATGCCAAGATGAGTAAATGTGTGTTTTTCACACCCGAAGTTGGTTATCTTGGTTTTATAATAAACCCTGAAGGAATTTCAGTATACCCCAGAAAGATTAAGGATATAATAGACTGGCCACCACCCAAAATAGTCAGTGAAATTCGAGGATTCTTGGGCATTACAGGATGGTATAGAATCTTCGTCAAAGATTATGCAATCATCGTTGCACCCTTGATGCAACTACTTAAAAAGACAGCCAAACTTACCTTGTAAAAGAACAAGAGGATTGTTTCCTCAAACTAAAACAAAATCTCACATCAGCCCCTGTACTCAAACTTCCTAACTTCACTCAAGAGCTTGAAGTAGTGACATATGCCAACGGTCTTGCTATAGGAGGAGTCTTAAACCAAGAAGGCAGACCAGCCGCTTTTACTTCTCGAAAATTAAGAATCCACGAGTTGAATTATCCAACTCATGATCTAGAACTCCTAGCTGTCATTCATGCTCTAAAACTCTGGAGACACTATCTTCTAGGAGGAAAGTTCCAGTTAATCACTGATCATCAGAGTTTAAAATGGATTTTTCCACAAGCAACACTCAACATGAGGCAGAGAAGATGGATAGAACTCTTACATGAATATGATTTTGAAATAAAATATAAACCAGGGAAAGAGAATGTGGTTGCTGGCGCTCTTAGCCGTAAGGCTTTTCTTGGGGCGATTTCCACAGTCGACAATCCAATTCTAAACAAGGTTAAGGAAGCTTCCCTGGAAGATAAGGATTATAAAAAACTTCTACAAGTTATTAATCAACAGGACCTAAAAGAGAAAGAGAAAGACAGAATCAAGGATTATTCACTTGAGGATGTACTTCTCTATTTTAAGTATTGGCTTTACATTCCTAAGAATCCAACATTAAAGGAGTTAATCCTTTATGAAGGACACAACGCTCCAGTTGCCGGCCATACTGGCTATGCAAAGACCCTTAATGCCATAAGGAAAAGCTATTTCTGGCCAGGAATGAAAAGAGATATACTTCACTACATCAAACAATGTCTTTCCTGTCAAAGGATTAAGGCTGAATGAGTAATGATGCCAGGAAAACTTTAACCTCTGGACATTCCTCAAATGAAGTGGGAACTCATTAGCATGGACTTTGTAACAAGCCTTCCCACTATTCAAGGGGGTTACGAATCCATTATGGTGGTAGTGGATATGTTGACTAAAGTATCTCATTTGATGCCTGTAAAAACAACTTACACTGCATCAGACATAAGCCGTCTATTTATCAAAGAGATCTTCATATTACAAGGACTTCCTAAGAGAATAGTCAGAGATATAAAATTCACTTCTAAATTTTGGAAAGCTTTATTTGAATCTTTAGGTACCCAGCTATGTTTCAGTACATCCTATCACCCTTAAACAGACGGCCAGACGGAAAGAGTGAATCAAGTTATTGAAGACATCCTTAGAGCCAATCGTAGTAGAGAACCCCGGAAATGGATACAATTTCTCGCTCTGGTAGAATTCGCCTATAACTCATAATTTCATAAAAGCATTGGGATGTCACCATTTAATGCTCCTTATGGGCATGAATGTATATCACCCCTAAACTTTTTTGACCCTACTACAAGAGTAGAAGCTTCAAAGAAAATGTTGGAGGAGATGGATGCCCAAACCAAAGCTATACGACAGGACATTCAGGCAGCTAAGGATCACCAAAAACATTATGCTGATAAAAAACGGTCTGATCAGGTTTGCAAACAAGGGGATAATGTATTCCTTAGGGTACAGCCAAAGAGAAGCACTTTATCCTTGGGAAAATACAAAAAACTAAGCCCCAGATATTGTGGACCTTATGAAGTGATTAAAGTAATCAGTGAACAAGCTTAAAAATTAAAACTACCTGAACACCTCAAGGTCCATAATGTATACCATATCAGTTTTCTAAAACCCTACATCCCAAATCCCAATCACACTCTAGATGACGAACAGATTGTGATGCAGAAGCAGGGAATTCTTGAACTCCAACCAGATTGTATTCTCGATACTAGGGAAAGGAGTCTACGAAATAGAGTTATCAGAGAGCATTTAGTAAAATGGAAGGACTACCCCACTGAAGACGCCACCTGGGAGGATGAAGTATCACTTCACAAAGATTTCCCCAATTTCGGTTGAGATGAGGACATCTCAATTCCTTAAGTTGGGGTGATTGTACGGTTTCCAGTTTCTGAAACCTTAGAAATTGTACAAAGCTTGTAAAATTAACTTGAAAACCACTGTTGAATGATTCAATCATGGCTGATATTGGTATTTTTGGAATGATAACCAGAGCTTTACTATGGTCAGTAATTTTCAGAATCAGATTCCGATAAAATCTGGAAAAGTTACGGGCCCTGAAAGGTTACACCAGGAATTCAATTAGATAAATAAAATTGGATGGTTTCAGTAATTATTATTAACAAAGACTTTCTTATCCTAAGGTTCTAGAGTTTACTCATATTTCAATTTTCATCATTAAAAATCAGTAAAATCAGTCAAAATTGATTCTGGAAGCTGAGGGGACAGTGTGGAGCTGTGGGGAACCTGCCTACGATAGATATAGCAGCAGGTGGCGCTACCTAGAAGCTGGGGGTTTGCTTGAGGTGCCAGAACCTTCCAGGAACAGCCCGGGACCCAGAAAAACTATAAAAAGACTCCCTTTCCTTCATAAAAATTTAGACTCGGAGCCTTGGCACACTCTCTCTCATCTAGAGAGACCTCTACGAAGAAATCACTAGAGATCAAGCTCTAGTTGGTTAATTAAGCGGTAATTAGCCCTAATCTTTCTTAATTAGCAAGCCTAGGTTAACCTATTTACAATTCTCTTAATTAATTGAAGATTAATCCTATGTATACTCAAAAATCCTCTCTTAATTAAATATTCTCTGCTGATCATTGTGATTAAGCTTAGGGATATTAAGCCAATTAATTATTATATCATATTAGGACTGAAATTATCCCTTTTAATCATAAATTAATGAGAATTATACTAATTAAGTTTAGATTAAGTTGAGATAATTATCAGAGCTTTGTTAGACTATCATTATGCTAGGAAAAATATCTTGTAATTTTGTGAGTAATTTTCATAATTAATTAAGCAAAATTACACTATTTTGAAAGAAAAATAAAGGAGAAAATGATTAAATTGATTCAAAATGCTTTAAGATAATTAAAAGAGGTTAATCACATCTTAGGGAACCCATTATAATTATGTTAACCTCAGATAATTAGTTTACTAATTATCTTAGCATAATTGCACTGTTTTTAGGACAAATTAAAAGGGGGAAAATAGCAAATTGATTCAAAATGCTTTTACATAATTATTAGAGGTTAACCACATCTTAGAGAGGTCGTGATAATTATGATAACCTCAGATAATTAGTTTACCTAATTATCTTAGCAGTGTTACACTATTTTTAGAAAAAATTAAAAGGGAGAAAAACGAAAATTGATTCAAAATGATTTAAGATAATTATCAGAGGTTAATCACATCTTAGGAAGCCCGTGATAATTATGTTAACCTCAGATATTTAGTTTACCTAATTATCGTAGTAGAATGACACTTTTTTTGGGACAAATTAAAAAGGAGAAAATAACAAATTGATTCAAAATGCTTTAAGATAATTATCAGAGGTTAGTTACATATTAGAAAACCCATGATTATTATGTTAACCTCAGATAATTAGTTTACCTAATTATCTTAGCATAATTACACTGTTTTTAGGACAAATTAAAAAGGGAAAATTAGCAAATTGATTCAAAATGTTTTAAGATAATAATCAAAGGTTAATCACATCTTAAAAAAGCAATGATAATTATGTTAGTTTCAAATAATTAGTTTACCTAATTATCTTAGCAAAATTACATTGTTTTGGCGTCAAATTAAAATAGGGAAAATAGAAAATTGATTCAAAATGATTTAAGATAATTATCAAAGATTAACTACATTCTAGGGAACTAGTGATAATTATTTTAACTTCAGATAATTAGTTTACCTAATTATCTTTGAAGAATTACATTGTTTTTTAGAAAAATTAAAAGGGAAAAAATAGCAAATTGATTCAAATTCTCTAAGATAATTATCAGGGATAAATAACATCTTAGAGAACCCGTGATAATCATGTTAACTTCAGATAATTAGTTTAACTAATTATCTTAATAGAATTACATTGTTTTTAAGAGAAAATAAAAAGGAAAACATAGTAAACGAATCCAAAATATTCTGAGATAATTATTAAAGGTAAATCATACCTTATAAGAATCATGATAATTATCTTAACCTCAAATAATTAGTTTGACTAATTATCTCAGTAGAACTACATTATTTTTAAGATAAGATAAAAGGGGGAAAATAGTAAATTAATCCACAAGCCTTTGAGATAATTATTAGAGGTAAAACACACCTTGAGGAACGCCTGATAAATATCCTAGCCTTAGTTAATTAGTTTAAATACTTATCTTCATTAAAAGTAACCGATTTTGTGTATAAAATAGAGAAAAGAAATTAGTAAATGAATTTATATAATTACAAAATAAATATCTGAGGTCCAAAATCACTATTGAAGGTTGAAAAAATTACCTCAGTATAAATGGTTGGTATAACAAATTACTATCAGCAAAAATTTACCTAAATTAGACCATAAGTATACGAGGAAAAAGTTATAAATCAAATTTATGAAAATTCCTAAAGATAGAACATTTAGGGTGAGTAATCCATTAGTAGATAGGAATTATAATTTACAAAGGTTAAATACAAAATATTCATGGAATATAGACTAAGGGGAAACCCAGTTAAATAGCTTCCCTAATTAAATGGTAATTATGAGAAATTACTAATAGTACAAGGAAGTTACAGGAGAAATATCTCATCCAATTAACTATCAAGGATACCTACTTACTCCAAAAATCCTTATTTTTGGGTAAAAAGGAAGAAAAGAGATTATTCAATTAAAACTCTAATCGATTAAGTCTTTTTATAAGGCTGCCGATATGGCTCCAAAGAGAACCAGAGAAAATCCTCTTACTAAGGAGGAGGATATTAGCAAGAAAAGAAATAAAGCCACTTATGACCATGAGGTTGGGCCTAGCCATAGGCCGACGGAGGAAAGTCTGTAGGCTCCTGCGCAGCAGCACATGGACGAACAGTCCCATGTGGATTTCTATTTTGTTCACTTAGAACTTTTAAAGCTCATTTTTAAGTTATCATTGCATCCGTAAGGGTTAGGAAGGATAAATTGACTGTAAATGGAAGGTAACTTTTAAGAAACCAACAAGCAATTATTGTAAATAGGAAAGAAATGATTGGGTTATGACTAATTGACCTAGGAAAGGAATGTTTGACATCCTTAAGACAACTTGTCTCAAGACACCTTTGATTCCTTGGAAATTTTTTACTCCAGGTAATGAGTAATGATGGCGATTCCGCCATGGATGAGTCGGTTTCCTCAGTGCATGTAGAGTCTTTACCCCGTGCTTGTTTGTGTTTGTGTATATTACTTAAGATATCAAGTTTATCCTAGAGGAACCGCCCGGTTGTATGGGCAACCGGTTGGCGTATGGGCGCCCGGACTTTGGGTGATGGCTTTTTCCACCCCGGTTTTTATAAATAAGGAATGGGTGCAATTTTTTCACCCCTGTATAGGTGGTCTTGAGAGAAGTCAGTACTGGTCGGAGATACTTCAGAATGACAGTGCCTTGTCTTAAGTCTAAAGATGTTTGTTTGCTGAAAGAATGTCTTCAATACTGTTTTCAAGGGTTGTCTTAATGAAATTAAGTTATGAAAGTTAAAAAGGAATTATTGTTTTAATTGTGAAAAGAATGTGGTAGTAATTGAACAACACAAAAATCATGTGTGAGTGCAGGGTGGTAAGTGGGGATTGACTAAGGTTGTCAATCATGGACGTGTGGACCTGATTATTCAGGTAACTATCCATTCTCGCGCACTAAAACATTTAGAAACTTTTTCACTTGGAAGAGGAATCCACCAACGGCTGTGTCCTCACTCATGTTAGGGGGAAAAAAGCGTTGGCTAAGGAAACCTTAATCTGAATGATGGAAGTTATAGGGCTGTAATAATTTTATAAACCTAAACCATTGTCAATGGTAAGGGTGAATTCCCTGGAATTTTTCTTGTTTAAGGACTCTGACTTAGTAGGCCTAGAGACCTGTCAATGGTCCCATCCCGCTTTTGGTGTTGGCGGGTGTGGAGACTTTACGATTTTGTAGAGCACATACACCAAGTTTCATCTCATTTGGGCATATAGACTGAGTATTGAGAGAGTTTTACTCTTTTTGGAAGTTCTTTGGTAAAATGTGGTGATAAGGTGCAATTTTGATATCCAAATTTTGTGCCCTTCAATGGCCCAAATTCTCTTTGGAGCTTTTACATAGACATAGAGGTGACCCTATGGTCCTAGACCTAATGGTTCCCTCTACTCCAATGAGAGATCCTATGGCCCTAGGGCCATAGGGTGCCAATGTAGAAGTGCAAGGGCCATAGGTTGCCCTCTATTCCAATTAGAGATCTTATGGCCCTAGGGCTACCATGATGAATATGTAGGTGCCTTTGAATGGCCTAAATTATTTAGGGCACTTTTACATTGACACCTAGGTGACCCTCATGTTCTAGAGCCATGGGTTTCCCTCTATTCTAATGAGAGATCCTTTGGCCCTAGGGCCATAGGGTGGGAATGTAAAATCTCAAGGGTGATAGGTTTCCTAGTATTCCAATTAGAGATCCTATGGTCCTATGGTCCTAGGGCCATAGGGCTACCATGGTGCCTATGTAGGTGCCCTTGAGTGGCTCAAATGCTCTTTGAAACATAAGCCACCTCTGGCCCTAAGGTCATAGGTTTCTATTCCAATTAGAGATCCTATGACCCTAGGGCCATATGGTTGCCATGGTGCATATGTAGGTTCCCTAAAATGGCATTTTCTTTAAAGCTTTAACATTGACACTTAAGCCACCCTCTGGCCCTAGTACCATAGGTTTTCCTCTATTTTAATGAGAGTGTCTATGACCTTAGAGACATAGGTTGCCAATGTATAAGCTCAATGGCCATAAGTTACCCTTTCTTCCAATTAGGGATGCTATGACAATAGGGCCATATGTTGACCTCTACTTTGATTTGAGATCTTATGGACTTAGGGCCATATGGTTCCAATGTGTAAGCTTGAGGGACATAGGTTGCTCACTATTCCAATGAGAGATCCTTTGGCCCTAGGGCCATATGGTTCCAATGTATAAGCTTTAGGGCCATAGGTTGCCTACTATTTCAATGAGAGATCCTATGGCCCTAGAGTCCTAGGGCTCCCATGGTGCATCTATAGGTGCCCTTGAATGACATAAATTCTCTTTGGGAGCTTTTACATTGACACCTAGGTGACCCTATGGTTCTAGGGCCATAGGGTGCTTTGTTCTAGTGAAAATTCCTATGGCACTAGGGCCATAGCCTGCCAGTGTAGAATATCAAGGGCCATAGGTTTTCCTCTATTTCAATTAGAAATACTATGGCCCTAGAGCCATAGATTGTTGTCCACTATTTCAATGAGAGATCCTATGGCCCTAGGGCTGCTATGGTGCATATGTAGGTGCCCTTGAATGGCTTAAATGCTCTTTGAGAGATTTTACATTGACACCTAGGTGATCCTATGGTGCTAGGGCCATAGGTTGCTCTCGATTATAATGAGATATTTTATGGTCCTAGGGTTGCCATGGTCCACATGTAGGTGCCCTTGAATGGCCTAAATGCTCTTTGGGAGCTTTCACATTGACACCTAGGTTACCCTTAGGTCATAGGGCCATAGGTTCTCCTCTATTCTAATGAGAGATCCTATGGCCCTAGGGCCATAGGGTGCCAATGTAGAAGCTCAAGGGCCATAGGTTCCATTATTCAAATTAGAGATCCTATGGTCCTATGGCCATAGGGCTACCATGGTGCCCATGTAGGTGTCCTTGAATGATTGAAGTGTACTCTGACAAGTAGGCCAAAATCTAACCCTAAGGTCATAGGTTTTGCTCTATTTTAATTAGAGATCTTATGGCCCTAGGGTTGCCATGGTGCATATGTAGGGTCCCTAGAATGGCCTTAATTTTCTTTGAGAGCTTTCACATTGATACTTAGGCCACCCTTTGGCCCTAGGGCCGTAGTTTGTCCCCTTTTGTAATAAGAGTGCCTATGGCCTTAAAGACATAATTTGCCCTCTATTTTAATGAGAGTGCATATGGACTTAGGGACATAGGTTGCCAATGTATAAGCTCAAGGGCCATAAGTTACCCTTTATTCCTAGTAGAGATCCTATGGGCCATAGAACCATAGGTTGACCTATGCGTTGATTGTGAGATATTATGGACTTAGGCCCATAGGGTTCCAATGTATAAGCTTTAGGGCCATAAGTTACGCTCTATTCCAATAAGAGATCCTATGGCCCTAGGGTTGCTATGGTGTATATGTCGTTGCCCTTGAATGGCCAAAATGCTCTTTGGGAGCTTGTACATTGACACCGAGGTGACCCTATGTTCCTAGGGCCATATTGTTTCTCTATTCTTATGAGAGATCCTATGGCCCTAGGGCCATAGGGTGGAAATGTAGAATCTCAAGGATCATAGGCTATCTCTATTCCAATTAGAGTTCCGATTGCCCTAGGTCCATAACCCTACCATGATGCATATGTAGGTGTTCTTGAGTGACCTAAATGCCCTTTGGGAGCTTTTACATTGACACCTAGGTGACCCTAAGGTTCTAGGGCCATGGATTTCCCTCTATTCTAAAATGAGAGATCCTATGGTCCTAGGGTGCGAGTGTAGAAGCTCAAGGGCTATAGGTTTGCCTAATATTCCAATTAGAGATCCTATGGTCCTAGGACCATAGGGCTACCATGGTGCCCATGTAGGTGCCCTTCAATGGATCAAATGCTCTTTGACACATAGGCCACCATCTGGCCCTAAGATCATAGATTTCCCTTTATTCCAATTAGAGATCCTATGACCCTAGGTCCATAGGGTTTCCATGGAGTATATGTAGGTTCCCTAAAATGGCATTAATTTTCTTTTAGAGATTTAATATTGACATTTAGGTCACCATGTGGCCCTGGAAGCATATATTTTCCTCTATTTTTAAGAGAGTACCTATGGCCTTAGGCAGATAGGGTGCCAATGTATAAGCTCAAGGGCCATAAGTTTTCCTTTATTTCAATTAGAGATGATATGGACATAGGGCCATATGTTTCCCTCTACTTTGATGTGAGATCGTATGTCCTTAGGGCCATATGGTTCCAATGTATAAGATTTAGGGCCATAGGTTTCCCACTATTCCAATGAGAGATCCTATGGCCCTTGGGCCATATGGTTTCAATGTATAAGCTTTAGGGCCATAGGTTGCCTATTATTCAAATGAGAGATCCTATGGCCGTAGGGCCATAGGGATACCATGGTGCATATATAGGTACCCTTGAATGGCCTAAATGGTCTTTGGGAGTTTTACATCGACACCTAGGTGACCCTATGGTCCTAGGGCCATAAGTTGATCTTCTAGTGAAAAATCCTATGGCACTAGGGCCATAGGGTTCCAATGTAGAAGCTCAAGGGTCATATGTTTCCCTCTATTCCAATTATAGTGTTGGAATTAGGGTTGAAGGAAAACACACACAACTTGGAGAAGACGAAGGAAGCTCAAGGCACACAACTAAGAGTGTATTACTTAGTGTGCAATGGAAAGATAGATAGCCCTAGAGTGGTGGACGTATATACAATGCACGAGGAAAAAAACATCCTAAAGAGGGAAAAAATTCCTCGGTGGTCCTAGTGTGTTCACACACATCACTACCACACGTATATGGTAACAAATCCCCCCCTAGAGTGATGTGGTGAACGAGACCTGGAACATGAGTAAAGGGAAGTGCCATGATCAGTCCACAAAGGGGAGTGAGCCCAAAGCTTTGCGAAAAGCTTCAAACTTCTCACGAGACAATGCCTTTGTGAAAAGATCTGCAAGGTTGTCCTGTGTTGGCACATAAGCCAAGATGATCTCTCCTACTGAGAGCCTCTCCTTGACATAGTGGTAATGCACCTCAATGTGCTTTGTGCGAGCATGAAAGACTGGGTTCCTTGCAACTGTGTAAGGCATCTGAGCCATACACACTCAATCATAGCTATGAAGACTACCCTGTACTTAGTCTCACAACTTAAAGTGGCCACAGTAGGTTGCTTCTTGCTCAACCATGATATACATGAATTGCCAAGCATGAAACAAAAACCACTTGTGGACACTCGCATGTCAAAACAACTAGCCCAATTTGAGTTCAAAAAAGCATGTGAGTCTGGCGGCAAGGATCCCCCCTTGGGATAAAACAAGCCAAGATGTAAGTGCCACTAAGCTAGCGAAAAATCCTCTTGACAGCCTGCCAATGCTTAGACCCTGGGCTATGCATAAATCTGCTGACCTGTGAGACTGAAAAATGAATATCCGACCTCGTGTTCCATACATAAATGAGGCAGCCAACAGCAGTTTGGTAAAGAGTGACATCAGCAGGATCACCAGCATCATGTAGACTCAACTTCAAACCTGTTTCCATGGGAGTGGCAATAGGTTTGCAATCCTCAAGTCCAAACTTACATAGCAATGTCTCTATGTAACTTTTCTGACACAAGGCAATACCACCATCACACTGCTTAAACTGTATACCCAAATAATGATGCAACAGCCCCAAATCTTTCATCTTGAAAGTATCATTCAAATCAGCCTTAAATTCAACAATATGTCTCTCATTTGGTCCAGTGATCAGCAAATCATCAACATAAAGAACCATAATGAGAAGCACATCACCCTCACGCTTTACATACAATGTGCTTTCTGTTGGACTGTTACGAAAGCCTTGTTTGACCAAATGAGTGTCAGCTTTCTCATACCAAGCACGAGGAGATTGCTTCAACCCATACAAAGCCTTGTTACATTTGCACACTTTGTCCTCTTGTCCTTTCATGACAAAACCGCGAGGCTGTGTTACATAAAATTTCTCAATATTTCACCATTCAAGAAAGTAGTAACAATGTCTGATTGATGTACATCCCAACCAAAATGAGCTTCCAATGCACATAGAAAACGAACAGTAGTCATACGACAAGTGGGAGCAAAAGTTTCTTCATATTCTATGCCTTTTTGTTGCGCATAGCCTTTTGCAACAAGTCAAGCCTTATGGCAATCAACCTCACCATCCGGCTTGCATTTCAACTTGTAAACCCACTTTGTACCAATGGCCTTTTTGCAAGAAGGCAAATCACATAAAATCCATATGTAATTTTCTATAAGTGCATCATATTCTAATTGCATGGTAGCCATCCAATTTTCTGAATTCTGTGCTTCATCAAAACAGAGAGGTTCCTCAACATCATGTAAGGTATACACAGCCAAATCATAGCAACGTGATGCATAAGATGCATAACAAGAGTCTGAACGAGTACAACTAGACAAAGGTGCATCCAATTTATTGTCACACAATGTATGCACGAGCGATTTTGGCATACCTCTAGCCTGATCATTTTCAACCCTTTCCTTATCAAGTACATCATGTACATCTGCTTCAGTACTAGACTGATCTGTAACATTTTTGGAAACCCCCATAGGTTGTACATTTGCCTCATTGGAATAAAGTGTCATAAATGTCCTGTGAGCTTACATTATTGTCTCTAGTACATGACAACAAGGGATGAATAGAATCTTCCACAAACACTACATCCCGTGAAACTAGAATACACTTTGTTTGCGGATGATACAACATGTAACCTTTTCTTTCAGCACTATAACCAACAAAAATAAAATTGACAACCTTATCATCCAATTTCTTGCGCTATGTTTGTGGCAGGAGAGCATATGCCAAACATCCAAAACTGTGCATAGAAGGCTTTCAATCATGCCATGCTTTCAATCATGCCATGCTTCATATGGAGTAGTAGATTGCAAAACTTTCGTAGGACACCTGTTAAGTACATAAGTGGCACACATGATGGCCTGAAGCCAAAAAGAACGCCGCAAAGCTTGACTTTTGATCATACATCGTGCCATTTCCGTAAGTGACATGTTTTTGCTGAGGTGTATAAGGCACTGTACATTGGTGTTTTATCCCACGACTAATTCATGAGACTTATACTCCCCCCCTCAGTCGGAACGAAGGGTGCCCATAGTACATTCGAGACATTTTCATCCATAGCCAGAAATTTTTTGAAGCACATAAAAACTTCGGACTTTGCTTTAAGAGGAAATACCCATGCATGCTTGGAGTAATCATCTATGAAAGTCACGAAGTAGAGGTAATTTCCCAAGAACGGAGTTTGCATGGGCCCACAAACATCAATATTGACAAGCTGCAACCTACATGTGGCCCTAACTAAACCATCCTTTGGAAACTTAGAACATTGCATTTTACCCAAAACACAACCTTCACAAACATGTTTGACAGGTGGTTCAAGAGGCAACAAAGAAGAAACCATATCAGATTCTACAAACGTAGCAAACAGGCAAAATTTAGATGCCCAAAACGTGCATGCCATAGTTTTGTATCTGAAACAGCCTTTGAATAAGCAACTTTCCACGCTTGTCATACAAAGAAAGCTTATACAGCCCACTGCAAAAAAGGCCAGATGTAACAATTTCATCACCAAAATTGAGATCATGAACTGTACATCTGTCATCTACAAATTTGACTACAAGTCCAAGTCTAGCAAGCGCAGATACTGACAAAAGATTCTTCTTGATCCGAGGTACAGAAAGTGCATCAAGTGTGAAAGAACTACCATTTGCAGTAGTAAGAACAATCTTTCCAACTCCCTAAACATGATAAGAGGCATTGTTGGCACAAGTGACTGAATTCTTAAGTGGGACAGACTCGAGAGAGGTGAACAATTCACGATGTGAGGTAATGTGCTTTGTAGCACCACTGTCGAAATACTACAAATGTGAATCTGTAGCAATTGACATGCATGCATCATGGACAACAGGATTGTAAGTGCATTCTGCACTAAAAGCCCATTCTGCATCAACATCAGCATCACAGTCTCCTTTCACAAAAGATTCAACAATGGCTGCATTTGTAGTGGAACCAACATTTGCAGTGGAACCACCCTTTTTCTTCTTAGCCTCTTTGGCCTTCAACTTAGGACACTGCTCGATCAAGTGATCATTAGCTTTACAATAATGGCAACGCATCTTGTTTTTCCCTTATCACCAGAATTGCCAGACGAAGTGCTGCTAGCAAAAGCATTGGGAACATAAGTTTTGCCACTCGCATCAGAACCATAAGAAGTGGCTGCATTGCTACTACCACCCTTTCTTTGAGAAGCAATGAAAGCCTATTCAACTACACGCTGTCTAGTCCTATTTTTTTCTAGAAAGTGACTCTTGCAATAGCAATGTGCACAATGCATCAAACTTGACAACTTCAAGATTTCCTTGGGTCATAAGTCTCCAAGTACTAGCAAAAGTCTAGTAAGAATTTGGCAAGGCATCAAAAATAGTCTGCACAAGGGAACTGTCTGAAATGACTTCACCTGCAGAAATAAGTTGCTCATTGATATCCTTCACACCAGCAACAAAAGTGTCCATATCATCTTCCTCATGCATAATCTTCAATTCCAACTCTTTACGCAGCAAAGCAATTTTTGCCTCATTGCGGCTTGCAAAAAGACCAGCCAGAATATCCCAAGCCTGTTTTGCAGATTACGTTGAACGAATGTGAGGTGTAATAGTGCGCTTTACAAAAAACACAATCAATGCATGAGCGTGCACATCCTTTACATCCCAAGGAGCTTTTTCTGCCGTAGGCAAAACAACTCTAACATCAGCAATCCTTGCATCAAGACCTGCAACATCCTCAATCTCGCCTACATCCTTAGAACCAGGACGTACATCAATGCCTTGCACAATATTCCAGACACCCTTTGACACAAGAACATGTTGCATCATGTAAGCCCACATAGGGTAATTGTCCCCATCCAACCTGTCGTAGGCAACAAACATCTTGAACACATCTGTGTTGTTGTCAACCATGGAAATGTCTACACCTAATGTGAAAATTTCCCGAAATGAGGAGAAAATGAGCGAGACTAGCACATGCTATATAGCACAACTCGCAATAGTCTATATAGGAACGGTTATGCAAAAAATGGCACTGACAGAAATTTTGTACTAAATGACAAAATTGCTTGTGTAGACCTGCCTGTAGTGGAAACAGAGGCCGAAATGAACTTGAATCAAAAATTTGAGCAGACTGAGCTCTATGAGCACCCCCAAAATTTTTGTCAACCTGAAAACCCTCGCCAAAGCTCACAAAAATTAGAGAAAGCGAGCAGGCGTGTGCTGGAGCTGCTGGCGACTAAGCCCGAGAGGATGCAACCTGCTCTGATACCAATTGTTGAAATTAGGGTTGCAAAAAAACACACAGCTTGGAGAAGATGAAGGAAGCTCAAGGCACACAACTGAGAGTGTATTACTTAGTGTGCAATGGAAAGATAGATAGCCCTAGAGTGATGGGCGTATATACAATGCACGGGGGAAAAAACCTCCTAAAGGGGGAAAAATTTCCCTGGAAGTCCTAGTGATGTGTTCACACACATCACTAGCACATGCATATGGTAACATATAGATCCTATGACCCTAGGGCCAAAGGGTTCCAATGTATAAGCTTTAGGGCCATAGGCTACCCACTATTCCAACAAGAGATCCTTGGCCCTAGGGCTTCCATGGTGCATATATAGGTGCCCTTGTCTGTGGTTCTTGCTTTGCTAGCATCAATATGGTGAGGCTTGGCATTCAACCGACAAATGTATAAGCTTTAGGGCCATAGGTTTCCCACTATTTGAATGAGAGATCCTATGGCTCTAGGGCCATATGGTCCCAATGTATAATCTTTAGGTCCATAGGTTCCTACTATTCCAATGAGAGATCTTATGGCCGTAGGGCTGCCATGGTGCATATATAGGTGCCCTTGAATAACCTAAATGATCTTTGGGAGCTTTTACATTGAAACTCATGTGACCCTATGGTCCTAGGGCCATACGTTGCTCTCTATTCTAGTGAAAATTCCTATGGCACTAGGGCCATAGGGTGCCAAGGTAGAAGATAAAGGGTCATAGGTTTCCTCCTATTCCAATTATAGATCCTGTGGCCCTAGGGCTATAGGGTTCCGGTGTATAAGCTTTAGGGCCATATGTTCCCCACTATTCCAATGAGAGATCCTATGGCCCTAGAGATCCTTGGCGCCATGGTCCATATGTAGGTTCCCTTGAATGGCCTAAATGCTCTTTGGGAGATTTTACATTGACATCTAGGTGACCCTATGGTCGTTGGGCCATAGGTTGCTCTCTATTATAATGAGAGATCCTTTGGCCCTAAAGCCATATGGATGTCATGGTGCCCTTGAATGGTCTAAATGCTCTTTGGTAGCATTTATATTGACCCCAGGGAGGTCACCGAATAAAAATGTAACCTATCACGTGAGTTCAACAAAAGGGTACTTAAACTTCTTAAAACTTATATAAACATATATACAGAAGGGCGTTATTTTTTTTCAAATTTGAAAAAAACTTACAATTTTTAAAAGAAAAGGGTACATTATATTCTTAACAAAATTCACCGATAAGGGGTTTTACAAACATGTCTTGAATGCACGTGATATGGTAGTTTTACACATAGTGAACCCCCCGAGATATTGACACATATGTGACCGTATGGTCCTTGGGCCATAGGGTACCCTCTATTCTAGTGAGAGATTCTATGGCCCTTGGGCCATAGGTTGCCAATGTAGAAGCTCAAGGGCCATATGTTTCCCATTATTCTAATTAGCGATCCTATGGTCGTAGGGCCATAGGGGTACCTTGGTGTCGATGTAGGTGACCTTGAATGACTCAAATTCTCTTTGACACATAAGCCACCCTCTTGTCTTAAGGTCATAGGTTTCCCTCTATTCCAATTAGGGATCCTATGGCCCTAGGTCCATAGGGCTACCATGGTGCATATGTAGGTTCCCTAGAATGGGATAAATTTTCTTTGAGAGCTTTTACATTGACACTTGGGCTACCCTTTGGCACTAGGGACATGATTTGGCCTCTATTTTAATGAGAGTGCCTATGGCCTTAAGGACTTAGGCTACCGATGTATAAGCTTGAGGGTTACATGTTGTCCTTTATTCCTATTGGAGATCCTATGGCCATAGAGCTATATGTTTCCCTCCACTTTGATGTGAGATCTTATGGCCTTAAGGCCATAAGGTTCCAATGTATAAGCTTTAGGTCCATAGGTTGCCCTCTATTCCAATGAGAGATCCTATGGCCCCAGGGTTGTCTGGGTGCATATGTAGGTGCCCTTGAATGGCCAAAATTCTCTTTGGGAGATTTTACATTGACATCGAGGGGATCTATGGTGCTAGGGCCATAGGTTTTCTCTATTCTAATGAGAGATCCTATGGCCCTAGGGCCATAGGGTGCCAATGTAGAAGCTCAAGGGACATAGGTTTCCCTGTTTTTCAATTAGAGATCCCATGGCCCTAGGGCCATAGGGCCATGGGGCTGTCATGATGCATATATTTGTGCCCTTGAATGGCCTAAATGCTCTTTGGAAGCTTTTACATTGACAACTAGGTGACTCTCAAGTCCTAGGGCCATAGGTTTCCCTCTATTTTAATGAGAGATCCTATGGCCCTAGGGCCATAAGGTGCCAATGTAGAAGCTTTAGGGCCATATGTTTCCCTGTATTCCAGTGAGATATCCCTTGGCCCTAGGGTTGCATAGCTTGAATGTTGTGTTGCAAGATTGATATAAAAAAGACGACACTAATAGGTTCAAATCATTATGAATAAATCAAGGAAGGTGGTGAAGTTTATTTTGAAGAGATATCATATTCTTTCTTTTGGCCCTTCCTTTGAGCTCACGCCGGCCAAAAGAAAGAACCCCTCCTTGGGCTTGTTTCACCCTTGACAGAGCAACAAGGAGATAAAAAATGAAGAAGCTCACGTCGTGCAAAAGGAAGACCTCCTCTCAAAAACGTGTTTTTAATCCCTTATAGAGATATCTTTCCCCACTTGGAAGCTGGCACTTGATTAGTGCTCCTTGGCATCTCTACATGGAAACTTTGGAATGGCAGCACCTCTCCTCACCTTGCACACATGAACTAAATTTTTATTTCCAAGGGGCAACGACGGCGTCATCGTTGCTCCCTTTGAACTACTTTTGCCTTCAAAAACGATTTGGAGGGAGGGGCCCACGCACCCTCGTGTGAACATGCCCTTGAGGGCCACTTGCCATGTCATCATCTTTCTCGCATGAGTGGCACTACCCAAAACCGCCGGCCACGGCCACCTACGTGCGTCCACCGTTTCCAAGATCCTCCAAGCGTAGCGCTGTAAGAGCCACCATGCATACACGCCATGCTGCCTACAATGGGCACCCCATCTTGGTATTATAGCCTACCAACTCACCCCATGTATTCGAATGTGGTTCTAGGGGTTGTCCATGTGGCATTCCCTCATTGATCCACCCTTGAAAACCCCATAGGACCACCACCTCAAATCTTCGAAAAAACTCTTTTTTTGCACTAACTTCAGTTGGTCACCAATCCCTGACAAATCCGATGACCATAGTGCAACAATCAATTAGTAGCTCCATCATCGACTCCGAACCTCCCGGACTTTGTCGTCTTTTGACTTCTCGGAGCCCGCTAATTGAGGCCACAAATAACAAAAAAAACCATCTGGTAATCTCTTGATAATCTCCCCTCGCCCACTGGACCAGACTTCATCGGGCCATAACTCCCATAACTCATTGACCGGGCATTTGATTGACAATCCACAACTCTTGGGTAGCTTCATAAAGTGCATACACCATTCCAAAACTTGGTCGAGGCCCAAAATCCACCAGCTGGCATGTTTTCCAATGCAATCAGGTGGGCACACAACTGGCCCCGGACAAACTTTTCACTGCCCATAACTAGCAATCTAGAGCTCTGATTGATGATATGAAAGGACCGTCATGCTCCAAAACTTGAGCTCTACACTCCTACTTTTCCATCCCAGCTCTGGCTACATATCCATACCAACCCTATCTATTGGGGCTATGAAAAACCTTCTATCTTTGGACTTGCATAACTTTCACACGGTGGCTGCATTTGATGAGCCGTTTGGACGAACTTCTACAACATCTCGAGCACTA
Organism: Adiantum capillus-veneris; assembly: GCF_014529385.1. NCBI lineage: Eukaryota > Viridiplantae > Streptophyta > Polypodiopsida > Polypodiales > Pteridaceae > Adiantum > Adiantum capillus-veneris. Next base: position 45,495,885 of record NC_140937.1, read on the forward strand.
CATTCTAGGGTTCATTCTGCATAGTTCAGACACTTTGACTTGCCATACCAACTAGACCACTTTGGAGGCCTTCCTGACCTTAAAAACCACTTTAAGCATACATCTCTACTGCCACTATCTTGCCCATGGCTTCCACAAATTCCTTGACACTTCAACATGCACTTGTTGGCAAACATAGCATTGTATTGCACACTTCCCAACATGAATCAACTTTGGCTACACCATTGTCTTTATTGGTCACTGACTAAGGTGCGACGTACGTGCACACCGATGTGAGAAAAAATCCTTTGTCTTCTGGTTTATTTCTAAATTGTGACCTCAATAGTAAGCCTAGACTAACTAGAATGTTAAACATTGCATCTTAGGTTGGCTATGTAGTATGACACGTACTAGGAATATGCCACATGTCTCCCTCTATTGTGAGAGATCCTATGGCCCTAGGACCTTAGGACTACCATGGTGCATATGTAGGTTCCCTTGAATAGCCTAAATGCTATTTGAGAGCTTATACATTGACACCTAGGCCACCCTCTGGCCCTAGGAACTTAGGTTTCCATCTATTCTAATGAGAGATACTATGGCACTAAGGCCATAGGATGCCAATGTATAAGCTCAAGGCCCTTAGGTTTCCATCTATTCCAATTAAAGATCCTATGGCCCTAGGGCCATAGGTTGTTGCCCTTTATTCCAATTAGAAATCCTATGTCCCTAGTGTCATAGGGATGCCATGGTTCCCATGTAGGTTCTATTCAATGTTTTAAAGCTCTTTGAGAGCTTATACATTGACACATAGATCACCCCATGATCCTAGGGCCATATGTTGCCCTCTATTTTGATGAAAGATCCTATGTCCTCAGGGCCATAGATTTCCAATGTATAATCTCAAGGGCCATATATTTCCCTCTATTCTAGCTAGAGATCCTATGGCCCTAGGGCCATCGTGCATATATAGATGCCCTTGAATGGCCTAAATGCTTATTGGAAGCATTTACATTGACACATTGGCCACCCTCTATCCCTAGGGCCATAGGGTTCCCTCTATTCTAAATGGAGATCCTATGTCTGTAGGGCCATAGATACGGCCATAGGGTGCGAATGTATACGCTCAAGGGTCATAGATTTCCCTCTATTCCGATGAGAGATCCTATGGCTCTAGGGACATAAGGCTTTCATGGTGCATATGTAGGTGCTCTCAATAGCCTAAATTCTCTTTGAGAGATTGTAAATTGCCACCTAGGCCACCCTTTGACCCTAGGACCATAGGTTGCTCTCTATTCTAATGAGATATCTTATTGCCCTAGGGCCATAGTTCACCACGGGGGAAGCACCTAAAGGGGTAGGTGATGACTTACCTGATGCATATTTGTTCTCTATGGAAATGATTCCAAGATGGTTACTAGAGCTTGTGTCATTAATGACTATAGGACAAGTGGATTCTCAAATGCCAATTTCTATCACACCACGATTGATTGAGCAATTAAATTGTATCGCAAAAACAAGGATGGAATCTTGCTCTTGTGCATTAATTCTGAGGAGCAAGAAGCCTATCTGATAAAGCTCATGCCACAATCGTAGGTCTACATTTGCACAGGATAAAACCCTACAAAGATTAACATGGTTGGCTGTTTATTGGCGTACCATGAAGAGAGATGTTTATCATTATGTGAATGATTTCTCTCAATGTAAGAAAAAGCTGACTTACTCATGCCACATTATTCCACACTTCAGTCACACCTCAATGGAGTAGATACTTGGTTGAGTATCTAACTAGCGGAATGTTCCCAAAAGACATGAGTAAAGGACAAACAAGAGAAATACAAACTAAGTCATCCAACTATACAATGAATGGAAACCAGCTCTATCAAAAACGAGGGAAAGATCAACAGCTCAGATTGTGCGCCAATGGAGAGGAGTATCTTCCTATTTTGGAACAAGCTCATGCAAGTCTAGTAGGGGGTCACTTCTCTCATGAAACCACAACCAAATCCATATTGATGGTAGGCATTTGGTGGCCAACTTTATTTGCTGATGCGAAAGAATTTTTTCAATGATGCAATGCATGTCAACGAGCAAAGATGCCAAACGAGAATGGATAACATGCCGTTGTGACCTATGATGGGAGCATGCACATTTTCTAAATGGGGTAAAGACTTTGTAGGTCCAATACAACCACCAAGTTGCAAAACTCAGGCACAATATATTATTATGGAAACAAAATACTTAACCAAGTGGGCTGAGGCATGATCCACAAGGAAGAACGATGCTAGAACCACTGCTACATTCTTGTACGAATGCGTCTTTACTAGATACAGACTTCATATTGAGCTTCTGAGTGATTGCAGATTGCATTTCCTCAATGAGGTAATAGAATATCTACTAGACGAGTTCATGATAATCCATAACAAATCTGCACCCTACCACCCTCAAGAAAATGGTCAAGCAGAACATACAAACAAAATTATGAGCTCTCTGTAACAACCAAAATTGTTACTTCAGGTAGAACAGATTGGGAAATGCATCTTTAATTTACCTTATTGGCTTATCAAGTTTCCTTTAAAACGGCTTTGAACACGACTCCTTTTAATTTGGTCTATGGCCTGGATGCAATATTGCCAATGGAATTCTTATCACCCACACTCAGAGTTGCAACTGAGTTGGAATTGAAAGGACATGAGTTGTCAGAACAACTTGAGGACTTAGAATGCCTAGATGAACAATGTTTAGTGGCCATTTCCCACATATGCACAAAAAAATGAAAACAACAATAGTTCTTTGACTCGCATTTACTGACTAAAGTTTTCAAACTAGGGGATTTAGTCCTAGTTTACTCGTTGAAACAACATATACCCAAGTTCAAGAAAAAAGGACATGGTCCTTTTGTCATTGAAGATGTTTCACCAAGTGGGGCTGTCAAGTTAGCCACTGTAGATGGAGAAATAATGGGAAATTGGATTAGTAGATGTTGAATCTGCAAAGACAACCTTCCCTTGGCTAATGAACATCTATAGAGAATGCATGCATCCAAGGAAAGGAAGCTTAAACGACAACAGGTCATTGAGGAGGCTCAAGAAGAAGCGTGCATTTAAGTGATAAAATGAAAATCTGTAAGACAACTTGTTCTCCACGATATACCACCGAGTACTCTCCATATTCAACCCTTAGCAGAGGATGAGATCGGGACTGATGACAAGTAGATGGATGGTCTTGTTATGCAAATCAATGTGAATCTGAACGAGGATTACAAAGTCAAAGATTTAGCAGATACAGGAGTCCAAGTCAATGTGGTAAACTATTCCACTTATCACAAAGCAATTACTCAACCACTTGAGTATTGTTGAGCCACTGTCAAGGGTTGCAACAAGAGAGTCACTCCAACTTTAGGAAAAATCGGCTTGAACATTATGATTCATGGATTCTCTTGCCCACATACTTTCATATGTATAGCAGATGAACACATGAATGAAGACCCAATATTAGGTGTTTTGTGGATGAGAACCTACAAAGAAATTCAAGATTGGGATGCTAGAATTCTGGAAATCACACTCAAAGGAGGACAACTAAAAATAACATTTGCATACAATAAAGAGGAATGGAAAGAAGATCTTGGTGATTTCCAATCAAATAAGCATGAGTCATCAGCCACAGTTACAACTACAAATCCAATAAAGACTTCTGCTACTCAACTAATGTAGGGAACCAGGTAGGTTTGGATACCCAAAATTCATCTTGTAAACCAACCTCAACAAATCTGCGTGCCCAAATGATTGCTATGCACCTCCAACAACCCTAAGGGAAAATCATTGTATCCATCTTTTAAATAGAAACCACCGCTACTAAAGATGAAATCGATATGGCAACCAAAGAAGAAATGTGCAGAGTCAGAGTAGAAGACTAACTGCCCAAAGCAGACCTGTCAATGGGTACCAAGACCCCACCACAACTCAAGCCAACCTTCATCAGGTACAAGTGGATACCTAAAGCAAACCGCCACCACGATTGGAATCACCAGTTCAATTTATCACACAATAGACGATGCATATTGCACCATAAAAGAACACGCTCAATTGCTATAGGATTTACTCTTGAAGAGAGTTCAACCACAACATACCTCGCCATTGGAAACCCTCAAGTACCCACCTCTTGCACAACATAGCATGTTTAATTGCATTGACATCAATAACATTATAGGGGCAATCACGGCCATGCATAAACACAACTTTATAACCTATGCGTTGCACAACCAGAAGGGTTATACGAGATGGCAAGCGAGTATTTTTGAGAAATAAAATAAACAAGCGAGTCTCTTAAAAAGTGTCTTTAATAGTCATACAAATTTGAAACTAATGCCATCTCCTTATGGCATCTCTTCATAGAGACTATAAAGGCCCCTTTTTCCTTTATGTAACCCTTTTCAGCAAATGCAACCTTCAAAGTTGAAACATTAGATCTAAGACCATGAACTCATGCATATGGAGAAAGTCTACACAAAGGCATTGGAGAGCACTTAGAACAAGTAAACACCTTTGTTGTTTTAAGAATATCCTTTACCCTTTCCACATGCACCTGATTGTTATCCACCTCATCTGAAATAGTCTCCCCACCCTAGGTGCAATATGACATGGAACTAACTTCATGGAGGATTCTTACCTAGCTAAGTGAGGATCTACATCATTCATTGACCCTAACCCAAGACCTGTACTTTGTCTCACATCAACATCACGACCAGTATCATCGTAATCCTCTGTGACTAACATTGAACTCACTTCATCACTACAAAGTGGATAATGAGCAACAACATATGATCTCTTTCTTCTTCAAGACCCTTTTCCAATGGCAAGTCTCCCTCTTCTTTGAGAGACTTTTCCAATTTCAAGACTCCTATTAATTTTAAAACAAAGTGAAAACATTCCATTTCGCATAGTACATTGATTGGTTCTTTTGTATTTTCATAATCTAAAATGAATTTTAAGGAAATAAATTGAATGAGTCTAAAATATGGATGACTTGAATCCAAATAAAGATACAATCAAATTCTTAATATCATACTCCCTAAGCATATAATTATGCGTTTGCAAAATGAAGTGAAAAGGGTTAAAAAACTTGCCACTCCCGTGAGTGCCGGACGACAGTCAAAACTGTTCTGCGAACGAAAGGAAAACCAGTGATTCTTTTTTTGAATTATTAAGTAATAATATGCTGTCTACATGATATCAAGTGATCAAAAGGGTTAAAAAAAGCCCTACTCCTAACGTGCCGTCATTATTCCAAGCAATTGAAACTATTTTGCGACACATAGGTTAAAAACAAAACCTCCCAATGTGCCATCAGTGTTAGATGGTAGTCAAAACACTTCCATGGGGAAAATACCCCCCTCTCAACAACATGCCATAATTGTCGAACGACATTCGCAAATGTTTTGCATCACTGATCTCTTTCCAACACTACCGGTAGTTGGGATGATTGCTTAATATTTTTTTGGAGAATATGTTGTCTGCGTGGACACCGGTTCATGAAGGTGAAAACAATGAATATGTTAAAATAAATATGGAGTTGTAAAAAAAATGGACGTGCAAAAGTAGAAAGCATGCCTTAAAACAAACACAAAGCTTGCAGAGGATTGGACACACACGCACAAACACACACACACACACACACACACACACACACACACACACACACACACAGAGGTAAAGGTGCTACGTTAGTAAAAGCATTTATCTTTCCTATTGCCTGCAATAACTAAAAGCAAGACAGAAAGACAATTGATGATGTTGTTGTTGACTACACACACACACACACACACAGAGGGAGAGAGAGAGAGAGAGAGAGAGAGACGTGCCACATTAGTAAAAGAATTTATCTCTCCTATTGCCTGCAATAACTAAAAGCAAGACAGAAAGACAGTTGATGGTGCTATTGTTGACTAGAGAGAGAGAGAGAGAGAGAGAGAGAGAGAGAGAGAGAGAGAGAGAGAGAGAGAGAGAGAGAGAGAGAGAGAGAGAGAGAGAGAGAGAGAGAGAGAGAGAGTAACATTCAATGGCCTAGTAACTTGTGCATAGCAGAAAATAGCATGAACATAGTGAGCATTTCATTAGAATAGATTCCTAATGAGAATAGCAAGATAGCTTGGGTGGAGAGAGCAACAAAAAGTATAACACCTAGTTAGATAGCATGAACAATACTTCAAAAGAGAGAGAAATTAAGCGATTGACAATAGTTGAGGACTGGATTTGCATGAAGCCGGTTCCCCCTCTAAAAGGCTTTGTATTTGGTTTCTCCCATCAAGAGAGACATTTTACAATACAATTCTTTATGTTCCTTCAATACTAGCTAGTGCAATGAAGATGGAAACTTCAAGAACTAAGAAAAACACTTATAAAACACAACATCAATTCCCTCATAGTCTCAGACCCAAGACCTCACACACCTTTGAAGATGGTGAGAGCTAGTGGGGTATGAGAGTAGATTGAGAGGAAGGAGTAGTCTTACGAGAAAGATGTACATCTCCTCACATAATCACTCATATTAGCATAGCATAGCTTAGTAATTAGCATGGTAGAGGAGATGAGCATGCATTGAAGCTTGGCTCTTGGTTGGATTTGCATCACAAAGCCAAGAGTTGTTGGTGTAGGCCTCCCTTCTCACAAGCTTGGAGTAGGTGGTAAGCTTTCCATTAAAGCTTGAGAAGGAGAGAGACAGTCTTCTTGCTTCACACATTGATTGTGTGAGTGTGTAATGAATAATGCCTTGAGAAAATCAGACCCCTCTCTCTCTTGGTCGACCCCCCTTGCTAATTGCTCATGCTATAGACCTATTGGACCTCCTCAGGCCTAGCCAATGGAAATTAAGCAGCATAAGTGATAGCCTTTTGACATGTGTCCCCCTTTCCCTTTTTGTGAGAGCTTTAGGTAATTAATTAATTCAACTACAATCTCATTGGATCCCTTTGCCTCCTGGCCAATGGGAATCAGGCTAGCCATTGGGATGTTGAATGCTCATTGGACCCCTTGGGAGACTATCCAATAGTCTTCTAGAGATCTTAATCCCTATTGGTTCTTTTATTAAGTGTTTTTAAATTAATTAAAATAAATTTACTCTAGCCTAATTCTTGTTGGTCCACCTCCATGGCCATCCAATAGGATTTGAGTACACCTTGTGGGCATCTGGCCTAGGGAGCTGACATGTGTCCCTCTTTCCCCTTGTGTACAAATGAAGCTTGTGAGTGTGTGTGGGTGTTTATCTCTCATACCCTACTTCTTGGGCTCACCCCCTCCTATGTAGGGGCTTGTGAAGACTTTTGTACACACACACAAAGCATCCAAATTTCCTAAGCTTTGACCTTTGGACACAACCTTTGAATTTTGGAACCTTAGCATTTTGGAAGTCTTAATGGGATGAACCTTAGGGTCTTTTAAGCCCATTGTTTCACATTGATCTTTTGCAGATACCCCCCCCCTTTGGATCCCTATTTTCCCTCCTTTGGATCCCTATTGTGGCTGGTCTGCTAGCTTAACCAGTATTCTAGCTTTTTCTCCCTGGCACTGCCCCATATTAAATGATTAGTTTAACATGAGAAAATCATTTAGGAGAATTAGATATTGATTATTATGACATTACCTCTCTCTTGACATCATAGTTGTCCTCGACTATGGGGTAGAGAAGATAAAGCATATTCATTAGTCCTTTTTCCTAGCGGGTAGAGGATCCCTATGTTACCCTATGACATCATTCCAGAATGGACGACTAGTCCATTTGGCACTTGAGAGCCTAAGGTGCCACAAGCATGTCTGCACATTAGTCCTATCAATCTTCCATAGTAGAGTGACAAGCTCTACTTGGTGTTTGGGAGATGTCGTCTCCGCAAACTTGATCTAAGCATGCATACTACTTCATTTTTGTGCACAATAAAGAAAAAGAGAGTCTTATAAGACAAAAAACTTTTTTAACATTTGTACATTTGCTTACTCTTGGGAAGCATTGTAAGCATTGACAAGATTTAGGTTATCCTTTAATTGTATGCCTTGCATCCATTCAACATCTTCAAAAGGATAATTCTTAAACTTAATAAGATATCATCGGATAGTCTTACCACCTCTTAGTACCTTGTCTTCATGTCAGATAATGGACTCGGGATGCAGAACCTCTTCTTGGTCCTCGATCTCCAGTGGGTCTTCAATTGTTGGTTCTTGTGGTGGCTCTCCTTTGTAAGGCTTTAGTAGGCTCACATGGAAAGCATTGTGTATGAGTCGCTGGTTGGACAACTTGAGTTGATAGGCCATCTCATTGATTGGCCTAAGAATCTGGAAGGGACCATAGTACCTTTTTGATAACTTAGCATAGTACTTTTGGTGTCCCGTAGGATTCTTGCCCGTCGTGTGCCTTAATCGAGCCTTGAGAAATTTGAGTAAGACACAATCATTCTATCTAAAGGCTTGGGATCTTTTGTGCCTGTCAGCAGTACTTAGCCTTTTTCCTTTGCTGTGAGATAGAGATAGCATCCTTAATCTTTTGGAAAGATTCTTGTAGGTCTCTGCTATACTCATCTGCAAGGAATATCTTCCCGTGTACCTTAAGTAGCAGGGGACTTTTTGATCTTCCCTCAATTACCTGAAAAGGTGCTTTTCCCGTGGAAGTATGTACAGTGTTATTGTAGGCATACTCCACTAAGGGTAAGTCTTCTCCCATTGGGATCTTTGATCTACTTCCGTTACATAGGCTTTTAGTAGATCAAGAATTTTTAGGTTAGCTATTTCACTTTGTCCATCCGTTTGTGGATGATAGGCCGAAGAGAAGTTTAGCCTAGTCCCTAAATTCTCAAAGAGACCCTTCTAGAAATTACTGGTCATTCTAGGATCTCTATCCGACACTACAGACATTGGCAAGCCATGGTACTTGAAGATTTGTGAAATGAAGAGGGTTTCCATTTGATGGACTTTGATAGTCTTTTTGACAGGTATAAAATGAGCTTGTTTACTGAACCTATCTACTATCGTGCATATTCCCGTATTCCCATGTATATACTTAGGCAATCCAAAGATAAAATCCATGGATATGCTCTCCCATGGGGAATTAGGGATTGGCAAGGGTTGAAGCAATCCAGGTGGATTCCCTCTATCAAACTTCGTCTTTTGGCATACCACACATTTAGAAACATACTCTTGTATGTTTGCTATCATGGTAGGCCAATAGAAATATGTTTCAATCCCATTTAGGGTAGACTGAATCCCTCTATGCCCCGCATAAGGAGGAGCATGAGATTCATACATTACTTTCTCACGGAGTGAGTTAGTAACGCATAGTCTATTGCCATAGAGAAGATAACCATCTTGTAAGGTAAATGGTTCCTATTTCTTCCCTAATGCAAGGGCTGAAATCTCATCTCTAAAATCGGGATCAATAGCATACTCATCTATCATTGAAGATAGATCATTGTGAGTTGCTATGGAAACCGCATTCACTCTCGGCCGTCTTGAGAGTGCATCGGCTACTTGGTTATGCTTGCCAGCAATGTGAGCAATATGAAAATGAAATTGCAAAAGAGAATTTTCCCACCTCATTTGTTTGTCGGAGAGCTTAGTCTACATCATGAAGTACTTAAGACTTTGGTGATCCATTTGTAGAATGAAAGGAGTCCCCAATAAATAGTGCTTCCATGAGTCTAAGGCATGTAGAATTGTGAGGAGTTCCTTTTCATATATGCCTAAAGCTTGCTCAACTGGGTCGAGCCTTCGACTTTCATAGCCTATTGTGTGCCCTTCTTGGAGCAAAACAGCTCCAAGGAAATCACCACAAGCATCACATTGGACCCAAATGGCTTTGAGAGATCCGGTAGTGTAAGAATAGGTTGAGAGATAAGCTTTTCTTTAAGCTTTTCAAAAGCATTGTTCTCCTTGGCAGACCATGTATACCTAATGTTTTTCTTTGTTAGGTCATGTATTGGTCTTGATATTAGTGAGAACTTTTCTATGAAGCGTCTATAGTATGCACACATACCTATAAAGCTTCTTAGTTCATGAAGATTCCTTGGTTTAGGCCATCCTTTTATTACCTCTAGTTTTGATGGATCCATTTGGATGCCATCTTGAGAGATAATGTGACATAAACACTGAATCTCTTGTAAGAAAAATTCACTTTTCTTTCAATTAAGATAAAGTTTATTCTCTCTTAAAACTTGAAAAATTACCTAGAGGTATTGCTTGTGTTCGTCTAATGAATTAGAGTAGATGATGATATCATTAAAGAACACTCTAGTAAAGGTTCGGTGAGGCCTGGATAGCTTCTCCATCAAGCGGTTGAATGTGGCTGGTGCAAGCCAAAAGGCATGACAATGTATTTGTAAAGACCAAACGTAGTGCGAAATGTGGTCTTTACAATGTCTTGATCAACTATCCTTATTTGATGATAGCCACTTTTTAGGTCAACCTTACTGAAGTAGGTCAACCCTTGTAGCTTATCAAATAGGTCATCTACCCATGGAACGGGAAACCTATTCTTGATAGTGATCCTATTTAGTGCTCTAAGTCAACACACATATGATATGTGCCATCTTTCTTTTGCACTAGTAGCACAGGAGAACAAAATGGAGATGAGCTAGGCCTAACCATGCCCTTCTCAACTAACTCACGCACTTGCCGCATAATCTCCTTTGTTGAGCTTGAGAAACTCTATAAGGAGGTTTCCTAGGTGGTGAGCTTCCTAGAAGAAGTTCAATTGCATGGTCATCATTGCCTCGTTTAGGAGGTAGCTCACAAGGGATGTTGTCAATAAAGACATCTTGAAACCCCTTGACAAAATTGGATAACTCTAACTCCTTTCGATTGTGTATATTTTCTTTTGCTAAAACATTAGGTTCATTTTGAGAGTCTTTAACAAAAATCATGTAGACGAAAATAGAGCTCTTTATTGACTTATTGAAAGCTTGCGTATGTACAATGGGTATGGTTTTACCCATTTCCTTAGCATCTATGTACATATCTTTTTCCTTGAACAAAAGGATATTCTCCTTTCAGGGAATTTAACATTGGCAGCCATGCGATCAAACCATGGTGCCCCTATGATTACATCCTCATGCTTGAGAGGAGAGAACAAGAAGTCCTCTTTGTCCACATAGATTTGGAAATGGAGCCTCAATTTCCCGACTAAGGGAGTGACTGAAGCTTCTTGCCCCTTGAAAGCACCGTCTGCGGGTAGGACATCTCCCAACTCGTAAGCTTGTATGCCTAGCTTGGTGGCCAACTCTATGGAAATAAAATTGTGAGTAGAACTAGGGTCAAAGAGAATAAAAGCATCATGTTCTCTTACCTTTCCCCAAGCATGTCATAGAGGAAATCCTTTGTGGTGAGTTTCCTCCTCTTGGATTTCGACCAAGGTAGCTCTAGGAGGCTCATGGCGGGTGTTCTTTTGGGGACAAGCGTGGTACACATGTCCTTGCTTGCCGCACTTGAAACAACGGTTATCCTTGTGATAACGCCGCTCAAGCTCTTCATGAGAGAGTTTATTTTTGCCTTTGTAAACTCCCTTCTCTTTAGCTTTGTTGGAGTTGCCCTTAGGAGACTTTTGGACATTGTTCTTCCCCTTAGACTCATTGGAACCCTTGTTTTCTGTGGGATTAGAATTTCTTTTAGCCCCCGTTTGGAAATTGATTCGAGAAGCCACCATAGTATGGTGTATAACCGCCGATATAGTGCGTGGCTTTTGGGAGTTGACATACTCCACCATTTCTTTAGTTAAGCCCGCAAAAAATTGTTGCTTTTTCTCTCCAAAATCCAAATTTTTGAAGACAGTGGCTTTGAGTTGTAGGTCCCAAAACTTGTCTACATATTTGTGAATGGATTCATAGGGAGAGAGCTTCAAGATTTTCCATTCGGTGAGTACTTTGTCTTTAGCATCGGTGGCCAAAAACTGCTTCATAAAGGAAGCTCTTAAAGCTTTCCATGTTCATGGATCTTCACCATTGGCCTGTAGGCTAGACCATCATTGCCTGGAAGACTTTTGAAAGTGCATAACTACATGGTGTAGCTTAGAGGACTCCGTGAAGCCCTCATCTCCAAACACCACATTGAACTGCTGGATAAAGGCAAAAACTTTGTCCGTAGAACCAAAGGTGCCATCATAGGTAAGGAAAGAGATGCTGTTTCCTCCCTTTCTGAAATTCTTGAGTTTGGACGACCTCTTCCACACGGCATAGGATTTCCTATGGCATTTTGTTTTTGATGGTTCAAAGGTTGCACCATCACTTTCTTCAGAAGGTGAAGAATTTGAGGAAGATGGAGAAGAGGGTGACCTCTTTCTCGCCTTTTTCTTGCCTTGATCTTCTTTGTCTTCACCATCACTTTCAAAAGAGGAAGAAGATGAAGAAGATGGAGAAGAAGGTGTCCTCTTTCTCGCCTTTTTCTTCTCTTGCTTTTTGTCATCCCTCTTTGAAGTAGGGTGTGGAGAAGTATGTGATGGTCTTCTCCGTTTTGGAAGTGATGGAGAGCGTTTAGCTTGCCGTCTTCGTGGAGCCATCTCCGCCGAGGTGGCAGGAGACTCACTTCTTTCTTGTTCCTTCGGTGGGGGCTCTTGAATTCTCCTTTGAGAAGGAGATGCATCATCAAGGAGAAAATACATGTGCCCTTCATATGGATCCTCTTCTTCTTCCCGAATTGGAGAGAGGCCTCTTTTGGAAGTCTCGCAAGGAGGCTTCCTAGGTGCTCTCTCATCATGGTGGGGAGCTTGGAGAATCCCATGAGCACGAAGATGCCGTTGCACTTCACTTTGGAGGGATGGATTTCCCATGGCTTGTCGAAGCCTAGAAACAAGATAGTTAACAAGCATTGGGGCATCATTAGTAGCTTGCTCATTAGCAAAATCAAAGTTATCAACATTAATTTCACTCTCTTTACTATTGTCATCCATTCTAACAACGTTTAGGTGTACTTTGGCACTTCAAGCCCTAGTTGCTACTCCTCTTTACCCCTTTAGAAAAAGCACTCAAGCTATTGTACCCATGGCTCAAATACCATTAACTGCAAGGAATAGAAGAGAGGGTCGTTCAACACCAAAACATCACCGACTCCTGTCAAGATTCTTATAGCTCACTAGTGGTTAATCCGTAGGCAAGCCCCGTAGGACTCCACTATTAAGACCATAGCTCTCGACAATGATGCCCCATTAACTGCACAAAGGCAGGCACACTGCAAGGCTGAAAAATCCCTATTCTACTTACTCACATGCAATAAATAATACCCACCATTTATAGCTAGCTTGAGGACCTCCCTTGTTGAGCAAGAAAAGAGAAACCTTGTGCTCTGATACCAATGTAATATTTATTGGCCTAGTAACTTGTGTGTAGCGGAAAATAGCATGAACATAGTGAGCATTTCATTAGAATAGATTCCTAATGAGAATAGCAAGAGTGCTTGGGTGGAGAGAGCAACAAAAATTATAACACCTAGTTAGATAGCATGAGCAATACTTCAAAAGAGAGAGAATTTAAGCAATTGAAAACAATTGAGGACCAGATTTACATGGAGCCGGTCCCCCCTCCACAAGGCTTTGTATTATGGTTTCTGCCATCAAGAAAGACATTTTACAGCACAATTCTTTGTGTTCCTTCAATACTAGCTAGTGCAACGAAGATGGAAAGTTCAAGCACTAAGAAAAACACTTATCAAATACAACATCAATTCCCTCGCGGTCTTAGACCCAAGACCTCACACACTTCGAAGATGGTGAGAGCTAGCGGGGTATGAGAGTAGATTGAGAGGAAGAAGGAGTAGTCTTAAGAGAAAGATGTACATCTCCTCACATAATCACTCATATTAGCATAGCATAGCTTAGTAATTAGCATGGTAGAGGAGATGAGAATGCGTTGAAGCTTGGCTCTTGGTTGGATTTGCATCACAAAGCCAAGAGTTGTTGGTGTAGGCCTCCCTTCTCACAAGCTTGGAGTAGGTGGTAAGCTTTCCATTAAAGCTTGAGAAGGAGAGAGAGAGTCTTCTTGATTTACACATAGATTGTGTGAGTGTGTAAGTGAATAATGCCTTGAGAAAATCAACCCCCTCTCTCTCTTGGTCGACCCTCCTTGCTAATAGCTCATGCTACAAACCTATTGGACCTCCCCAAGCCTATATGGAAATTAAGCAGCATAAGTGATTGCCTTTTGACATGTGTCCCCCTTTCCCTTTTTGTGAGAGCTTTAGATAATTAATTAATTCAACTAAACTCTCATTGGACCCCTTTGCCTCCTGGCCAATAGAAATTCGGCTAGCCATTGGGCTGCTGAATGCTCATTGGACCCCTCGGGAGACTATCCAATGGTCTTCTAGAGAGCTTAACTCCTATTGGTTCTTTTATTAAGTGTTTTTAAATTAATTAAACTAGATTTACTCTAGCCTAATTCTCATTGGTCCACCTCCATGGCCATCCAATAGGATTTGAGTACACCTTGTGGGCATCTGGCCTAGGGAGCTGACATGTGTCCCTCTTTCCCCTTGTGTACAAATGAAGCTTGTGAGTGTGTGTGGGTGTTTCTCTCTCATTCCCTACTTCTTGGGCTCGCCCCCTCCTATGTAGGGACTTGTGAAGACTTTTGTACACACACACAAAGCATCCAAATTTCCTAAGCTTTGACCTTTGGACACAACCTTTGAATTTTGGAACCTTAGCATTTTGGAAGTCTTAACGGGCTGAACCTTAGGGTCTTTTAAGCCCATTGTTTCACATTGCTCTTTTGCAGATGCCCCCCCCCCCCCCCCCCCCCCCCCCCCCCCCCCCCCCCCCCCCCCCTCTTTAGATCCCTATTTTCCCTCCTTTGGATCCCTACTATGGCCGGTCTGCTAGCTTAACCAATATTCTAGCTTTTTCTCCCCTGGCACTTCCCCATATTAAATGAGATTCAGTATAACATAAGAAAATCATTTAGGAGAATTAGATATTCATTATTATGAGAGAGAGAGAGAGAGAGAGAGAGAGAGAGAGAGACACAGAGAGAGAGAGAGAGAGAGAGAGAGAGAGAGAGAGAGAGAGAGAGAGAGAGAGAAGAGGTAGGTTTGAAATTTTGTGTTCGTTCATTGGGATTAGATTACATTTAATAGTGCGAGATGTAATGTTTTTAATCTTCAGTGATAACATGGAATTATCATTCCAACAAAGTGGAAGGGTTGGTTCCTGCATTAGCTATGGAAGTATGTGAGCATTGTAATGCCATTGGTCCTATATACCTTGCAAGTAGTTACTAGTGTATGGTCATTGATGGGTATGGCAGTGTGTTTTGATAGAGTGCAACAAATATTCCTCCAAACATTGGAACTGACTATGCTAACATGGTTTGTTGATGATTCTCACTATCTGTCATCACGTAGAGGAAGGGAAAAAATTGATGATAAGCTACAATTGGTGGATTGTCCTCTAGAATTTTGCTCGGCTTATCGGTGCAATTGACAAGCTGCCCCTTATTCCCAACTTTTGTGAGTTTCTAAGAATTCTTTTCCCTAAGTGGTTTATGTATCAGTACATGCTATCCAGGCCTGACATGGAGAAAATGGTGAAGAAATCAGAGTATGCTGTTGATAAAACACAACATAACTCAAGTTTTGTACCAAAGTCTTATCTTTTGATAGTTATGAAATGCTGCAGATTATGGCTATAAACGTCATTTGTAATGAGTAGTTATTCTAGTTTCAGAAGACGGGGTGCAATAACACCTCCAGATTGTAAATACAAAGCCATTTGACCCTTTCAACCCCATTTTTGGTTAAACCTAAGGTAGCCTTAGTATATAAGGTACCTAGGTCATTTTGTAAAGGGGAGACTTTAATCATAATCAAAACTTGAGCATTGCCGTCTACTGTGTGTGAGGGAGAAAGAGAGCGAGTGTGAGCTTTATCCTTTCGCTACGCCCGGCTCTCTCAACACATTGGAGATCCGACTGCACCATTGCTGTAGGCTCGAGGAGAGCTACGCGACAATGCCAAGCATTCCACGCGAGACGAAGCGCACACGCCGACGCATCTACAATCTATTTGTGGCCGTAAGTGTATCAAACGATGTTTGTTTTCTGCGTGCTAGTAGTCTATAGCCACATAAGCTACGCATAGGTACTCATAAATTTCAGTTTCGGGCACTTTCAAAATTCTGCTCTGTCATCCTACGCGTTTTACGCAGATGGGTTTAGAGTGAGGGTTTTGAGTGTAGAAGCTTAGGGACAGGTGTATCCTAGTGAGGGGATGGTGTTCCTTAAGTTTCGTATGAATCTGGCATAATTAGGTAAGTTACCTTCCGTATGTGTGTATGTGGATAGGTGGTGTAGTTGAGAGTAGTGAGGTTCTTGATTGTGGTTTAGTTGGCCTTCTAGAGTGTTGTATGTGTAGGATGGTCTCAGCCTGACAAGCTAAAGAGATTTCCTCCGTGTGCCTATCGTGTCATCTGTGTCCTCGATTGACATTATGTTGATCTAGGTAGTGTTTGCATGCACTTCATGGGTGTGTGAGTCGCTCCTCCAACATTGGCGCCGCTGCCGGGGACACAAGGACCTAAGTAGGTTTCCTACTAACACTCGTGTGATGGTTGCTTGATTTAGTTTCGGCTAAAGAAAGCGTTTTTCTTAAGTGGATCCGGAAGAGGATATTCCGTGATCAAGTGGATAGCTAGGAAGCGTGTGTCTTGCCGAGGGTCTGCGACTAGATAGGTTTAGTTAGGATCTATGGATTAGAGTAGTTGTTGGTGGTCGAGTGATTTGTGAGGTGATAAAAGCGTTTACTAGTCTGTATGTGGCGGTGAAGCATTTTTCTACTCATAGATGCAAAACCCCATATGATTTGTAGGAGTAGCTTTAGGTAAGTGATCCGATTCTGATCTAGAGCTATTCATCACTGAATTATTTGCTAAAGTGCTTGATTGCATTTGAAATCATGGAAAAGTGTGCTTTTGAGGGTAAAACTGCATTAAACAAGCTTTTGTGGATTTGTATGACTGATTGATGCTGTGCATATAAAAGAGCATTTGCAAGGGTTCTGTGAAGAAAACCTGCAATTCTGTAAACATAGACATCCTACGCGTAGGATGTCTCAAGGGGGTTCTGGAGACCAAATTTGAAAATTCTGACTGCACCAGTGGGTTCAGAGGGTAGGTTTTATCCTAGTAACATATTGACTTGGGTGTTTTTCCCTATTTTTGTTGACCAAAAGCCAAAAGGCGGAGTCAGAAAACGTAAAATTTCAGAAAAGGCTTAAATTGAGTGATTTTTGCATGTTTTTGCAATTGTGAAGCATACTTGCACTTGCTGAGAGCATAAGGAAGCATCAAGGACACTTCAGTTTGAAAAAATCAGCAGTAGACATCGTACGCGTATGATGTCTACAGGGTGATCTAGTGGAACTTTTGAAATTTTGAGTTGATCAGTGTGTTCAGAAGGTAGGTTTTACCCTATTTTCACCTGGAAAGTGAAAATTTGACCAAATTTTGACAGATCAAAGCCAAAAGACGAGAATTGCCAGACATCCTACCCAAATTGTGTCCAAGGCCTACTTTTGAGACCAAATCATAGTATAACTCCAAAGGCATGTTCTAAATGTTGTATTGAGTGCATGTGATAAATTTCATCTCATTTGGGTCAGTGAAAGTGAAGATTGAACAGACTTTAGCATTTTTGACTGAAAAAGGCAAGAATAGCTAGTTTTGGGGTCTTTTGACATCCAAATTAAAATCTAAGCATAGCATTGGGTTGCTGACATCAAGGGGAAGCTGTGGCTCAAGTTTGGGGCAAATCTGAGCAGTTAGACATCCGACGCGGCAGTGAAAGTGAAGATTGAACAGACTTTAGCATTTTTGACTGAAAAGGCAAGAATAGCTAGTTTTGGGGTCTTTTGACATCCAAATTAAAATCTAAGCATAGCATTGGGTTGCTAACATCAAGGGAAAGCTGTGGCTCAAGTTTGGGGCAAATCTGAGCAGTTAGACATCCGACGTGTAGGATGTCTTCACCATGATTTAGCACTCCAAATCAACCTCTGAGCATACCACAGTGATCAGCACCTTAAGGAGAGTCCGTGGTTCAAATTTGGGGCAATTCTAAGCAGTTAGACATCCTACGCATAGGATGTCTAAGGCATGATTTAGAGGCCAGATTCAAACTGTGGACATAGCAGGGTGTTGTATAGCCTTAGGCAAGCCTCCTAGTCAATTTTGGTCCAATTTGGAGTTGATTTGACTTAGGAATTCATCAGGACAGACATCAGGCTTTTGGAACAGATTCTTGATCATTTGACCAACCTATAGGTGTCAGAATCAAAAAGTAAAAGTAGCTGTGTGTTTAGCACATCAAGGGGAAGCTACAGTGCAAGTTTGAGCTGAAACAGGGCAAAAAGACATGCTACGCGTAGGATGTCTCCAGGGTCATAAAGTGGTCAAAATTCTACTTTGGCCATATAGGGAGATTCTCAGTGTCTCAGGGATTCCAGATCTTTTTTCAAAAGTGAATTTGGACCTTGTTTGGCCTATTTACCAAGCAAAGACATAAATTGACAAACATCCTACTCTTGGAGTGCACTAGAAGCTTATGTAGCCCAAATCTTGACCTATTGGCATCCAAATTCAATTTGGAGCATACCATTGGGTTGCTGAGCACTAGGAGAATCTTGGGATCAAGTTTGGACAAAATCTGAGTAGTTAGACATCCTACGCGTAGTATGTCTCCAGCTTGATTTAGGACTCCAAACCAACCTATGAGCACACCACTGTGATCAGCACATCAAGGAGAAGTTGGAGTGAAAATTTCAAGTCATTCTGAGCAAAAAGACATCCTACGCGTAGGATGTCTCAAGGCCATTTTTAGGTCCAAATGAAATTCTGAGCATACCATTGTGTTGCTTGACTTAAGGGGAGTCTCTGGACCAAATTTTGTTAAATTATGAGCATATAGACATCCTATGCGTAGGATGTCTCCAGGCCAGTTTTAGGGTCCAACTATAATTTTGACCATACAAAAGTGTTCACAGTGTCACAGAGATCCCAAATCTTCTTTTAAAATTGAATTTGGACTCATTTTGACCATTCTAAACTGCATTTCACTATTTTGGCCATAACTTTCACAAACGGTATCGGATTGGAAAAGTTTTTATATCAAAACGTAGCCTGAGAGCGGCTCTACAGATCTTAGAGCGAAACTTGAACTTTGAAAAAAACGTCGTTTGAGGCCTCAAAATACATCCACAAGTTAGGGGTGTCTGAAAGCGACAATTTGCGAGAATTGTGACGAAACGGTTGCGGTTTTGGACATAGTTTCGACTTTTCCCTAACCAAAGAAATTGAACACAGTGGACTAAGTCTACTTGAACCAAGAAAAAGCTCTTAAGCCCAGAAATCATGTCTACCCTAGATTCAAACGTAGCTTACACAAGCTTGGAGATCTCGACAATAGAGGAATATCCTCCCACAATGGATCTTCCAAACTTGCAATTGATAAAGATCCATCTTGTTGAGAGAGTTTGGATGATTGGTCATGAGAGTGAAGGACTATATAGATACATTGACGACAATGAGGTCAATCTTTATAGGTGCTCAGATCCATACCTAGAAGAGATAACGGATTACAAGCTCTTATATGTCTACACATACGGAGTCGACTGTCAATGGAGATCTATAGTTGTCGACAAGTATGGACGAGAATACAGAGTTGTATAAAGCACAAATCCACAGACTATACTAGAAAGAGGTGGATATTTGGTCAATGAAGGACCACAAATGCCTCCACCAAACACGAGAATTCATATAAGAATTCCAAGAAGAGAGCCACTAGGATTCCCTTCAAGAGCGATAATGAGAGAAGGATTGGGAGAGTCTCTGGTTAGACTTGTAGACAATCGACGAGTTAGACCATCCCAAGTCCAGAAATGGGTAAGCAGAAAATACTCGGGAGATAAAGATCCGAGAGATCACGTAACGACTTTTAGAAGAGTGATTAGAGCAGAGGAAGTTTCAGATTTTGCGACACAGTTTGCGGGATTTGGATAGACTCTAGAAGATGATGCAGCTACATGGTTCGACTCGGTGGAAAAATGGGATTTTGAGACCCTCGATGAGCTGTTTGAGGTGTTTATTGAAGAATTATCTCCAAAAGGAATTGCTCACAACACGGTCTCGCAAATCCATAGATTCAAATAGAAAGAGAATGAATCAGTACACAAAGCATCATTACGGCTCAAAAGATATGTTAAGCTCTGTCCGAGAGTGGAGTTACCTACGCAAGCACGACTGATGCTGATCTTTATCTAAGGAATGAGACATGCGGGCCTTCAGAAAGATCTGCATATGATAAGGAGGATGACGCTAAACGAGTTGATCAAAGAAGATCTTTATCTAGTGGATAACTGTGAGGCATACAAAGAAAAGGACTTAAAGAGTCAAGGAGATGACACATCCTCTCAGCACAGTGTTTCACAGATAAGTGAGTCCATTGCCAAGCCAACGGCACCTATTGATCAAGAAAAGCTTATCGACGACTTGGTCAAGAGGTTGATTCCTCTTGTAAGGCCTGATTCGTGAGAGCCAAAGTGGTGTGAAATTGAGAGAAAATGGACGAACCATACGGGGGAAGAGTGCTATTATAGCATGGAAAATGCTAGGGAGAGGTATGTACAACCTATTCTAGAAGCACCTACTCCACCTAGATACATTACGAGGAATGTGCCAGGATTGGTAGGAGTTTTAAGGCCACAGCTTGTCTTAGGACAACAACCTCCGCTGCCAGGTGCTAGAATGCCGGTAGACATGAGATACATGCCAATGATGGAAGTATCAAATAAATCAACGCCAGTACCAGCTACAATGTGATATAGCAACCACAGTGAGTACTACCCTTCGGAGCAACAAAATGTGAGAGAAACACATGGAGTGGTGAGGCCGGTACAACCTCCACCTCCTTGGTTTAGGTCGAAAGAAAGAAGGTATGAAATGGATGAAAGGGCATTGCGATTCATTGCAAATAGCGGCTTATCTAGGTCAAAGCTTGCTTATAGCCAAGAGGAAATGCTAAAAGAATCTCCTCAACCAGAGACAGATTGTCACAAAAGTCGTGACAACCACTTGGTCAAACAATGTCCTCATACGGAGATCACTGAAGTAAATGCCTATTGTCTTGAGTGTGGCATCACTCACTTGATCCCCGATTGCCCGAAAAACCCAAACCAAATCAGGAAAATCACGACAAATGTATTAGGGATTGTTCAGCTACCTAATAGCTCAGAAAATAAAAATGTCGTACCAGTTCAAGTGGTTACGAGAGCACAAGCTCAAAAGAAAGCTGATGAGAATCCAGAGACAAAGAACGCGGAAAGTGACACGAGTCCAAAGACAGATGATGGACCAAAGACAGACGCACCTAGTCAGAAAACCAAGAGCAAATGAAATAGTTGGAAAGCTAGAAAGACTAGGATGAAAGCACGCAGGGAACGAGAGCAAAAATCCCTAGCTGAGAAGCTTACCGAAGCTCAGGAGAAGGTAAAACAACATGAGGAAAAGGAGGCACCTTCTCTTACGCAGATGATTAAACCTCTAGAAGAACCATCCACAAATGAGAAACTGAGAAGTGCTAGTTCAGGAGGATCTGTGTTGGCAGAGAAGGTTAATGAGACATTAGATGCCCTCCTGAAAGCCTATGATGTGAGGCTCAAAAACAACCAAACCCAAGAACACAGGTGGATGACATATCCCTATGCGGAACTAGAAAAGAAAAGGTTTGAAATGTGCAAGAAAATGATTCAAACAGCCCAAGCTTTACTAGAACCACCAGTTGCAAAACCTGAGGATGTGATCCGTGTCATGCCTACACAAGTAATCCCATCAAACCAGGAACTAAAAGAGCCAGATTCTAGTCATGAGCACAGACCAAACCTCAAAGACCCAGCATTAGAACCAAGGATAGTACTGAATACCACGGATAACTCTTCCGAGGTATTTCACCAAGCTATACCTGAGGATTGTAAAGAGATAGATGGTCTTGATGAATTGTGGAAACAAGTCAGAGAGGCCAATGAAGCCGATGACCTAAGAAGATGAGTAGACAAGACTGGTGATGAACGAGGAGTGTTTCTACCACCAATAGAGGAATTTGAGACTGGATCTCAAATGAATCTAGACGTGTGATTGTATTGGGGCGATAAAGGATCTGTACAGTCTATGGATAGTCAACCCCATTCGCTAAGAACACTACCATCCTACATGGGAGAGTACGAGACCAAGTCAGATGTGGTTGGAGTCCCATCACAGAGACTGTCTCCCAACAAAGCCATCAATTCAAAGGGGCTAGTAGATATTCTATCTACCCCAATCACCTGTACAATAATGTTAGCCGAGTTGCTCAGAATAAGACCAAACATGTGGGCTAATGTGGGTAAATGTCTAGAGAAATTTGGTGTAAAAACCCCAATGACTCAAATCGAGGAAGGCATCAAAGAGCTTGAAATGCCTCAACTAAATACTAGGCCAGTGCCATTAAACAAGGTAGGCGAGTATTACGAGGGAGAAGATGGAAACACCACCCTTCCTTTGGAATTCAATGGTGTAAAAACCATGGCAATCCTTGACAGTGGAGCTGGTGTACTGGCCATTACAACCAAAGAGGTTTGGAAAAAATGGGAAAAACCTGCCTTGATATCCACACGAATGACCTTGCACCTTGCAAACGGACACAAGGAAAAGCCCCTAGGACTGCTAGAAAAAGTACTTGTTACTTCTTGTGGCATTGAATATGAACACACTTTTGCTGTTGTTGACTTTGGCAAGAAGAACAACTATGACATTATTCTGGGAAGACCATTCATGCGAAAATTGAAAATGGTCCAAGATTGGGGTTATGACCATATATCCCTGAGACATAAGGAAACCATAACAAAGATAAACTTGAGGGACCATAGCTATAGGGATGTGACGAGAACACCGGTTGAGGAGTTTGATTCCGCCACAGTCGCTGGATCAGAACTTCCAGCTTGGTTAGGTAAGCCTAAAGAACTGTGGACGTGTGGAGCTTCACAATGTGGTAGCTTGAAATGTGAGGAATGTATCCTAGAGTGGGTTATAGAGGATATGGACTATATCCCAGAACCATTTCCTGAAGAAGAGTTAGAGCCTTTTGGATGGGAACACATCTTGGCTACTCTAGACGTGTGCGCCATGGAGGATGCTCCCACATCAAAGTTTTGTGATGAAAATAGCTATGATGTCGTTCCTTATTTTGCAGTGAGTGTAATCCAGGAAAACGAAGAGAACCAGACATCAACAAGATCTCGACATAAGGAGCAAACAAAGAAATGTGGAGAATCAAAAGATGAAGAAGACGACGAGTTCTATGACTCTGTAGAACACTTTGAGATTCAAGAAGATCAACGACCCGGGAATCAATGTCATCGCTACAAGAATAAAGTGCATCAAAAGTGGATTCCAAAGTCCTCGGTGAAGACACAACCACCACAAGCATCCTCATACATGGCTCCTAATAAGGATGCAAAGAATCAGCTAGGAGGAATACGACCAGAGCAACAAGCTAACAATGCTCTAATCAATGGGCTAGAAAAGTCCTCCAAGAAACTACCACCCACGAGCAAACAGAAAGTAACTTTCCACTACCAGCCAAAAAATCAAGGGAAAGTACAAGAAGTAAACCTTGCTGAGGATAGTAGCGATAGTGATGAATCTTACGACATCCCCTATCATCAACTCAGGCCATCACTATCACCAACCCCTTCAGCAACAACCATGACAGGTCAAAAGAACAGGACAACAAGTCAAAGCCAAAAAGCTTGACCAATCTAGATACAGAAAAGCCAGATCGGCCAAAAACAGATATGGATCAAGAAGACAAAGATCTCTAATGACAAATCACAAGATCCAACACCAAAACAAAAACAAGGAAAGCGTGCACGAACGGGTAAGAATATCACAAAGTTGCAAGATTTCACAACTCAGGCTTGGGCTCCAACGAAGTTGATTCAAGCACGAAAAAGTCAGGAATTCATTTGGATTCCAAAACAACCATAATATCAACTTTCAAAGCCTGAATCCCGTCCCCAACCAAGCGTACAAGGGCTGAAGCAAAGACCACTATTGACTCACACAACAAAAAGGTGGATCCCAAAGAAGTCTCTTCAAACACAAACGAAGCACGGGCAAGTATGGGTTCCCAAATGAGAGCCAGCAACAAAACAGCCAATAATCACAAAGAAATGGGTCCCAAAGAAGAAAAACAAAACTGCTGTCAGTGCATCTCCGCTTGAATTCTAACAATTCTTCCTACGATTACAGTACAGTTAGAAGAGAGCAAGTCGCTTCAATCAAGCAACGATACAGGAGCTTCAAAGACCATTACATTGATTAGAATAGGAAGCCTCACCAACAAATGCCAATAAGAAAATTGCTTATACCCACATCTTGCACAACATAAATTTTTTCCATGCATTGACTGTGTATGCATAATAGGGCTACATTACAAGGCCTGCATAGGCACAACTTTTAATTGCCCAAGCACAACACATACCCTTTGCGATACCCTGTCGTAAAGGATGACTCCAAATAGGAAGGGGGGAGTCATTCTGAATGCGGACCTAACATTATGACTATTAGAGGGCAATGTTTTGTGAGATGCATTGAATTTTTGTGTTTTATTGTGATAATTTTTTGACGAAATTTAGAGTATATTCCCCCATAGTAGTGTTACAGAGGAGTATGGGGACAAAATCCATATATGAGCCCCTAGGGACATGTGTATAGTGTACATAGCATTTAGATTTCTATTTGAATGATTTTCTTTTGTTGAGTTGTTTTAAGATTTTCTTTGTTTATTATTAAGAAAAAATAAAAAAATCCATAATCCAACATGAAGAAAAGACTGACGAGAGGCCTGAGCACTACAAAGAGAAGAAGGTGCAGGAAAATGATGAAACGTCATGAAGTATGTCTCAGCGGCCACTACAACAGCCGAAGAACTTGTCACAAAGCAGTGTCAACATGCAACCGACAAGTCATAAAAGTCAGAGTCGAGTAGCTAAGCCACAAAATGAGTGAGGTATTAGTCCCAAAGCTTTAAGTAGTATTCTCTATGTTCTAAGCGTCTTAGCTATTCTAGGTACTGCTCAAGCTGGAAGAGTTGAGCATATTTACGTTGTGTCGCTCATGCTGGTATAGGTGAGCAAAAGAGTCGAAGTCTAAGTACTTAAGTCTGGTGAAGTGAAGGAGAAGGTCCAAAAGACACTCACGTACTGAGCACAGTGAGATACGAGTGGAGAAACTTCTACATCAAAAACCCTTCTTGGAAAGGTGGAGGCTATTGAGACATCCAAGCAGTGCAACAGATGAAGCCAAAACGATAGCAAAGACCACATCGCCATCGACAATCAGGTCATGTCGGGGACGACATGAATGCGGAAGGGGGGTGTGTTGACCGCCGGGTCAACAACACAACATAACTCAAGTTTCGTACCAAATTCTTATCTTTTGCGAGTTATGAAATGCTGCGGATTATGGCTATAAACATCATTTGTAATGAGTAGTTATTCTAGTTTCAGAAGACGGGGTGCAATAACACTTCCAGATTGTAAATACAAAGCCATTTGACCCTTTCAACCCCATTTTTGGTTAAACCTAAGGTAGCCTTAGTATATAAGGTACCTAGGTCATTTTGTAAAGGGGAGACTTTAATCATAATCAAAACTTGAGCGCTCCCGTCTACTGTGTGTGAGGGAGAAAGAGAGCGAGTGTGAGCTTTATCCTTTCGCTATGCCTGGCTCCCTCAACACATTGGAGATCTGACCGCACCATTGTTGTAGGCTCGAGGAGAGCTACGCGACAACGCCAAGCATTCCACGTGAGACGAAGCGCACACACCAACGCATCTACAAGCTATTTGTGGCCGTAAGTGTATCAAACGATGTCTGTTTTCTGCGTGCTAGTAGTCTATAGAATCGTGGCGACATAAGCTACGCATAGGTACTCATAAATTTCAGTTTCGGGCACTTTCAAAATTCTGCTCTGTCATCCTCCGCGTTTTCCGCAGATGGGTTTACAGTGAGGGTTTTGAGTGTAGAAGCTTAGGGACAAGTGTATCCTAGTGAGGGATGGTGATCCTTAAGTTTCATATGAATCTGGCATGATTAGGTGAGTTACCTTCCGTATATTTGTATGTGGCTAGGTGGTGTAGTTGAGAGCAGTGATGTTCTTGATTGTGGTTTAGTTGGACTTCCAGAGTGTTGTATGTGTAGGATGGTCTCATCTTGACAAGCTAAAGAGATTTCCTCCGTGTGCCTATCGTGTCATCTGTGTCCTCGATTGACATTATGTTGATCTAGGTAGTGTTTTCATGTACTTCATGGGTGTGTGAGTCGCTCCTCCAACATATGCATTGGCAAAGATTACAGAAAGAAAAACTTAAGCTTTCTAGGGACTATCAACAAGAGTGTAGTAGCCTTATCCTTTTTTGATTCAATCATTTTTTGTACCGATTATGAGGCACATTATTTGAAAAAAAGACCCAATTGATCTTGTGATTGCTCTGAACTAGAAGTACCACCAATTATTGTACAATTAAAATGAATCATCTTTTGGAGAGAGAGAGAGAGTAAGAGAGTATTGTAAAGACTGGGGACTAGAGCCTTCAATTTTCCACCCGACCATGCCCTATATAGACCCTGCCTTGCTAATAATAGACCCCCTTGACCGCATGACTCCATCTTGGCCCTTGGCTTGACATTACTCCCCCCTTGGAGAAGCGTTTTCATTCTTGAAAACAAAAGTGGTTGTATCTTCGTAAGATCTTGCAAATATCCACCCAACCATGCCCTATGTAGGCCCTGCCTTGTTAATATTAGGACTCCCTTGACCGTGTGACATTGTCTAGTCCTTGGCCTCACAAGTATGCCATTTGAGTTAGTATGTTAGTATGCCCAATAGTGTGATTGATAATTATCCCAATACCCTCTTTCACCAGTACTCTCTCTCTGTCTCTCTCTCTCTCTCTCTCTCTCTCTCTCTCTCTCTCTCTCTCTCTCACACACACACACACACACACACACACACATGAATTGTTTCTCAAATAACATATTTAGAGTCTAAGACTTCTTAAGTGCATCTTTTTGTGTGTATTTGTGTGACAAAGAAAGAGACATTCTAAGTCCATTAGACTTCACTAGCTGTTAAAAGGGGGGCACGGGTGGGACAGGATAGGGTATGTTGTGTAATCGCAGCCTCCTTGCTCCCAATAAGAGAAAAGCCAAAACTCAGGGCAGGGGGGAGGATTGTCACTATAAATATCACATTACATCTAGCATTGATTTACTTTGCAAGATATGGATAAACTATGATGTTTGGGAGACATTTTGTATTATGTATTACATTACATCTAGCATTGATTTACATTTTGAGACTACAAATTGGCTCAATCTAGATTAGTGGAGCAATTAGATCTTGCCCTTCTTTCTGAGGAGAAAGGCTAGATTGTAACTTCTGTATACTTAAAGTTAGCCATTACTAAACAAGAGAAAAGACACACATGTACTATTGGGAGCATTCTCATGTACAATAAGCCTATTTGAGCACACAATGAAACAAGATCTAAATTTGTGCCAAAAGATCTAAACTAAAAGCTTGCAAAATTTATCATCCCCAAATTATCCCACATGTAAATGTGTGAGGTTGTAAAGCTCCTTTCATGAATAAAAATCATTCCAAGTTTGCATTACATGTCTCTTGTCTACTGTGAGCTTGTGATGGGTTAGCAAACTACTCAAGATCGTGTTTATGAATCCAAGCTAACCTATGTTGGAACCTAATTTGCTTGAGTAACAATCTAGCATACACACACTCACTTGTGTGCACAATGTTTGTCTATCACCCACCTTACCTACTAGCACGATCCCATTCCATCACACATCCCTTATCTCCACATAGCTTTGGGTTGGCATGTGTGGGTAATAATAGGGTGGATGAATGAATAGGTGGACTTACTACATGTGTCCCGGACACACTAGCACGCTGGTAGCTACCTCCCAAATCTAAAGGTGGAGGGAAACTTTTGAGTGGCTTTAATAATGATATTTTAAAAAACATGGCAGAGACCACGATCGAAGGTTGTTACTGTAGACACCAGAATATTTTTACATTTTGCACCAAAATTGGGGTTAATTGGGATTTGCATGGGCATGTTAGGTGCATTAGCATGTTAATGATTGCCATAATGGATGCATTAGTGCTAATGTTTGTTAGTTTTTATGACTGCTTGCTGATAAGTTTTTACCTAAAGAAGTCAATCATTTGATGACTGGTGTCAGTTTTAGGGAACTTGCTGATAGCTATCTTAACGACTCTAAATTCAAGCTATGGCCATTAGGTATCTCATTTTGTGCTGAATAGGAAATTATCAATTCTAAATGAGTCCCTAGCTTAAGTTTAGCCGACTAAATGATTAGATACTAGCTAGACTTTGAACTTGGTCCGAAAGAAACTCAAAAAAGTTTCATAGATGTTAGTGACCGCGGTGGGGTTGTGAGCTCAAGATTAAGCGGAAATGACCTTTAAGGTTTCTTATAGCTGTCTTTACAACGTTAAAATCCTTTCTTTTGATGACTGCCTTGGTAGACATGAGAGTAAGAAGATGAAAGAGGGTTATTATCTGCCGAATTCAAGTAAACGAGCGAGACAGGTTTTGAGTTTAAAACTAGTCAAAGTAGATCTGTGAGGTCTTTTGGGATCGTCCTATGACGTCGGCAAATGGGTAAGAAGTCTTTGAGTTTAGTTCTTGTCAGATAGATCTTTAACAACGGAGAGAACCTTTTAGAGCGGGAATGAGGTCTTAAAAGACCATTGAAAAAATAAAATAAATTTTTATGATGCACTTCTGAACCGTCGCGTGAGAAGAAGCCGCCAGAAGGCGAGGCCTGGTGGAGGTCGTTGGGGAAGGAAGAGAGTCAGAACCACCATGTCGTAAGGGGACGCGAGTGTGCAAGGAGGGGGAGCCATGAGGGTGGTTGCCCTCTGTGCTATGAGTGTGCTACCATGAGGCTGAAGCACAGAGAAAGAGAGACGGGATGAAGGTGCTGCCCTGTAGCAAGCCGAGTGAGAAAGAGCCGCGAGGTGGCGTGCTTGAGGAGGGCGTGGCCAGAGCGCCATAGGGAGAGGGTTGCCAGAACGAGAGGGCCGCTTGCAGAGGTCGCGAGGCAGAGCCGAGAGTGGGGTGGCCATGGAAGGGTGAGAGCTGAGTAGGGCTGCGCTGTTGTGTGTGCGGAGCATAGAAAGAGAGATATTGTCGCCATGTAGTGAGCGGGGAGAGAGAATGTACCTTGTGAGAGCAGCGCATCCTCCTATGAGGGGGATGGCGCATGACTGAGTAAAGAGAGAGAGAGAGGGAGTGAAAGAAATAGAGACAGAGAGAGGGAAATCCTTGCCATGCGGTTTTGAGAGCAGGAGAGATTGATCGTAGAGAGAGAATATGGGAGCGCAGGAGGTGTGCATGTATGCGCCTATAGTATGTGTGTGTAGTAGAAGAGAGAGAGAGAGACAAGAGAAGATAGCGCTAGTGAGAGAAAGTTGACACTGTGTGTATGTTTGTGTGTATGAGAGTATAGAAGAGAGAGAGTCGGCCGCATGTGAGCGTATCTTTGTGTAGGATTCAAGATAGAGGAAGAAACTAATAGTCACATGTATGTAACGATATTGAACAGAGAGAGATTGAGGGATTAGTTTCCTGTTAGTGCTATTAGAGAGAGAGAGATAGAAGTTGTCTCTATATAGCGCTAGAGAGAGAGGATGTTGGGAACGGTCGCAGGCAGTAGAGAGAGGATGGTGAGTGTGAGTAGTAGGAGATGAGAGTGAATTGCGAGCCTCTAGATGTCCTGTGTTGTGTGTGTCCTGTGTAGGAATCGTAGAGAGAGAGAACACTATCATCAGTCTGTGTGTGTGAGTCTTGTGTTATTCTTGCTTGCATGAGCATAGCGAGTCAGTGAGAGAAAGATCAAGTCAGTGAGACTTTGAGAGAGAGAGAAAGAAAGAGTGAAATTAAAAAAGAAAATTCACAATCTTGCTGCGGAGTGACTCACGTTAAAGTGAGAGGAGCCGCTGCTCGATTTCGGATGGAGACGGAAATCAAAAGTACATTAACAAGTGAACGTTAAAAAATTCTAGTTGAAATGTTTATTAATCTGAAATCCAATGAGTGATTGATTTGTTTTATGAGTTTAGAATATGTGAGTTTTGAACTCTAGCGGTGAAGTAAATGCATAAATGATTGCGTGCTGATAAATCTTGGTAAAAAACTCCATTAAAAATGTATATGGGAACTGAGATTTTAACCATAAATAGCATATCTAGAGAGCGTACATGAGCAATAGTGCATATTAGAGAGTTGGGCTACGAAACTGGGAGGGTAGACATATTTAGACTACGAATTCGAAGCATAGCAAAGTAAGTGAAATACGAACGCATAATCAGAAATTAGTTAAAATGAGCTCGAAAGCCGTAAATATATGGCAAATCAGTGCACGTCTAGGTTAGTTAGGGGACCGTTGAGTTACTTGAACGTTATTTAGAAGACTTGGAAGGCGACATTCATTTGGTGCGTCCGCCGGGAGCCAGCTAGCTGTAGAGCTACGGGGCACCCCAGTGCATATATTTTGCATTCTAGTACCCAGGTTTTGGCCAATCAAGAAGAGGCAATTTCTGTGAAGTAATGCTGAAAAGAGTGAGTCTTAGATTGACTTGGGATTATCTCAATATTATATATATGTTTCATGCTTGTAACCTTGGAAGAAATGAATTTAGCTAAAGTTGACATGGTGTGAGTAAAGCTCAAGATGCATCTTAGATGATTTAGAGAATATTGCTTAGGCTGATTCAGTTTGGTCTAAAGGGACTAGACCAATGGAGCAAGAGAATAGTGAAGGTTATAATGTGGGTAGTGTGATTAGAGATTGTTTGGCCAAACTATCCATATTAGAAATTGAAAAGAATCAAGCTTTGCTTGAAGCTAAACATAACAAGGACCTAGTCAGGATAATTGATGATTGTTGTAGTAGGGATGTTATAATATTAAAAGAGGAAATAGCAGAGATGTGTCAAATTATTAATCTTGAACGTAAGTCACATCTTGAACAAATAGCAACCTTGAGCGATGATGTTAAAGCAACGAGAGAGGAGCTTGGCAAGTGTAGAAAATTTGTATTAAGTGATCAGGTGATAAGTGGCCACAGGGGAGATGAGAGCATAATTCCATTAAGAGAAAAAGATAGTAATAATCATTGTGTCTATCAAATGGAAGAACCCAATACTTCATGTTCCTTAGAAGTCAGAAAAGAGCTAACTAAGGGAACAAGTGAGTTGAAAATTATCCAACCTAAATATCAACCGAAATGTAAGCATTGTGGTATAGCAGGCCATATTGCTAGATCGTGTGAAAAGAAGAAATTATCCCAACAAACAGTGGTGCAAGATAGGAGATAATATGCGTAGTGGATAGGGCATTATACAAGTAGGGCATTGTAGCTTTCTAGTGGAAAGTAGGTGTCTGTAGCATGTATACATGTTTGGAATCCATAGCATAATAGAAGAAAGTGGATAGGGTTTGACATACATGTCGAGAGCTGTAGCTTTTTGGTAAAAGTAGGTTTCTGAACCTTATATAGATGCCTCTAACTAGGGCATTGAATACAAGTAGGATTCTGAAGCTTTTACTGAGAGTAGGCAACTGGACCATGTGTGGATATTTGTAGTCCATAGCATGTAGCACCTTTTGTCTTAGCCAATGCACCTGCACTATTCCGTCATATGTAGCGAGAGGCTTTTAAAAAAACAAAACCACACAAACACAAAAAAATTAAAAAGTTTCACAAAGTCCAAAAAGAATCATTTCTTTTATGCTTGATTTTCTGTTTTATTCAAACAAAACACTAAAAAAGAAAAACAACAACAAAAACAAAACAAATAAAACAAAAACCCATAAAAATTAGGAGTAGGATATCTACATTCCTTTAGGGGGAGTGTAGTCTAATCTTTTTGCAGAACCGAGCAATTTTGCGAAGAAGTACCTGTTACAAATTGAAGCTGACTGTCAAAGCTATCTCTGTGGATGTAGCTCTAAAGTGGAGCATTTTTAAGCAGATTAAACAGGTGGTTTACTTCTAACTATACTGTTCAGTTATTTAGTTTTTATTATTTGTGTGCTTGCTGTAATAGATGTGTCAGTGACAAGTTAGTACAACACTATTCATAGTCATATTAGACTTGTTAGCTTAGGGGGTTTATATGTTCTTTTTAACTTTCCTTTATCTAGACTTAGCAATCACTGACCGGTGACCAAGCTGTTAGTGGCTGAGAAAGGTAGTCAAGGTGATTATTTAATAGAATCACTTTAGCTAAACTAGTTTTGGGCAATATATTTATGCTCTTAATGGTGATCTAACGATCCCTTAGAAGTGATGTAGGTCTCTGTGGTTGGGAGTATAGACCTTTAAACTCTAGATTGTGGCCGGTATGCTAGTTAATTTACACTAGTGATGAGCCAAGGGAAGAATAAAACAAAACTTATATGTTATATGTTGTGTGACCGTCGCCGTACAAGTTTGGTAGGCGGGTGGGTCCACTTTGTCTCTAGTGACAGAGCCACGAGCCGTAGCCAGGTTTTGTACGGGGTGGAAGTGTAAGTGTTAATAATTCCTGCTCAATGCAGCAGTGAGAGTGGAATGTGTGTGGAAAAAAAAAACAATCAAGTCTGATGTGATTTACTAAAAATCAAAATAAAAACAAAAACAAGAAAAAGAATGCATGAAAAAAAAAACACTAAAAACTTGGGAATTCAAAAGAATGGAAATAAATAAAAGGTGATGACTTCCACTTAGATGTGAATACTGTATGTCATAATAATCAATATCTAATTCTCCTAAATGATTTTCTCATATTAAACTGATCATTTAATGTGGGGAAGTGCCAAGGGAGAAAAAGCTAGAATATTGGTTAAGTTAGCAGACCGGCCACAGTAGGGATCCAAAGGAGGGAAAATAGGGATCCAAAGGGGGGGCCATCTGCAAAAGAGCCATGTGAAACAACGGGCTAAAAAGACCCTAAGGTTCAGCCCATTAAGACTTCCAAAATGCTAAGGTTCCAAAATTCAAAGGTTGTGTCCAAAGGTTAACCTTAGGGAAAATTGGATACTTAGTGTGTACCCAAAAAGTCTTTCTGCATCCCTACATGGGAGGGGGCGAGCCCCAAAGCTAGGGGATGAGAGAGAAAACCACACACACACACACAGGCTCCCTTTACACAAAGGGAATGAGGGACACATGTCGGCTTCTTAGGCCAGATGCCCACAAGGTGTGCCCAATTCCTATTGGAAGACCCTTGAAGTGGACCAATGAGAATTAAGCTAGAGTAAATCTAGTTTAATTAATTTAAAAACATTTAATAAAAGAAACCAATAAGAATTAAGTGTCCTAGAAGACTATTGGGCAGTCTCCCAAGGGGTCCAATGAGCATTCAGAAGCCCCATGGCTTGCCTGATTCCTATTGGCCAGGAGGCAAAGGGGTCCAATGAGAGTTTAGTTTAATTATTTAATTATCTAAAGCTCTCACAAAAGGGGAAAGGGGGACACATGTCAGAAGGCTATCACTTATGCTGCTTAATTCCTATTGGCTTGACCTGGGGAGGTCCAATGAGGAAAAAGCCAGCCTAACTTAGCAGCTAGGGCTCGCCCAAGAGAGAGAGGGGGCTGATTTTTGCTTGGCATTCACTCACACACTCTCACACTTGACCATGTGTGAAGGGAAAACACTCTATCTCCTCCCAAGCTTTAATGGAGAGCTCATCACCTACTCCAAGCTTGTGAGATAGAAGCCTACATCAACACCCTCTTGGCATGTGGATGCAAATCCAACCAAGAGCCAAGCTTCAATGCATGCTCATCTTCTCTACCAAGCTAATTACTAAGCTAAGCTATGCTAATATGAGTGATTATGTGAGGAGATGTACTTCTTTCTCGTAAGATACTTCTTTTTCCTCTCAATCTACTCTCATACCCTGCTAGCTCTCACCATCTTCGAAGGTGTGTGAGGTCTTGGGTCTGAGAACGGGGATAATTCAAGTTGTGTTTGATTAAGTGTTTTTGCTTGGTGTATGAAGCTTCCATCTTCATTGCACTAGCTAGTCTTGAAGGAACACAAAGAATTGTATTGTACAATGTCTCTCTTGATGGGAGAAACCATAATACAAAGCCTTTTGGAGGGGGGACCGGCTCCATGCAAATCCGGTCCTCAACTGTTGTCAATAGCTTAATTGCTCTCTCTCTCTTTTGAAAGTATTGTCGATGCTATCTAACTAGGTGTTATGCTTTTTGTTGCTCTCTCCACCCAAGCACTCTTGTAATTCTCATTAGGAATCTATTCTAATGAAATGCCCACTATGTTCATGCTAATTTCCGCTCCAAATAAGATTTTAGGCCATTAAATGTTACACTGTATATTTTCTATAATATAGGGCTTAATTGGTTTACCTCTATAGAGATCTAGCACCATGGAGGGGGGTCGTTCTTGCTATTAAACAGTAATAAATTTATGGTCTTGCGGTTTATAGTTATTCCATTCACTAGTCACCTTATTATTAATTTTAGTTGCTATTGGTGAGCTAGGTTTACGTTTGTGATTTTTAAATCTTTGTAAATGCTAGTTAGTGAGGGTATATACGTTTCCTGGGCCCAACATGTTTATATAACTATGTCTAGTGTTTATTAATTTGTCACTGAGTTGTCACTGATTGACTGATTAACGGTTTTATTGATTGAAACAAATCTAGTTCTTGTTTTAAATCAAGAAAGAATGGACATACTACTGGTGTTAGTGTAATGTATTTCAGGCTTTATGCTCATGAGGGCGTTCGCAGTTAAGGAGCAGAGCCAATTATTTTTCAAAGTGTAGCTGCCAAGCTGGAGAGTTGCAGCAATTCAAGAAGTTCATACGAGTGTAGAAGACATTCTTGTTCGTCGAGGACGACTTCATAATTCAGTGAGGGAGGAATGTAGACACCAAAATATTTTTACATTTTGTACCAAAACTGGGGTTAATTGGGATTTGCATGGGCATGTTAGGTGCATTAGCATGTTAATGATTGCCATAATGGATGCATTAGTGCTAATGTTTGTTAGTTTTTATGACTGCTTGCTGATAAGTTTTTACCTAAAGAAGTCAATCATTTGATGACTGGTGTCAGTTTTAGGGAACTTGCTGATAGCTATCTTAACGACTCTAAATTCAAGCTATGGCCATTAGGTATCTCATTTTGTGCTGAATAGGAAATTATCAATTCTAAATGAGTCCCTAGCTTAAGTTTAGCCGACTAAATGATTAGATACTAGCTAGACTTTGAACTTGGTCCGAAAGAAACTCAAAAAAGTTTCATAGATGTTAGTGACCGCGGTGGGGTTGTGAGCTCAAGATTAAGCGGAAATGACCTTTAAGGTTTCTTATAGCTGTCTTTACAACGTTAAAATCCTTTCTTTTGATGACTGCCTTGGTAGACATGAGAGTAAGAAGATGAAAGAGGGTTATTATCTGCCGAATTCAAGTAAACGAGCGAGACAGGTTTTGAGTTTAAAACTAGTCGAAGTAGATCTGTGAGGTCTTTTGGGATCGTCCTATGACGTCGGCAAATGGGTAAGAAGTCTTTGAGTTCAGTTCTTGTCAAATAGATCTTTAACAACGGAGAGAACCTTTTAGAACGGGAATGAGGTCTTAAAAGACCATTGAAAAAATAAAATAAATTTTTATGATGCAGTTTTGAACCGTCGCGTGAGAAGAAGCCGCCAGAAGGCGAGGCCTGGTGGAGGTCGTTGGGGAAGGAAGAGAGTCAGAACCGCCATGTCGTAAGGGGACGTGAGTGTGCAAGGAGGGGGAGCCATGAGGGTGGTTGCCCTCTGTGCTATGAGTGTGCTACCATGAGGCTGAAGCACAGAGAAAGAGAGACGGGCTGAAGGTGCTGCCCTGTAGCAAGCCGAGTGCAAGAGAGCCGCGAGGTAGCGTGCTTGAGGAGGGCGTGGCCAGAGAACCATAGGGAGAGGGTTGCCAGAACGAGAGGGCCGCCTGCAGAAGTCGCGAGGCAGAGCCGAGAGTGGGGTGGCCATGGAAGGGTGAGAGGTGAGTAGGGCTGCGCTGTTGTGTGTGCAGAGCATAGGAAGAGAGAGATATTGTCGCCATGTAGTGAGCGGGGAGAGAGAAGGTACCCTGTGAGAGCAGCGCATCCTCCTATGAGGGGGATGGCGCATGACTGAGTAAAGAGAGAGAGAGAGAGAGGGAGTGAAAGAAATAGAGACAGAGAGAGGGAAATCCTTGCCATGCGGTTTCGAGAGCAGGAGAGATTGATCGTAGAGAGAGAATATGGGAGCGCAGGAGGTGTGCATGTATGCGCCTGTAGTATGTGTGTGTAGTAGAAGAGAGAGAGAGAGAGAGACAAGAGAAGATAGCGCTAGTGAGAGAAAGTTGACACTGTGTGTATGTTTGTGTGTATGAGAGTATAGCAGAGAGAGAGAGTAGGCCGCATGTGAACGTTTTTCTGTGTAGGATTCAAGATAGAGGAGAAACTAATAGTCACCTGTATGTAACGATATTGAACAGAGAGAGATTGAGGGATTAGTTTCCTGTTAGTGCTATTAGAGAGAGAGAGAGAGAGAGAGAGAGAAGCTGTCTCTGTATAGCGCTAGAGAGAGAGGATGCTGGGAAAGGTCGTAGGTAGAAGAGAGAGGATGATGAGTGTGAGTAGTAGGAGATGAGAGAGGATTGCGAGCCTCTAGATGTCCTGTGTTGTGTGTGTCCTGTGTAGGAATCATAGAGAGAGAGAGAGAACACTATCATCAGTGTGTGTGTGTGTGTGTGTGTGTGTGTGTGTGTGTGAGTCTTGTGTTATTCTTGCTTGCATGAGCATAGCGAGTCAGTGAGAGAAAGAGTGATTCAGTGAGACTTTGAGAGAGAGAGAGAGAGAGAAAGAAAGAGTGGAATTAAAAAAGAAAATTGACAATCTTCCTGCGGAGTGACTCACGTTAAAGTGAGAGGAGCCGCTGCTCGATTTCGGATGGAGACGGAAATCAAAGGTACATTAAAAAGTGAACGTTAAAAAATTTCCTGGTTAGTTTCTTTATTTCTAAACGATTTCATAACACTAAAAAGAAGCATTGCTAGTTCCATAATTGAAAACAAATCTGATCAATTGAAGGTGTATCTGCATTAAAAGTATGTTTGGAAATAAAATGTTGCATATTGTTGCATGATTGATAGCATTTGGGAAGGAAAATTAGATCATTGACAAATTTTGGAATTTCAATATAAATTTACATTTTACGAGATTACTCTGGTGTTTTTGATTGAAAAGTTTGCAAATCTATTCAGTGATTCTAGTTGAAATCTTTATTAATCTGAAATCCAATGAGTGATTGATTTGTTTTATGAGTCTAGAATATGTGGCGGTCAAGTAAATGCATAAATGATTGTGTGCTGATAAAATCTTGGTTAAAAACTCCATTAAAAATGTATATGGGAACTGAGATTTTAACCATAAATAGCATATCTAGAGAGCGTACATGAGCAATAGTGCATATTATGGACTACGAAACTGGGAGGGCAGACATATTTAGACTACGAAGCATAGCAAAGTAAGTGAAATACGAACGCATAATCAGAAATTAGTTAAAATGAGCTCAAAAGCCTTAAATATATGGCAAATTAGTGCACGTCTAGGTTAGTTAGGGGACCGTTGGGTTCCTTGAACGTTATTTAGAAGACTTGGAAGGCGACATTTAGTTACGCCTTTTCGTTACTCTGTGTGTGTGTGTGTGTGTGTGTTGAAGCTGAAAGCCTCCATAGCTGCCTCCTCCATAACTGCTCTCTCTCTCTCTCTCTCTCTCTCTCTCTCTCTCTCTTGATACAATTCCCATCTCCATAGCTGAGCACGCACTCTCGATTACTGCTCTCTCTCTCTCTCTCTCTCTCTCTCTCTCTCTCTCTCACACTCACACACACACACACACACACACACACACACACACACACACACACACACACACACACACATTGCATGCGAATCCCTAGCTGGTGTTTAGGGCTTAGCTTTGGACAGGGTACCCACTTTGGCATCCTCTTTCCACCTCTCAAAGACTCATAAGATGGTGGAAATCATCCGAGTTGAGGATGTTGTGAGTTTAACAAGTAGCACATGCATTTGTTCTGACTTAGTCAAGTGCAGCTCATGC
Organism: Adiantum capillus-veneris; assembly: GCF_014529385.1. Classification (NCBI taxonomy): domain Eukaryota; kingdom Viridiplantae; phylum Streptophyta; class Polypodiopsida; order Polypodiales; family Pteridaceae; genus Adiantum; species Adiantum capillus-veneris. The sequence goes on from NC_140937.1 coordinate 45,534,122, forward strand.
AAACAGAGTGTGATCAAGGATTATGAAGCAAACCAAAAGCACGCATATCGCGAGAGAATCAAAGAAAGGGAAGCTAGAATTAAACATGTCGATATTAATGAATTTCAGCACCGCAAAATTACTGCACAGGTGATCAAGTTTTTCAAGCAATGCACAGAGGGTCTTGACAACAAGGCAAAGGAGGAAATCATCAGGAGCATTCTCAAGCATCGAGCATTGAGAGACCTGAAAATTTAATCTATAGGAGGTGAGGTTTCCAATAATGAGTAGAGGGTATTGATTAATGGAATGCACAACACTCTCAAGGTAATCAAGAGACCAAAAAGCTCGGCAGAGTTGTTTATTAAACGGGCGAGTATCATGATGGTTATGCATTCCACAAGCATAAAACAAATATAGCAGCTGCATCGAGGCTTCTTGGTATCCATCGAAGGAACTTCTATGCAGCTAGATCTTGATTGAAACATAATCATACGGAATTTCCATTGCATTTGTGTGGGCGACAACCATGTAATTACAGAGGAAGTGAAGGCCACAATGGTGAGCTTCTGGACTCACAATACTCGCATAGCGCCCAACAAAAAGGATGTATGTCGAAAGCATATTGCACGCAAAGTATTCGATAAACACCCAATGCATCTTCTTGAGAAACCCCAAGTTTGTTTTGCCTTCTTGAGTAACTACAAGCTTATTTTCATTGACAATTATGGCACTGGTTTGGTTGTACTTCAGTTGACTGTTGTACAATTGGCTTATTGTTGCACATTTCTTTAGACCTAGTAACTGCCATTGCCAAATAGGTAGCTTACTATACATGATTGGTAGCTACCACTGTGATCCTTATAATTACCACTGTCAGCCTCTGGTAGCATCCATGTTGTCCTCGGTAAGGGTAGCTACTAGTCTGATAGGGGTTGCTACCAATCTGCCATGGTGTTCTTGGTAAATTTGTTGGCTACCACATTGAACCTGCTAGTTTATAGTCTCATAGTCATGATAAGGTAGCCACCAGGATGATAGTGCTTTCTACCAGATTGCCATGGTAGTATTGGTGTACTGGTAGCTATTATTGTCAACTTGGTAGCTATCAGTATCCTAGTGCTAGCTGGAGCTATCACTCTAAGAGTAATAGCTTCTAGTCTGCCATGCAATCCTGGTGGAAGCTACTAGTCTGCCATGGCAACCTTGGTGGAAGCTACCAGTTTGCCATGGCAATCCTGGTGGATTAGTAGCTATCACTGTCAACATGGTAGCTATCAATGTCAACCGAGTAGCTACCCTTAGGTAGTCTGATAACAACCAGCCTTACAGTGCTACTCATGGTAAAGGTAGACACAAGTCTTAGGGTGCTTCCTACTATTAGACTCAGGCTCTTGTAACTTTTCTCCTTCCACTCATCACAAAATATTAGTTACCATTCTGAGAGTAATAGCTTCCACTGTACCATGAAATCCTAGTGGAAGCTACCACTCTGCCATGGCAATCTTGGTGGAAGCTACCATTTTGCCATGGAAATCTTGGTGGATTGGTAGCTATCTTTGTCAACCTGGTAGCTACCAAAATTAACCTGGCAGCTACCCTTAGGTAGTCAGATAACAACCAGGTCTTAGAGTGCTTTCTACTATTAGACTCAGGCTCTTGTAACGTTTCTCCTTCCACTGATCACAAAAGTATTAGTTACCATTCTTATACTAGCTCCCACCAGATTGATCTCAGTTTTTCATGTCAACAATAAGTTATGATTTTGCAAATAAGTGTACTGAATATCATTATTTAATGCAGGTAGAATTCTTTCTTACCTTCAAACAGAGTCACCCAGAGGTACAAATTCACCAAAGGACATTTGAAAAGTTGAAACCTTATTTTGTACGCAAGCTTCGAGATCTCTACAGCTGTTGTTGCATCACTGTTGGGGTATAAAGCCCAATGTGGTCGCCCAGGTAAGTGGGCGGGCCGCCAGGTATGTACACACATTCTTTTGTTAAAACCTAATAAGAACTCACTATGCTCTACACATTACAATAGAGAGAGTTCACCATATCGTCGTGCTCTTCTTCTCGCACTCTCTCTCGCGTCGCACTTCCGCTCGTACTCCTTCAACTGGTATCACACCTCAGATCGAGGCTCGGGGCAACATTTGCAGGTAGCCAGAGTCACCTGCTCAGATTGGAGTGAGATTCGACAGGCGAAGACACTGCCTCAAATCCTGTGGGAAATTCGGAGGGCTTGGTGTTGTCAGAATTTCATTCTGAGGTCATCTCGGCCACCGTTCGGCTTCGACAAAGCTCTGCGCAGGCCATTTTTGACTACGTGGTCTCGGCGGGTGCATATCCGACTCTGCAAATTTGGGGTTTAGGCCTACGACTACAGGTGCTGAGGATATCTGCACTTCCAGAGTGCTGATTTGTGGCTGTCTACACAACGAAGGACGACTCACAGTTCTTGGAGGCGTGTCACATACGACACGGATGCACCTACACACAGACTGTAGACGACATCCACTAGTTCATCAGGTAGCTTGTGTTTGCTGCTTGATATTCCAGATTTCATCCTGACATTGCAGGTACTTGCACATGGGATGTATTGTCAAATATGATGTATGTCTGTTGAGGGTTTGCTGGCTGTGCGTCACACAGCAAACAACCGCCACAGCGGTTACAACATACAGTGGGAAATTTGTGGATGTATGACTTTGTGGGAAGTCTATGTATTGTCAGATTTACTGCATCGAGTGAGGTTTTATTGAGCTGGGGGATTCTCGAATGTTGAGATCCTTTTGGTGATACATGTCTTGGAGCGATCCCTCGAGCACCCTTAGATAGGTAGCTAGGATGTATTGACAGTGAGTTAGACAATTGGGACTGCATCTTTGCTTTACTGCCATTGAGGCATTGTCGCAGTCTATGCTTACAGGACAGTGACAAGACAGTGAGAGTCAGTACAAGTGAAGGACAGGTTTACCCATAGCTTACAATGTTAGAGAGACATTGGTTTTTTTTTGAGCTGTTTTTGGTCTGTTTTTGAGTACACCAGAGCCATTTTACAAAGGAGACTCTACCAAAATTTCAGCAGAATCTGAAGCTTTCTTGGTTCATTTGACAGGTTGATATTGGTTCAGAGGTGAGTTTATAGGGAAAACTCTACCGAATTTTTCCCAGGAAAGTAAACTACTGTGAAGTGTAGCTATGGCTGGATCACACGACACTGCTCTTTACAATATCAAGAAGCTGGATGGAACCGATTTCCCATTGTGGAAGAAGTAGATTTGGCACGTGTTGGTACAAAAGAAGCAGATAAAACCTATAAAGCTCAAGGGGATAAAACCACAAGATATGGACGAAGATGAATGGAGCGAAATGGATGAATTGGCACTTTCTACCATTATCCTGACTTTGGCAGAAAGCGTTTACTTCAATGTAGCAGACGAGATGTCGGCTTATGAAGCATGGACAAAGCTGAGTGATCTTTATGAGAAGCAGAGTGCAGCTTCACAGGTATACTGGCTTAAGAAGCTTGTTGACTTGAAGATGAAAGAAGGGACACCTATGTCCAATCATCTAAATGAATTCAACACCATCTACAGTCAGTTGTTAGCTCAAGGTGTCAAGTTTGATGAACCTGTTAGAGCTATGTTCCTGTTGATCACATTGCCAGAAAGTTGGGACACTTTTCGCACAACTTTGAGTAATTCTGCACCTCCAGATGGTTTGACCATAGCAGGTGTAGAAGGCAGTCTGCTTACTGACGAAACTAACAGAAAGACAATGGACAAAGGCAAAGGAATAGCCTTAGTTGTCAGGGGAAGGACCAAAGAAAAGTACAACGGTGGAAAGAGGGATCAGTCTCGTAGCAAGTCCCGTAGTGCTAAAGGCAAGAGTGACATAGAATGCTACCATTGTGGCAAGAAGGGTCACATGAAAAGAGACTGTAGAGAATGGAAAGCAAAAAAATGCAAAGAGAAAGCTGAAGACCATGGTGAGAAGAACAAGTCCTCAATGAAGATTCAAGAAATAAATGTGACAAACACTGTTGCAGAGGATGACAGTCTAGTGTCAGGAGACATCTACTTCTTGAAGAATACCATGGACTCAGCTCTTCTTACAGCATTTGATGGAAATGCACTGAGTGACTGGATTATAGACTCAGGGGCATCACTTCATGTGTCTCCAAACAAGGAGTGGTTTACTTCTTATGTGACCACTAAAGATCATGTTCGGCTAGGCAATGGGCAGACATGTGAGATCTTAGGTGTTGGAGATGTTCAATTGAAGTTTCAGAATGGCTCTTCTTTCACGCTAAAGAATGTGAGACATGTTCCCGCAATTACAAAGAGCTTGATCAGCACAGGTTTACTTGATGATGCTGGCTACGTCACCACTTTTGGACAGAACATGTGGAAGATATCCAAGGGTTCTATGATGGTAGCACATGGAGTAAATTCTGGAGGACTTTACATGATTTATGTATCAAATGTCTCTAAAAATGTAATCAATGTAACCGAGCAGCCGAACGTTTCTTTGTGGCATAGCCGGTTAGGACATATGTTCAAGAAGGGAATGGAAATCTTGTCTCGTTCTAGTTATTTGCCTGGCTTGTCATTTAATGATTTTGAATTTTGTGAACATTGTCTGTATGGTAAGGAAACAAAGCAGCCACATAAGCATAGAAGCAGTAGAATAGATACGCAGTTGGCACTTGTTCATAGTGATTTGTGTGGACCTATGCCTAACCTATCTCTAGGGGGAGCTTCTTACTTTATGACATTTATAGATGATTACTCGAGGAAAGTATGGGTTTACTTTCTCAAGCATAAGGATGAAGCGTTTAGTGTTTTCAAAACATTTGTGACACTTGTCGAGAATCAGAGTGGCAAGAAGCTTAAATGCTTACGCACTGACAATGGTGGAGAGTATGTTTCCAAGGCCTTTCAGGACTTTTGTGAGTCAAAAGGTATAAAACGTGAACTTAATACTCCTTACAATCCTCCTCAAAATGGTGTTTCTGAGAGGATGAATAGGACCATACAAGACAAGGTCAGAAGTATGTTGTCTAATGCACAACTGCCAAATGGGTTTTGGGTTGAAGCTGTATCAACAGCTGTTCATCTTATAAATAGATCTCCTAACAAGGTTTTGCAGAAGGATTCAGTGGAAGAGATGGTATGGTCAGGCAAAATGCCCTCATACAAGCATCTCAGAGTCTTTGGCTGTGAGGCATATACTCATGTTCCAAAGGAATTTAGGAACAAACTTGAGCCAAAGAGTAGAAAGTGCATCTTTCTAGGCTATGGTAATTCTGGTGAGATGGGGTACAGACTTTGGGATCCCGAATCCAAAAAGGTTATCTGCAGCAATGATGTTCACTTTAATGAAGCCAAATATCATTCTAAACCAGAGAGGGTTGAGGAGATTAGAAGAGTTGTCTTCCAAGAAGATGGACCTGCACGTGCAAGACAAAATGTCAGGGCTCAAGAGGAGCAAGGACAGGATAGACTGGAACCACAGATTGTGGCTGAGCTTGAGCTAGCTATTTTGTGTAAGCTACCTATTTTGCGTAGATTTGGACGTATCACGCGCCCTCCTGATAGGTTTGTTCCATCTATGAACTATGTCATGTTGACTGTTTGCAATGAGCCTTAATGTTACAAGGAAGCAGTGCAAATGAAGGACTCCGGGAATTGGCAATTGGCCATGCAGTCAGAGATGACAGCTTTGCATAAAAACTAGACATGGAATCTAGTTAAATTACCACAGGGCAAAAAGGCTCTACCTTGTAAATGGGTTTACAGGTATAAGATCACCGCTCATGATAGTCAGCCAAAGTACAAATCAAGGCTTGTTGCCAAGGGCTTGAAGCAAGAACAAGACATTGACTTTGATGAAGTCTTCTCTCCGGTGGTCAAGATGACTACATTGAGATGCTTTCTTGCATTGGTTTCCATATTAGATTTGGTGTTGCACCAAATGGATGTCAATACAGTGTTCTTGCATGGTGATTTAGATGTGGAAATTTACATGCAGCAGCCAGAAGGGTTTGTTGAGAAAGGCAAGGAAGATTTGGTATGCCAGTTCTTAAAGAGTCTTTATGGCTTAAAAAAATCACCGAGGGCATATTACCATAAGTTCCACAAGTTTATGCTTTCTCAAGGCTACAAACGTAGTGAGTTCGATCACTGTCTATATACAAAGAAGGCTAAGGATGGCAGTTGGCTGATCCTTATTTTGTATGTGGATGACATGTTGATTGCTGGCAAGCACTTGGAAGAAATTTCAGCTTTGAAGTCAAAGATGGCAATATCGTTTGACATGAAAGACATGGGTGAGGCAAGTCATATACTTGGTATGCACATTGAGAGAGACGGATCAAAGAAGTTGATTTGGTTATCTCAAAGCGAGTATATTGACGAGGTTTTGCAACGTTTCAATATGGAGAAGGGAAAGGCATTGAGTGTTCCATTGCCACCAGATGTGAAACTTAGCAAACAAGATTGTCATGTGTCTGAGGAAGAACAAGCTGAAATGGATAAGATTCCATATGCGTCTGTTGTAGGTAGTTTGATGTATGCAATGATTGCTACTCGCCCAGACATTGCATTTGCAGTGGGAGTAGTAAGTCGATACATGTCAAACCCAGGCAAGAAACATTAGGAGGCAGTGAAAGGAATATTGAGATACCTGAAAGCTACAAAGAGTATGCGTATATGCTATGGGAGTTAGGAGCTAAGTGTAAAGGGTTTTACAGACTCAGATTATGCAGGTGACTTAGACAACCGAGGGTCTACTTCAGGGTATGTCTTTACATTGGCTGGTGGAGCAGTATCATGGCGTTCTAGATTACAAGATTGTGTTACTCAGTCTACTATAGAGGCTGAATATGTTGCAGCATCAGAGGCATGCAAAGAATCAATTTGGCTTAATCGACTAGTAACAGATTTGGGAATGAAAGAAGAGATGCCTATGTTATATTGTGATAGTCAAAGTGCTATACAATTGGCTCGCAATCCAGTTTATCACTCAAAGACAAAGCATGTGGATGTGAAGTATCATTTCATTAGGGAAATGCTCGAGGATAAGCAACTTCAGCTTGTCAAAGTTCACACCACAGAAAATCCTGCTGATCCACTTACAAAAGAACTTCCCTCAAAGATCTTTGTGCATTTTCGCAAGCAGTTAGGTGTAGGGTAGTACATCACTTCTCTACATCTCTTGTATATTAGCTTGTATAGTAGCTTCTCTCACACTTAAAGTACCACATTGGACTTTAAGTGGGAGGTTGTTGGGGTATAAAGCCCAATGTGGTCGCCTAGGTAAGTGGGCGGGACGCTAGGTATGTACACATATTCTTTTGTTAAAACCTAATAAGAACTCACTATGCTCTACACATTATAGTAGAGCAAGTTCACCAAATCATCGTGCTCTTCTTCTCGCACTCTCTCTCGAGTCGCACTTCCGCTCGTACTCCTTCAATCACTCATATTCAAATGTCATTCTTGAGAGATGCTATAAACCATATAAGGTGATTTCTTATGGTGTGCATGGAAAAGAGTGTAGTTGTCAATGTGATATTTGTGATGTAGATTTGAAATGTAGTGCTCAGACAAATCAGTGCCCTAGCCTTACAAAGCTTTGGGAGTCAGTTTTATGCTTGAAGGCTAGCGGGTCAATTTTTTTTGCACTGAAGTGTTTGATTGGCGAATTATCTCTGTGTGGGCCTTCAAAGAAGCTACCAATTTGCCCGATGGAAGAGTTAAATGGTGCACGCATGGTAACAATTAAGATTTTTGAAGACCTTGAAGTTGGCGAAACAGATTCAGGGAAAAAGAAGAAAAGAAAAGTTCTTTCTCACAAGGAGATGCAGTGCGGGAAGCTTTTCATACTGTTCAAGGATCATCTGAGTAAGTTTATAAAGCACAATTTTGTTTACAGATGGCAGGCCGAGCAGTTTAAAGATTGACTACGTATCTTCCCTGAAGATGTGGTAGTGTAAGTGTTGGATTTTGCTGAAAATTACACTTTCAAAGAATAGAACGAGATCCAATCGATGCATTGGTTTTCTAGCCAGGTGACAAATCTTCGTTCACATTACATATGTGAGGATTGTAGGTAGTGTCCAAAAATACTATCATTTCTATATATCTGATGATAAAAGCCATGATACTCTTTTTGTCCAGCATTGCTTTATGCTCCATTATGGTTGGTTGAAAGAGCTAGGCATATCGCTCAAAGAACATTGGGTCTGGTCAGATGGAGCAACCTTGCAGTTCAAAGCAAAGAGGCATTTTTATTTTGTTGCTTGCTCGATATGGAACTCTGACAAGTTTCAAAATGACACATCACTTTTCATGTTCAAGTCATGGGAAGGGCGAACATGATGGTGCAGGTGTTGTTATTATGAGGCATCTCACTCAGGAGAAGCTAAAGCCAGACTGTGTGCAATGTGTAGCAGATGTGGTGCCATTTTTGAGAGAAACCATGTCCAATGGTGCTACAACCACGTATTCTTTGCAGGTACGACCAGTTACTCGACTATTCTGAGAGGTCAAAGTAGGTGATCTGGATAGAAGCCAACGTCGAGATTGTAAATCTGTGCCTAACGCACATGGGTTACATTGTGTCAGTGGCTACTCCTTAACAGATGGAAACTTCTTAGGTATCGGCAATTCTCATGCTTTTGTAGTGCTTGTTTGCAAGGCAGCTGGAGGAGGTGTTTGAACAAATCACATGTTTCTACATGGAATTATTTTACCCTTGAACCTACAGATGACGTCGAAGATGATGATGAGATTGAAGAGTTTGCATATGAAGGAAATCATGATGCATTGAGTGATGCACTTTATGTTGGTGACAATTTTGTTGTTATAGCTCCTCATGACAATAAGGAGCTTGTGGACTTCTATGTCTTGAAATGTACAGCAGAAAAGACTCAAACTAAAGATTTGCTAAGAGATGCATGGGGGAATGTTTGCAATGCCGGCTCATTTGTTGTCAAAGGAGTTTGGTACGAACAAGCAAAAGAAAATCCCTATGAGTTCAAGATATTAAATTCTGAGCCTGAAGACACCTTGCAATCCCACCTTGTACGAGCTATTAAGTTCTGAATGCAGAAAGTGGGACGTACAAGAAAATTATTACTTTCCTCAGAAACACATGAGGCTATTAACAATAGCACTCCTTTTGATGTATAGCATTCCTAGTTCTAATCTAAGCTGCTTTTGATGACCCTTCAACATCTTTTCTTTTTTTTTTCTTTGGGGGAATCTTTGTAATCTCTGTGCTGAGCACCACCCTGTTTTGCAATTGCTTGAATCATGTCTAAAATGCCTATGTGATATCCTGAGGCAGATAGCATGAACACTTTGTCAAAAGCCTTTCCCTAAAAAAGGAGATGAGGGCAACTCCAGATGAGACGCGCACATGCAGCCGTCCATTCAAGGGTTTGATGCCCCTAACCGGACAGCCAACCGATGACGGATCTCGCACATGCACAGTAGGCGGTTTCTCAACGGTTTGTGTTGACAGAGGATACGGTCAGCTTTTGCAGGCCCACAACAGTAGGTGTTAGTAGTCTTTTGCAGGCTCCTGCTTCTCTCCCGCCTTCGCCATCAGCACCGTTATAGATGAACTTCGTGAGGGGGGGGGTCCATCACGTTGGGGGCGATAAGGAGCCGTTCAGAATAAGAGCAGGGACGTGCAAACGTGGCATCACTTTTCGAATGTTCGAGGCTGCATGTGCGAGTCCTAAGAGACAATGGACATGTGACTCTAGTAAATGTTGAATACATCTGATGCATGAATGATCATGACCACTAGAACCAACCCAAGTGCCCACCAGTACTCCCGCGTGTACATTAAGCCATAAGAAATATATCATCTCCACAACAGACATAGAAAAATTAAACAAATGTAGCTAAGTAGCTGCAAGGGTAGCTACTGTGCAGACTGGTAGCTACCCTTAACATTTCCTGGTATCGGAAGCTGTGTTAAGTACTTGTAATTGTGCAACTGTAGAGGTGCAGTGATGAACAATGCAAAAACGTAAACAAGTGTACCAGTTAACAAAAGCTTCTTTACTACATTGAGCATTCGAAGCTGCTTTACTACATTGTGTCATCATTACAAGTGAGCAAAATACTCCATAAGTCAGTAAATGGTTGACTGTTTGCATTGCTTATCATGGTACATGTCAGGATAATATATCTAACTGTAATACTCTAGACATCACTGCTTTGAGATCCTAATGCTAAGGTTATCGATTGGTCTCGGCAGTGCACAGTCCTTGACATACTTAAGGCGATCTTCCGCACAAAGCCAAGCGTGAGCCAATATCTTACAGTTGTTGTAAGATATGCTTAAATCTCAGTGGGATTCTGATTTTCCATATTCTTCACAATGCAGAAAGTGCCTGGAGGATTCCACAGTTGCTTGTACTGTGTGTCATCCACTAGAATTGTGGACGTAGCAGTGTACTAGCCTCTTTTCTCCCATAAGTCACTTAGCTTCTTGTAAAATACAGGCTTTCCACCAGTTATCTTGAGTCTAGCATCTCTTACACAATCTTTCTCTGCAAGAATTTCCTTGAATTGGGGAAACTGATCAAGAAAGCAGGCACTCAACAGGTTTTCTGCTTTAGTCTTCATGCATCAGGTCCGCACAAATACATCAAAGTGCACAAGGCACCAGTCCAAGAATGTAGGTGCATCCCTTTTATACCCAGTAAACACCCCTACTATGTCTACAATTTCTAGATCATTCCAGTAGGCTGGCTTTTGTGAATGGTACCTCTTGTCTAATGAAGTCAGCAGGACACCATTAATATCAAGGATTAGAGCTGGATAACTCTCAAACAATACGTTCCCAGGATCCTCCCATGGACGAGACACCCTCCCATCATCATTCCTAACATAATCTACAACACTACCTGCACCTCCTCCATCCTCGCTTTGCCGAGACACCGTCCCATCATCGTGCCTTACATATTCTGTACCACCTGCACCAGTTGCACAACCTCCATCACCATCTTCCTGAGGTGGTTCAGACTTTTCATTGGTAATCTCCGTGTCCTCATCTGCACCAACTGCCCCACCTGCACAACTTGCTTCACCACCTTCATCCACAAATGCATCACCATCTTCCCAAGGTGATTCAGACTTTTCAATGATAATGTCTGTGTCTCCACCTTCACTGCTTGCACCACCTGCATCCACAGATGCATCACCATCTTCCCGAGGTGGTTTAGACTTATCAATTATAATCTCCGTGTCATCACCTGCACCAACTGCACAACTTGCATCACCACCTGCATCCACAGATGCATCACCATTTTGCCTTCCTGCTTGATCTCCATTCTCAGGACTATACTTCTCTAACACACCTTCCTTCTCAACTGTAGTCTCTGGCTCAGCCTCTGCAGTCTTTGGCTCAGCCTCTGCAGTCATGAAAAGTATTAAGAACTTGCTGCTTCAAGTTACATGTAGCTACAGCATGACAATGGAAGCTACCAGGCATGATAGTGGAAGCTACCAGGCAAGCATTGATAGATACCAACACTATCCTGGTAGCTACCAATGCCATCTTGGTAGCTGGCTGATTGAGAGCTACCAAGATGACATAGGGGCCACCAATGCTATCCTAGTAGTAAGAAATCTAACAGTGGTGGTTAACAGAATAAAAGCATGGCAACAACATTTATCTAAAACATCTTCCTTCTCAGCATGTACGAACACCTTGAAATATGTTCTTCACAATAAGAAATTAAGAACAAGTTTTCAAGTTACATGCAGGGTCAGCATGACAATAGAAGCTACCAGGCAAGCACTAATAAGCTACCAGTACTACCAAATTCTATCTAGTAGCTACCTTGCCCCATGCCATCATGGTAGCTACAGATGTTATCATGGTAGTTACCAATGTTATCTTGGTAGCTACCTTGTCACTTGGAAGACTTCCTTGGAAGAATGGCAGCTCATGGCAGAATGGAAGCTACCAATGCAATCCTGGTAGCCACCTTGTCACTTGCAAGACTTCTTTGGCAAAATGGCAGCTCATGGCATAATGGCATCTACCAATGCAATCTTGGTAGCCACCTTGTCAATTTCAGGACTTCCTTGGTAGAATGGCAGCTCATGGAAGAATGGTAGCTACCAAGGCTGAAAGTGAGAACTTCCTTGTCACTAGTAGGAGTTCCATGGTAAAACAATAGCTAATGGAAGAATGGTGGCTACCTTGCCACCAGCAAGACTTCCATGGGAGAATAGTAGCTCATGGAAGAATTGTAGCCACAGCCATACTGGTAGCTAGCTGTACCAGGATTAGCATGACAGCTTCCACTATGAGAGTGATAGCTACCAATATTGTACTAGTAGCTACCAATCTTGTATTAGTAGCTACAATTAGGAGGGTTTCCTTGATAACAGAAACACAAAAAAATAGATAAATTTAAGCTTAATGCTACAAAATGCAGCAGGGTGTATACCATGGTCCATGCTTAAGGGCACTCATGAGGGTTTGGTGTCTGATTTCACTCCTTGGAAACTGGCATTTGTACTGCCGAGGATCACCAAAGACCGCATGGTATGCGAAATCAGTTGCATGCATCCCATCTCCATGCATGTTTCTTTGATTTCAACAAGATGGCCAAAACAGTATATGTGAAAGGCATGATTGCAAGGCAGCAAAAACATGCCAAGTACATTGTCGTCGTACATCGCCAACCCACAAGCACTGCAAACTTTGTCCAAAGGCAAGGTGCCTATATCCACAGGTGGAACTTTCGGCGGAGGTGCAAAAAACAAAACTGTACTTCTTTTGACCTGCATGGTCTTCACAAAATCCATCCGCGCCTGTGCACACTCCTCCACTTCCTGTGTAAAATCTCTCTCCTTTAGAGCACTATCCATAGCATCAAGTGGTGCCCTTCTCCTCAACTACCACTTGCAATGTTTGGAGTGTTAGCGACAACTTGCCGACATTATTTTTAAGCTGCTCCACCTTCATTGCATCCACAGCATTGACGCTACCTTCTACCTTAATTAGTAATGCATCCTTTGCATCTTTCAACTGGCCTCTGAGATTTTCCACTAGGAGGTTGGCACCTTCATTTCGGTGCACATCAGCCTGAAGCAATTCCAGCTTCTTAAAAGCTTCATTATACTCTGACAATGAAAAAGAATGCTTGCTTACAACCATGTTATAAACAGTATCTAACTCTGTAAGAGACGGTGGACCAAATAAATTCTTTTTCTGCACATCATCCACTGTATCGATTGGAGTTTCCTGGGGTGACTCCAAATGATTTGGAGTCCTCGTCATTCGCCACGAACTGTTAGGGGCAGAGGAGGAATGGAAAGATGCCCATCGCTGCTTCTTTGCATGTAATTTTCCTGGATCCATATTTGTGACAATACTTTCTGAAAACAAGGCCCAATCAACCTGTCCCTTCAATTGCTCATATAGAAAGCCTCCAGCAAATCCTTTAGTCACCTCCATTCCATAATTTCCAAGAGGTTCTTGATACACGGATGTGAACGATACATAAAACCTATTCCAGAGCTTTGGCTTCACATCTCTACATTTTACTTTGCTGCCCCTCTTCGGCACTTCCTTAAAGGATTTCAACTAATCTTGGTTGGTGAAATCTGCCTCAGTCAGCAGTCGAGCATCCACTCCAGAGTTGGGGAGTTCGTATACTTCATGTGCTTGAGGCTTTGTCATGCAAAACACTATCTTCCTTTCAAATGGCACATATGGAGTGCACCAACGGCCTTTGCCCTGTAAAATACAGGGAAAAACATAAGACCATAGCTGTTTCCATTCGGCAAACGCATAGGGGTATGGAAGTATGATTGGAGTATGGTTCAACACTTAATCTTGAAACATACACAGCCATAAATTTACTGAAAACTTAGATAACTTGTGCATGGTGAGCATTTATAATATCACAAATTTTCAGAAGTTTTCACATTAAACATCAATTGTTGCATTGAGCAGGAGCAGAAGCAGGCTGGGCATGTGCATGAATAGGTGGTACAACTACCTGTGTCCTAGACAGATAGCTACCATGTAACTACCACCTTAGTATCTCTTTGCTAAATGGACTTTTTGATTGGTAGTAGCTGGCTAATATAATGCTACCAACTTGTTATGTTTTTTGCAGAATGCTGAATGCTACAATCTTGATGATCTCTGATGCACTTTCCCTATATTAAATGAGTGTTGCAGGTGGTAGCTACCACACTGATAGAGTATCATTGATTCATGCTTCTTCATAGCACTATGATTTGCAATCCATACGAGTACGATCCCTACTAGGCACAAGACATGAATGCATGTGCAGCCAGCCAATTGAAGTTCAGTCAAAAATGCAATGTGCACAAATATATCTACTTGAATGCATGCATGCATGCATGCCTCTACACAGGTTTTCAATGCAAGCTTGCATGCATGCATGCCTCTACACGGGTTTTCAATGCAAGCTTGAATGCATGCACATTAGCTTATGGAGCTTGAATGCATCTCCAAACATCTAGCCTCTAACCTAGGTTTGCTTCAAAGCAAGCTTAAGAGAGCTTACATGGACCTTGGAAATAAGTTACAACAATAAATTGTGCAGAGACAGCCAACAACACTAAGATGCAGTAGTACCTCAGTGTTGGGGGTTACAACATTTGCCATTTTTATAGTTTTTAAATCCAACTCGCTGCTCAAGCCTTTTGATGAACAATTTTCAAATGAAACCTTATAAAAGATTCTCAATGTTTACTCACCTAGCTACCAACTAGCCCACCCCGTTGCTACCACCCTCTTAAATGGGTAGCTAGTGTACCACCTATTTATGCATCCACCCAACACCTTGTCTTCTACTCTCACCTTTTGGTTAGCTATACTGCCCATTTTTGGAGGCTTTCAAGTTCCGTTTCAAACTTTTTTAAACTCGCAAACATCTCGTTTTTGTTCCATGAAATCCTCTTGAATCCTTATCTATTATTTTTATTTTCTCTCACTCGAATGGAAAATTTTAGAGATAAAAAAAGTCTTTAATTAAAACAAAAGTAAAATTTGGTGATAATGATTTCACCTCTCTCTCTCTCTCTCTCTCTCTCTCTCTAATGCAGCTAATTTTTTACTTAGGAGACAACAATCACTATTTTGATCATAACTTCCTCATCCAAACTTTGATTTGGGTGATATATGGCCTCAATCAAAGAGGATGATGTGTTGGGGTATAAAGCCCAATGTGGTCGCCCAGGTAAGTGGGCGGGCCGCCAGGTATGTACACATATTCTTTTGTAAAAACCTAATAAGAACTCACTATGCTCTGCACATTACAGTAGAGCGAGTTCACCATATCGTCGTGCTCTTCTTCTCGCACTCTCTCTCGCGTCGCACTTTCGC
The DNA here is from genome assembly GCF_014529385.1 of Adiantum capillus-veneris. Classification (NCBI taxonomy): domain Eukaryota; kingdom Viridiplantae; phylum Streptophyta; class Polypodiopsida; order Polypodiales; family Pteridaceae; genus Adiantum; species Adiantum capillus-veneris. Next base: position 45,549,511 of record NC_140937.1, read on the forward strand.
TCGTACTCCTTCAACTGGTATCAGATTTCAGATCGAGGCTCGGGGCAGCACTGCAGGAGGCTAGAGTCACAAGCTCAGATTGGAGTGAAATTTGACAGGCGAAGACACGGCCCCAAATCCTGTGGGAGAGCCCGAAGGCCTTGGTGTTCTTAGAATTTCATTCTGAGGTCATCTTGGCCACCGTTCGGCTTCGACAAAGGTCTGCGCAGGCCATTTTCAACTACGTGGTCTCGGCGGGTGCAGATCCGACTCTGCAAATTTGGGGTTTTTGGCCTACGACAATAGGTGCTGAGGATATCGACACTCCCAGAGTGTTGATTTGTGGCTGTCTACACATCGAAGGACGGCTCACAGTTCTTGGAGGCGTGTCACATACGACACGGACGCATCTACACACAGACTGTAGGCGACATCCACTAGTTCATCAGGTAGCTTGTGCTTGCTGCTTGATATTCCAGATTTCATCCTGACATTGCAGGTACTTTCACATGGGATGTATTGTTAGAGATGATGTATGTTTGTTGAGGGTTTGCTGGCTGTGAGTCACGTAGCAAACAACCGCCGTAGCGGTAACAGCATATAGTGGGAAATTTGTGGATGTATGACTTTGTGGGAAGTCTATGTACTGTCAGATTTACTGCAGCCTTTGTTGAGGGTCGAGTGAGGTTTTATTGAGCTGGGGGATTCTCGAATGTTGAGATCCTTTCGGTGATACAGGTCTTGGAGCGATCCCTCGAGCACCCTTAGATAGGCACCTAGGATGTATTGACTGTGAGTTAGACAGTTGGAATTGCATCTTTGATTTACTTCCGTTGAGGCATTGTCGCAGTCTATGCTTACAGGACAATGAGAGGACAGTCAGAGACAGTGCAGGTGCAGGACAGGTTTACCCGCAGCTTACAGTGTCGGAGAGACAGTGTTTTTTGAGCTGTTTTTTGGTCTGTTTTTTGAGTACACCAGAGCCATTTTACAAAGGAGACTCTGCCAAAATTTATGCAGAATCTGAAGCTTTCTTGGTTCATTTGACAGGTTGATATTGGTTCAGAGGTCAGTTTACAGGGGAAACTCTGCCGAATTTTTCCCAGGAAAGTAAACCACTGTGAAGCGTAGCTATGGCTGGATCACAGGACACTGCTCTTTACAATATCAAGAAGCTAGATGGAACCAATTTCCCATTGTGGAAGAAGCATATTTGGCACGTGTTGGTACAAAAGAAGCAGATAAAACCTATAAAGCTCAAGGGGATAAAACCAAAAGATATGGATGAAGATGAATGGAGCGAAATGGATGAATTGGCACTTTCTACCATTATGCTAACTTTGGCAGAAAGCGTTTACTTCAATGTAGCAGACGAGATGTCGGCTTATCAAGCATGGTTAAATCTGAGTGATCTTTATGAGAAGCAAAGTGCAGCTTCACAGGTATACTGGCTTAAGAAGCTTGTTGACTTGAAGATGAAAGAAAGGACACCTATGTCCAATCATCTGAATGAATTCAACACAATCTACAGTCAGTTGTCAGCTCAAGGTGTCAAGTTTGATGAACCTGTTAGAGCTATGTTCCTGTTGATCACATTGCCGGAAAGTTGGGACACTTTTCGCACAGCTTTGAGTAATTTTGCACCTCCAGATGGTTTGAACATAGCAAGTGTAGAAGGAAGTCTGCTTACTGAAGAAACCAATAGAAAGAAAATGGACAAAGGCAAAGGAATAGCCTTAGTTGTCAGGGTAAGGACCAAAGAAAAGTACAAAGGTGGAAAGAGGAATCAGTCTCATAGAAAGTCCCGCAGTGCTAAAGGCAAGAGTTACATAGAATGCTACCATTGTGGCAAGAAGGGCCACATGAAAAGAGACTACAGAGAATGGAAAGCAGAAAAAAGGCAAAGAGAAAGCTGAAGACCATGGTGAGAAGAACAAGTCCTCAGTGAAGATTCAAGAAATAAATGTGACAAACACTGTTACAGAGGATGACTGTCTAGTGTCAGGAGACATCTACTTCTTGAAGAATACCATGGACTCAGCTCTTCCTACAGCATCTGATGGAAATGCACTGAGTGACTGGATTATAGACTCAGGGGCATCACTTCATGTGTCTCCAAACAAGGAGTGGTTTACTTCTTATGTGACCACTAAAGATCATGTTCGGCTAGGCAATGGGCAAACATGTGAGATCTTAGGTGTTGGAGATGTTCAATTGAAGTTTCAGAATGGCTCTTCTTTCACGCTGAAGAATGTGAGACATGTTCCCGCAATTACAAAGAGCTTGATCAGCACAGGTTTACTTGATGATGTTGGCTACATCATCACTTTTGGATAGAACATGTGGAAAATATCCAAGGGTTCTATGACAGTAGCACATGGAGTAAAGTCTGGAGGACTTTACATGATTTATGTATCAAATGTCTCTAAAAATGTAATCAATGTAACCGAGCAGCCGAACGTTTCTTTGTGGCATAGACGATTAGGACATATGTCCAAGAAGGGAATGGAAATCTTGTCTCGTTCTGGTTATTTGCCTGGCTTTTCATTTAATGATTTTGAATTTTGTGAACATTGTCTGTATGGTAAGAAAACACAGCAGCCACATAAGCATAGAAGCAGTAGAAGAGATGCACAGTTGGCACTTGTTCATAGTGATTTGTGTGGACCTATGCCTAACCTATCTCTAGGTGGAGCTTCTTACTTTATGACATTTATAGATGATTACTCGAGGAAAGTATGGGTTTACTTTCTCAAGCACAAGGATGAAGCGTTGAGTGTTTTCAAAACGTTTGTGACACTTGTGGAGAATCAGAGTGGGAAGAATCTTAAATGCTTACGCACTGACAATGGTGGAGAGTATGTTTCAAAGACCATTCAGGACTTTTGTGAGTCAAAAGGTATAAAACGTGAACTTACTGCTCTTTACAATACTCCTCAAAATGGTGTTGCTGAGAGGATGAATAGGACCATACAAGACAAGGTCAGAAGTATGTTGTCTAATGCACAGCTGCCAAATGGGTTTTGGGTTGAAGCTGTATCAACAGCTGTTCATCTTGTAAATAGATCTCCTAGCAAGGTTTTGTAGAAGGATTCAGTGTGAGAGATGGTATGGTCGGGAAAAATTCCCTCATACAAGCATCTCAGACTCTTTGGCTGTGAGGCATATACTCACGTTCCAAAGGAATTTAGGAACAAACTTGAGCCAAAGAGTAGAAAGTGCATCTTTCTAGGCTATGGTAATTCTGGCAAGATGGGGTACAGACTTTGGGATCCCGAATCCAGAAAGGTTGTCCGCAGCAATGATGTTCACTTTAATGAATCCAAATATCATTCTAAACCAGAGAGGGTTGAGGAGATTAGAAGAGTTGTCTTCCAAGAAGATGGACCTGCACGTGCAAGACAAAATGTCAGGGCTCAAGAGGAGCAAGGACAGGATAGAGTGGAACCACAGGTTGTGGCTGAGCCTGAGCCACCTATTGTGCGTAGATCTAGACGTGTTACGTGACCTCTTGATAGGTTTATTCCATCTATGAACTATGTCATGTTGACTGATTGCAATGAGCCTTCATGTTACAAGGAAGTAGTGCAAATGAAGGACTCCGGGAATTGGCAATTGGCCATGCAGTCAGAGATGACACCTCTCCATAAAAACAAGACATGGAAGCTAGTTAGATTACCACATGGCAAAAAGGCTCTACCTTGTAAATGGGTTTACAGGTATAAGATCACCGCTCATGATAGTCAGCCAAAGTACAAAGCAAGGCTTGTTGCCAAGGGCTTTAAGCAAGAACAAGGCATTGACTTTGATGAAGTCTTCTCTCCGGTGGTCAAGATGACTACATTGAGATGCTTTCTTGCATTGGTTGCCATATTAGATTTGGTGTTGCACCAAATGGATGTCAAGACAGCGTTCTTGCATGGTGATTTAGATGTGGAAATTTACATGCAGCAGCCAGAAGGGTTTGTTGAGAAAGGCAAGGAAGATTGGGTATGCCAGTTGTTAAAGAGTCTTTATGGATTAAAACAATCACCGAGGGCATGGTACCATAAATTCCACAAGTTTATGCTTTCTCAAGGCTACAAACGTAGTGAGTTCGATCACTGTCTATATACAAAGAAGGCTAAGGATGGCAGTTGGCTGATCCTTATTTTGTATGTGGATGACATGTTGATTGCTGGCAAGCACTTGGAAGAAATTTCAGCTTTGAAGTCAAAGATGGAAAAATCGTTTGACATGAAAGACATGGGTGAGGCAAGTCATATACTTGGTATGCGCATTGAGAGAGACAAATCAAAGAAGTTGATTTGGTTATCTCAAACAGAGTATATTGACAAGGTTTTGCAGCGTTTCAATATGGAGAAGGGAAAGGCATTGAGTGTTCCATTGCCACCAGATGTGAAACTTAGCAAACAAGATTGTCCTGTGTCTGAGGAAGAACAGGCTGAATGGATAAGATTCCATATGCGTCTGCAGTGGGTAGTTTGATGTATGCAATGATTGCTACTCGCCCAAACATTGCATTTGCAGTGGGAGTAGTAAGTCGATACATGTCAAACCCAGGCAAGAAACATTGGGAGGCAGTGAAAGGAATATTGAGATACCTGAAAGCTACAAAGAGTATGCGTATATGCTATGGGAGTCAGGAGCTAAGTGTAAAGGGTTTTACAGACTCTAATTATACAGGTGACTTAGACAACCGAAGGTCTACGTCAGGGTATGTCTTTACATTGGCTGGTGGAGCAGTATCATGGCGTTCTAGATTACAAGATTGTGTTACTCAGTCTACTACAGAGGCTGAATATGTTGCAGCATCAGAGGCATGCAAAGAATGAATTTGGCTTAATCGACTAGTAACAGATTTGGGAATCAAAGAAGAGATGCCTGTGTTATATTGTGATAGTCAAAGTGCTATACAATTGGCGCGCAATCGAGTTTATCACTCAAAGACAAAGCATGTGGATGTGAAGTATCATTTCATTAGGGAAATGCTCGAGGATAAGCAACTTCAGCTTGTCAAAGTTCACACCACAGAAAATCCTGCTGATCCACTTACAAAAGGACTTCCCTCAAAGATCTTTGCGCATTTTTGCAAGTAGTTAGGTGTAGGGTAGTACATCACTTCTCTACATCTCTTGTATATTAGCTTGTATAGTAGCTTCTCTCACACTTAAAGTACCACATTGGACTTTAAGTGGGAGGTTGTTGGGGTATAAAGCCCAATGTGGTCGCCCAGGTAAGCGGGCGGGCCGCCAGGTATGTACACATATTCTTTTGTAAAAACCTAATAAGAACTCACTATGCTCTACACATTACAGTAGAGCGAGTTCACCATATCGTCGTGCTCTTCTTCTCGCACTCTCTCTCGCGTCGCACTTTCGCTCGTACTCCTTCATGATGCCCTATACACATTAATGTAAAAATTAAAAAGTTTGAACAGTGAAGGTCTTTTTGTAAAAGCGTTTTTTGAGTGAACAAGTTTTAAAAAGTTGATTATGATCTCTTGTTTTGCATACAATGTCGTGCGACACTCACAAGGGTTCTTCTTCTTTTAACAAGGTCCAGAACCGAGAAAATGATCCAAAATCTCCTAAGTATGGAGACAACGCCCTCTCCACCAATGACATCAAAAACCATGATTGTGGCATACTTGGTATCATTGCAAGAGACTGTAAACAAGCAAGGTAAGACTAAGGAGCACTTGCAATGGTGAATGTGGTGAATGGAATACTTGGTATCATTGCAAGAGACTATAAACAAGCCAGGATAAGACTAATGAGCACTTGCAATGGTGAATGGCATGCTAAGAGTTCTTTTTGTTGAGAATGAGAATCTTAAGAGGACACTTGAGATGCAAACAACACGTTTGATGCAGTTTGAAGAGGAAGTCAAAAAATGTAAATGATCTCTTGTGGACTTGGATGCTTTGAAGGAGAGCATGAGCAAAGTCAAGAATGGCCATGTAATGAAAGAGGAGAAATTTGATACCATGAGTTGTGATGTATGCAAGATGAAAAATGTATGCATAAACAAGTCTTGGACTAATGTATGTGGTAGCAATGTGGTTCCTAATTTCTTTCTCATGCACATTATGGCCCAAACAAAGAATGTTGAGAATATGGATATAGAGGAGTTGAAGGAATGAGAGCTACATTCCAAAAACATTGTTATTTGTGGAATTCTTGAAGATAAGTCAGAGACACTTCCTTCACTTGCTAACCCACTTTGGCATGTTAAGAGTTATGGTTTATGGGGTACATAAAGTGGGCAAGCAAGGATGGCCAATCATATGCACCATGTCGGATGAGAAAAATCTAAAGATTGGATTTATTTGAGGGATACAAACTTTTTGTATGTGAAGATTTCACTATTGTATAACAAAATGTGCATCACAAGGAATATGAATAAGAAAACAAAGATGTCTCTCATGAATAAACGTGCCAAAGGAGGAAGCAAATTCCTTGAGAAAATAGGAACAAATGACCTATGAGGTTGAGTTACAATTGAAAGTATGCTTTTGGAATTGCAATGGATACCCATGAAATGTGAGGATTGGCATAGATGAGCTAACTAGCAAAGCCAATGTTATACTTCTTGTTGAAACTTGGGATCATGATGCACAAAGGATTAATGGGCTTGAGGAATACAATGTATATTCATTGATATGATCAAACAATCTCAAGAAATGAAGAGGGCAAGGAGGGGTAGCATGTATGATTTAGAAAGGTTTGGAAGATTTTTTATCAATTGTAAAAGATGACAAGCACAAACGTTATGTATGGCTAAAAATTAAGACACCAAAAAGAGCACCTTCTCTTTGCAAATGGTGGCTACATTCCTCATTATTATTCCCCCTTTTATGCATGCATTCATAGAGATCAAACATTTGTTGATTTAGAGGAGGACATTGATTATTTCAAAGGCTATGATGATGCTATTATCTTTGGTGATATGAATGCCCACACAAAACATTACAACATGATACAAACAATTTAATATGCCATCCATTTCAATGGAGTTAGAGGAACCTTACTTGTATGATTGTAATTTAATGAACAACAAAGAGCCAGATTACCATGGAAAGCTACTTTTAAACATGTACAATAGTATAAATATGCTTATTGCCAATGGTATATTTTTATAGAATGGAACCGATTGGTTTACATGTAAAAAACACAATGGGGATAGTGTGATTGACTATATGCTACTCTCCAAAGCCATCATGTATTGCATAAAGAGTTTTACACTTGGTCAATTGACCATAAAATTAGAATATTGGACCTTATGTATTGACCTTACATGTGGAAAAACAACTAAGCATGAAAATCTCAGCCAAAGTGAGGAAAAGTTATCTCTTTGTATGGATTTCAAATGGGCACCAATGTATATTGAAATGGTTGAGCAAAATTTATGGATGACAAAGATCCAATATGATGCACCATTGGAAACTAAATTGGAAGCTTTTAAGAAAGTAATTTTTTCTTGTGCCAAAAAATTCTTTGCCATAAAGCATGTCCATGGTATCAATAAGGGTAGATCATGCAAAAGGTGGTTTGATAAAGAGTGTCAAGATGCTCAAAAGTCTTCGATAAAGCTCGATGCAACTATGGACAAAGATAACTATCAAAGTCATTTGCATGCATACAAGTCACTGATTCAAAAATAGAGAAGAACATGGGAAGTAAGACATCAATTTTTTGAAGTCCAAGGAAAGGCACGTGCATGTGGAATATTTTGGAGAAACTTGAAAGGAAAGTGGACTGAGAGTTTCGGTAACTTGAGTCTTATTAATATGTACACAATTCTAGGATAATATATGAGGAACCACATGCCAGGAAGATGCCATTTTAGGATTGACTCCCATGTATGCACTCTTTTTATAATATTAAGGATGTGTGTGGAGGGCTTGAAAAGTTGGCCAGTTGCAAAGCTGGAGATCTTCAAGGTATCAAGATGGAAATGATTAAATGGATAGGATATTGTCACATGACTGGATGTGTAATATGTTCAACCTTGCACTTCAACATGGTATGAATTGTGATTGGAGCACTAATTGGGTCAAGACTATAAAGGAGGAGATGTAAAGAATGTAAACAACTACTAGGCTATAATGATTGGGTCTCTTATGGAAACTTTTTTGGGGGTGCATAATGGAGATAGAATTGAGTGATTGTCCTGAAAGAATGGCAAGCATGAAAAATGACAAACGGGTTTCTACCGATGTCATAGCACCATTGACCATCTTGTAACTCTTTAAATTCTCATGGAGAAAAGACGGTTGAAAGGCAATTGATTTTACTTTTGCTTTGTGGACTTCAATAAAGTCTTTTATATGATTTTGCGTAATAATTTGTGGTGAAGGATGGAAGAACTCCAAGTGCCAAGTGAGTTTATGCTTGTAGTTTCTCAATCTATGAGAAAGTAGTATGTCAATTGCACATGGAAAGAGAAATTTTAGAATTTTTGTAAGCACTATTGGGGTTAAACAAGGATGTCCATTGTCACCAAATCTCTTTGGTCTATGCATTGATCCATTGGACAAAGTGGTACTTGAATTTATGCAACAAGAAGACATTGAAGAGGTCACTATTTGCAATATAGTAATCATGCTTTTATTGTATGCGAATGATGTTTTATTTTAGGACACACTTTAGAAGATTCACAAAAGCTTATGGCTGTCTTTTTTTGCTTGTGTAGCGGACTGATTGTGAATGATTCCAAAACAAAGGTTATTCTTATGAAAACTAACCATACAAAGGAATTAGGTGGGTTGTGCTTCATATATTACACCACCCATATTTCCCCCCAATGAAAAATCATGTTCTTCACAAAAAGAGGAAACCGTACTCACCCTTTTATGCTTGAGCATATCCCCTTGTCGGTGATATGACCCATTGCGCCCATTTGGCTTAGCTCCCACTCCCTTCAATGCAAGACACGACATTGGAGAACTGGAGAAGAGTAAATTCAACTCTACACATTATTGTCAATGCAAGTTCAAGAGTTTGAGTAACACACACTACTAGAGTGCTTAACTTTTTCTCACATTTGAACTTGCTTTCCTCACATTTTCAATCTCCATGACTTAGACCTACATGATTTCCTCTCCCACCCACAATATGGGCTCTCCATTGCGACTCTCATGACCACAATCTTGAAGCATTGAGAAATCTCTTATCAACCCCATACATAGTACATCACATGTATATTTGGTCCCATAGGTCATATTTGACCTCCGAGGATGATGATAAAATCTCTCTCTCTCTCTCTCTCTCTCTCTCTCTCTCTCATGAGCAGATTAATGATTTTTACTTAAGCATACGTGGAATTGTAACAATAAAGTGCTTCTTATTTGTTACTGACATGTTAAACAATTGAGATTAAAGTCTAGCAAAAATTATAGATTAGCTAGAGTAATCAATCAATTATGTAACATTGAGGATGTTCAAGCATGACAATTTCAAATCAAGCATTTAGATTTAATCGCACATCACATACATGTATCAAAACTACAAGGAAGGGAGCAAGAGAGAGAATTTGACACCAATTGAGGGCCAATTTTTTTTGGAGCTGACCCCCCTCCAAAAAGAATTTCTATTAATTGATTATTCTTCTCTTTAAGATCTTTCGATCAATACAGCTGGTTAATTGCACTTTTAACTGCACAAATTGAAGAGATGAAGGCTCTAAAATATGACAGAGGTTGTGATTAGGCTTTTCAATTAAAACAACTCATTGAACTCAATCCTAGGGCCCTAAACACCTCAAGGTGATAGTATTTGTGAGTATTAAGAAAGAAGATATGTAAGCATTAAGAAGTAGTAACTTGCATAGTTAATTATGTAAGAGCTTGAGTAGCCATAGCTATGGAGACTTGTGTGGGATGGAGAGAGAAGATGGTGACCTTTGAGAAGATCATAGAGAGTTTCCTCTTGGATGAGGATTGCATGGACCTTCAAGAGCCAGGAAAACAAAATTTTCCCTGCTCTCTCCAATATAGCCCTGTAGAAAAATGAAGAAATCTCCCTCTTGTTGTCCTCATATGAAAAACCTTTGAGCTAAAAAGTTGTTCATCTTGTCGTTTCCAATAGACTCCATGGGTCCTTTATTTTGAAACTCCTTCTTTTTTGAGTTATTCCAAACATACTCACCCTAGGCCCTTTAAAAGGAGGTTTCTGTTCTTAGAACTACTCCTCTTACCTTCTCTTTTGCATGGGAGGCTTGTGGACCACATCCCTTATCTTCACATACTTTAGGTTGGCAAGTGTGGATAGTAACACCTTGGCTCCCATTCCCGTCTTTTAGTTAGTCTTCCCATTTTCAAAGGCTTTTGGGATCCATTTTGGGACTCTTTTGGACTTGTAAATATCCCGTCTTTTCCCCATAGAATCTTGATTGAATCCTTATTGAATTCCATTGGAACTTTTGAAAAATGCTTCAAATATTGGAACTCTCTAGTTCATGAACACATTCCTTTGTCCATTGTACATGATTGGCCCTTCTATTATTTTTATTTTCTCTCATTAGAATGGCCAAACTAAAGAGAGAAAATTCATTTAAGTAGACCAAAAACGAAATTTGGTGACATTACCCCACGCTTGAAATCATGGTCATCTTCAACTATGCTTCTATTCAAGAGAGGTATCTTTGGTCCATTGTCTTTTTTCTCAAGATCCACTTTTTACCACATTGGACATTGTTCCAAAGTAGATGACCAATCTATTTGGCACTTGGGAGAAATTATGTTGCAAGTATGTTACCTTGTTAGCACTAGCACCTTTTTGCAAGAGATTGCAAGTACTCGGGAGAAACTCTGCCACAAGTGTGCAACATTTGGTATCCATACACACTACATTTAAACATTAATAAAGAATTTGAGACAATAGAGATAAAAAGAGAGAATCATGTTCTTATTCATTTCATTTCCATTGAATACATTGATGTAAAAACATTAGGGCTTTGTATGCAATTCATTGGTATACAAAGTATATTTAAACATTAATGAAGAACTTGAGACAACAAAGTTCAAAAGAGAGAATCATCTTCTTCTTCATTGCATTTTCATTGAATACATTGACGTAAAAACATTAGGGCTTTGTATAAAATTATTATAGGTAGCTACAAGTGAGATACTATTCTTTAATTGTGTCTGTTGCATCCATTTAGCATATTCAAAAGGGTAGTTTTTTAATTCAATGAGATACTTATGTAGTACCTTACCATTGCATAGCACCTTGTCTTTGTAGTGGATGATATTCTTGATTGCAATATCTCTTTAGCCCCTTCCACTATTAGCTCTTGTAATAAATCACCCTTGTAGCCCTTTAGTAGACTTACATGGAATGCATTATGGATTGGCCAATGAGAGGGTAGCTTAAATTGATTAGACATTTCATTGATTGGTCACAGAATTTGGAATGGTCCATAATACATGCGTGCTATAATGCATAGTACTTTTGATGACTTGTGAGTTCTCCATGACAACTTTTGCTTGTAGAGTGCCTTAGACGAGCTTTGAGAAACTTTAAGAGAACCCAATCATTATCTTTGGACTAAAGAGCTCTTTTATGCTTGTCAGCACTGTCCTTGTGCTTTTGTTGTGTGATAGAAATAGCTTCTTTGATCTTAGTGAAAGCATCGTGCAAGTCATGACTATACTCATCAACAAACAACAAAGATCTTTCCATTCATTTTCAAAATGGGGACAACTTTTGACCTTCCTTTGTTTACCTCAAGAGGTGCTTTACCTAGAGATAATGTTGTATGATACTCTACTAAAGTAGATGCTTCTCTCATTAATTTCATTGGTCTACTTCCATTACATAAGCTTCGAGTAGATCAACTAGAATGGAGTTCACAATCTCACTTTGCCCATCCATTTGAGGATGACAGGTAGAAGAGAAATTAATCTTTACTCCAAGATTCTCAAAGAGTCTTTTCTAGAAATCACTGGTCATTCTAGGATCTCTATTGAAAAAATAATTTGTTGGTAAACCATGGTACTTAAATATTTGAGAAATAAATAGTTGTGCCATATGTGGAGCCTAAATAGCCTTTTTGACAGGTATAAAATGAGCTTGCTTGCTAAACATGTCTACTATTGTCCATATCCTTGTATTCCCATGCATAGACTTTGGTAAGCCAAAGATAAAATCCATAGCAATACTCTCCCATGGAGAATTAGAAATTGGGAACGGTTGGAGAAAACCCTGGAGCAAACCCGGCTGCTTCCCATAGTCATATTTGATATTTTGGCAAGTAATGCATTGAGTCACATATTTTTGTATGTACTTCTCCAATATAGGCCAAAAGAAATATGTATCAATTTCATTTATTGTTGCCTAAATCCCTCTATGCCTAGCATATGGTTGATCATGCAATTCATACATGACCTATCTCTTAAACGTTTAGTAACACATAGCCAAGAGCCATAGAGAAGATAGCCATCTTGAACCATGTATGGTTCTTGCATCTTCTCTAGTGATATGATAGGCATAACATCTCAAAACTCTGGTTCAATATTGTACTCATCTACCATAGAGGTTAGATCATTCTGAGAGGCTATTGACATAGCATTGCACCAAGTCTACATGAGAGTGCATCGGCTACTTGATTGCACTTGCCAAGAATGTGAGCATAGTGAAAATGGAATTGAGAAAGGAAATTTGCCCACCTTATTTGTTTGTCAAAAAGGTTGGTTTGTGTCATAAATTACTTGAGAATCTGGTGATCCATTTGAATGATGAAGGCCATCCCAAGTAAGTATGCTTCCACATATCCAAGGCATATAGGAAATCTAGAACCTTTATTCATAGATTCCAACAATCATATCATTAGAGTACAATCAACAACTCTCATATGCTATGGAATGCTCTTATTTAAGTAGTACTACTTCAAAGCAATCACCACTAGCTTTAAAATGGACCTCAAATGGCTTTGACTGGGTCTGGTAGTAGTAAGACGTGAGTCTCTCTTTAAGCTTAGTGAAGGTTTTTGTCTCCTTTTCAGTCCATACATGCCAAATTATGTAATGGTCCTACTATGGGCAAGAAGTTTGCAATGAATCTTCTATAGTTGAGAACATTTGAATAAAACTTTGTAGCTCATGTAGATTTCTTGGTTCACATCATTCATTCATCACTTCAAGGTTTTGTGGGTCATATGAATAACATCCTTTGAGATAATATGACCTAAATATTGAATCTTTTCTAGGAAGAATTCACTCTTTTTGTGATTAATGAATAACTTATACTGTTATAATTTTTGAAACACTTCTTTGAGATGCTCTTTGTATTCTACTAAGTGTTGGAATTAGGGTTGCAGAGAAATGCACACAGCTTGGAGAAGATGAAGGAAGCTCAAGGCACATAATAGAGAGTGTGTTACTTAGTGTGCAATGGAAAGATAGATAGCCCTAGAGCGATGGACGCATATACAATGCACGGGGGAAAAAACCTCCTAAAGAGGAAAAAAAATGCCCCGAGGTCCTAATGTGTTCACACACATCACTACCACGTGTATATGGTAACAAACTTCCCCTGGAGTGATGTGGTGAACGAGAGCTGGCACATGAGTAAAGGAAAGTGACATGCCCTGAGGACATGATCAGTCCACAGAGGGGAGTAATCCCAAAGCTTTGTGGAAAGCTTCAAGCTTCTCACAAGACGATGCCTTTGTGAAAAGATCTGCAAGGTTGTCCTGTGTTGGCACATAAGCCAAGCTGATCTCTCCTATTGAGAGCCTCTCCCTGACATAGTGGTAATGCACCTCAATGTGCTTTGTGCAATCATGAAAAACTGGGTTCCTTGCAACTGCCAATGCGCTCTGACTATCAGTGTTGATAGTCATTAGGTGAAATGTGGACTCACAAAGGGGCCCTTTAAGGAGTTTGACTTTACCTCTCTCTACCAAAACGGGTGCATGGATAAATTTTTGCAAACAAACTCCAAAGTTGGTGGAGGTTTGAAAGTTAGAATGTCCTCTTCAAGCTCTATCTATTGATATACACCACGCCATGAGATTCCTCATATTTTAGAAGATTCTTTTTTTGATTCACTTAGATTCCGACAGAGTTGTCACATTTAGGTGAATCAAAAAAAGAATCTTCTAAAAGATGAGAAATCGCATGGTGTGCTATATATCAGTAGATAGAGCTTGAAGAGGACATTCTAACTGTCAAACCTCCACCAACTTTGGAGTTTGTTTGCAAAAAATTATACATGCACCCGTTTTGGTAGAAGAGGTAAACACAAACTCCTTAAAGGGTCCCTTTGTGAGTCCAAATTTCAGCTAATGGTTGGTAGTGTCATGTCCAACACCCAAATCAGCCATAAGGCGTCTGAGCCATACACACTCAACTATAGCTGTGAAGACTGCCATGTACTCAGCCTCACAACTCGAAGTGGCCATAGTAGGTTGCTTCTTGCTCAACCTTGATATACATGAACTGCCAAGCATGAAACAAAAACCACTTGTGGACACTCACATGTCAAAATAACCAGCACAATTTGAGTCCAAAAAAACATGTAAGTCTGGCGGCAATGATCCCCCCTTGGGATAAAAGAAGCCAAGATGTAAGTGCCACTAGGTAGAGGAAAATCCTCTTGACATCCTGCCAATGCTTAGACCCTGGGCTATGCATAAATCTGTTGACCTTTGAGACTGCAAACTAAATATCTACCCTCGTGTTCCATACATAAATGAGGCATCGAACGACAGTTTGGTAAAGAGTGACATTCAGGATCACTAGCATCATGAAGACTCAATTTTAAACCTGTTTCCATGGGAGTGGAAATAGGTTTGCAATCATCAACTCCAAACTTACATAGCCATGTCTCTATGTAACTTTTCTGACACAAGGAAATACCACCATCACACTGCTTAAATTGTATACCCAAGTAATGATGCAACAGCCCCAAATCTTTTATCTTGAGAGTATAATTCAAATCATCCTTAAATTGAACAATATGTCTTTCATTTGGTCCAATGATCAACAAATCATCGACATAAAGAACCACAATGATAAGTACATCACCCTCACGCTTTACATACAATGCGCTTTCCGTTGGACTGTTACAAAATCCTTGTTTGACCAGATGCGTGTCAGCTTTCTCATACCAAGCACGAGGAGATTGCTTCAACCCATACAAAGACTTCTTACATCTGCACACTTTGTCCTCTTCTTGTCCTTTCATGACAAAACCGCGAGGCTGCGTTATATAAACTTCCTCAAATATGCCACCATTCAAGAAAGTAGTAACAATGTCTAATTGATGTACATCCCAACCAAAAAGATCTACCAATGCACATAGAAAATGAATAGTAGTCATACGACACGCGGGAGCAAAAGTCTCTTTATAATCTATGCCTTTTTTATGTGCATAACCCTTTGTAACAAGTCGCACCTTATGGCAATCGATCTCACCATCTGGCTAGCGTTTCAACTTGTACACCCACTTTGTACCAATGGCCTTTTTGCCAGGAGGCAAATCACATAAAGTCCATGTGTCATTTTCTATAAGTGCATCATATTCTGATTGCATGGCAGCCATCCAATTTTCTGAATTATGTGCTTCATCAAAAGACAGATTTTACTCAACATCATGTAAGTTGGACACAACCAAAGCATAACAATCTGATGCATAAGATGCATGGCTAGAGCCTGAACGAGTACGACTAGACAAAGGTGCATCCAATTTACTGTCACGCAATATATGCACCAGCCATTTTGGCATACCTCTAGCAAGCTCATTTTCAGCCCTTTCCTCATCAAGTACATCATGTACATCTGCATTAGTAATAGGATGATCTGTAACAATTTCAGAAACCCCCATAGGCTGTACGTTTTCCTCATTGGAATTTACATTCATATTTCCACCATTCAAAAGAGGCAACAATGTCATAAATGTCTTGTGAGATTACATTACTGTCTCTAGTACATGAGAGCAAGGGTTGAACAGGATCTTCCACAAATACTACATCCTGTAAAATCAAAATACGCTTTGTTTGTGGATGATACAACCTGTAACCTTTGCTTTCAACACTATAACCAACAAAAATACATTTGATAGCCTTATCATCCAATTTTCTGCACTGCGTTTGTGGCACCAAAGCATATGCCAAACATCCAAAAACACGCATGTGCTCAATAGAAGGCTTTCTATCATTCCATGCTTCATATGGAGTAATAGACTGCAAAGATTTTGTGGGACACCTGTTTAGTACATAAGTGGCACACATGATGGCCTCAAGCCAAAAAGAATGCGGCAAAGCTTGACTTTTGACCATACATCGTGCCATTTCCGTAAGTGACCTATTTTTCCTCTCAGCAACACCATTTTGCTGAGGTGTATAAGGCATTGTACATTGGTGTTTTATCCCACGACTAGCCAGAAATACATTAAATTCATGAGACATGTACCCCGCCCTCGATTGGAACGGAGGGTGTCCATAGTACATTTCGAGACATTTTCAGTCATAGCTAGAAATTGTTTGAAGCACATAAAAACTTTGGACTTTGCTTTAAGCGGAAATACCCATGCATGCCTAGAGTAATCATCAATGAAAGTCACGAAATAAGGTAATTGCCCAAGGATGGAGTTTGCATGGGCCCACAAACATCACTATGCAGAAGCTGCAGCCTACATGTGGCCCTAATTGAATCATCCTTTGGAAACTTTGAATGCTACATCTTACCCAAAATACAACCTTCACAAACATGTTTGACAGGTGCTTCAAGAGGCGGCAAAGAAGCAACCATATCAGATTTTTGCAAACGCAGCAAACTGGCAAAATTTAGATGACTAGGCCGTGCATGGCAAAGTTTTGCATCTGAAATAGCCCTTGAATCAGCAACTACTACATTTGCAAAGTTTTGTCCACACTTGTCATACAAAGTGCGATTATACAGCCCACAACACAAAAGCCCAGATGCAACAATTTCATCACCAAAACTAAGATCATGAACTGTACATCTGTCATCCACAAATTTGACTACAAGTCCAAGTCTAGAAAGTATAGATATAGACAAAAGATTCTTCTTGATCCTGGGTACATAAAATGCATCAACAAGTGTAAAAGAACTACCATTTGCAGCAATAAGCACAATCTTTCCAACTCCCTGAACCGGATAAGAGGAATTGTTGGCACAAGTGACTGAATTCCCATGAGGATAGACTCAAGAGAGGTGAACAATTCACGATGTGAGGTAATGTGCTTTGTAGCACCACTATCAAAATACCACACATGTGAATCTGTAGCAACTGACATGCATGCATCATGCACAACAGGATTGTAAGTGCACTCTCCACTAAAAACGCATTCTGCATCAACATCAGTATCACAGTCTCCTTTCACAGAAGACTCAACAATGGCTGCATTTGTAGTGGAACCAGCATTTGTAGTGGAACCACCCTCTTTCTTCTTAGCCTCTTTGGCATTCAACTTAGGACACTGCTTGATCAACTCATCATTAGCTTTACAATAATGGCAATGCATCTTCCTTTTTCCCTTATCACCAAAATTTCCAGATGAATTTCTGCCAGTAGAAGCATTAGGAACAGAATTTTTGCCACTCGTAATAGAACCATAAGAAGTGGTAGCAGAACCATAATAAGTGGCTACATTGTTGTTACCACCCTTTCTTTAAGAAGCAACAAAAGCATGTTCAACTGCATGTTGCCTAGTCCTGTTTTTTTTTGGAAAGTGACTCTTGGAACAACAATGTGCATAATGCATCAAACTTGACAACTTAAGGATTTCATTGGGTCATAAGTCTCCAAGTACTAGCAAAATTTTGGTAAGAATCTGGTAAGGCATCAAGAACAGTTTGCACAAGGGTACTGTCTGAAATGACTTCACCTATAGAAAGAAGTTGCTCATTAATATCCTTGACACCAGGAAGGAAAGTTTCTATATCATCTTCCTCATGCATAATCTTCGACTCTAGCTCTTAACGCAGCAAAGCAGTTTTAGCCTCATTGCGACTTGCATAAAGATCAACCAAATTATCCCAAGCGTGTTTTGCAGATTTTGCTAAACGAATGTGAGGAACAATGGTGCGCTTCACAGACAACACAATCAATGCATGCGCATGTGCATCTTTTACATCCCAACGAGATTGTTCTGCTACTACAGGCAAAACAACTCTAATAGCAACAATCCTTGTAGCAAGACCTGCCACATCCTCAACATCGCCTACATCCTCAGAACCAAGACGTACATCAATGCCCTACACAATATTCAAACGCCCTTTGTCACAAGGACATGTTGCATCATGTAAGCCCACATAGGGTAATTGTCCCCATCCAATCTTTCCTCAACAGCAAACATGTTGAACACATGTGTGTTATTGTTAGCCATGGTAAATGTTGCACTTGATGTGAAAACTGCCCAAAAAGAGGAGAAATGAAGCGAGAACAACACGTGCTATATAGCACAAACCGTAGAAGACTGTAAGGCACCTGTTATGCAAAAAATGACACTGACAAAAATTTTGCACAAAATGACAAAATAGCTTGTGCAGTACTACCTGTAGTGGAAATGGAGGCCGAAATGAGCCCGAATAAAAAATTTGAGCAAAGTGAGCTCTATGAGTTTTTCCGAAATATTTTTTGACCTACAAATGCTCGACAAACCTCACTGAAATTGGAGAAAGTGAGCAGGCGTGCGCTGGAGTAGTTGGCGACTAAGCCAAGGGAGGACGCAACCTACTCTGATACCAATTGTTGGAATTAGGGTTGCAGAGAAACATACACAGCTTGGAGAAGATTAAGGAATCTCAAGGCACACAATAGAGAGTGTGTTACTTAGTGTGCAATGGAAAGATAGATAGCCCTAGAGTAATGGAGTATATACAATGCACGGGGGGAAAAACCTCCTAAAGAGGGAAAAAATACCCCGACGGTCCTAGTGTGTTCACACACATCACTACCACATGTATATGGTAACACTAAGGATGTAGAGTTGATTATGATATCATCAAAGAATACTCCAGTGTACTATGTAGACAAAAAATTTAGTGATATCATCAAAGAAGACTCCAATGTAAGCACTATGTACTATCAAAGAATACTCCAGTGTAAGCACTATGTACACAAAAAAAATTATTTCCATCATTTGATTGAATATGTCTAGAGCATTTGTCACCCCAAAAGGCATGACAAGGTATTTGTACAAGCCAAAAGGTTCCTAAAGGCTTTCTTGTGAATACCTTTTGGTACAAATTTGTATTTGATGATAGCCGCTTTTAAGGTCTATTCTACTAAGGTAAGCATATCCTTGTGGCTTATCAAACAAATCCTCAATCCTTGAGACCAAAAATTTGTTCTTTATTGTCATCTTGTTTAATGCATGCTAGTCTACACACATTGTGTATGTACCATTCTTTTTGTGCACTAATAAGACATGAGAACAAAGTGGTGAAGAGATAGGTCTTACCATTCATGTTTTCACAAGTTCATTGACTTGTGACATAATCTCCTCTTGTTGATCTGGTGAGACTCAATAAGGAGGTGTGTTAGGAGGAGAGATTCTTGGTATGAGCTCAATCCTATGATCGCCATCCCTCCTTCTAGGATCCTCCTTCTAGGAGGTAACTCTCCTGGGATGTCATCAATAAAAAGATTAGCATGTGCATTTAGAAATGAATAGAAATCACTTTCTGCTTTTGATGAACTATTAGAAGAGAAAAAATTACTTCTAAGAGCATCCTTGAAAATTATCATACAAGTAGAAATAGAACTCTTTATCGATTTGTCAAAGGAGTCATCAAATACAATGGGGATGGTGCACCCCTTCTCATTGACTTGAAGAGTGATGTCTCTACCCTTGTGCTGAAATGCTACCAACCTCTCTAGAAACTTGATGGAAGTAGCTTTACAATCAAACCGTGGTGCTCCAAGAAACACATCCTTATTCTTGAGTGGAGAGATGAGAAAATTCTCTTTGTCCACATAACATTGAACATGAGGCATTAACTTTCCAATCAAAGGTGTGACTGGAGTCTCTTGGACTTCACAGGGTCCTTCAACAAGATATGTTTGTCCCATCTCATAAGAATGTATCCCTAGCTTTTATGCTAATCCCATATATACATATAACTGTGTCTGGAATCAGAGTCAAAGACAATGAGTGCATCATGCTCTCTACTTTTTCCTATGCATAACATAGTTCAAACTTTTAGGTGGCAAACTGCCCTCTTCTTGAACAGATACCATTGCAGTTCTATGATGTTCTTTCTTTGCATACTTTTGAGGGAATGTGCGGTAAGAATGGCCTTGTTGATGAATTTAAAACATCTATTATCCTTACAATAACACTCTATATCTTCAAGAAATAATCAATTCTTACCTTGGTAGCCAGATTTGTCTTTGGGCTTCCTAGTTTTGGTAGGAACATTTTGATTTAAATTTCTTGCTTTCTTACCATTGTAGTTCTAGAAGGTTCCTTCTTTACATGATTTTGAGGGCATGTGTGGTATGAATGACCTTGTTCATTGCATTTAAAACATCTATTATCCTCACAATAACACTCTAAATCTTTAGGAGATAATCAATTCTTCGTACAGGTTTTCCTTGGGCTTCCCAGTTTTGGTAGGAAAATTTTGATTTTGAATTTTTTTCTTTCTCCTGTGGCTTATGTGTCCCATTCTTTGGCTCCGAACCCTTGAAAAATCTTGTTGGAGGCTACCATTGAGTGGTGGTTACCTTTTAAAATGGTGTATGGTCTTTTATTGATATAGTTTCTCTAATCTTCCAAGGGAGCCCATCACAAAATTGCCGCTTTTTCTCCGAGAAGTTGATGTGCTTGTATAATGTAGCTTTGAGATGTAGATCCTAAAACTTCTCCACAAATTTTTGCATGTTCTCATAAATGTGGCACACAATAGCAAAAAAATGTTACCTAGAACATTGCAATATTCTTGTAACATATAGATAGGTAAAACTAATATGCTTACCAATTTTTGTGCATCCATGAGATGAACCACCACCGTTGAAAACATCAAATCTTTGATGTTCTTCGAGATGACTTGTGGAGCCGCATGCAACTTTCCTCTTTGTCAGCAAGGTGTGTAAAATAGTATATGTGATATGCAGCCTTACACAAAAGCATGAACATATCCAATACATCATTGTCATACATGAGCACTCCACATGTGGTGCAGCTATCATCTACTTCATTTATCTCTATAATACTTGTTGGAGGCTTTGTGGTGGCACATGCAACAAAACCAAATCTTTCCCACTTTTCATAGCATCAACAAAATCCATATGTGCATTTATTAGCTTTAGCTTTGATTTCTTCAGCTCAACCTCTTTTTGTATCAAAACTAAAGCATCACCGTATTCCTTGTATTCAATTTAAGCTTGTAAGGTCTCAAGCATCATCTCTAGTTTATTGATTCTTTCTTTTTCCCTTTGAACATTTGGATCATCTGGTGCACTTGACAGTAAATCATGAAGGCAATATTTGGATGCGCTTTGAATGAACCCCAAAATCTCCCTCATTATGATGGAAACTTGTCTTCAATGCATCTCGTTTGTCAACCACTTCATTCAGATCCACAAATTCCTTCCCACACAAGCTTCTCACTAGAATCACAAATGTATCAAAGCTGATCTAGGTGTGGAGTCCCAAGTTACCACATTTTTGTTGTTGTATGCAAAAGGGATGCCTTGCTTGCATGCCCATAATCCACCTTAGTGTGCATGGTCATGCATCAAGAGCTTTGTGTTGCACCCAAAGAATGAAATGCTACCCGCCTTTGTCTCTTAATATATAGCTTCCCTTCTTCCATGTTGGCAACAATTTGGGGGATTAAGAGTTGATTATTTTTGCAAAAATTGTGTGTGTGTGAGTATATTTTCAGTGTGTGTGGAGGCTATCTTAGAAGTCCAAAAATCAATCAATGGACTTTGTCTTTTTTATTTTTGTGAAATATTTTGGGGTTTCATAATCTTTTTTGGAATACACTGGGCTATCATGCATTGAATCAGCACTCTTTGCTCACATTTGAGCTACCCTGGGTGATGCAACTTGAGACCCATGCTCCCACAACTCAATTGCTTGCATTTAGATTGCCCTCTCCTATGACAAACTCCTATAGCTAATATAGACTCCCACCCCAATGGCTAGGTGCAATTCAGGTCATCTCAACACCCCAGATTCTCTTGTCATTGGCCAAGAGCCCATTGGGTGAAAGCATGAAATGGTGGTCAATTTTAAGGGCTTTTCTAGGTGGTTTTTGAAGTACTTCTCAAGTTTTATTTGTTCCCTTCAAATAATTTATCGGGGACGTGGAAAATTGCAAGAAATGGAAAATGCCACCACTTCAAGAATGCCATCATTTTTTGAACATTGTTTATGGGTAGAGGGTGACTGTGAATTCTATTGCATTCCATTCTACTCAGTAGGAAGCTACCCACGCGCTACTCCATCTTCATGCACCCTGCATGAACAGAGCGAGGAAGAATTGTGGACGCCTACCCTCTCTATGCGACCTCAATATTCACCGGGTACTCTCCCTCTCTCTCTTTTGTTGTAGTTGAGAAATGTGTTTGTTTGAGGACATTGTGAATCATGGATTGTGTTTTTTTGTTTGTACAGTGATATGAAGACTCCACCACAAAAGTGCACCACGGCAGCAGCAGCTGATGGTGGTTCAGCTAGCATGCTTTTATCCAGTAGCAAGCCTAGGACCTCCACAACATTGGACATAAAGTCTGAAACTATCAGCGACAAAATCATTGGTAATATCAAGTCTGTCTCTTCAATTTTAGAAATGTTCTTTTCAATGTTTGTTTACTATGTCAAATGTGGTTTGCAGCAAGATCTTCCTAGAAGATTCAATACCCCAAGCAAACTCGATTTTGCTACACACGAGAGGAGTTGCATGAGGAGTATGGCTTAAGCTTGGAGGGAAAGCTCTATCAGCACCTCGGTGAGGCTGATGTCACAAATCAGGATTGGTTGTCGGTCTTCATGAAGAAAAGGGAGAAGGGCTCTAAAATCTTTCTGTATATGATGCGACCTGAGTTTGTAGACGAATGCAGGTTACTATTTCACAAAGTCTACCAAAGCATGCAAGCCAACAAAGAGATCACATACAAGTTTGCAACGTTGTTTGTGTACGAGTGATGCCTAGTTGCTCGATAAGATCCTGCAGGTTGAAAGGTTGCATGGGCTGCTTTTGGTGAACAGGTTTTGGACCATTGCAAGAAGCTTCCGGGTGGCATTGACAAGAAAGTAAAGATTTTTCTGGAGAATAATGAGGGGACATCACTTCAGCCCCTTCGTCTTGACAATGTCGGGGCAAGTCAGAAAAGTGGGCAAAATGCTCTCTTATCTGGCAACACTTCTTTAGTTAGTGCCTCCTTTATAAGCTAGCAAGTAAAAGCATAGGTGGAGCAGATTCTGTATGCAAAAAGGGATGCGATAAAGGTTTTGAACACAACATTGGATAATGTGAGAGTAGAGCTACAAGACAGGAACCAAAATATGTGGAAGATACAAGGGACATGTTCAGCCGCGACAGTGCTTCAGGGAAAATTGCAAGAGCTCTAGATATTGTGGTTCAGCATGAAGGGAGTTGTCGATACTGACCCTAATTTTTTGGTGATTGAAGGCAAGATGGCTGCTCTAACTAGTGCACTCACAGCTCTTGGGACCAATGCAAGCATCTCGAACATAAGAGATGAGGTGGATCGTCTCCAGGTATGTGTCAACCAAGTCAAGCGAGGATTTTTGTTTATGTGGTAATGCCCTAGGTACTTGACATGGTACTCTCTTCTATTTAGGTGTCTTTTTTTGCCATGCCAGTTATTTCTATTTATGTGGTATTGCCTTAGGTACTTGACATGGTACTCTTTTCTATTTAGATGGTTGTTTTTGTCATGCCAGTTACTTCTGTTATGGTCTAAGTTCCCAACCTACCTGACATGGTATTTTTTCTATTGTGGGGTTCTATCATGGTAATAGTACCCAAGGCACTTGGCATGGTAGTTTCTTTTTACATGGCTTTCTTTTTGTTACGATGCCATTGACCAAGTACTTTTCCATGGTGGTTTTTTTTGCTATGAGTGTTTGTTTTTCCATGGAAGTTTGTCTATTATTGTGGTACTTGTCATGGTAGTTTTTTCTACCATGACAGGTGCAGGGGTCATGGCTATTTTTCCAGGTGTCATGTAATGGCCGAAATGCATGTCATGGTACTTCTTTTGATCATGGTGGTGTTTTTTTCATGCAAGTATTTCCTGCTATGGTACTTTTCTTTTGCTATTGTTGTAGTGCTCAAGTTACTTTTCTACTATCCATGGTATATGTCATTACCTTAGAGGTTTTTTGGAAAGCCATCTCTGTTATGGTGGCAGTGCCCAAGGTACTTTTTCATGGTTTTTTCTGCTATGGTTGATTGTTTCTTTAAGGAAGTTTGTTTGCTATGGTGGTTGTGCCCAAGGTACTTGTAAAGGTAGTTTTTTCTATTAAGGTGGTTGTAAGGTCATTGCTAATTAGTGTTTAGTGTCCAAGAAACCTGTCATTGTACTTTGTTTTTGGTCATGGTGGCTTTTTTATCATGACAATCTTTCTTGTTATGGTAATAGCTTTTGCCTTGATGTTTTTTAAGGAATGGCAGTTTTCTGTTATGGTCAACAAGTATGTGTGTGCAACAAATCAACTTTTGTGAGAGCATGTTGGAGCAGGTGAAGGTTGGTGACACAATGTTACTGCTTCCGGCACAGCTGGCCAGCACTTGAGCCACTTGCAGGCTACATTGTCTGTTCCAAGACTATGTGTTGCATGTGGTCTTGCATTTATGGCTTCCCATGTGATTTGTGTATACACGCTAGCATGTGGTCATGCATACCATGCTCTGTGTTTTGCTGTCTGGCTTGGATCAGAGACAGTATGTGCGAACTCCTCTTGCAAGAGTATTATTCCAGATTCACTTAAATCAATGCTCCTGCATACATGTTTGTTGCCATTGTTCTCAATCTCATATAAATCCAAGAACAGTTCAGGTTGCCTTCAAGTATCTGCTGATTGCATAAGCCTGAACTTCACTGATGTGCTTACAAGTTCTGGCCATATTCCTTGTGTGGCACCGATACAGGATGACGTGCCAAAGGTTGTTCTACAAGCTACTCCTGAAGCCCGTAGTGTGTACTCCAGTGAGGGCACTCCAGCTGTGAAGGTAGACGCCCCTGCAAGCACAGCAACAGTTGAGCCACAACCAAGCGAAAGCAGTCCAAAGGAAGATGCAACGGTTGACGATGCGGAGGCAATAGTGCAAGAGGGAGTGGACGCAGTGCAATGCATGGTAGCTGGTGATGAGAATCCAAATTCTCCCATATTTCTGAGTGACATGGTGAAGGTGTCAAAGAAGCGCAAGAAAAACGGTGATGGTAAGTGGTAATGGTATTGGACTTGTCAAATTCTATGCAATGTCTACATGGGGCTGATGTGTTGTTTTATGACATAGGTGGACCTTCCAAAAAGAATAGACCTTCGGAGTCAAACGTTCAAAGCAGCATGCTCATCATGTAGATGGAGATATGGGAGAGAGGGAAGCACCCAGATCACCTCCTGCCATGAAGAAGACTCCCAGAAAGAGTACTCCCCTCCGCAATCCTTCTAGTGTTTCCCACCCCCCCAGGCCTCGAGTTTGCAAGAAATTGTGACTCTTCAATTGTAATACAAGAATCTGTGATTCTTGATTTTGAATGCAAAAAACTTTTTTGTTGGCCTCTATGTTTTTGTTGCTTTTATGTTTCATAAGCGCAGTGTCTATGTTTTTGTCGGCCTCTATATTTTTGTCGCTTTTATGTCAAATATTGCCTCGTGTTTATTTTTCAATGTTGAATGTTGTTTTTTACAGAGTGTCCAAAGGAAAAGGGGACCCTCAAGCTGCCCGTAGAGGAGATCATCATCATCAGAGATCCCCCAAAGTACATTCCCCTAGCTATCTCCTCCTTTCCATATGATGATCCAACCCGATCAGCCCTCATATTAGATCTTAATGGTGTACTTTGTCTTACATGTACACCTAATAAGTATGACCCTTCATCTATCCCCGATATTGAAGATACATCATTTGTCAAGCATGAGGAGGTGGATGGCAGGTACCTGTTTGTTCGAAACGATGCACAGGATTTTACTGCATGGGCTGTGACATGGGCAAATGTCGACATATGGAGCAGTGCAATGCTCAGCAGAGTGGGCTCAAGAATTTGAATATGTTTTCCCCAGGTTGATAGTTATATTAGTGGATGGGCTGGACAACAGTTATGTGATGTAGGTAGTTACTGTTTTAGTGGTGGAAGACCAACATTTTTCAAGGTATTGCAATTTTTTTTGGCAAAGTTGCTGCGGTATGATACCAGCAATGTTCTTTTAATTGACAACAGTTCCTATAAATTTCATTATAATCCCTGTGATACTTACATCATAGTGCCTGGTATTGAGCACCGCTCTAGCCAATACTTGTCAAAAGATCTAAAGGCCTGGCTAGAAGGGTGGCAGCATGCTACAGATTGCCGTGCCTTAGCGGACACATTCAAGAAACCAAAACCTACTAATGACGACAAGTATGGATTCACAACAATTGCAAAATGGTTTGAAAAGACATTGTATGATGCGTACTTATGTGGGCCACAGCTCATGCCCATAGAGTGCAAGCGACGATGACGTCCCTTGATTTTTTTAGGATGACAGATCCTTTATGTACCTTTTGTAACTAGACTAAACCCATGCCAGAACCTTGTATATTTATATATGCTACTTTCCATGTGGAAACCAATTTTTTGGCTTCATTTTAATTGCCATTATAACTCATGTAATGACTTGATGTGAAATTGTTGAAGATGTAATATATTCCACAACTGGTTGGATGCATTGTCTTTGTGTCCCAGCATTGAAGTGTTATTTTTTTTATTTTGTTATTGTTTCCCAATTTAAGACAGTTACAATGTAAGGTACTTTGGGTTGGCATACCAAAACTTAACAGATTGTTATGTACTGAAACCACCCAGAGACTACCTATAAGGTACTTTGGGCTGGCATACAACAACTTTTACAAGTCCTTGTTTCCTACATAGTTTAATACAATTTCCACCTGTGAACTACCTGTAAGGTACTTTTGGTTGTGAGACCTGTAAAGAAACTATAAGGTACTTTGGGCTGGCATACAACAACTTTTACAAGTCCTTGTTTCCTACATAGTTTAAAACAGTTTCCACCTGTGAACTACCTGTAAGGTACTTTTGGTTTTCAGACCTGTAAAGAACCTATAAGGTACTTTGGGCTGGCATACAACAACTTTTACAAGTCCTTGTTTCCTACGTAGTTTAATACAGTTTCCACCTATGAACTACCTGTAAGGTACTTTTGGTTGTTAGACCTGTAAAGAAACTATAAGGTACTTTGGGATGGCATACAAAAGGTTTTACAAGTGCTTGTTACTCACATATCTTAACATACAAAAACCACTTGAGGACTACCTTAAAGGTACTTTGGGCCAGTAGATAAACTTTTAGAAGTGCTTGTGACCTACCTGTAAGGTACTTTAGGCTAACAGAAAGGTACTTTGTGTTCCAGAATTGAAATGCTATTTTTGTTACTCAAGTAGACAAAAGCGTTTACAAGTGCTTGTTTGGACTGGCATGCAAGAGGTTTTGAAACCTATGATAGGCTCCTACAAAAACCACCTGTGGAATAGCTGCATGGTACTTTGAAGCTAGTCACTGGTACTTCTATAAGTCACTTGGGCAGCAACCTATATCACTATTGGCATACTGTTGTACACATTTTCGTATACTTCTACATCGAGTTTGAACTTATGTGGCTCTCCTTCTAAGGGTTCCAAGGGTATCTTAATCGATCTAACCAAGTGTGATGCAAGAAGCACTTTTGGTTGACTAACAGGCATGTAATAGATATTCTCAGCACCTTCCCTGCAGAAAGTATGTTTCCCCAGGAATCACTCAAGGCTCTTGCTTTTTTGTAGTTATCTTGTGAGCACCTCAAAAGGTAGAAGTCAGCTCCATCTTCATTGGCATTGGTGGCAAAGGCATCACCGATGCATAGAGCATCACTAATTGCGTCATGTGCCCACCATACATCAGCAGATATGATCCTTCATCATCGCTAAAATATTCACTTTTTGCATTGTCACCATCCAATGCCTCAAGGGTTAGATACTCCCAGTTCTCAACATGTGTGTTGTTCAAGCATCGCCTCCAACGCTAGGACATACAAAATTCAAAAAAACAAGAGAGAAGTCTGCAGTGGAGTGCACACTTGTCACTCTTGGAGTATCCATTGACAAAGTGTATTGATCCCGAGCCTTCAAATCGCTTGCAATTCCACTTCTTCTCCCTTGGCACCTCAGTTTCTTAGACCTCCCAAAAAGTCATCTAGACCCACATTAAAGGACCTCCTAAGAACGGTCTAGACGACTTGAATTGAGTAGCATATCCATCTGACCACACCCAGTGTCGCTTCAAGAAGTTGAATCCCTGATTTTGAAGCCAAACACTATGCAGTTGCAAGCAATGTTGCACAAAGAGCGTGTCATGATCTTTGTCATCAGAAATGCAAAAATGTGTATATTTTAACAACTGGTCTTTCTCATCTCGAATGTATGTAATGTGCACCAAGATGCTGACTTGTGAAGAGTACCAATGCATTGATTGGATTTCATTTTGCTCCTTAAATGAGTAATTTTCCGCAAAGTCAATAACAGAGACCACTACATCTCTAGGAAACCTATGAATGCAATCTTTGTTTGCTGAGATTGCCACCGGCCAATAAAATTGTGTCGGATGTAAGTGGTTAGATGTTTTTGAAGAAAAGTTGTGAAATCCTTGCATCCCATTTCCTTCACCAGAAGATCCTTGCGCTTCTTGCCTTGAGAATGGGTTGAGGCAACGTCTTCAAACACCTTAACAGAAATTTGGGTTGCACTTTCAAGTGTTTCGTTTGGACAAAGCAGTACTCTCTTTGACCCACATTGAGGACATTCTCCCTTCAAGCAAGGCAACTTATGAAATGCGGAGTCCATTGGTTTTTCACATAACACACTTTCAATCAATGTGCTTACACTAGTGTATGTGTACGTGGCAACTTCACACTTACTTGGAGCCTCTTTTGGCAAGCATATAGCACACATGCAGCCACACCCATCGCCGTGCATGCCTGTCTTACTGTGTCTCATGTGGTTGAATGCTCCTTGAGATATATCATCTGAATATTATCAATACAGCAGCACGTGTAACGGTCCTTCAAATTACAAACAAACCAAGGTTTCGATCCCTCAAAACATCTGAGTGAGATCTTGATGTGTGGATATTGCATTTGGAACCTCCTGTAAAGCTCACCCTGTGCAAGAAAAAATAAAACCCATCAAAGGCTCAGACTTTTTTCAAAGTAAAAGCTCAGTGAGGTATTCAATTATTTTTTCTACCTCCAAAGTACCTAGAGCACCTCTTTACTATCATGGTACTTCCATGACTACCTTTGAAAAGAAATCTATGGTACTTTCAAGACTACCGTTGTGAGGTATTCTAGACTCTTCAGAGATCCAGAGTACCTAAAGAGCCTCTTTACTATCATGGTACTTCCATGACTACCTTTGAAAGGAACTCTATGAACTTTTTCTACCTCCAAAGTACCTAGAGAACCCATTTAAACTCACATGGTACTTTTAGGACTACCTTTGCGAGGTATTCTAGACTCTTTCAAAGATCCAGAGTACCTAAGGAGCCTTTATACTATCATGGTACTTCCATGAGTACCTTCGAAAGGCTTTTCTCTGCCTCCAAAACCTCTTCACTCTCATGGTAAATAACTACCTTTGAAAAGAACTATATGGCACTTTTGACTACCTTTGTGAGGTATTCTAGACTCTTTCAAAGGTTCAGAGTACCTAAAGAGCCTCTTTACTGTCATGGTACTTCCATTACTACCTTTGAAAGGAACTCTATGAACTTTTTCTACCTCCAAAGTACCTAGAGAACCCATTTAGACTTGCATAGTACTTTCAAGACTATCTTTGTGAGGTATTCCAGACTCTTTCAAAGATCCGGAGTACCTAAAGAGCCTTTTGTACTATCTTGGTACTTCCATGACTACCTTTGAAAGGAACTCTATGACTTTTCTCTACATCCAAAGTTCATACCTATGAAACTTTAGGAGCATACGTGTGAATCATCAAGAAAATGTATTGGATTCTTTATGTAAGATTTTCTGGCCAATTGTTTTCAACACACATCTTTTTTGTTTGGCGACACTCTTGTCTCTATCTTCCAAAAGGAAAAAACAAGGTCTTTTGTCGCTTGTGTGATGGTGGAACTTTGAGGTACTTGACGAGTACATAATTGCAAAGGAAATGCGCCAACCTCAGCCTGTTTTAACCGCAAATTGGTTGCTGCAAAGTTTTGCCGATGCAATCCAGTAAATCTGGCCATCTTGGAGTTGCTAATAGACCTTGATGGATCTCGTTCACTATTCACCAACATCATGCAGACAACTTTTTAATCTTCAGCTCCTCTTCAGACATGGATTCTTTGACTTTAGTAATTGTGCCTTGAATATTGGATAGTATTGACTTCTCAGATGCATGATGCAAACGTCTAAAAGTTGGCAGTCCTAGAAGACATTGAAAGGCGGTTTTCTTAGCATCGCAAGTCATGCCTTTTGTTGATTCCTGCCAACATTTTGAGACTTTCATGCAAACCTGATTCACATTTTCTATTGATCTTGAACCTGATGCATCACTTTCTCGTTGTCTCCTACGGCTCTCTCTTTTCATCATAGACCAATATTCTGGCATCCGATGGTTACCTTCATGGCGAATTGTGACTGAGTCATCCCTGCGGTAATTGTGAGTCATGTCATCATGAAGTGGATTGTATTGCGCATGCTGCTGAAAGTAATTAGAGCCCTGCAGTGTACTTGGAGGTGGCTTAACGTGCACAATCCTCTCTTCAAAACATCCGACACCACAAGAAATGGCTGGCCATCCAACATGGCAATTGTGTGGAGGTTGTTGCTGGTGCGGAACGTGCTCTCCCAAACTGCTAAAATCGACATTCCACAAAAGGTGGCAATCGAGTGGAGGCTACTGCTCATACACAACCTTTCGGCCAATCTCTTGCTACAACATCTCCATACCAATATCCTGGACCTTTAATCTCCACACCTTATGACAATTCTCCACAAGGTCCCTCTACAAGTTCCTGCTGCAATTTTCTTCTTCTTGCAAGAGAGAGAGAGAGAGAGAGAGAGAGAGAGAGAGAGAGAGAGAGAGAGAGAGAGAGAGAGAGAGAGAGAGAGAGAGAGAGAGAGAGAGAGAGAGAGAGCTCGTAGACTGCTGAAGGGGTAGGTAGAGAGTCTTGAATTCGCCTAAATCAAGAACCATTAAATTTTTTGGCACAACGCCTTTAGAAATATTAAATATTTATCTTTTGGCTTTTGAAAACTGCCAACAAAACACCATCCAAGGGTGCCTCACAAGAGGTGTCAAGGACACTACTTTTTGCACCACCAACCCATGCTTTCAGCCCCTTCTAAACTACCCATACACTCATGCTTCATCATCATTATCAAATTTTCAGCCAATCTCGCTCCAAGTTTTGGGGCCACCCGTGCTACTTTGCACCTTGTTCGTTTGCAGCACCTGTGTATGCCACATTGTCCACACCTACAATAATCCTTCAAAACCTTCACATCTCATCATTTTTGTAATCCCCTTATTTGGCAGCCCACATCTTTGAAAACCTTAATAATTTAGCACCCATTCCAATGTTCCTGCCTTCCCAAACCCTTTGCATCCTTTTGACATTGAGAAATTTCATTACAGCCCTTCAGAATTCAAAACACTTGAAAGGGTTTTTCAGGTACTAATGTGATTTTTATAGCCATATTTGAACATTATGACTCACTCTTTGTAGAGGATTAGACATTACCCATTCAAATATTGGGTAAGAACTTCTTCATATCTCTCACACACATCTTCGAGTATACTATCATGGGAGGGGAAACAGGCACCAATATATTGAATGTCCATGACATTCAAACCACTAGGGGAGAGTGAAAGAATCAAGACCAAACAAAGCGTTGCTCAATTTCTTGCCAAAGATGAGAAAGATTTGGGCATATTCCTCACCTCACTTGACGATAGTTTCATGCACTATCTGGATACTTGTACCACTTTTGATAAAGCTTGAACTACACTAGAGAAACACTTTGGTGCTATTTCAAAGCACTCAAAGATTGCTCTTAAATTGCAACTTTATAACTAATGATGAAAGCACGAGAGAATGTATCTTCTCCTGTCAAAATGATCAAAAGTATATGTATTCAACTGGCCTACATCCAAAGCCTAATGAACAATGAAGATTAGGTAGAAGTTTAACTCAAGGCTACGTCTGAT
Source organism: Adiantum capillus-veneris (assembly GCF_014529385.1). Lineage (NCBI taxonomy): Eukaryota > Viridiplantae > Streptophyta > Polypodiopsida > Polypodiales > Pteridaceae > Adiantum > Adiantum capillus-veneris. The sequence continues at coordinate 45,581,918 of NC_140937.1, forward strand.
GACTATAATCAAATTGTCACGGTATTTGAAAAGAAAGATCTAGGGCCGAATCTTGAGTATGTCGTAAATTCTCTCCTAGAGCATGAAAGAAGATGAAGCAACTAACAAAAGGGAGGAGAATTTACAGTGACCAACCACCACTTCATCAAACACAAAAGCAACCTCAAGTGACACAATGTGACCATACAAATAATCTAACAAATGATTGTTATGAAGTGAACCCATGCAAACATTGTGGCAAAAATAATGACATCTAAGTATTTTAGATACAAAGCTAACAACAACAAGCATAAGGCAACCACAAGCAACACAACCACCACAAAGACAAAGACAAAAAAAATCAATGTTGCTACTGAAGATTTTGACACCGAAAATGAATCTATTATTTGGTTTAGTTTACATTGATGTATATTGAGCACTTTAGCCATGTGTTCCTCATCCCTTTATATTGTAGGGGAAGATTTTGTGTATCCCACCTTGTATTTGAGGGATTTTGTGCATCCTTTTCCAATTTGTGCTCAAGGGGAGGATTAGGTCTTGTGTACCTATCCCTAGTGTGTTTTGAGGGGAGGTAGTATAAGTGCTTTTGCTACAAATCCCACAAGGGGAGGATTGTTAGGGTGCACATTTTGACATGTGTGAGCACCCTGTTAACCACCAATATCCACGGACATTACATTGTTTTGAGTCATGGACCGGGCTTGTCCGTCCAATAGGAAAAGGGTAAGAGTCATCGCCGATGAGAGGCACACTCTAACTAGAACATTCAAGGGTTAGTTGGCTAAGCATGGGTGCCCAAGCGTGAATGGGTGAGCTCATATAAAAGTCACCTAAACCTAAAAAAATCATCCATTCTCTCATTTGTCCAATTGAAGAGTGCTCTTGCTCCATCTCCATATTCTTCTTCTTCATCTCCTTGTGTGTGTGTATGCATGAGAGAGAGAGAGAGAGAGTGCAATCAAGCATTTGCAACGACGGCACGGTGGTAGCTCCTTCTTCTTCGGGGAAAGGAATCCTCCACGAAGGCGAGCGTAGGGCGGTGAGTGACACACCCTTGCTCTCTTGAGCTTGCTAGACTAGTTTGGTTGTGTGCTTGCAACCATTTGTGGCTTGCACATTGTAACATTTAATGGCCTAATAACTTGTGTGTAGCAGAAAATAGCATGAACATAGTGAGCATTTCATTAGAATAGATTTCTAATGAGATTGACAAGAGGGCTTGGGTGGAGAGAGCAACAAAAAGCATAACACCTAGTTAGATAGCGTGAAAAATAATTCAAAAAAGAGAGAAATTAAGCAATTGACAACAGTTGAGTACCGGATTTGCATGGAGCCGGGTCCCCCCTCCAAAAGGCTTTGTATTATGGTTTCTCCCATCAAGAGAGACATTTTACAATACAATTTCTTGTGTTCCTTCAATACTAGCTAGTGCAATGAAGATGGAAACTTCATGCACTATGCAAAACACTTATCAAACACAACATCAATTCCCTCACGGTCTCAGAACCAAGACCTCACACACCTTTGAAGATGGTGAGAGCTAGCGGGGACTGAGAGTAGATTGAGAGGAAGAAGGAGTATTCTTATGAGAAATATGTACATCTCCTCACATAATCACTCATATTAGCATAGCGTAGCTTAGTAATTCCCAGGGAGGTTACCTAATAAAAATGTAACCTATCACGTGAGTTCAACAGAAGGGTATTTAAACTTCTTGAAACTTACATAAACATATATACAGAAGGGCGTTATTTTTTCAAATTTGAAAAAGACTTACAATTTTTAAAAGAAAAGGGTACATTATATTCTTAACAAAATTCACAGATAAGGTATTTTACAAACATGTTTTGAATGCACATGATATGGTAGTTTTACACATAGTGAACCCCCCGAGTAGTAATTATCATGGTAGAGGAGATGAGCATGCATTGAAGCTTGGCTCTTGGTTGGATTTGCATCACAAAGCCAAGAGTTGTTGGTGTAGGCCTTCCTTCTCACAAGCTTGGAGTAGGTGATAAACTTTCCATTAAAGCTTGAGAGGGAGAGAGAGTCTTCTTTACTTCACACATGAGATTGTGTGAGTGTGTGTGTGATAATGCCTTCCAAAAATCAGCCCCCTCTCTCTCTTGGTCGACCCCTCTTGCTATTTGCTCTTGCTAGCATCCTATTGGACCTCCCCAGGCTTAGCCAATGGTGATTAAGCAGCATAAGTGATAGCCTTGTGAAATGTGTCCCCCTTTCCCCTTTTGTGAGAGATTTAGGTAATTATTTAATTCAACTAAACTCTCATTGGACCCCTTTGCCTCCTGGACAATAGGAATTAGGCAAGCCATTGGGCTGTTGAATGCTCATTGGTCCCCTTGGGAGACTATCCAATAGTCTTCTAGAGAGTTTAGTTCTTATTGGTTCTTTTATTAAGTGTTTTTAAATTAATTAAACTAGGTTTACTCTAGCCTAATTCTCATTGGTCCACCTCCAAGGCCATCCAATAGGAATTGGGTACACCTTCTGGGCATCTGGGCTAGGGAGCTGACATGTGTCCCTCATTCCCTTTGTGTAAAGGGAGCTTGTGTGTGTGAGAGAGAGTTTCTCTCTCATCCCCTACTTGCAAGGCTCGCCCTACTTTTTGTGTGTGTCTGGGCCGAGCGTGCTTAGCCGCTTGAAGGAAACCTTTAGTAGAGCCACTCGCTCTAGACATAGAGCTAACGATGTAAATAAGGGGGGTGGGGAAGTAAATTCTCCATCATGACCAACGTAGACCCTATGCCCTTAGAGAGTGTGCTCGTGAATACTCCATTCACTGCACCCCCTGACTTTTGAGAGCTATTCCCCTCCAAGGTTATATTACCTGATGATAGAAGCCTTGCCGAAGTGCAAGAGCTTGAGAAATATATCATTGAGGCTAGGGAAAAGTAAATCTAGAGCTTACGCAAGGTGGAGCAACAAAGAGAGTTAAAAGATAAATCTCTTATGTCAATATCCTTGCTAGGAGAGCAATTGAGTGCTCCTAAATTAGCGACCACTAAGGTTCAACCCATAGAGAGCCATATTGCATCTAGTTCAAAAGAAACACCTAGCACCTCAATTCTAGATGGAGCGTTCTTAAATGAGAATGGGGAGTACGAACTGACATATAAACATGTCACACCTATCACGTGGGTTGGTTAGATGCCCTACAATCCACAACGGGTGCTACTAGTGTGGAGGATCAACAACAAAGAATTTGTGAGATCATCCATAGGGTTATTGAGCTAGAGAGACCGAACAAGGGGATCCACATGCCTTCAATGGGTCTCATGAGATTCTTGGATAGAGCGAAGGATAAACAATTTACCTTATTGCAAATGGAGACTCCCTAGGTAAGTCCGATGGATCCTCCATATGTAATTTCTCCAGGGGTCTCAGTGCAATCTGAGCCCACAAGTGATAGCTTTACTTTTCCAAGTCTAGCTCATCATTCCTTTGATGACACCACAGCTACCATGCCTACCCCAATGATGGGCATGCCAAGAAACACACCATGGACCTCATTTGTTAGTAAAGCACCACTACATGGTAGCTCAATGCTTGCAACAATACCTACATGTAACATTTAATGGCCTAATAACTTGTGTGTAGTGGAAATGAGCATGAACATAGTGGGCATTTCATTAGAATAGATTCCTAATGAGAATTACAAGAGTGCTTGGGTGGAGAGAGCAAAAAAAAGCATAACACCTAGTTAGATAGCATCAACAATACTTTCAAAAGAGAGAGAAATTAAGCTAATGACAACAGTTGAGGACCGGATTTGCACGGAGCCGGTCCCCCCTCCAAAAGGCTTTGTATTATGGTTTCTCCCATCAAGAGAGACATTGTACAATACAATTCTTTGTGTTCCGTCAAGACTAGCTAGTGCAATGTAGATGAAAGCTTCATGCACTAATCAAAACACTTAGCAAACACAACTTGAATTATCTCTGTTCTCAGACCCAAGACCTCACACACCTTCGAAGATGGTGAGAGCTAGCAGGGTATGAGAGTAGATTGAGAGGAAGAAGGAGTATCTTACGAGAAAGATGTACATCTCCTCACATAATCAATCATATTAGCATAGCTTAACTTAGTAATTAGCTTGGTAGAGGAGATGAGCATGCATTGAAGCTTGGCTCTTGGTTGGATTTGCATCCACATGCCAAGAGTGTGTTGATGTAGGCTTCTATCTCACAAGCTTGGAGTAGGTGATGAGCTCTCCATTAAAGCTTGGGAAGAGATAGTCTTCTCTTTCTTCACACATGAGATTGTGTGTGTGTGTGTGTGTGTGATAATGCCTTGCAAAAATCAGCCCCCTCTCTCTCTTGGGCGAGCCCTCTTGCTAAATGCTCTTGCTCTCATCCCATTGGACCTCCCCAGGGCTAGCCTATCACCATTAAGCAGCATAAGTGATAGCCTTTTGACATGTGTCCCCCTTTCCCCTTTTGTGAGAGCTTTAGGTTAATTAATAATTCAATTAAACTCTCATTGGACCCCTTTGCCTCCTGGCCAATAGGACTCAGGCAAGCCATTGAGCTCCTGAAGGCTCATTGGACCCCTTGGGAGACTGCCCAATAGTCATCTAGGAGACTTAATTCTCATTGGTTCTTTTATTAGTGTTTTTTAAATTAATTAAACTAGATTTACTGTAGTTTAAATTTCATTGGTCCACCTCCAAGGCCATCCAATAGGAATTGGGCACACCTTGTGGGCATCTGGGCTAGGGAGCTGACATGTGTCCCTAATTCCCTTTGTGTAAAGGGAGCCTCTGTGTGTGTGTGTGTGTGTGTGTGTGTGTGTGTGTGTGTGTGTGTGTGTGTGTGTGTGTGTGTGTGTGTGTGTGTGACTTTCTCTCTCATCCCCTAGAAGAAGGGATCGCCCCCTCCCATATAGGGATTGCAAAGACTTTTTTGGTACACACAAAGCATCCAATTTCCCTTAGGGTTGACCTTTGGACACAACCTTTGAATTTTGGAACGTTAGCATTTTGGAAGTCTTAATGGGCTGAACCTTAGGGTCTTTTTAGCCCATTGTTGCACATGGCTCTTTTGCAGATGGCCCCCCCTTTGGATCCCTATTTTCCCTCCTTTGGATCCCTATTGAGGCCGGTCTGCTAGCTTAACCAATATTCTAGCTTTTTCTCCCCTGGCACTTGCCCACATTAAATGATCAGTTTAATATGAGAAAATCATTTAGGAGAATTAGATATTGATTATTATGACATTACCTCTCTCTTGAAATCATAGTCGTCCTCGACTATGGTGTAGAGAAGATAAAGCATATTCATGAGTCCTTTTCTTAGCGGGTAGAGAGTCCATTTGGCGCTTGAGAGCCTGAGGCTGCCGCAAGCATGTCTGCACATTAGTCCTATCAGTCTTCCATAGTAGAGTGACAAGCTCTACTTGGTGTTTGGGAGACGTCGTCTCCGCAAACTTGATCTAAGCATGCATACTACTTCATTTTTGTGCACAATAAAGAAAAAGAGAGTCTTATAAGACAAAAAAAACTTTGTTCATTTTTAACATTTTGTACATTTTCTTACTCTTGGGAAGCATTGTAAGCATTGACAAGGTTTAGGTTATCCTTTAATTGTATGCCTTGCATCCATCTAGCATCTTCAAAAGGATAATTCTTAAACTTAATAAGATATCGTCGGATAGTCTTACCGCCTCTTAGTACCTTGTCTTCATGTCGAAGAATGGACTCGGGCTGCAGCACCTCCTCTTGGTCCTCGATCTCTGGTGGGTCTTCAATAGTTGGTTCATGAGGTGGCTCTCCTTTGTAAGGCTTTAATAGGCTCACATGGAAATCATTGTGTATGAGCCAATGATTGGGCAACTTGAGTTGATAGGCCATCTCATTGATTGGCCTAAGAATCTGAAAGGGACCATAGTACCTTTTTGCTAGTTTAGCATAGTACTTTTGGTGGCCCGTAGGATTCTTGCCCGTCGTGTGCCTTAATCGAGCCTTGGGAAACTTTAACAAGACCCAATCGTTTTCTTTAAAGGCTTGGGCTCTTATGTGCTTGTCAGCAGCAGCCTTTTGCCTTTGCTGTCAGATAGAGATAGCATCCTTAATCTTTTGGAAAGATTCTTGTGGGTCTCGGCTATACTCATCTGCAGCGAAGATCTTCCCATGTACCTTAAGTAGCAAGGGACTTTTTGATCTTCCCTCAATTACCTCGAAAGGTGCTTTTCCCGTGGAAGTATGTACAGTGTTATTGTAAGCATACTCCACTAAGGGTAAGTACTTCTCCCATTGGGATCTTTGATCTACTTCCGTTACATAGACTTTTAGTAGATCGAGAATGGTTAGGTTAGCTATTTCACTTTGGCCATCCGTTTGTGGATGGTAGGCCAAAGAGAAGTTTAGCCTTGTCCCTAAATTCTCAAAGAGAACCTTCCAAAAATTACTGGTCATTCTAGGATCTCTATCCGACACTATGGACATTGGCAAGCCATGGTACTTGAAAATTTGTGAAATGAAGAGGGTTTCCATTTGATGGGCTTTGATAGTCTTTTTGATAGGTATAAAATGGGCTTGTTTACTGAACTTGTCGACTATTGTCCACACATTTAGAAACATACTCTTGTATGTTCACTTTCATGGTATGCCAATAGAAAGATGTTTCAATTCCCTTTAAGGTAGACTGAATCCCTCTATGCCCCGCATAAGGTGGAGCATGAGATTCATCCATTACTTTCTCATGTAGTGAGTTAGTAACGCATAGTTTATTGCCATAGAAAAGATAACCATCTTGTAAGGTAAATGGTTCTTCTTTCTTCCCTAATGCAAGGGCTGAAATCACATCTCTAAAATTGAGATCAATAGCGTACTCATCTATCATTGAAGATAGGTCATTGTGAGTTGCTATGGAAACCGAATTCACTCTCGGTCGTCTTGAGAGTGCATCAGCTACTAGATTATGGTTGCCAACAATGTGAGCAATATGAAAATGAAATTGCGAAAGGAAATTTTCCCACCTCATTTGTTTGTCGGAGAGCTTGATCTGTGTCATGAAGTACTTAAGACTTTGGTGATTCGTTCGCAGAATGAAAGGAGTCCCCAATAAATAGTGCTTCCATGAGTCTAAGGCATGTTGAACTGCAAGGAGTTCCTTTTCGTATATGCCTAGAGCTTTCTCAACAGGGTCGAGCCTTCGACTCTCATAGCCTATGGCGTGCCCTTCTTGGAGCAAAACAGCTCCAAGGAAATCACCAAAAGCATCACATTGGACCTCAAATGGTTTTGAGAGATCCGGTAGTGTAAGCACAGGTTGAGAGATAAGCTTTTCGAAAGCATTGTTCTCCTTAGCAGACCATGTATACCTAACGATTTTCTTTGTTAGGTCATGTAATGGTCCCGCAATTTGTGAGAACTTTTCTATGAAGCGTCTATAGTATGCACACATACCTATAAAGCTTCTTAGTTCATGAAGATTCCTAGGTTTAGGCCATCCTTTTATTACCTCTAACTTTGATGGATCCATTTGGATGCCATTTTGAGAGATAATGTGACCTAAATACTGAATCTCTTGCAAGAAAAATTCACTTTTCTTTTGATTAACATAAAGTTTATTCTCTCTCAAAACGTGAAATATTACCTGGAGGTGTTGCTTGTGTTCATCTAATGAATTAGAGTAGATGATAATATTATCAAAGAACACTCCAGTGAAGGTTCGATGAGGCCTGAACAGCTTCTCCATCAAGCGGTTGAATATAGCTGGTGCATTGGTCAAGCCAAAAGGCATGACAATGTATTCGTAAAGACCAAATATGGTGCGAAATGCGGTCTTTACAATGTCTTGATCAACTATCCTTATTTGATGATAGCCACTTTTTAGGTCAATCATACTAAAGTAGGTCAATCCTTGTAGCTTATCAAATAGGTCTTCTACCCGTGGAACGGGAAACCTATTCTTGATAGTGATCCTATTTAGTGCTCCATAGTCGACACACATACGATATGTGCCGTCTTTCTTTTGCACTAATAGCACCGGTGAGCAAAATGGAGATGAGATAGGCCTAACCATGCCCTTCTCAACTAACTCATGCACTTGCCGCATAATCTCCTCTTCTTGACCTTGAGAAACTCTATAAGGAGGTTTGTTAGGCGGTGAACTTCCTGGAAGAAGTTCAATTGCATGGTCATCATTACCTCGTTTAGGAGGTAGCTCCCAAGGGATGCCGTCAATAAAAACATCTTGAAACCCCTTGAGAAAATTGGATAACTCTAATTCCTTTTGGTTGCTTTTATTTTCTTTTGCTAAAGCATTAGGTTCATTTTGAGAATCTTTAACAAAAATCATGTACACGGAAATAGAGCTCTTTATTGACTTGTTGAAAGCTGGTGTATGTACAATGGGGATAGTGTTACCCATTTCCTTAGCATCTATATACATGTATTTTTCCCTGAACTTAAAGGAGATTCTCCTTTCAGGAAATTTAACATCAGCAGCCAGGTGGTCAAACCATGGTGCCCCTAGGATTACATCCTCATGCTTGAGAGGAGAGATAAAGAAGTCCTCTTTGTCCACATAGCCTTGGACATGAAGCCTCAATTTCACAATTAAGGGAGTGACTGAAGCTTCTTGCCCCTTGAAGGAACTGTCTGCGGGTAGGACATCTCCCATCTTGTAGGATTGTATGCCTAGCTTAGTGGCTAACTCCATAGATATAAAATTGTGAGTAGAACCAGGGTCAAAGAGAATAAAAGCATCATGTTCTCTTACCTTTCCCCAAGCATGGCATAGAGGAGATCCTTTGTGGTGAGTTTGGTGAGTCACCTCCTCTTGGATTTCAACCAAGGAAGCTCTAGGAGGATCTTGGCGGTTGTTCTTGTGGGGACAAGCGCGGTACGCATGCCCTTGTTCGCCGCACTTGAAACACCGGTTATCCTTACGATAACGCTCAAGATCTTTAGGAGAGAGTTTATTGTTACCTTTGTAAACTCCCTTCTCTTTAGCTTTGTTGGAGTTGCCCTTAGGAGACTTTTGGACATTTTCCTTCCCCTTAGGCTCATTGGAACCCTTGTTTTCCGGGGGCTTATTATTTCTTTTAGCCCCCGTTTGGAAATTGATTCGAGAGGCCACCATAGTATGGTGTATTACCGCCGATATGGTACGTGGCCTTTGGGAGTTGACATACTCCGCCATTTCTTTGGTTAAGCCCGCACAAAACTGTTGCTTTTGCTCTCCAAAATCCAACTTTTTGAAGACAGTGGCTTTGAGTTGTAGGTCCCAAAACTTGTCTACATATTTGTGGATGGATTCATTGGGAGAGAGCTTTAAGCTTCGCCATTCGGTGAGTACTTTTTCTTTTGCATCGGTGGCCAAAAACTGCTTCATAATGGAAGCTCTTAAAGCTTTCCATGTTCGTGGAGCTTCACCGTTGGCTCGTAGGCTAGACCACCATTGTCTGGCGGACTTTTGAAAGTGCATAGCTACATGGCGTAGCTTAGAGGACTCTGTGAAGCCCTCATCTCCAAACGCCGCATCAAATTGCTGGATAAAGGCCAAGACTTTGTCCATAGCACCAAAGGTACCATCATAGGTAAGGAAAGAGATGCTCTTCCCCCTCTTTGAATTTCTTCAACTTGGATGACCTCTTCCATGCAGCATAGGATTTTCTATGGCCTCTTCTTTTTGATGGTTCAAAGGTTGCACCATCACTTTCTTCAGAAGGTGAAGAATTTGAAGAAGGTGGAGAAGAGGGTGACCTCTTTCTCGCCTTTTTCTTGTCTTGATCTTCGTTGTCTTCACCATCACTTTCATAAGAGGAAGAGGATGAAGAAGATGGAGAAGAGGGTGTCCTCTTTCTCGCCTTTTTCTTCTCTTGCTTTTTATCATCCCTCTTTGAATTATGGTGTGGAGAAGAGTGCGATGGTCTTCTCCGCTTTGGTGGTGATGGAGAGCATTTAGCCCACCGTCTTCGTGGAGACATCTCCGCCGAGGTGGCGGGAGACTCACTTCTTTCTCGTTCCTTCAGTGGAGGCTGTTGAGTTCTCCTTTGGGAAGGACATGCATCATCAAGAAGTAAATTCTTGAGCCCTTCGTAGGGATTCTCTTCTTCTTCCCGAATCGGAGAGAGACCTCTTTTGATAGTCTCACAAGGAGGCTTCCTAGGTGTTCTCTCGTCATGGTGATGAGCTTGGAGAATCCCGTGAGCACGGAGTTGCCGTTGCACTTCGCTTTGGAGAGATGGATGCTTGTTGAAGCCTAGAAACAAGATAGTTAACAAGCATTGAAGCATCATCAGTAGCTTGCTCATGAGCAAAATCAAAGTTATCAACATTAATTTCACTCTCTTTACTATTGTCAGCCATTCTAACAATTTTTAGGTGTAAACTTTTTAGGTGTACTTTGGCACTTCAAGCCCTAGTTGCTACTCTTATTTACCCCTTTAGAAAAAGAACTCAAGCTATTGTACCCGCGGCTCGAATACCATTAATTGCAAGGAATAGAAGAGAGCGTCTTTCGACACCAAAAGAGCACCGGCTCCTGTCAAGCTTCTAATAGCTCAATAGTGGTTAAGCCGTAGGCAAGCCCCGTAGGACTCCACTATTAAGACCATAGCTCTCGACGGTGATGCCCCGTTCACTGCACAAAGGCAGGCGCATTGCAAGGCTGAAAAATCCCTATTCTACTTACTCACAGACAATTAATAATACCAACCATTTATAGCTAGCTTGAGGACCTCCCTTCTTGAGCAAGAAAAGAGAAACCTTGTGCTCTGATACCAATGTAACATTTAATGGCCTAATAACTTGTGTGTAGCGGAAATGAGCATGAACATAGTGGGCATTTCATTAGAATAGATTCCTAATGAGAATTACAAGAGTGCTTGGGTGGAGAGAGCAACAAAAAGAATAACACCTAGTTAGATAGCACCAACAATACTTTCAAAAGAGAGAGAAACTAAGCTAATGACAACATTTGAGGACCGGATTTGTATAGAGCCGGTCCCCCCTCCAAAAGGCTTTGTATTATGGTTTCTCCCATCAAGAGAGACATTGTACAATACAATTCTTTGTGTTCCTTCAAGACTAGCTAGTGCAATGAAAATGAAAGCTTCATGCACTAAGCAAAACACTTAGCAAACACAACTTGAATTATCCCCGTTCTCAGACCCAAGACCTCACACACCTTCGAAGATGGTGAGAGCTAGCAGGGTATGAGAGTAGATTGAGAGGAAGAAGGAGTATCTTATGAGAAAGATGTACATCTCCTCACATAATCACTCATATTAGCATAGCTTAGCTTAGTAATTAGCTTGGTAGAGGAGATGAGCATGCATTGAAGCTTGGCTCTTGGTTGGATTTGCATCCACATGCCAAGAGTGTGTTGATGTAGGCTTCTATCTCACAAGCTTGGAGTAGGTGATGAGCTCTCCATTAAAGCTTGGGAAGAGATAGTCTTCTCTTTCTTCACACATGAGATTGTGTGTGTGTGTGTGTGTGTGTGTGTGATAATGCCTTGCAAAAATCAGCCCCGTCTCTCTCTTGGGCGAGCCCTCTTGCTAAATGCTCTTGCTCTCATCCCATTGGACCTCCCCAGGGCTAGCCTATCACCATTAAGCAGCATAAGTGATAGCCTTTTGACATGTGTCCCCCTTTCCCCTTTTGTGAGAGCTTTAGGTTAATTAATAATTCAATTAAACTCTCATTGGACCCCTTTGCCTCCTGGCCAATAGGAATCAGGCAAGCCATTGAGCTCCTGAAGGCTCATTGGACCCCTTGGGAGACTGCCCAATAGTCATCTAGGAGACTTAATTCTCATTGGTTCTTTTATTAAGTGTTTTTTAAATTAATTAAACTAGATTTACTCTAGTTTAAATTTCATTGGTCCACCTCCAAGGCCATCCAATAGGAATTGGGCACACCTTGTGGGCATCTGGGCTAGGGAGCTGACATGTGTCCCTAATTCCCTTTGTGTAAAGGGAGCCTGTGTGTGTGTGACTTTCTCTCTCATCCTCTAGAAGAAGGGATCGCCCCCTCCCATGTAGGGATTGCAAAGACTTTTTTGGTACACACAAAGCATCCAATTTCCCCTAGGGTTGACCTTTGGACACAACCTTTGAATTTTGGAACCTTAGCATTTTGGAAGTCTTAATGGGCTGAACCTTAGGGTCGTTTTAGCCCATTGTTGCACATGGATCTTTTGCAGATGGCCCCCCCTTTGGATCCCTACTGAGGCCGGTCTGCTAGCTTAACCAATATTCTAGCTTTTTGTCCCCTGGCACTTCCCCACATTAAATGATCAGTTTAATATGAGAAAATCATTTATGAGAATTAGATATTGATTATTATGACATCTACAAGTGTGTACCAATCGTATACACCTACAAGTGTGTACTCATGTAGCCCCTACCCCTCCCATTGTTTCAACAACCTATGCTCCACAACCACAACACCCAAGCTCTTATTTCCATGGGACCATAACGGCTAGCATTAGCATGTCACATCCGATGTCTAGGGCCACACATATGAACTTTGGGCCGCCACATGGCACAACACCATACCAAACGTGGAACCCAAGGGCTTCGTACACACCAAGCCTAATGCCAATACCTGCTCCACATGTAGTCTCTGGAGCGCCTTCACTCACAATGCCTGCTCACTTAGGTGACTTGCCAAAATTTGCTCAAGCTATCGGTCGATCTATTGCTGAGAATATGCATAACACGCCTGATAGAGAACCTAGAAGTAAGGCAATACAAATAGACAAGCTCACATAAAAATTTAGTGGAGACAAGGATGTGAGAAAGCATAACGAAGTGTTTGAACAAATATGCGATTCTTTAGGAGAACACAATGACTTGCATAAGAGTAATGCTTTAAGACTAACCTTAAGTGGGAAGGCAGGGGATTGGTATAGAACCCTAAGGGTGGAAGAAAAAACAATTTACCCTACTCTTAGGAGACTGTTCTTGAAAGAATACATACAAGAGGGAGTGCTTTGGGGTGTAGCCTCTCAGCTCCAGAAAGCCCAACGAGAGGAAGGAGAGTTGGTGAGAGACTTTATTTTGAATTCTCGTTGTAATCCAAATGAACGCTTCAATAATAGTCAATTGCTTGATAGATTCATTAGGGTATTACAACATGAGGATATCTACAATGGCCTAGTCATTAGAGGTATCACCACTTGGGAAGCGGTCACCACCAACGCGATCCAATTGGAGGATAATTTATTGATTCAAGGAGAAAGAGTTTCTATTGAGCCTAAATCTACTAGCTCAAAAGCATCGGGGCATCAGCCAATGACCATAAAGCCTATTGCTAAGGAGCCAAAGATATCTGAGATGACTTTAGCAGATCTCACCAAGGCCATTCAAGAGAGTCTTAGAGATAATCGTGCTCCACAAAACAATCATATGTATCCAAGAAGGGATCAACAATGGTGCTCAGTATGCTATGGACCGCATAGTACCAGTGAATGCCGTACTTTTAGAGTAAAATTCAATGGGAATTGCAATGCTTGTGGGAGGTATGGTCATCAAGCTAAGGATTGCATAGTATTTAAGCACGCGATGGCCAATAGACCAACCTTAGCATGGACAGACACACCTCAAGTGCCTGCATTGATGCCGGCCCCACCTCTTGAACAAACGTCACAACACATGGTCCCTAGGGCCCAAAGTGTGGTTCAAAAAACACCCTTACCACCTCCAGTGCTAGGACCGCAACCACCACATCCAAGAATCACTTCTGTGAATCAAGTCGGTTGTGAGTCATCTATTGCTTGTTTGGAAGGTTGTGAGGAAGATATAGATCCTAATATTGCCTATGGGATTGATGCGCTTGAAGAAAGTCCATAATACTACATGGAGGACTATTGGGGACAAGTCAAACCTGTCTATCAAGTAGCTTCTCTTGCTTCAAGAGGCCAAAACATCAACTACACTGCTAAGAGACCACCTCTTCAATGCTATGAGTGTGGAGGTCCACATCATGTGGCCGAGTGTCCTATTAGGCTAACAAAAGAACGCCACACTAATGCAAACCAATCAAGCAAGCACGTCTACAATGCTGATACTCATGTGTAATTGATGTGGCATAGATCATTTGATTGCCCAATGTCCAAATAATCCAAATGCACCGAAGACCACGCCATTAAACTTGATTGAGGTTACTGAGGAGCCATCACAAAGTACACCTATGGTACCAGTAAACGTACTCACACGATCGATGCTAAAAAAAAATTTATATTCTTGAAGAAAGAGACACGGCTTCAATTACCCAATCTCAGAAGAAGAAGAAAACACAAAGGAAGAGATCGCAAAAAGCAGCGAAGTCAGACCCCAATTCAAAGACCAACATAGGAAGTGGTGACGACCCCGTATATATGAACGACGGTGAAGAGGATTCTAATTCAGGTGAAACCATGGAGACCAAAACGACCACTAAGAAAGAAACCAACAAGGAAGATTGTCATGAGCCACAATGGCCACGATCCAAGAGAAAGATAGGAACTTATCCAAACCCTACAGAGGAGATCGAGCGAGTCAAGCAAAAGGAGTTTGGTAGAAGATACCCAAAGGGATCTAGAGCCAACACTTAGGTGGATCCAAATTATAGACACAGTGTTCCCTACGCAACAACAACCTTAGAAATTCCATAGACCCCTAGCAATACCTAGTGTCATCCAAGAAGGAAGTGACTTAAAGTCATGGGAAAGTGGACGTACTTACTTCTTGTTGGAAATAATTTTTACAGAGGGACTACCTGATTCTATTGAAGAAATGGAGATCCCATCTTCCCCACGTCAAGGGACTGAAGCCCAAAAGATGCCGTTAAATATTGCCAAATTGATGGATTTCATGGCTTCAGAAGTCAGAACCACCATCATTTCCAAACTATATGGAGACCTTGAGCTATTCTTAGCTCTTCGAGCTTTCCTCAATGGAGAACTGAAGGTCGGGCTACCAAAATTTTCAAAGATGGATGGAGTTAGGGAGATGCCAATAGAGGAGGAACACTTAGATCCACAACCCAACCTAGATGAGAACCTTGTTGTAGAAATACCTGTTAACAAGTTGGGATAATACTTTGAGGGTGATGAATCCAATGCCACCATATGAATCACTACCAAGGGATTAAATGTGAAGGGAATCCTTGATGGTGGCACTGGGGTTAGCATTGTGACTAAAAACTGATGGGAAACTATGGGAAGACCTTACCTTGCGACCAAAACCATAGTAGTAAAGATGACCAATGGGTCTATTGTTAAACCTATCGGGATGCTAGAAGATCTCAAGATCAAGGTCTTTGGACATAAAATAAGAATTACCTTCATTGTTATGGATTTCTCCAAGCACACTATGGCGTCTGAGATGATCTTAGGACGTCCTTCCATGAGGAAAGCAAAAATGGTGCATGACTGGTCTAAAAACCATGTCTACTTGCAGTTCCAAGATTATGTTATTTGAGTAGATCTTGTAAGTGGTCGAGCACATCCTCTAGGAAACATGTTTATAATTGATCATAGATCTGACACCACAATTCACTCGTCCCCATTGTAGTATTGTTACACGTGTAAAGCGGACACTGATGTTAAGGAAGATTCTCCTTATATGGATCTACTACCTAGGATGACTGAGTCAGACAATGTGGATTGGGTCCACCTAGCAGCAACCATAGACACTTGCGGAACAAGGGGACGACCTGGGTAACACTTGAGGGGGATGAAATGCCACCACTCATACCCTTAAATATGCTAGAAGCAATGCATATAGCTTTTGATGGCCTTCAAGATGAAGGTTTGACTGGCATTGGAACTAGTAGCGTCTCACAAGACTATAGCCCACATGATTTGGGGTAAGAATCATCAATTGAAATTGACTCTGAGGATGAAGAACCTCTGTTAGTGCAAATGTGGGGACAAACCATTCAGGGCCCAGTGGTACCCTAGATGACAATCTATCCAAGGGAGCAGAAGACACAAGTAGCGATTCATCTAGTGACTCTTCACTAGAGATAGGCCATAATAAAAAATTAGACAAAAAGAGTAAGAGATATAAGAGGCGACGATATCAAGCAAATGTGCATGCTAGAATAAATGAAAATAAATCTACCGAAGAATGGATTAATTATATAGGGGCATGTGATGCTCATCGGAAGTTGGTAGATAACTGAGGTGAATACCTTCAAAGCGTTATGTGGTGTAGTCCACAACCCATTGACATCACACAACTAGAGACTATAGAGAAGCCAAAGTTGAGCCGTACCGTAAGGAGACGATAAAATCGAGAGTTAGCTCAACAATAAAAGGAATTGGAAGTGAAATCACAGTCCACAAAACAACAAGACCCCACAGACTTACAACATGCACCTGAACATTTCAAATCCTACACCACAGAGGAACGTAAGGTTGTGTATACAAAGGCTCAAAGAAAACCTATCGATGGAAGCAATGGAGTCTATGATGGTCCAATGATAGTTAAGGAAATAGAGCTAGTAGACCCATGAGAAGAGTCCAGACCTGTTTTCATTACCCAAGATGTGACAGAGACTGAAGAGTCTGTACTTAAAGAACTTCTCAAGGAATCCAGGGATATATTTGCTTGGAAATATCATGATATGAAAGGTGTTCCACCTTCTATGGTGCAACACACAATCCCCATGAATAGCATGGCTAAACTAGTTCAGCAACGACCCTACCCAATGAATCCTAAATATGCAAAGATCGTTCAAGAAGAGATTGAAAAGCTTGTGAAATGCGGATTCATATACCCTATTGAACACTCAGAATGGGTGTCTCCAATAGTGATTGTTCCAAAAAAGAATAGGAAACTCATAGTGTGCGTGGATCTCAAGAAGGTCATTGTCGCCACTAGGAAGGACCATTACCCCTTGCCATATTAAGAACATGTGCTTGAAAGAGTTGTAGGGAAGGAAGCTTATAGCTTTTTAGATGGGTACTCTGGCTACAATCAAATCACAATTACGCTAGAGTATCAAGCTAAAACAGCCTTTATAACCGAATTTAGAGTGTCCGCATTTTGTGTTATGGCTTTTGGCTTAACCAATGCCCCTGCTACCTTTCAAAGATTAATAAACACTGCTTTTAGAGAATATTTGAGGGAGTTTTGTGAAGCTTTCTTAGATGACCTTTGTGCTTATTCCTCTTGGAAAGAACATATATCATGCTTACGAAAAGTGTTTGAGAAGTACAGATTGTATCGCATCTCCTTAACACTAGAATGGTAACAGTACACTTTTATGTCCTTGGACACTTTTGTGTCCTGTTAAGTGACCATTTTACTTGAATTATTTGAAGAGTATGAAAATGAATTTCTAGGTGCTATATATCCACAAAGTTGCCTTATGAGCTGAAAAAAACTTAGCATTTTTTTTGGAGCATCGATCTCACCATTAACCTTACTCTTGCACAACATTTTTGAACCTAAACTGTGTGAGAAAACGGGTCCTGTTTTTGGCTTTTTTTCAATTTTTGGCAACTATACCACTCTAAACTTCATGTTTGTGAGGTTTAGATGGCTAGAGGTTAGGCCTTCATAGTTCTCAACATGTTTTGATGCTTGTAGGGAGAACTAAGTGTTAAAATTGAAAGTTATGACCAATTTACAAGAATTGCATAATCCTCTTTTTGGGCCAAAATTAGCACTTTTATGATTTTTTTGGTGGCTTTCTCGATATCTAAATTCAATTCTGATTTTCTAAGTGTAATGTATAACATAAAGCTAATCTTCCTTGAGTTTTGGGGGACCTAATATGCTATATAGCATAGTATCTGAAGATGGTTGAGTTTTTTGATTGTTGAAGAATACGATACATTTTAGAGTAGCAAATATAACTTTCTTAATATTGCTAGTTTCTTAGGCCAATTGTGTGTATGTTGTAGGTAGTAACCATATCTAATCATAGACTACAAACTTGGCTAGATATTGAGTAGTTTCTATGGGTTTCTAGAGGTCATAATGCTAAACCCAGTTTTTTCATGTTTGCTGTATTTAGCACTTTATCATTGCCCCCAAGGTTCCAATTGTAAGAGATCCATTATCCTTTTGGAATGATCCATGGCCCCTTTTGAATCCAAAGGCCCAAAGGGAACTAAGAAAACATGTATATAGTATCTGTATTGAGCGTGACTATAGAAACTTTGATGATAGGTCCGCAGAATGGCAAAAATGCAACTTTTTTGTACCTTTTTTTTGCCCAAAAAAAAATTAGTGAGGTAAAATAAACCATATGTTTTGGTCACCAACCCATTGAAGTTAATGGGGCATTTTATCTTATGTCCTACAAAAATCCCCACTCTTATTTATATGCAATCAACCGTAAGAAATTGCTGTTTTGGGCAAAATGCACTGGTCCATCAACTTTGGAGGCTTGTAGTGACCAAGGGATTGTAGAAAAATGACAAGGTTTCCTCATTTTTTTTTCCATATGTAGATAGTTATTTGAACTATAACCTAGAAAGATTTTTCCATAATGAGTGAGATCTACTATGGTTTTGGAATTTTTCCCAAACCCTGAAATGGACAACGTTCATGTCCTGTTATGTTACCATCTAAGTGCTAAACCTCTTTCAAAAGGCCAATTTGGAAAATTAAACAATTGTAGTCATATCCTAGGGGCAATATAGTGTTTCCCAAAAATGAGAGGATATTCCATAGATGAGAGCAAAATTAAAGCCATGCTGAATTGCCACCACCTACAAACTATAAAGGAGTTCAAAGTTCATGGGCCATGTTGGTTATTACGACGGTTTATTTTAACACTTTGCGGAGATAACTCATCCTTATGTACAAGCTTCTATTGAGTTCCTCTGGACCGCGTAGTGTGACCATGCTTATGAGTCATTGAAAAAGAGCTTGACTAGTGCTCCTATTATACAGTGCCCGTATTGGAATGGATAATTTTTTTTTACATATGTTCATATTTGATGCATACAAAAACTTTGCTATTGGGTGTGTTCTAGCTCAACCAGGAGAACATAAATTGGACTACCCCATTAGCTTTGTAAGTCGTCAATTGAATGATGTCGAGAGAAACTACACCACTACAAAGAGGGAAGGTTTAGGTATGATTTACGCAGCGAAGAAATTTTGCTATTACCTTCTTGCCAACAAGTTTGTTTTCTATGTGGATCATCAAGACTTGTTGTATCTAGTATAAAACTTGTTCCACGGGAATAATTACACGATGGTTGTTAATTTTCCTTTTGATTTTATCGTTGTGGTGAGACCTGGTAAAAGACATGTTGTGACAAATCATTTGTCTCGCATGTCCAATGGTGAAGCCCCTATTGGAGTCGATGATGAGTTGCCCGATACTTATCTATTCCTAATCGAAACCATACCTGAATGGAGTGAGAATATTGTGAACTTTCTAGTTAATGGTTTTCCACCCAAAGAGCTTCATAAGGACATATGTCGAAAACTGCTAAAAGAATGTGAACCTTACTCTCTCATTGCAGGAACTCTCTACAAGCTAGGGAAGGATGATATTCTTAGACGTTGTGACCGTGAGGATGAGTATTTATACATACTGCAAGAAGCCCACATGGGTATAGCTGGAGGACATTTCTCAGGGGAACTAACAGCTAGAAAGGTGTTGCAATTAGGCTATTGGTGGCCTACCTTATTCAAGGATGCATCACTTTTTGCAAAAGGATGTGATGAATGACAACGTTACAAGATCACACAACGAAAGGATAGGATGCCCTTACATCCTGTTAAAGTGACTCAACCATTTGAAAAATGGGTTTGGACTTTGTAGGTCCAATTAGTCCGACAGCTTGTAGCACTCAATCTTGATATATCATCCTTGCCACTGATTATGTAACAAAGTGGGCAAAAGCCAAGGAGACACGTAAGGCTGATGCAAGGTCAACTGCCAAGTTTCTCTTTGAGAACATTATTACAAGATTTGGTTGTCCCTTTGAGATTGTGATCGACAATGGCACTTATTTTATAAATGGAGTGATAAAGAACTCACTACCAACTTCATGATAGCTCACCATAAGTCCACACCTTATTATCCACAAGCAAATGGCCAAGATGAGAGTACCAACAAAACTCTCATCTCAATTTTGACAAAGGCAGTTGAGGCTCATTGTACAGATTGGGATTTAAAGCTTTCATCAGCTCTATGGGCTTATCGTACTGCATATAAAGTTGCCATTAATTGCACACCGTTAAGATGGTGTATGGCCAAGAAGCGGTTATTCCATGGGAGTTTGTCATTCCCAATCTTCGAGTAGCTTTTCAAGAAGGTTGGGATGGTAACCCCTTAGTTGAGTGATTATATATCCTTGAAAGTCTAGATGAAGAAAGGCAATTAGCTGTGAAAAATGCACTTGTGGAGAAAGATAGAAGGAAGAAATGGTTTGATCGTCATCTAAACAACAAAGATATCAACGTTGGTGATAAAGTCCTCATGTATGGACTGCGTAGAAAAAAGAAAAAGTTGAAATATGCGGAAAAGGAGTATATAGAGTATGTGAAATCACCCCGCAAGGAACCATTTGTGTTGAGACTCTAGATGGAGTTGAAACCATTGGATTTCTCAATGGTAGAAAATTTAAAAGATATTATGATCTTTTAATCCAAGAGGAGCTACGTGCCATCCATAAAGAAAAGGGAATCCAAGGCAGAAACAAAATTGAAAAAGATACAAGCTCAAGCTGAGTTGAAAGAGCGACAACAACACATAAGACACCAACGAGAGGCCAACCTTGGAGCTACACATGCATTCCACATTGAAATAGAGGATAATTGATTGGAATCTAACACACCTCTACGATACCCTATTGAGCTAAATAGTGCCTATGAAAAAGTGCTATATAACTCCTTATTGGACATGGGTGCTAAGTATAATCTACTATCATATGGGGTGTGGTGTCAATTGGGAAATCCACCTCTATCTGAGAGTATTATCCATGTCAAGGGTGTCAACAAGAAAAAGACTGTGGTTTTTGGAATTTGGCACACTTCTGTCAGTTATGACAATGGGGTTGTAGCTCAAGACTTTTTGGTCATGCCTGCTAGAACTATGGAGGGTAATATAAACCTAGGATGCATATGGATGATAACTACCAAATGCACTATTGATTGGGGGATGAGGGGTGTCACAACGCAAAAATCAACTCTTAGTCCTCCTACTCAAGCCATAGTCCCTGAGATATTGCCTCTTAAGGAAATAAAACCCAAAGCATTGCATGTCCAAGAGGTTGAACCATATGTCCCCATAGGCTAACTCTCTAAAGCTTCAACTGCTATAATGGAAATAAAGCTTGAGACACACATGACCCACCCTAATATAACAAAGAAAACATACAAGTGGATCCCTAAAGCTTCTTTAGCGACCATAGCTAGTGCTAAAAGACAGGAGCCTGGTAAGAGACGTCCCACTCGCCCCAAGAAATGTAAAGAAATGTTGCGTTGGATTCCTAAAAACTATTGGAAGCCCAAGGCTACTATAAAGGAAATGATCAAATCTGGGTACCAAAACATAAATTGTGCTCTTACCTGTCACCTGACCCATGTGAGCTCAATCTTGTAGCTCCAAAACGAATTGACGATTGTGGAAAGAAAAAAATAACCAAATGCCACACACCCACTCCAGAGTTAGTTTTGGTACCAAAGAAAGAACGATTTGTTTCACCTAGCTCAGGAATAGGGAAGTCAAATGAAGCTTCTTGCTCTTCATGTAGTTACTATATGAAAATAGAAGCTTCGACACAACCTCCACCTACTATTGTACATATCCATACAAACCAAGAAGAGTTTGCACCTCCCGTTGTAAGCTCACCACCTACAACAACGTTGCAAATAAAATCATGGGAGAGTACCTTACCACCCTTTCAACTAGATGAAACGCATAGGGCGGTCGAAAACTATTGGGTAAAGCCTTCACCCATAACAACTTGGAACAATTGGTTTCAAAGGGTGACGACATCGTTCCAAAAGGTATGATCTACCCAAGGAAGGGGAAGTCTTCATTCACGTCAGCCTATTGAATTATTTCCCTCTTACCCTTCTTTCCTTGACCCTTGAGCTTTCCGATTTTAGGGATTGTATATATATAGATATATAGTAACTAATCACCCTAGTTTAAAAAAAGAAAAAAAAAAGAAAATAGTAAAGAGCAAGAGAAATTAGCAAACGAGTGTGCACAATACTAGTCAAAATCATTGACCTAGACCTACGCATGTCACATCCGGTACCTGAAACAGAAACCTATGTCATCAAACACCTTTGATCCTCATCACTCGAGTGATGGAGGGTGGGTAGGAGTAGGAGTGTTTCTATTTTTGAGTTTAGTGATTAGCAAAGTTCTTTCTTCCCACTGATGCCTCCAGAAGGTGGATGTTTGGTGATGACTATTGTACAGTTTGTGACTACATAAGGATGCCTTCAAAGGACAACGACAATGGATGTTTACATGTTACAACAGATGTTCTCTATTATATCAGGTGTATTACTTCCTTTTATCTATGCTTTCCACACTTACATGTTTTCATCTTGTCATTTGAGTTTCTAACAATGCATAAAATTTTATGAAGTTGTGACATTGTCAATTTAAATGCTATAATTTTTTCAAACTTCTAGTACCTTGTTCTTCTCTTTGAGTTTGGTCTATTAGTTGGCTTTAAGTAGGTATCAAGACCTTAAGCTAAACTAAGCCACTTAATTGATTGCTGACTTTAATTCCTAAATAGTCTATTAATTGTAGTAACTTTAGTTATGTTTTAGGCTATGACATATAGTTCTCTCTAGCTTATTCCACCTAAGTGTGACTTGTGTTGTGGAAGTCCATGTGTTAAGCTGGTATTTGAGACCTCGAGTCTCCTGGCTAGTTCATGCTCAAGCTGGTATTTGAGACCTCGAGTGTCCCAGCTACTGGTATTTGAGACCTCGAGTCCCCCAGCTACTTGTAGCAACTATGACACCAACAACAAAGAAAAGACAAAAAATGAAAAAAAAAAGAGAAAAGAGAAAGCAAATAGTATAAACTTCCTTGTATTTTATATTGATCACACTTAAGTGGTATAAGTGACAAGATCACTAATCTTTAGACCTCGACAAGCATTCCTAGGGTTAACTACTTTTTAGTCGATATTTTTTAATTAACGTTGGTGAATCTAGTACTTACTTTAGCCCTAGCTCTTGTGAACTTCTCTTAGAGTCAACCTAAACTTAAAAATCATTTATTCTCTCATTTGTGTAATTGAAGAGTGCTCTTGGTCCATGTCCATCTTCTTCTTCTTTGTCTCCTTGTGTGTGTGTGTATGCGAGAGAGAGAGAGAGAGAGAGAGAGAGAGAGAGAGAGAGAGAGAGAGAGAGCATTGCAACGACGGTACGATGGCGACGAGGCGGTTGAGCGCGGCACTACGTGCTTAGACGTTACATAAGTATGGTTACTAAAAAAAAAATCCCGTGAGACAAGATCCGCGGATGGACAACCAGCATAGAGCAGCTTGCCAAGGTCAACGTGGATGGCCTCAAAAGTTCCTGTGAAGGACTCTATTGGCTCTTGAGCTTGTTAGATTAGTCTGGTTGTGTGCTTGTAGCCATTTGTGGCTCGCACATAGTGTATGGCAAGTCGCTTGCATTGACGTGCGACAGACGTGCACACACCCTCTTACAAGTGGATGCTTAGTCAACCTTGTGACATGTGATAAATTCTATGTGGAATCCTAGTGTAAAGCCTACTTGGAAATCCTATGACATCATCATTTATGTGTGCAAAAATGCCTAGTTCTAAGCTATTAATTGAGCATGCATCTAGTCTGTTCAATCACTCAATAATCATCGTGAGCCTAAGCTATGCTCTTATTTGTATTGATTATCTAAGTGTGTGCGTGTGCATGCACCTATGTGCGTGCACACACACATGGATACATGATTTACACGTACTTGCAAAAATATCATACTCTAAGATCAATAGTTCGTATATTTGCACCAAGAACTTTTAAATCTTTTGGGATTCCATTTAGTGACTTCCTAAGATTGGAGAAATCTTTTGAAAAGGGTACTTGTCATGGACAAAATTTAGTTTGCCATGTAATGCCTATACATCATGATTACACTTTCAAGTGTCTATAGAAAGAGACATGGTTGGAATTCATCTTAGATTTGAGGTTCTTTTAAAATATTGGTCATGAAACACATTCACTTTGTACAATGACTTCATAAAGGGTTTGACATGTTCTCACAGGAATTAAATCTTGTCTTGAGATATGGTGTGCAAAGTCACATGTCGTAATCATTGTGAACCTTAATAGGATTTTTAGTAAGGGTCATGGTCACATATTATAAGGAGTATGGTGAGACATTTATTAAGATCTTTATTCTCCCAAAACAAGGTGAAAAGTCCATGTGGTCTACATAAGATAAATAGAAGAGAGTGTGTGGCATGCTCGTTAATGCTGCTCTTTACACCATTATGTCACAAAATAAGGAATAAACATAATAGTCATTTAACTCTGCAATGTGGCACTATTTAATCCAATCTTCCACCCTTGCTCCAAATCATTGTTGAGTCGCCTAACAGCATGCACCTTTCCACCGGCATAGTGTTGTGAGAGCTTGTGACTAAGTCTTTTTTGGTGTAGTTTCAAACTAAACCCATTGTGTGCCGGTGAGTTCTCCTTTTCGCTCTCCTATCTGCACCTCACACTCCCTCTCACTACAGGCTGCTCCTCGTAACCCTCTAAGCTGTCGTACTTGTTGTGGTCATAATCTGTCGCGAGTTACTAAAAACTAAGCCTCGCGTGACCATGTCCTTGACACAGAGCTTCTTGCAGCTTGAATACCTAGTATGCACAGCTTCTAGGAGAGTCTTTCGTGTGATGGTGGGTCCGGAAAGGAAATTCATTGGCTTCACCCAATGAGTTTATGCCACTGTGGAAGCATTCATGTCTTTGCCACCAGTCGAACCTCGTTAATAAATGACACGGGTTGGACTCGAGGGATCAACGACTGGAGATGGGTCAGTCGTTATTCGGCCCCCAATGTAAATAAAAAAATTAGGGTCTCCTACGACGCGCCGACCTTTGAACCCACAACCTCCCCCTCCACAACCTCACGCTCTCACCACCTGCGCTGTCGCGCGCTGTTGAAAGCAATGCGTCTTTGCGCAATCAAATACCTACTCCCCCCCCCCCCCCTCCCCCTCTGCTGCGTGAATTTGACGGCCCATATTGTGCGCCTGATCGTTAAATTGCCCATACTGTAGATCCCACGAGTAGCACACCGTGTCACTTATAAACGAGGCCAGCCGAACCCACCATTGTAGTGCCATGTGGTAGGGGCTCTAAACTTGTAAAGAGGCTAGTAGTAGGCCAATAAAGCACTATGTCATAAAGGCTGGAATATGTTCCAGCCTTACAAGCAAAGCATGCCTTGTCATCTTTCTCCCGTCGTTAACTACGGCAGACGCTATTCTATTATTACCTCCGAGGTTCTGCCCGCTTGCTTTACCATTGCCTCTCTCTCTCTCTCTACCTCTCTCTCTCTCTCTCTCTCTCTCTCTCTCTACCGTGAGGACATGATTAGGAGATGCAAAAGCCGCAGTACTAATAAGGGGGCTTCCCCATAAACCCTCTAAATCAAACTTTAAGAAAAGGGCCCTTTTAAATGTAAAGGGCCCTATAAAAATCCCTTTGTGTGCCCGTGAGTCCTTCAACAACAAGTTTCGAGTCGTTTGCACCAAAGAATTGGGAGTAGTCTTTCTCTTTTTGACTTGTTAACCTCATGTACCAAGTTATAAAAGCATTTCTCAAGTGTAGGGGGTGGTTGAAGGACTCCCTATATTTATATTTTCACTGAGACATTTTAAGTAAAGGGCCCTTCACTTTTGTGGAGGTCTATGAGGCACATATTAGTTTTTTAAAGGACCCCTAATAGCACCTTTAGAGGGTCTAAAAAATATCTGTGAAAATGCAGAGCATGAGGCGCCATGCACATGCCTTGGGAAAGGGATCACGTATTGGATAGCCCTTTCAATAAGCTTGTTGGCCGTGATGCCCTCCCTTGGCCTTCATCTACTGCTCGCAGAGGAAGCTCAGCGATGGCAGTCACCAACACCATCATCATATAAATCAACAACAACATCACGAGCAGGAGCAGAAGCTGCCATTTCCCTCTAACATCAGCTTCACTGGATATAAGGCTCGAATGCTATGGTTCTGCTGCATTATAGGGGGTTCTTCTAGGCCTTGACAACCTGCTCTTTGCATGGGGACTCTCCTACTTACCCGTCTCCACCAGCGCCCTGCTCTCCTCCACGCAGCTCCCATTCAATGTGCTCTTCGCGTACATGCTGGTTCGCCAGACGTTCTCTGCGTTTGTTGTCAACGCGGTGGTCATCATCACCGTCAGTGCTGTGTTGCTTGGCATCCAATCAAGCTCTGACATGCCTGCCGGCACCACACACAGGCCGTATATATTGGGCTTTGTAGCAATCCTTGTATGTATTTCTGCTGGTATTCACAGAATGGACCTACAAGAAGCTCCAAAAGAAGGGCCAGCTTGCCATGGTGATCGAGTTTCAAGTTATAGGCACATCCATTTTTGCGACGCTGTTTGCGCTTGTGGGCATGTGGGCTGCGGGCACATTCCAAGCGGTCGCTCACGAAGCCGTGCGATTTGGGATCGGGCGAGCCGCCTACTGGCAAACTGTGGTTTGGATTGCAATCTGTTGGCAGCTGGCCAGTGGCCACCATTGGATCTTACGACTTTTTCAGTGTTTTTCATACAATGCATAACATCATGAGCTTCTGCTGGGGAGGCACGGCATACCTAGCTAGGTACGATTGGGGGCAGGGGACCGCCGGCCCGGCCCCCCCAATCGTCCACCGGGCCGGCGGTCCCCCTGCCCCCATGCCTCCAATTATACCTAGCTAGGTATGCCGCGCCTCCCTCACAGAACCTCATGATGTTGAACTAAGTCATAATGTGGGAATTATTGTGAGAATCTGTCCAAAACTTCTTGTGATCTCTTGTGTCGTGTGCCTTCATGACGGCCGGGCCACCTTGCCCGTAGTTCCCGTCTTGGAAGTCATTTTCTTCCACGACTCCTTCTCTGCAATCAAGGCCGTCTCTGCATTCTTCTCTCTTTGGGGCTTCCTTTCCTACAGCTACCATGGCTACTTGCTCTCCAAAACGCCCAGGCTTCCTGTGCAGTCAACAAGCCAACACCCTCATATTAATATTCCTCATTTCCATACCTCTCCTTCCTCCGACCCAAATACGTCAATTTCTACAGACCCCAACACTCCTTCGACCCAATTGTAGATCCCATTTTCCCCAATCCCATCCCATGTGAGAAAAGGAGCTCTTATTCCAACTTTTCACATTTTCCCATGTAAGAAAGGGAGCCAATTTTTGCCCCCTAGAGCGTCTTACATCATGAGTTACCGCCAGCTGCCCACCTTGCACTTAGCTCACACACCTAGCTAAGTGGTGTTCCCCTTTAAGTGCCACGGGGTCCCAAACCATGGGATCAATGGTCCCAATTGAAAAGCGCTATAGCCACAGATCTGAACTATTGATCGGTTAAATGTAAACTCGAGATTTTGAGATTATATTTCACAAAATTAATCTCGAGAGGCCAGCCACATGGACATGTGAGATCTAATCTCAGGACTTCCTTGCTTCACCAGTCAGGTTTTGAATCCTGACCATCAACTTGAGGGGCACACGCCTTGACCAACATGCCCACGTGCGCCTCGTTGAAATAGTGTGATTTCATATCAATTTGAAGCTAAACTCCGGATCTTGACATAAAAACTAAATCGGGATCCCGAGTTTAGTTTTTACGCATTGATGCCCAAAATCTACGAACATGCTTGATTTTGCACAAGGGCCCTTGATCCCATGGTTGGGACCCCGTGGTACTTAAAGCTGAGGGTCGGGGAGAGTGACTCGTGATGTGACTATATACCATGGGGTCTTGAATAATGAAGCCTAAGTGATGGGAACAATGGCTCAATACTGAGTCGCAATTTTCACGGTGCTCGTGATACGTCCAATGGGTCTAAGTAACTTTTTAATGTGCGAATTTACTTTGGCTTGGGTGATTTACTTTATAGCCAAGTGAAGTAGCTCTAAGCTAAGGGAGCAAGGGAATGTGCGTGGACACATGATTAGAGTGTCGGGCTACCATTGCGAAGGTCGTGGGTTCAAGACCCAAGAGCGAGGGATGTGGTCAATGTTGTTGACTTTTTATCTACCACATCAACTCACTATGAGATTCTTTCCCACCATCGATTCCACCTCTTGAGGTCTTTACCGACCTCAAGGAGATAGTGTTTAGCTGACCTGAGGTGGGGGCCAGTCACCTTGGTCGATCATCTCTCACGAGCAATCCTTGTCATCCGATCACATCTAGGGTAAAAGGGCCAATAAAAGGACACTCTCCATTTATAAACCGTACCCTCCCCTAGAAAGCACATGGGCAAGCATTAGTAAGTGGACATCATAGTCCTCCTTGGCGTCATCTAATTGGCAAGGCACAACTTCGATACTCGAGCAAAGCTATACACATATTGGAGCAAGATAGTTCAGTTTGATTTTACCTTTGCTTTTGCATCAATTTATGTGAACGCTTATCAAATTACACCTACGATGCGTCGCAAGTGACGATCACATCTTTTGAAGAAGATCTCATTGTCGCTTGTTTGAGAAACCCCAAGTTATTGAAATCTGTCAAGCACAGATCGTCACAAGCTCTACGCCATTTCGTTGTCCTTATGTTGGTCCCTTTACCCTAATAATGCCTTGTCAGTCCATCACACCTAGCAATCCTCTCATTTTGGCCTCCGATTCCACTACACGCAGTATCGCAAAGGCTATTTCGTCATTTTTTGCAGAAATTCTTTCAATGCCATTTTTTTCATAACAGGTCCCTTACGATCTTCTACGGTTTGTGCTATATAGCACGTGTTGTTCCTGATTTGTTTCTCCCTCTTTTCGGACAGTTTTCATATCAGGTGGTGCAGGCATTCGTCATGGCCAACAACAACACAGATGTGTTCAAGATGTTTGTTGTTGATTACAGATTAGATCGGGACGATTACCCTGTGTGGGCTTACATGATGCAACATGTTGTTGTGTCAAAGGGTGTCTAGAATATTGTGCAGGGCATTGATGTACTTCCTGGTTTTGAGGATGTAGGCGATGTTGAGGATGTTGCAAGTCTTGCTGCAAGGATTGCTGTTGTTAGAGTTGTTTTGCCTATGGTAGAACAAGCTTGTTGGGTTATAAAAGATGCGCAAGCTCATGCATTGATTGCGTCGTTTGTGAAGTGTACTATTACTCCTCACATTCGTTCAGCAAAATCTGCAAAACAGGCTTGGGATATTCTGGCTGGACTTTATGCAACTCACAATGAGGCTAAAATTGCATTGCTGTGTAAATAGCTAGAATCAAAGATTATGCATGAGAAAGATGTCATGGACACTTTCTTTTCAGGTGTCAAGGATATCAATGAGCAACATATTTTTACAGGTGAAGTCATTTCAGACAGTTCCCTCATGCAAACTATTCTTGATGCCTTGCCAGACTCTTACCAGACTTTTGCTAGTACTTGGAGAATTATGAACCAAGGAAATCTTGAAGTTGTCAAGTTTGATGCATTGTGCACATTGTTGTTGCAAGAGTCACTTTCCAAAAAAAATAGGACTAGACAGCGTGTGGTTGAACAGGATTTTATTGCTGCTCAAAGCAAGGGTGGCAACAACAATGCAGCCACTTCTTATGGTTCTTCTACGAGTGGAAAATCACATATTCCTAATGCTTCTGCTGGTAGCAATTTGTCTGGAAATTTTGGTGATAAGGGAAAAAAGAAGATGCGTTGCTATTATTGTAAAGTTAATGACCACTTGATCAAGTAGTGTCCTAAGTTGAAGGCCAAAGAGGCTAAGAAGAAAGAGGGTGGTTCCACTGCAAATGTTGGATCCACTACAAATGGAGCTATTGTTTAGTCTTCTATGAAAGGAGACTGTGATGCTGATGTTGATATAGAATGAGATTTTAGTGCAGAGTATACCTATAATCCTACTATCCATGATGCATGCATGTCCGTTGCTGCAAATTCACATGTGTGGTATTTTGATAGTGGTGCTACAAAGCACATTACCTCACATCATGATTTGTTCACCTCTATTGAGTCTGTCCTACGGGAATTCAGTACTTGTGCAAACAATGCCTCTTATCCGGTTTAGGGAGTTGGAAAGATTGTGCTTACTGCTGCAAATGGCATTTCTTTCACACTTGTTGATGCACTTTATGTACCTGGGATCAAGAAGAATCTTTTGTCAGTATCTGCACTAGCTAGACTTGGTCTTGTAGTAAAATTTGTGGATGACAGATGTACAGTCTATGATCTCAGTTTCAGTGTGATGAACATTAGGTGAAATTTGGACTCACAAAGGG
This sequence comes from Adiantum capillus-veneris, assembly GCF_014529385.1. Classification (NCBI taxonomy): domain Eukaryota; kingdom Viridiplantae; phylum Streptophyta; class Polypodiopsida; order Polypodiales; family Pteridaceae; genus Adiantum; species Adiantum capillus-veneris. The sequence goes on from NC_140937.1 coordinate 45,612,334, forward strand.
ACCCTTTAAGGAGTTTGACTTTACCTCTCTCTACCAAAACGGACGCATGGATAAATTTTGCAAACAAACTCCAAAGTTGACGGAGGTTTGACAGTTAGAATATCCTCTTCAAGCTCTATCTTCTGATATATAGCACGCCATGAGATTCCTCATATTTTAGAAGATTGAGTTGTCACATCACAAGTGAATCAAAAAAAGAATCTTCTAAAATATGAGGAATATCATGGCGTGCTATATATCAGAAGATAGAGGAGTTGTCACATCATAAGTGAATCAAAAAAAGAATCTTCTAAAATATGAGGAATCTCATGGCATGCTATATATCAGAACATAGAGCTTGAAGCATCATAAGTGAATCAAAAAAAGAATCTTCTAAAATATGAGGAATCTCATGGCGTGCTATATATCTATAGATAGAGCTTGAAGAGGACATTCTAATTGTCAAACCTTCGCCAACTTTCGAGTTTGTTTGCAAAAATTTATCCATGCGTCCAATTTGGTAGAGAGAGGTAAAGTCAAACTCCTTAAAGGGCCCCTTTGTGAGTCCAAATTTCACCTAATGATTGTTGCATCTAGAATTTTATGACGTGGGATGTATAAGCTCACTCTGTATGACAAGTGTGGATAGAATTTTACAAATGCAGTTGTGGATTCAAAGGCTATTTCAGATGCAACACTTTGGCATGCACGTTTTGATCATCTGAATTTTACCACTTTGCTACGTTTGCAAAAATCTGATATGCTTGCTTCTTTGCTTCCTCTTGAAGCACCTATCAAAATTTTTTCTGAAGGCTGTATTTTGGGTAAGATACAACATTCAAATTTTCCAAAGGATGGTTCATTTAGGGCCACATGCAGGTTGCAGCTAGTGATGTTTGTGGGTCCATGCAAACTCCGTCTGTCATAAAATCTAATATCTAACCAACCCAAATGATTTTTTCATATTAAACTGATCATTTAATGTGGAAGAATAAACGGGAACAAGGGTTAAGATATAGACATGTGCTTATAGATCTATCTCAACACGAGGCCAATGGTAAAGGGGCCCAAATGAGAGATGTTCTATCAAAGAGCAAGGCTAACCAATGGAGAATAAAACCGTAGGGTTAGCTTCATTGAAGACCTCCAATAATTAGTGTAAAAGTCCTTTGACCTTAGGTAAGCTAGTGATGATCTTGAGGTGGGAACCCAGCCCAAGCTTAGGGTGCTTGAGGTGCTTGATGACTAAGGTGCTTGAGATTCTTGATGACTGAGATGCTTGAGGTGCTTGTCATGCTTGAGATGCTAGGGCTGTACTTGAGGTGAGAACCTAAACCAAGCTTGAGGGGCTCAAGGGACAAGCTTGTGGTGAGAACTAGGCCCAAGTTTGAGTGTCTTGAGGTGTGCAAAAGTCAAGATTCAATCCCTACAAGGAGAGGGCGAGCCCTACAAGAGGGGGGATGAGAGAGCACACACACACACACACTCACACAAGGCATGCTTGGTACAAAGAAAGAAAAAGGGACACTTGTCAAGTCATTATGAAGAGAATGGGGTATAGAAGGGCCTCTTTATTTGGCAGTTTAAGGGACTCAAACCTCTCGTATTAAGAAAGCAATGAAAGGATGGCTTTTGAATTCAAATAGGCAAAACGGTTAGTTTATTTGAATTCAAATTTTCTCCCAAAAATGAAATTTTAAATCTAGTAGAAAAAACCATCATTTAGCATATCTATGGAAAGAGCCCGGCGTGTAGATTACGAATCTATAATCTCTACCTCAAATCGGAAATCATACGTAGGAGTTATGGAAAGCTGTAAATCATAAAATTTTCCACCCCCTTTTTTGGGACAAAAGTGCATCCTTTGACCGCTCTTACACCTCTCTTACACACCCACCATTCTTGCACACATAGAGTGCATCTATCTGTCAAAATGTTAATCATCTTCATAATCTCATGGCAAAAAAAGAGGCCCTCCTAGACCCCATCCTCTTCCTAATGTCCTCCTCATGTTGCCCTCATGGTGTGTCGGAAGCCTATTGGTTGGCCACCTATGGTGTCCAATGATAATTAGGAGATTTAATGAATTGATTTTGCATTTATCATGTCCTCTCTCTCAAAGGGGAAAGGGGGCCACTTGTCCCAAGGCTACCCTTGTTGCTTGGTATGACTCCTGCTTATGATTGGCTAGGCTTGGAGGGGTCCAATGAGTTTCAAGCATGAGCTATAAGGGGGGGTCGACCAAAGCATGAGCTATACGGGGGGGTCGACCAAAGCAAGTAGGGGGCTTGCTTAGAGGGTATACTCTCACACAGACACTCACACACATGCTCATTGTGTGAAGTGCAAAGTGCAAGAGCTCTCTCTCCTTCTCCAAGCAAGTAGAGAGATTGAGAGCCTACACCAATACTCTTGTTTATGGAGTGTAAATCCAACCAAGAGCCATGCTTCAATGCTTAAGCTTGCCATCTTCTACATCTTCATTACTATGCTATTATGTATGCTAGCAAGAAGAGTGATGATAAGTGAGGAACTAATTCTTTCTCCTATGAAATGTTTCTTCTTCCTCTTCCCTACCCTCATTCCCTGCCAGCTCTCTCCACCTTCGAAGGTGTTTGAGGTCTTGGGACTGAGGCTTGGGATAGTTAATGATTTTCTCAAATTTTATGTTATGCTCATGATGCATGAAGATTTCCATCTTCATTGCATCACCTATGTTACAAGGAACACAAAGATTGTATTGTAACAAGTCTCTCTTGATGGGAGAAATCATAATACAAATGCCTATTGGAGGGGGGACTGCCGGCTCCACATAAATCCGGTCCTCAACTGTAGTCATGTTCTCTAAACTCTCTCTCTTGCAAAAGTATTGTTCATGCCAAGTTAACTAATTGCTATGTTTATGTTTCTATCTTCAATTATGTTCACCCGTTATGCTCACAAACTAATTTCTCAAAAATACTCTCATTAATTTCCGCTACTCTCAAGTTATTAGGCCAATTCCATTACATTGATATCAGAGCATTTGGTTTCTCTTTTCTTGCTTAAGAAGAGAGGTCCTTAAGGAGCTTATAAATGGTTGATGTTGTTAATTATACTAGGGTAAGTGGAACTGGGATTTATTATCGGTTTTGTTGAGCCCACTATGTGGGATATGGTGCAGACCTTGGGAGCTTTGGACTTAATAATGGAGTATTTTAAATATGCCTACACCTTTACCATTATTGAGCCATAACAAGTCCAAAATGAGCTAGCCCTCGGCAACTCTGCTATGTTAGACCTAGTCCACTACTCTCTATAATTAACCACTTCGAGCCATGGGTGTAGATACTTAAGAGCCAATTTTCAAAAGCTAAGAGGCGTGACAACTAAGGTTTCAAATTGCCAAAGCATACACTAAGTAGGTACACAAATTTTGTTAATATGGCTGACAATAACCAAGAGAGTAGAATGAACATTGATAGCTTTGATTTTTCACATGAAGGTTCTAATGATGATGCCCCCATCAATTATCTCGTTACTAGGTTGCAACAAGCTATGGGCAACCCTGCTTTGCAAGCCAAAGTTACACAACAAGTTTGCGCTTATGGGATTTCTCTTCCTCTACAAGAGGAGAGAGAGCTTAAGAGGCCTCTTGAAGAGACCCCCAAAAGAAGACTCTCTACCATACAAGAGGAGGAATCCAAAGAGAAAGCAATCAAAATTTAAGTTCCTCTGAAGATTTGGCTCCACGAAGACGGCAGTCTAGGCAATCACCCACTCCTCCCAAGAGGAAAAGATCAATACATAGTTCTTCTTTTTGTCAGTCCAAAAGGAAAGAGAGGAAACAAAGGAAAAAAAGGGATGGAAAGAGGTTACCCTCTTCTCCTTCTTCTTCACCTTCCTCCTCTTCCAACTAAAGCTATGGCTATTCTCCTAGAGAATACATGAGGGGAGAACACCGTGAATCATACCCTGCATGGCGAAGGTCACAAAAGCTAAATAATTTCAAAGAGGGAGGAAAGAGTATCTCTTTTCTCACCTATGATGGCACCTTTGATGCTACCGACAAAGTGTTGGCCTTCATCTAGCAATTTGATGTGGCCTTTGGAGATGAGGGCTTGATAGAGTCCTCCAAGCTACACCATGTAGCTATGCACTTCCAAAAATCATCTTGTCAATGGTGGGCTAGCCTTTGTGGCAATGGCGAAGCCCCAAAGACATGGAAAACTCTATGAGTTTCCATCATGAAGAAATACCTTGCAAGCAATGCACAGGACAACGTGCTTACCAAATGACGTAGCTTGAAGATTCTCTCTCATGAGTCTATCCACAAGTATGTAGACAAGTTTTGGGATTTACATCTCAAGGCTACTGTCTTTCAAAAGGTAGACTTTGCCAAGAAAAAGCAGCAATTCTATGTGGGATTACCTAAAGAGATGGCCGAATACATCAACTCTCAACTGCCTGGTTCTATCACCGAAGTAATCCATCATACCATGGTTGCTTCACACATCAATTTCCATCAAGGGGCTAGACAGAATTTCAAGCCCATGGAAAACAAAGACAAAAATGATGCAAAGGAAAAATCCAATGCTCAAAATTCTTCCCAAGGTACTTCCAACAACAACAATAACAATCGGTCCAAGGAGAAGGGAGTTTACAAAGGAAAAAACAAACTCTTTCTTGAAGAGCTTGAAGCTTTTTGCAAGGACCATAAGTGTTTCAAGTGTGGGGAGGAAGGACATGGACATCGTTCTTCCCCAAGACTCCTAGGGCTTCCACCATCAAAGCTCCAAAAGAGGATGTTCATTGCAAAGGATCATCACTTTCATATGCTTGGGGAAAGGTAAGAGAGCACGATGCCTTCATCTTGTTTGACCCTGGCTCTACTCACAACTTCATATCAATGGATTTGGCCACCAAGTTGGGCATTCAAGCTTTCGAGATGGGAGATATGGTAATGGCTGACACAGCTTTGGGCCTAGCTCCTCTCCCTTTTGTTCTCCAGTCCTTTTAGTGCAAAAGAAAGATGGTACTTATTGTATGTGTGTGGACTATCAAGCACTACACCATATCACTATCAAATATAGATTTCCCATGCCTTGGGTAGAAGATCTGTTTGATAAGCTACAAGGCTACACCTACTTCAGTAGGATTGACCTTAGAAATGGCTATCATCAAATAAGGATAGTGGACGAAGATATCCTAAAGACCACGTTTCGCACAACATTTGGTCTTTATGAATATCTAGTCATGTCTTTTGGTTCGATTAATGCACTATCGATAATAAAAGCATGGCCTAATCCAAGGAATCTACATGAGCTTAGAATCTTTATTGGTATGTGTGCATACTATAGACGCTTCATAGCAAAATTCTCTCAAATAGCAGGACCACTACATGACTTAACTAAGAAGAATGTTAAGAATGTATGGACTGCTTGGAGAAAAATGGTTTTGACAAGCTCAAGAAGAAGCTTACCTCCCAACCATCCCTCATTCTTTTGGATCTCTCAAAGCCACTTGAGGTCCAATGTGATGCTTGTGGTGATTGCCTTGGAGCAGTTTCGCTTCAAGAAGGGCATGCCATAACATATGAGATCTGAAGGCTCAATATCGATGAACGAGTCTTGGGAATTTATGAGAAAGGGATTTTAGATGTTCTACATGCCCTCAACACATGGAAGAACTACTTATTTGGGACTCCGTTTATTCTACAAACTGACCACCACAGTCTCAAGTATTTCATGACGCAAACCAAGATTTTCGACAAACAAATGGGATGGACAAATTTTCTTTTGCAATTCAATTTCCATATTGTTCACATTGATGGTAAGCACAATCAAGTGGCCAGTGCACTTTCATGACGACCAAAAGTTAATGCGATGTCTATAGCTACTCACAATGATCTATCTTCTATGATAGATGAGTATGCTACTGACCCTAACTTTAGAGACATAATGTCAGCCCTTGCTTTGGGGAAGAAAGAGGAACCATTCACCTTGCAAGATGGTTATCTTCTCCACGGAAATAGGCTATGTGTTACCCATTCCCTTCGTGAGAAATTATGTATGAGTTCCATGCTCATCCCTATGCAGAACATAGAGACATTCAACCTACTCTCTGAGGAGTAGAAACATATTCTATTGGACTACCATGAAAGTGGGCATACAAGAGTATGTTTCAAAACGTGTAGTATGCCAAAAGACCAAGTATGATGGAGGGAAGCAACCAGGATTACTCCAGCCATTGCCTATCCCAAATTCACCATGGGAGAGTATATCCATGAATTTTATCTTTGGATTACCCAATCCATGGGAATACCAGAATAAGGACAATAGTCGACAGGTTTAGCAAGCAAGCACACTTTATTCCTATCAAAAAGACTATTAAGGACACCAAATGGCAACTCTCTTCATATCAGAGATTTTCAAACACAATGGATTATCAACATCCATTGTGTCAAATAGAGATCCTAGAATGACCAGTAATTTTTGGAAAGGTCTCTTTGAAAATCTAGGAACAAGATTGAATTTCTCTTCGGCCTATCACCCACAAACGGATGGCCAAAGTGAGATAGCCAATCTTACTATACTCGATCTAGTCAAGACTTATGTTACTGAAGTAGATCAACTCTCACAATGGGAAAAGTACTTACCTCTTGTAGAGTATGCCTACAATAATACTGTCCATACTTCTACGGGAAAAGCACCTTTTGAGATCATCGAGGGAATACCTAATAGTCCCCTGCTACTCAAAATACATGGAAAAATCTTCGTTGCCGATGAGTATAGCCGTGACTTACAAGAATCTTTTCAAAAGATTAAGGAGGCTATATCCATCTCTCAACAAAGGAAAAAAAGCTCTTGCCAAGCACATAAGGGCCTTTACGTTCAAAGAAAATGATTGGGTCTTACTTAAGTTTCCTAAGGCTCGATTAAGGCAAACGACGGGCAAAAATCCTATGGGCCATCAAAAGTATTATGCTAAGATAGCAAAGAGATAATATGGTCCTTTCCAAATCTTGAAACCTATCAATGAGATGGCTTATCAACACAAGTTGCCCAACCATTGGCTCATACACAATGCTTTTCATGTGAGCCTACTCAAGCCCTACAAAGGAGAGCCACCAAGTGAACCAGTTATTGAAGACCCTCCCAAAGTTGAAGACCAAGAAGAGGTGCTACATCCCGAAGCTATCCTTCGGCATGAAGACAACGGGTACTACGACATGGTAAGATTATATGATGGTATCTTATTAAGTTCAAAAATTATGCTTTTGAATATGCTAGATGGATGGAAGGCATGCAACTTAAGGATAGTATGAACCTTGTCAATGCTTACAATGTTACATTAGAGTAAGCAAATGTACAAATTTATTTTAAATGAATGATGTTTTTGTCTTATAAGACTAGTTCTCTTTTTAATTGTGCAGAGATTTAAATAGTATGCATGCTTAGAATCATGTTTGTGATGACAAAATCTCTTAAACACCAAGTAGATTTGATCATGATGCCGCTATCATGCATGCCATATGTGAGGTCTGAGGGGGTACATTCTCATTCATCCAGGCTGAAGAAAGAGTCCAGAACGCTTTTTCACAGTGCATTGGTGGCTTACTGAGTGTGGTAGCCCAAGATGTAGAGTTATACGTTCCTTGCTCGTCGCCTGGTGTGCATATTAATGTACTACATGCTGGCAGCTATCACATTTGTGTTGTACACGTGGGTAGCATGGTTAACTAATTTATCATGGGAGTCAATCATTATCACTCTACTTTGGGAGAATGAAATGGACTAAAGAGAAAACATGCTTGCGGCAGCTATGTCGCCCAAGCACCAAATGAATTAGTCATCCATCTTGGAAAGATGCCGTACAGTAAAAAGGGATCCTCTACCTGCTAAGTAAGATTGACTAATGACTAAGCCTTTATCTCTTCTACCTCATAGTCAAGAACGACTATGATTTCAAGAGAGAGGTAATGTCATAAGATCTAATATCTATGCAACCCAAATTATTTTCTCATATTAAACTGATCATTTAATGTGGGAGAATAAACGAGAACAAGGGTTAAGATATAGACATGTGCTTATAGATCTATATCAACACGAGGCCAATGGTAAAGGGGCCCAAATGAGAGATGGTCTATCAAAGAGAAAGACTAACCAATGGAGAATAAGACCTTAGGGTTAGATTCATTGTTGATGACCTCCAATAATTAGTGTAAAAGTCCCTTGACTTTAGGTAAGCTAGGGCTAAGCTTGAGGTGGGAACCCGGTCCAAAGTTAAGGTGCTTGAGGTGCTTGTCGTGCTTGATGACTAAGGTGCTTGAGGTGCCTGATGACTAAGATGCTTGAGATGCTTGAGGTGCTTTTCATGCTTGAGATGCTAGGGCTGTCCTCATGGTGTCCTCATGGTGTGCGTGAAGTTCTCCTCAAGTTGTCCTCATGGTGTGCGTGAAGCCTATTGGTTGGCCACCCAAGGGGTCCAATGATAAATTAGAATATTTAATTAATTGATTTTGCATTTATCAAGTCCTGTCTCTCAAAGGGGATAGGGGAACTTGTCCCAAGGATACCCTTGTTGCTTGGTATGACTCCTGCTTATGATTGACTAGGCTTGGAGGGGTCCAATGATCTTCAAGCATGAGCTACAAGGGGGGGTAGACCAAAGCAAGTAGGGGGCTTGCTTAGAGGGTATACTCTCCCACACAAACTCACACACATGCTCATTGTGTGAAGTGCAAAGTGCAAGAGCTCCCTCTCCTTCTCCATGAAGGTAGAGAGATTGAGAGCCTACACCAACACTCTTGGCTATGGAATTCAAATCCAACCAAGAGCCTTGCTTCAATGCTTAAGCTTTCCATCTTCTCCATCCTCATTACTATGCTATTATGTATGCTAGCAAGAAGAGTGATGATAAGTGAGGAGTTAATTATTTCTCCAATGAAATGTTTCTTCTTCCTCTTCCCTACCCTCATTCCCGCTAGCTCTCTCCACCTTCGAAGGTGTTTGAGGTCTTGGGAATGAGGCTTGAGTCATGTTCTCTAAATTCTCTCTCTTGCAAAATTATTGTTCATGCCAAGTTAGCTAATTGCTATGTTTATGTTGCTATCTTCAATTATGTTCACCCGCTATGCTCACAAAGTAATTTCTCAAAAGTACTCTCATTAATTTTCGCTACTCTCAAGTTAATAGGCCAATTCCATTACACCATCCTTGGGAAATTACCTTTACTTCGTGACTTTCATTGATGATTACTCTACGCATGCATGGGTATTTCTGCTTAAAACAAAGTCTGAAGTACTTATGTGCTTCAAACAAATTTTGGATATGGCTGAAAATGTCTCGAAATGTATTATGGGCACCCTCTGTTCTGATTGGGGGGGGGGAGTATATGTCTCATGAATTTGATGCATTTATGGCTATTTGTGGGATAAAACACCAATGTACAGTGCCTTATACGCCTCAAAAAAATGGTGTTGATGAAAGGAAAAATAGGTCACTTGTGATAATGGCATGATGTATGGTCAAAAGTCAAGCTTTGACACATTCTTTTTGGCTTGAGGCCATCAAGTGTGCCACTTATAATGTACTAAACGGGTGGGCTACAAAAGCTTTGTTGTCTATTACTCCATATGAAACATGGCATGATAGAAATTCTTCTATTGAGCATATGCATGTTTTTTGCTATAACACTTGGTCATCAAAAAGTACACCTAAATTGCCAAAAACACACCTCACCTTGAATTCGGCCAAAAGTTCTCAAAAAACTAAAAAATATTGAATTTTTGGAGCAACTTAAAAAAATAGCAGTGAACATTGTCAAAAAGACTTCAATTTTTTGAACTAAAGTCAATATAGAAAGTTTTGTACGACAAAAAAGTGCAAATATTCCTAAAATAATTACACAACATTCCACTAAAAAAATAAGTACATCCTCGAAAGCTTACAATTGAAGACTCAAGGCTTTCAATTACAATCCTTAAAAATTTTCCATCAAATTTTTTATGGTTTGTTGACAAAGATGACCAAACTTCTTCAAAGTGAGACCATAAACAAGAATCTTTATATCCTCCAAGTTTAATTTATTGATACGTCGTCCATTGTTTTTTGTTTTCTTCTTCTTAGTCACCTTGATCACCTCAAGTAGTACTTACTTGTATTTACGTCTTCTTAGACTCCTTTGTATCAATGAACATCAATTGAATACATTTTTGTAATACACTTGTATCGTAGAATATAAGAGCATGAAGATTTTTTTTAAATTTGTTGTGAATAAGTATTTTAGGATTCAAGTTTTTTTTAATTCTAGAAGAACAGAGTACTTCAATCTTGTATTCCGGAATACAAGTTTTAGCACTTCTCTATTTTAGAACACAAGATTGTAACAATTTTGTATTTTACAATATACAAAATTACGACACAAGTGTATTCTAGAATACAAGTTTATAACCCATGTGTATTTTGGAATACAAGTTTATAGCACAAGTGTATTCTGGAATACAAGTTTGAAGTACAACTTGTATTTGGAATACAAGTTTGTAGCACAAATGTATTTTGGAATACAAGTTTGTAGCATAGGTGTATTCTAGAATACAACTTTGTTGCAATCTTGTATTTCAAAACACAACAAGAAGGTTTTACTCTCTCCAGAGGTCGTATCTAGGTATGTCTTTTCCCACTTCATCTCCATCTCCTTGTTCTCTGTGTGAGTTTGCTTTATCTTCATGTGTGTACTTTGCATGGTTGTGTGCAAATTGTTTTTGTGTTTTTGCACGCGCACAGGCAGTTTAAAGGCAATTTTCGGGTCCAAAACATTCCGAGAAATTCTTCACAGGCATCCTGCGGTTTCGGAGTTTTTTATGCCCTCAATTTTTTTTTGAGAATCACCAGTAGAAGATAGTTTTCAGCCATACAAAAAATCTTCCTATGTGTATCTTACAAAAAACATGTATTGGTGTGGAGGTTACAATTACACATGCATGATGGATTGTAGATACAAAGAGAGCTATGTTTTGGAAATCTTGTGTAGAGAAAGTTTCCATTGGTTGTGTAGATCTTTGTACACATGGTGCGAATTTATTGTTATATGCATAAGGACACAACAAGAAAGCAAGTGTGATTTTTCTATTCTAATTTCTTGATGTACTTCTCAATGAGTATAGGTTGGATGGTAAACTACTCTCTTTGATCTTACTTGGTCAAACAAGTACTTGTTGTAAGAAATTTGTGAGATTATGTGGTTGGCTTGGAGGTTGAACCGTTGAGTGTTTCTCTAGCCACTCTGCAAAGAAATAGTGTGAGTACTATTGTAGCATCTATTGTTGTCAAGACACTAGAGCAAGAAAGATGGAACTAGCATAATACACTTGCTTTTGGTATCATTTTGTTAACATATAAAAGATCTATTGTGCCATAACTAAAGATATACTTTGATTTTTTGGTTTAAATACACATAAATTCTTAAATTTTTATTTAAGAAATCCTTGAAATATGAGGGATTTTTTAATCTTTCTTTGTTTGATTTTTTTGCAACTTTTATATCCTTCTTGTTGTTTTTAAGTATATATTTTGGATTTGGCATGCTTGATAGCAAGAATTTATGGTTCTTTTGTCGATGTTTGCAGCTTCTTGTTTGTAAAGCCTTCTCCTTCTGATGATGCTCATGTTTTTAAGAAGCAAAGAAGAGGTCAACAATCTAATCTTTCTAATTAATCTTCATCTGCTCTAATTGGTTTAGGTCATACAAGTTCACTCACTCTCTCACGTAGTAAACTTGCTCCCATCAGTTCTCACTTTCAAGCACTTAGGATACATGTGCCAATAGCTAGAGAAGATTCTAGAAGAAAATTGCTTTCACCTCCTTTCACTTTTGAAAGTGGTGCTCCTCGATAACATTTGTTAGCTGCTCATCAATTTCTAGAAGAAGCTCAAGGTATTGACGAGACTTTACCGATGGTGCCTTTACAGAGAGTCATTGTTCCCCCTAGAGGTATGCTTGCTACCTCTCATAAACAAAAAAAAGCATCAACTCATGATATTCAAATCCTTTGGGAGCATGTACGACACAAGAAGCCTGAAGGTCATGCTTAGTCAATTCAAGTAGGTGTTTTCGGGCACAATCAAACAATTATTGAACCTCTTATCTCTTTATGTTGTTGATGATAAAGGTCCCAACAATGAGGAAAGTGTTTTCAAAGTGGTAGGTTATCTTGTTGATGTCAAAGAAAATACCTCGCACGATATCTTATATTGTCTTCTAGAAGGGGAAGAAAAACAAATTGTGAATGAAAAAGAGAAAAAATATGCTTTCAAACTTGCTTCATAATTTTAGTTTTTAGTTTTGTTTATGAAGCTTTGTTGCAAAAGTCAAGATAATCTTGTTACTTAGCTTTTTAAAAAATTAGATGCAAAATTTGGGGTTTGTAAATTATAAGCGTGTGTTTTATTTGCATTTTTCATCACAATTGTGAAATCACAAAGTTTATGTTTTATCAATTGGTCAAAAATTGATGTAATTATGGGAATGTAATTTTTTTGAGTTATATATGTGATTATAAATTCGTCAATTCTTCATTGTTTTCAAGATCCTTCATTGTTAAATGAAGCATGATGTAGAAATTTCAAGATTTTTTGGCTATAATTTCTACATTATAGCCATAATTATGGCTAAAATGCTCATTTTTTGAGTTTTTTGGGCTATTTTGGGTTTTTTTGTGGGAATCAAAACTACACCTCATGCCTTGTTGTAATTTTTGATGATTGAGTGTTTTGTTTGCTTTGGTGCCACAGACACAGCTCAAAAAATTGGATGATAAGGCTGTCAAATGTATTTTTGTTGGTTATAGTGCTGAAAGCAAAGGTTACTGATTGTATCATCCACAAACAAAGCGTATTTTGGTTTCAAGCTCACATGACATTTATGACACTTTGTTGCCTCTTTTTAGTGGTGGAAATACGAATGCAAATTCTAATGAGGCAAATGTACAGCCTATGGGAGTTTCTAAAAGTGCTACAAATCAACATATTATTGATGCAAATGTACATGATGTACTTGATGAGGAAAGTATTGGGAATGAACAGGCTAGAGGTATGCCTAAGTGGTTGGTGCATACTTTTCATGACAGTAAATTGGATGCACCTTTGTCTAGTTATACTCATTCAGGTTCTCGACATGCATCTTATGCATCAGATTGTTATGCTTTGGCTGTGTTTAGCTTACATGATGTTGAGGAACCTCTATCTTTTGATGAAGCACAGAATTCAAAAATTTGGATGGATTTGTAGTTTGGGGCAACGTGTGTGGTGTAATGGTTGAAGCGAGAACCTCTAGATTTCTCCCAGACATTTATGTTTGTAGGAGAGAGAGAGAGAGAGAGAGAGAGAGAGAGAGAGAGGCGAGAGAGAGAGAGAGAGAGAGAGAGAGAGAGAGAGAGAGAGAGAGAGAGAGAGAGAGAGAGAGAGAGAGATGTAGAGCGAGAATGAGGGGAGAGAGAGAAAATAAAGAAAAGCTAGCTCCACATGCTCACTCCAAAAGCTCGCCCTAGAAGCTTTTGGAGCGAGTTATGAAATGTAAGCAAAAAGAGGGAAAAGCTCACTGCAAAGCTCGCTCGAAAAGCTTGCTCCGTATCCATCCCCCGTGCCACCTCTTGCGATTGAATTGTTTATATGGGTGATCATCATCATTGCATGACCTTTTTTTAAATGAAGCTTGTGTCCACCGAGATTGCAAGCAGTTGCACAGTTTGAACATACACTGGACTTGTAAATTTTGAGTATGATACCTTTACTCTGAAGCTCCAACGTGTCTTTGTGGTTGATAATAAATTGAAATTTTGCAATTATAGAAAGACTTGTTTTGGGCATAATCATCAAAAGAAGCTTGTCTTTGTTGAAACCTCCATGTGTAATCAAGACCATGAAAAACTCCTCCGTAGCTTTGCCGAAAAATCAAGATCTAGACACTTCAAGAAGGAATATTTTTTTGTTATAAAATGGATTTTTTAAAGCCGTTGAATCTTAAATAATTCTATTAAATTTCAAGGAATCTGGTAATCAAAATATCTTCAAAAATAATTATTCGAAACAATGTAGATATGAAATATGTTTTCTAATGTAAACTCGGAAAATTTTCGTGTTGAAAATGAATCATAAAATGAGAGAGCTCAAGATGCCACAAAATCTGATAGAGATTTTGTCAATAAGCCCACAATGTTGTAGGAAGAATGATCGATGGGAATATCCTCTTAGTTGAGGCCAAAAATAAGCCAAAACTTAAAATTGGTATAAACTTGAAAACAAAAACCCATGCTTTTCTTCACACATGTTGAGCAACATCAATATCATGGATATTCATTCTCAATGTGTTGTAGGAGTTGAGATAGGGCTCTTCATAGTGCCAGAAAACATCCAACAGACATAGGCACTCACTTTGATGCCAATTGCTAGAAATTTTAGGTAGGACATCTCCTCTTCGATATCTGTGTAAAAGGCTCTTCCCTAGGGAGCTTCAAGCCAAAACAATTGATCTCTTCCCAACTTGGGCTAGAGGGGGCTTTAATACCATGCTTGATAACCTTGCCATAATTGAGGAAGAAGATGAATTGCAAACATTAGAAGAGCATCAACAAAGTATTGAGGATATAATCTCTCATAGGACTCATAAAAATAAGACAGCTAAATTATTTTAAGAGTACATATTTTAAAGAGATATGAAGCTCAATTAACTTTAGCTACATGTGCTCTTAGCTCGGTGGGGGTCACTTAATGTGACTATCACATGAGTGCAACAGAAGGGGTTGTTAACCTTCACTTTTTCTCACATTTTCACATACAAAAGGATACCCTAAAATGGAATTGGGAAAAAAATATACAGATTGAAAAGAAAAAGGGTGTACTTTATCTGTCCAAAATTCAAAGATAAGGGGTGTAGAAAATAGTCCTTGAACCCACGTGATATACACAATTTATCCATAGTGACCCCCCCGAGGATCTTAGCCACACGCACTAATTCATGATATAAAGACTTGATTATTCGGCAACCATGCACTATTATGGTCACTTAGAGAATCCAAACGAGCAATGACATGTTCTACACTCTTCACCCATCCTTTTACCCTCCTTAACTTGCTAACTTCGAGCTAGGACTTATTCCAACATGGTAGCCCTATCCTTGGGAGTATCCGCAAGCAGCACCTTGGTTGTCGTGTATACACTAACGATGGTAGAACATCTAGGCACACACCTTACCCTTTTCCAAACATCTGTACTTTGCATGTGATCTCAGTCACTATACCAAACACTTAATGTTATTATTTTTAGTTTCTACATAGCTTCCTAACATTTTCTTCCTCTTTAAAGAAATCAATGGGCAGCCCTTCCAAGCTGCAAGATATTCTTGGAGAACATGGTTTTATAATCGCTTTTATCTCCTATCTAGACTATAGTTAATACCTTCAACTATCCATGCAACCCGCACAATCCGTATCCGTGTAACCCACTATGGATGCATCATTGTTCTCAAAGCATAAGCATTTTCTTTTTGTACACTCGAGGTATCTCAGATTGTACTTCACTACGTCGTGTTTCTTCCTGCTAGGATTTTCTATGAATCTGCTAGCCACTCCCACTGCAAATGCAATCTTTGGACTAGTGGTTGGTGTACATGAGATTGCCTATACTGCTGAAGTATATGGCACCTTATCCATTTTTGTTTTCTTAGCATTATATTCGGGAGCATCATTCTTGCTAAGTTTTGCATATGCCTACATTGGAAGGCGGGGGGCGGGGGGGGGGGGGGGGGGGGGGGGGGGGGGCGTCTTACCATAGCCCGAGCAAGATTATTTGAGCAAATACAAACACGAGAAAATTTCTACATGTTTTTGACTCATGTGTATGGCACAATCAATTCACCATAGCAAAAAAATGAATGCTACAATGCTTGCTTCAAACTACGAAAAACACCTAAAGGCAACTCACCAATGATCAAGAACCTAGAAATTCCCAAACAACTTTCAAATACAATTTTTAAATCCAAGACTTAAATGAGGCGACCCCTAGAATGATGTGAAGTAGCACCTAGAATGTTGGAGGCTCGCCATAGCATATGCAATCTCCCACAAAATCTATCAATCCGGAGAGAGAGAGCATGACCCGCCGGCTAGGGCTTGGATGCATCACACAAAGAATGTGCGAGAGCGTCATCGGATGCAAAGATTGAGAGGATTCAAGAGTGTGCATCCTCCAATGCAAATAGAAATCATCCCAAATCAACTAATACTAATCGCACATCAAGCATCAATACAAGCAATCATCTACACACATCAAGCAACGAAGTGAAACACCCTAATCTAGGAGTCTTTCAAGTACAACTCTAATTACATGCATTGACGATTAAGTACACAAGATCGCATTCAAGTCGGCCACCCCAACCATGCCAATCATGGTGTCCAAATCAAGTCACACATAATCAAATTAAGCTCAAGGCTTCTTAAACCTAAACACACACAAGCACACCATTAGAGGACAACTCTAATCCCTCAATCACGAGTACGCCCACTCCACTTAATCGAGAGAGTTAGATAAGGACTCCACTAATCGGAGTAGCTTAGCATAAGTAAGAGTTAGATTAGAGAAGATCAACACTTCAAAACAATGAAGGAAAGTAGAGAAACATGATTGAAAACATAATGAAGACTAGATTAATTAAGAGAGGATTACACTAATTATATGTGATTAGTACTAGCCTTCTAAGCATGGGCATTAAGCTCAAAGGCTAGGCCATCAAGACCTACTCTAGGGAGAGAGTTCTCAAAAGGACCACTCTAGAATGACCTCTCATTAAGCATAGGGCTCTTTTATAGCTTTGGGCCTCAAACCCTTCAACTATGGGATAAAGTGAGCTCTCTAGCTTAGACTCATACAACTTTGGAACTCCTAAATGAGCCCAAGCCCTATACAATGAAAAGTAAATATTGTGCACTATGGCACATCCACAGCTTGGTGCATAATTTGTGTAGCCGTTAGCTGCTGCTAACATAGAACATGAAGTCAAAATGGATATTAGTATGCCAAGCCATGTCACTTGTGGAAATAAAAAATGCTAGAATTTTTCTAGTCAATACAAAGAGTCACACTTGTTTCCATCTGAAACATTGGACCTTTGATGCTCCTTGGAATTTCCAAATCATCTTTTGTGTTAGCAGCCATGGTTCTTGGAATCCCTTAGCTTTGCTTCAATGTGGACGTGCCAGTTATGGTACATGCCCACATAAAACGCCAAGCAAGCCATCGATATGGGGGATTGTACCACATCCTAGGTCCAAAAAAATGGGTCTATGTTGGCAAAGTAGCTCCACAAAATACGCGATGAAGTGATGAAAATGATGTAGTCCTCCATGTCATGGCCCCATTGAAGATGCCCTAGGAACTCTTCTAGAGATAGTGTATCATATGAATGTTTCATGTTGAGCTAGTTGAAGAGGGAGGTTCCCTCAACTACACATCATGGTGGATGCATATCCAACTTATGCAGCATGAACAATAGAGAGCAATGGCACTCCAACAAAAGGAAGAGAATTAGAACAAAAAGACAATAGTACATAGCAATGGCTCAAAAATTAATGCATATTTAAAGAGCATTACCTCACCATGGACATGCTAGCTATCACTATACCTTTTATTTTTCCTCACTAGTAGTATATCTTACACATTTTTTTCAAAGTAAAAATAGTAAACACATAAGCAAAAAATACTCCATGATTGTTGTGGGACACATGTCTAACCTCACCATCCTATCTTATTACAGTATTAGCAAGAACCATGATTGATTTGTCAAACCATGGGACGAAGCTGACTCGACTAGTGAATAGAGGCTACAAGAATCTCTCGGAAAACAACTAACAACTCGCATCTAACTCAGGCTACACTCAAGTGACTGAAATCACCAAAATCCAATCGCTCATCGGCAAGCAAATCACATCCGTTACAGCATCAAATGACATCCAAACGTAACGAAACTTCTAGGACAAGTTTATAAGACCTAAGCACACATGCTTATGGTCTCAAACCCCACTTTAGGTCAAGTTCAAAAATTGCGATTATTAACAGAGCAGTGGATTTTTCACCTAGTCATTTTCGACCCAGAATGCATCTAAATGCTCAGCAGTAATGCCCCAATACCCCACCTATGCTTATTTTTTGATTTAAAAGTGTAAATTCCTAGTTATGATGAAATTAGGCCACGGGTCGACGATGCCAAAAGCTACAAAATACTATGAATGGCTTACGTCAATGTGTAGAGATCTTACATGTGGTTGCAATGCAAAAAACGCAGTCACAATGTGACAACCGGAGAGGGAGTAGGAAGCGTGAGAAGGAGAGGAGTGAGAGCCGTTAGCTCACGCTGTGTATTTCTTATCCAAAACTTACAAAAATTGTCTTGTATACCTTAGCCAAGGTTTTTAAGTGGTCCAAACTAATAATCTGGAGTTCTCCCAAAGCTGGAAAATGACTGGCTGATACAATCTGGAAGCTTATAGCCCCAGCTCATTAATTACAAAGTTTATCCAAGAAAATAGGAGTTACAATATTTCTAATTTATCAAAATAATAAATGTTTTACAAAGAGAACTCCAAAAAATGGTGTCCGTGTTAGCCTGCTGCTAACATTCCCCCCCTCCTCGCTTGTGTCGTCCCTTGACACAGCTTTATGGGCCGAAATAGTCTTTTGGTTGATGGCTAGCGAGGTGGTCTTTAAGCGCATCTAATGCCTTCTGGTATCTGATTCTTTGTTCTTTGTCAGGCACTTGCAAAAATTGCATTGTTACTTTATTCTTCAGCTCCACCGCTAAGTAGCCTACAAACCTAGATGTTAGGGTGCTGATCACTGGCACAAATATCTTCGTTCGCCAGGTGAAAATTCTAGTGTAGAATGATTCTTCAAAGGCTAGCATATTATTCGATGGCAGGAACATACATCTGGCATAGAATCCGTAAAGGACTTATTTTGAAGGTTGCCCACTCAGATCATAGCATAAGCCTTTGTTTCCTTCCAAGAATGATAGCCATGGGGCTCCTGTTTGCTCAAGCTCATCAAAAACTTGTATACATGTGAGAAGCATTTTGTAGGTCTTACATAACATGGCACAAGAGAGATCTAGCAGACTCTTGAAGAAGGACATGGCGCCCATTAGGGTTTTCACCATGTACTCCTCTATCGCTTGGCCTCTCTCTAGAGCTGGCAGCCTAGGGAAGTTAAGCCAAGTTGGCCTCTTCTTTTACAGTGCTTCATGCGCTTGCCAGGTCCTTACTCTGGGTTCAGGACAAAAGGTTGGATCTCTTTGAAGGGCTCCAGGTGCTCTTGTGAACAGAATCAGGTATCTTGGATACTTGTTCAGCAAGCTTAACCGCCACATTGGGTGGTCTTTATCTGCGCCATCTTCTTGCATATCTTTGTACATCCTCTCAAATTCTACTTTGAGAGGGTATGGCAGGGATTGTTGGTGCCATTGAGCGTTGATCTGATTGGGAGTGAGTTCAGTGACGTTGACAGAGTGAAAAACTCTCAACTCCCAATCCAGCTACTTTCCACTGCTCATCCACCTCTAGGGTGATCTTCTCCTTTAGTGATTCTTCTTCACCTTCTGATAGTTGGACAATTGGCACTGTGTCTTCATCCGTGATGTTAATATGAAAATCGTCATGACCACTCGGTTCTGCTGTTGACTGTGTCTCAAACTCTGTAAATGAGACCGAGGGTATGTCTATCTGTGGCGGCGTGTCTGGATTTCCATCTCTGAGGAGTTGATTAATCCGCTTGAGTTCTCATATCTCCTTTAGAAGCTCCTCCTCTCTCTGAACCCGCATCAATGCCAGTTCCCTGCGCTATGATTGTTCTAGTTTTAATTCCAATTCTAGGTCTTTGTTTTTCTTTTCAAGTGCCTTGTACACTTCATCAGTTCCTTTGATCGAGGCCACGACTGGATTTTCTCTGATTTGCCGTAAGAAAATGGCATGATCATTTTGTACCTGAATTTTTTGAGCTGATAGAGATTTCGTAAGAAGTTCATTCGTAACTTCTGTCAACTGCTCATCTTTTGCTTTGTAGGTATCGGATAGTTTGGTGAGTAGATCACCTAACTCCTCCATTTCTTTTTGTTGCCTATCTCTGGCTAACTGATGTTGGTTTCCTTCTGTCTTCAACTCTTGCACCTGCCTTTGAAGATCGGTGATGACAGTCATCCTGTCTTCTAACTCTCCTTGGAGAGCGTTGATCACCATCTCAAGTTCTTTGGCCTTGGTGCTACGATTTAGTGTTGTTAAGCGGAGTCTCTCCATCATTTCCTGCATCTACCGTGCATATTCATTGACCTATACTATTACTTCATCGTTTGACTGCTACTCCTCCTGTCTTGGATGTGCCTGCAGCCTCATGTGTGGCTTCTTGCTACGTTGTAACTACTGGTTGTTCTTGTGTAGAGGTAGATGGCCGGTCTTCTTGTTGGGTATCCTGAGGCTTTGATGCCTCGTCAGTTTCTGGCTGAGTAGAAGTAGAGGGTGTGGTATTAGACCTGGCTGTCTCTTCAGGTGTCAACCTTTCTTCTTTCTTTGGCTCAGGTTCTGTCTCATGTGTAGTGGTAGACTCTTTTTTCACATCTGCTTCTTCATCAGTCTCTTGTTCATATCTACTTGCCTTTTCCTTTTCTGGTTTTTGAGTATCTTCTGCTGCCTTCTCATGTTCCGGCTCGGCTTCTTTTTCTTTTTGTACGTCAGGGTGGTGAGCTTCTTATGTAGATTCTGTTGGTTGAGTGGACTCAAAATCTTTCTCTTTCTCAGGTTCCGCTTCTTCATTGGTGTCTTTGCCTGCAAGTGATGTTGGTGGACTAGGCATGGGATGGTCTTGTTGTTCTATAGGCGGTGAGGTGGGTCGGGGAGATCAATGACTTTGTTCATGGCTAGCCGTTTCCTCGGCTTGCCTTTGGTCTTCCGCCTCCTTGGCTTTCTTAGCAGCTTATTTTGCCTCCTTTAGCTTTAGAGATTTAGCCTCTTGGTACATTCTTTCTAAACGTTTTGTTGGATCATCCGCCTCTTTTCTTGTACGATGCTTCGTTCGAGGGCCTTTAAGTCCAGCACGTACGCATTTTTCTGGGTCCTTCCCTTGTGCTTGCCTACTATGCTTGTATACCTGTTTCTCTCTTTCAAAGCGCGCTTGGTTTTTAGTTGGATCTTCTTGGTGTGGGGCCACAGATTTTCTTTTCATCTCTTCTCTCCGATCTCTCTTTTCTTCGTTCTCAAAGCTCTCCTTGCTGTGCCTTTCTGGCTAGTTGTCAGCTGACTCTTCATCAAGTTTTAAACGAAAAAATACTTAGTGAGCAAATTTTGCTTGATGGAAGAAGAAATAAAGCTATCCGGGTTTGTTTTGAGGGGGGGGAAGGGAAGGAAAAAAATGCAAAAGAGATAAGTTTACACCAAACGTGTTTCGCTTAATAAGCTCTTCAGTGGTGTAAACAATAGGAGGATATGGAGGGGGTATAAATAGTGAGGTGTGGCTCAAAAACTACATCAGGTACCATTTTGAAGAGGGGTAGTACCTACTGAAAGATAGGTTATGACCAAACTTTAAGTGGGTACTTTACAAAAAAAAGGGAGGGAAAGGAAGAGAGTTAGTAGGGTAATAAAGTTTATGGAGGGTTTGCCAAAGGAGTGGTCAAGAACGTACCAAAATCCAAGGATGCTGACCCTGTTTAGAGAATGGGTGGGCTTTTAGAGGGGTTGTACATATCCAAGATGCCGCAGATTATCGAAGTAAGCTACAACAGGGTTTACTCAAAAAAGGAGGGTGGAATTCTTTTATTTGGGGGGGGGGGGGGGGGGGGGGGGGGGAAGGGGTTTAGAGAGCAAAGCGCCAAGCTTGGGTGCATTCATCCAACATATCAAAGGCTTAGGTAAGTGTGTGAGGTCGGTGTTGGATTTAAGAAGCTTTGTGAGGGGTTTGATAATGGAACGGGACAAGTTGAGACATTAGGGAATTTCGGAGGTCATTTGGAGGGCCTTCTAAGAAAATGTATTTTTTGCACTCTCTCTCTAGAAAAAATGGCAAATAATAGAGCTGGGTCTTTCATAGTAAAAGTTCAAAAAGTGTACTTTAAGTAGATTCCTTACTCTTCTGAACATTTGTTCGTAGTGATTGAGGGATAATCCTCTTTTCAGTTGCATTGAATGAACCTCGTCAATATGGAGGGAATGAGGCTAACATGGAGGGACGAAGGCGCAGCCACTATTCACTTTCCATTAAACCTACACATTTGGCTAATTGCACACTCCTCAAATGGCACAAATGTTACCCAGCAACGAGCCAAATATCACCTTCACATTGATTTGGACAATGAGTACCAACCATTGATTAAGCGCAGTAAAACAAACACACATATACCTCCCGCTTCCATAGACACGCTCAGAGCTCAGGGAGCTAAACACATAGATATCTGGACGAGAGGCTCTCTCTACCCTAAGAATCCAATGACTAATGCGTCTCCACCGTTTGTCAATCCTACAAGCTTATTGACCTTTGCCGATGATGGAGAAAAGGGCCTTCTGGGTTATTGTAAATCTCTTACAAGAGAAGCTGAAACTTACAAGGGCATTCTCCAAGCTCAACAATGTGAGATTGTTCGCCTTTCACATTTACATTCTACAGATCAGGTTACCATTTTGCAACATAAAACAGAGGTACAAGAACTGAAAGGAAAGGTGCGAAGTTGTCAAATGAAGGACACCATCTTGGGTGGTCGTATCCGAAAGAAGAAATTGCGCAATCTTGAAACATTGCAGGTTGCATCAGGAGGTCTCAAGAAAAGAATCCGAGCATTAAGGTGATGCTTCTTGGTTGGCTACATTGTCTTAGTTAAGTAATCTTTTTGTTTTTTCTTGTTATGCATTGTTTTCATGTGCCTAAATAGTGTTAGTGAAGCAAATTTTCTGTTATTTACTTATGCATTGTCTTCATGTAGAGATTCAATCTATCCTGACAAGGAAAACATTGACCCCAAAGCCAATATAGGAAAGAGATTGAAGCCACTTATAAGTAGAAGCCTGGCAACAGATATAGTACATGACAAGAAGTTTAAGGTCCTACAATGAAATGTAGTGGACCGCTTTATTTCAGAGAACTCAGTGCCTGCAAAAGAGATACAAGGCACACTTGATTCACTTGGTGTAAGCAAAAGAGGATATTCGGCTATCCAAAAGTCTGTCTCATCCATCTTTGTTAAGAAGGGTATAAAATCCAAACTTCTACCATCAGCCTCAAGTGTTTGGAAAGAGAGGCTTCAGCTTAACGAGGCACAGGGAGACTATCTTGGATAGCCCTTTCATATTAAAGCAACTTACAGTGGCCATGGAGCAAACATGGCATATGATGAGTTCAACCTCTCAGAGAAAATCTTTAGTGGAGGGAGATTCACTTTGAAAGAATTCTAATGGAGGGAAAGTGTTTTAGAATTCCAATATCTTGTGCGGGCTTAATGGTCACCCTCCAGTATGTTGATGATGATGAAACAGGAAACAGAGGGAAGACAACAACTCAGAGTAGGAAGAAGATGGAGAAGGAGAAGACACAGAGCTTGTGTACGAGATCTCTGTAGTCTCACTCTCTGTATTGGAATAATAGTGTATCCAAACTCAGAGCTACAAAGCTTATATGAAACCCTAAGAGATAAGGTGTCCTTTCACACCGGATGTCCAGGGGGAAAAACCCAGTGGGAGAAAAGTGCCCCTGGTGAAGCGCGTATACACACTAACACTACTACATGTCTACAAATCCCCCCTGTAGTGATAGTGTGAATCCGTACAAGGTAGCAGATCATCATGTGTATGAGAGTAAGCCCAAAGCTTTTCGGAAAGCTTCAAACTTTTCTCGTGATAACGCCTTCGTAAATAGATCTGCAATGTTATCCTGTGTAGGACAGTAAGTTAGTGTGATCTCCCCTGCATGTAGCCTTTCCCTGACATAGTGGTAGTGAACCTCTATGTGCTTTGTTCTTGCATGAAATACTGGATTCCTTGCAACTGCCATAGCACTCTGACTGTCAGTGAAAATGGTAGTGGGTGCCTGTTGACACTCACAAAGATCTGCCAATAACCTGCGTATCCATACACAATCAATGTCCTGGCCTGTGAAAGTGCCCTGTACTCAGCTACACAAGTTGATGTAGCCACTGTGGGTTGCTTCTTGCTTAGCCAAGATATACATGCATTTCCCAAGAAAAAACAAATGCCACTTGTGGAATGTCGTGTGTCAAAATCACCAGCCCAATCTAAATCGCTGTAACCAAGAAGCTGCATAGAACTGTGCTTTCCATACATATCCCCCCTTGGAAAGAACATGGCAAGATTAGGGGTACCTGAAAGGTAACGAAGTATGCGCTTCACAGCCTGCCAATGATGCATACCTGGGCTGTGCATAAATCTGCTTGCTTGTGAAACCCCAAATTGAATGTCTGGACGAGTGTTGCCTGCCAAATATATCAAGCAACCAACCGCTGCTGCATAAGTATGTACATCAAAAGTTTCTCCAGCATCATGCATGCTCAACTTTAATCTAGTTTCTACGGGTGTAGAGATTGGCTTACAATTTTGCATACCAAACTTGTCCAAAATTTCATGCAAATATTTTGCCTGCAACATGTATATGCCATCCTCTGATTGCACAAACTGAATACCCAAGTAATAATGTAGCAAACCAAGATCAGACATCTCAAAGGTTTTTCTCAAAGCATCTTTAAACGCTTCAATTTCATTTGCATTATTGCCTGTAAGAAGCATATCATCCACATAAAGTGTTAGCATAATGAGAACTCCATCTCTCTTTTTGACATACAAAGTACTTTCTGTTGGACTATTCTGAAATCCCTGGCCAATCAAATAAGTATGTATCTTCTCATACCATGCTCTTGGAGCCTGTTTGAGACCATACAAAGCTTTACGCAATCTACATACCTTTTGCTCTTGACCTTTTACAACAAAACCACTTGGTTGACTTACATAAACTTCTTCCTGCAAATCACCATTCAAAAAAGCAGTTTTGATATCCAACTGATGCACTTTCCAACCATGATGAGCAGCAATTGCAACTAGTGATCTAACTGTGGACACACGAGAAGTAGGAGCAAAGGTTTCATTATAATCTATGCCTTTCTGTTGCGCATAGCCTTTTGCCACAAGCCTTGCTTTGTACCTGTCAACAATACCATCTTGTTTCCTTTTTACCTTAAAAACCCACTTTGTACCAATAGGCTTTTTACCTGTAGGCAAGTCCACTAGATCCCATGTATGATTCTTATGAATAGAATCAATTTCTTGCTGCATAGCATCTTTCCACTGAACACACTCTAAAGCTTGTTCAAATGAATCAGGCTCATCTGCATCACAAAGAGTGCTAAAGCAAGCCAAATCTACTTGCTCTCTGCCAAAAGTAGTACCAGCACGTGTTTTTCGTGGCAACGGTGCATCCAACTTGCTATCCTGCAAAGTTTTCTGAACCCATTTAGGCAAGGTTCTTTCTTCCCTGAGAACTTCTTGCTCTTCACGCACAATTTCCTCTACATCATGAGGTGTCACATGCTGATCAAAAGATTGATCAAGATTATCAACCTGTTGTGATTCTTGATTCTCCACAAAAGAAGGGAGCAAACCTTCAAATACATCATGTGTCTGCATATGAGGTACATCAAAGGCAACCATAGGTTGAGTAGTAGTTTCTGCAAAAATTACATCACGACTTTCAAAAATCTTGTTTGTAGCAGGATTGTAAAGTCTATAACCTTTACTTCCACTACTGTACCCCACAAATATACATTTGATTGCCTTATCATCAAGCTTCCCACGTAACTGCTGAGGGATGTGAGCATAAGCAAGACAACCAAAAACACGAAGATAACTGACTGAAGGTTTTCTGTCATACCAAGCTTCATATGCAGTAATGGTCTTCAAGGCACGAGTAGGACACCTGTTCAAAACATGTGCTGCACAAGCAACTGCCTCCATCCATAGCTTATGAGGCAAACTCTTAGCCTTGAGCGTACATCTAGCCATCTCCATTAAAGACCTGTTCTTCCTTTCTGCAACACCATTCTGTTGTGGTGTGTATGGCATAGTGCATTGGTGTTTAATGCCTTTCTTTCCCAAAAAATCCTTAAATGCACCTGACATGTATTCACCTCCTCGATCGGTACGAAGAGTCTGTACTTTGTAACCTATTTCATTTTCAACCATGGTGACATAATGTTGAAAAACTGCAAACACATCTGACTTTGCTTTGAGTGGATACACCCAACAAAACCTGGAAAAGTCATCAATGAAGGTCACAAAATAAAGGTTGTTTCCTATAGATGGCGTCCTCATAGGACCACATACATCACTGTGTACAAGCTGCAACTTTCGTGTCGCTCTAACTGAACCATCCTGCGAAAATGCAAATCTGTGCATCTTTCCAAGAACGCAACCTTCACATACATGTCTTGGTGGCATCTCCAATAAAGACAAATCATGCACCATATTATGACGTTGTAAAGTCATCAAACTGCCATAACTAACATGCCCAAATCTAGCATGCCACAACTCAGCATCCTGCATGGCCTGAGTCTTTGTTTTTGCAATACATACCTGAATCTGCTTTTCATAACGATCTAGCACAAATAGTCCATTTTCCAGCGTACCTGTAGTGATAAGAGAATAACCATTCTCTCGATCTCGTACAACACATCTGTCATCCTCAAAAATGACCCGAAGACCATTTTTTGCAAGAGAGGATACAGACAACAAATTCTTCTTGATCCCTGGAACATATAAGACATCTGGCAAGCATAAATCTGAACCATCTGAAATGGTAATCAAAATCTTACCAACGCCTTTGATTGGATAAGAAGCATTATTTGCACATGTCACCTTCTTTCCTGCTGGAGCTGCATCCAATGAACAAAACAAATCCTTCCTTGAAGTAATATTCCTGGATGCACCACTATCAAAGTACCAAATCATTTGTGTCTTGTCAACACTGTAAGCAGAAAAATCTGAACATACTACGAAAGCATAAGAATCCTGCACAAAGTTTGCAGACTCTTCTTTAGATGTAGAAGAATCACCAGAAGCTGAAACAACCAAACTTGACTCTTTCTTCTTTTCTTTAGCAATTCGCTTTTTACACTCACTAATGTAGTGACCAGGTTTCTTGCAGTAGTGACATTTACCTTTCTTCTTGGACTTGTCGAACTCACCTTTAGACTTCTCTGAAGATTGTCCTGCACTAGACTTGGAGTGATGAGCACTCTCTTTACCCCTGTTTTTGTTCTGTACAACAAGAGCATGATCCATACCATCCACCTGTAAAGACTTGTTCTTACGTGATTGATCCTCCTGCAATAGCAAAGCCACTAACTCTTCAAAATGAAGAGGGTCAGGATTAGCTCGCAAAGACAGAGTCAAAGAAGTCTGAAAAGTCAAATAAGATGGTGGTAGTGAATTGAGTGTTTTGGAAACCAAGTCCTTCTCTGGAATCACTTCATCAATGCTAAGCAATTGCTCTTTAAGATCCCTGATTTTTGTAAGATGCTCGACAATATCGTCACCTTCGTCCATCTGTATTTTGTCAAGTTGTTTCTTCAAAAACTCTATTCTGGCAGCGTTTCTTCCTCCAAACATAGCTTGCAGAGTGTTCCAAGCATCCTCAGAAGTTTTGCAAGATCTGATATGTGGTGTGATTGTCCTTTTTATGGTTAAGGCAATCACAGCCATAGCCTGTGCATCTTTAGTATCCCATCTCTTTTGCTCTGGAGTGACTTGTGAGGGTCCTGCACCAACAACTGCACCACGACCAGGCGTGGCAGGTGCAATGCTACCTGGAAGAACTTCATCTCCAGATACATAATCCCACAATCCTTTACCAACCAAAACATTTTTGGCCATAAAAGACCAAAGAGAATAGTTGGTACCATCCAATTTGTCTTCGGATGTAAACGCACCAAAAATCTCTTTCTCCGTAGATTGAGCCATACTGTAGATGCACACAAGAGAGCAAAAGAACCTCCAAGAGATTCACAAATCTCCTCTCCAATCCAAGAAAAACTCTACACAAAATCTCAGCACAAAGCTAAGACAAGCTGCTTCCCAAAAGAACTGTTTACCTGAAGAAAATCTGTCAAAAAGCACACCCTCTTGATCTAAACGCCTCCGAAAAGTAACTTGTGCTACGCTGCTCATAACAAAATTCTGAGGGCTCAAACGGCTTCGAAAGGGGGGTAAAACCCCAAGTCACCTATTTAGAATACTCCCGGAACGTCGAGGATGCTCCCACGAGCAAATTTTCTGAAAACTGCCTGAAAATTGCGATTGCGCGCGCGGACGCGAAAACGCAAGTAGAGGCTCTGAAAATCACCTTGCTCTGATACCAATTGTTGAAGATGATGAAACAGGAAACAGAGGGAAGACAGCAACTCAGAGTAGGAAGAAGATGGAGAAGGAGAAGACACAGAGCTTGTGTACGAGATCTCTGTAGTCTCACTCTCTGTATTGGAATAATAGTGTATCCAAACTCAGAGCTACAAAGCTTATATGAAACCCTAAGAGATAAGGTGTCCTTTCACACTGGATGTCCAGGGGGAAAAACCCAGTGGGAGAAAAGTGCCCCTGGTGAAGCGCGTATACACACTGACACTACTACATGTCTACACAGTACGTTAATGACCATAAGAGAATATCAGAAGTGGGACCACATGCAAGCACCTAAAAGCTCGGTAAAAGGAAGGAAATTACGATGCTACAATCCTAGATTCGTGAAAGTTTTATGCTATTTTTCTATTTTTTGAGTCTTTCCACGTACTTTCCTACGTAACGTAGCCTTCGTGCTCATTGGACGCGCTCTATTTTTCTCTCTCTTCATATGGCCCTCCAAATGACCTCTGAAATTTCCTAATGTAGTGTATTAGAGGTGAGAAAGGAATCTTGATGATGCTTGGAGCCGATTTGGTTTTGGACACAGAAGGAGGAGAGAGGGTCTCAGATTGTAGGAAAGGTAAAGAAAACAAGCTTCCAACAGGGGAGAGGGATAGCCCTTAACTCTTAGCCTAGAAAAGAAAAGGTTACGAATGGAGATAAAGCCTAAAAGAGAGCTTTCTCTAATAATGTACCTCCTAAGCTCTGCGAGAATAAAAGTCATCTTTTGGTGTGTACAGTGCCATTGATTGCCAAGGGATGTAATTGTAGGAATTAAGGCTTTTTTGATAGCACTGGGTGTCAAGGAAACCACAAGTGAAAAAAGAGGGTCCCTTGAAAAAATGAATATCTAGAATAAAGGCTTCTTGCGAGGAGATTGCAACAAAGATTTTGGTATGCTCTTGGAGAGGGTGTCCATACTTATGGAGGAGCTCATTTAGGCTAGAGAGAGGACCGTCCCATATTCCGAAGGCATCATCTACGAACCTCCTGAAATAGAGAAGGGAAGGGGAAGATAAGAGATTCATGCCTTCCTCTAAAAAGCAAAGAAAGAGGCAAGCATATACAACCACAACGTTTGACCCCATAGCGGTGCCCTTAATTTGGTGCCAAAAATCTCCATTGAAAGAGAGATAATGGTGGTTGAGGATAAGAGAGGCTAAGGATAAAATAAAGTGGATCTTAGGGGAAGGTAAGAACCCCTTGATGGAATGTTGAAGGGCCAAAAGGCCATCATGTATGGAGATACTGGGATACAGAGACTCCACATCAAAGGTGAAGAGGATAATGTTGGGAGGAAAGGAAATAGAAGCTAGGTCTAAAATCAGAGAGTGAGAGTCATTTAGGTGTTGAGTTTTGGACAAAATAATGGGGTAGAGTTGCGCATGGAGCCATTTAGAGGCGTTCTCTAAAATGTAACCTTGTATGAACAAATGGGACGGCCAACGAGGATGGCTATGTGGATCTTAGGTAAAGCTGTCGATTCCCCAACAAGGCGGCTCTCGGTACTCGCGGGCTCCTACAAGGCGTTCCTACGTTTTCTACAACCCATGAACTCTTGGTCAACGTCTACAACATTGCTATACCGATGTTTCTCCAACCCGGCATAACTAGATAAGTTAGGTTTACTTTTCAAAAGGCTCTGGTGCAGCTTTCTCCCTTTTTCCCTTTGCAAGTAAAAAAGGTGCTCACCTTGCCAAACTTTTTTCCTTATGGAAACTCCTCCCCCCTCTTCGTCTTCAACCGTGGGATCTTACCCCACCCCAATAGCGTTAGAGAGCACTCCCATGACTTCCACTCAGGCAACTTCTGTTACGGCGTCCCCTATCCCTAATGTGGTAGTCCACCTTCCAAATCCTATAACATCCTCATCCGTTTCCCCGGCCCTTGTAATTCCTTTGAAACCCATCACCCCTCCCGTCAGTAATCTTGCCTTTCCCGGCTTTACTTCGGTGGAAAAAATCTTCAACCTACCCTCTCCAACGGCAACCTTTCCCACCTCCTCTAAAAAAACCCTTCTTAGCTCGGAGGAGATCCTTGGCCTCACCGCCAACCTGCCTCTTGAAGATCTTGATCAGCTTTCCCTTCCAGTGACAAAAAACCTCGGCAGCCCTAACCCTTCCCTCTCCCCTTGCCTTCCCTTCCTCTTTTGGCTCTCTCCCCGCAAGCTCTTCTTCCCTTGCGGTAGTTCCCTCTCAGTTTTCTCCCATTCTACCGGCAATCGAAAAACCCTTGGAATTCAATAAAATTGTTTCCCTCTCCTTGGTAGAGTTTAAAGCACTCAACGACAAGATTAGCAAAGCCAAATCACACCTTTCTCATTTAAAAAACCTTCTTTCCTTTCAAAAAGAACCACATAGCCTTTCTATGAAGCCTCCTCGCCTTGCCATAGAAGACTCTCAAGCTCAAGCACTCTTAAGCGCCAAGCTTAACATTCTCAATATCCAATTCCAATTAGATTGCACTAAATCTTACATCCAAGTCCAAGAGTTACTTGTCAATAACCTCCCAAAATCCTTTGATGAGTACCGCGATCTTGTGGAAGAGAGGCTCGAGGACCTCACCAAAAAACTTGCACCTATCTCTTTCCCAAGAGTGCAACCCGCGACTTGGGCAAATCAACTCTTACTTTGGAAGCAAACCTCCCTCAATGATTTTGATGTACATCTTCAAAACTAGATTCTCCAAGCCCATTTGGCCTCCTCCTTAAGTGTAGCGGCACACAATGCTAGGAAGAGAACACAATCCTCCATCTTGGAAGAAGTGGAGTCTTTACTTAAGGAGGAAACGGTGGGGGAATTGGTGCTTCACGAAGTCCCCACCCAAATGAAAAAGCTACTTTCACCCCTGCTAACAACCCCCACCGCTCAACCCCCTACAAATCCTCTCCTCCAAAGGTCAACTGACATGGAAAGAACACTCGAAAAACCTTCAAGAAGCCCCTCCCTTTGATTAGAACCCCCCATGAGGACCATGTGCATCAACCCTTGAAAAAGCTTAAAACCTTGCCCCCTTTAGGCCACCCTTACTCTACCTCCCCCTCTTACAATCCTCCCATTTTAAAAATCCCGAAAAACTCCTTCCCATCTTCATCCTCATCTGGCGTCGCCCCCTTACCCTCTCTACTCAAAACCCCCAATTATCCCCTCAACTCTCTCGCACCACAAACCAAGCCTCTACACCCTAAGCATAGCTTGCCAAGAACTTCAAAAAACTTGCAATGGAGGAGAGTGAAGTAGGGAATGAGCACCCTACCACTTGGGTCCATTTGCTCTTTTCACAAGCCCCTCTCTTTCCCCATATTTGGACCCCTCCTCCTTGTTTATTTCCTTTCCTTTCCCACTCCCCTTGCTCGGGTAGGAAATGTTGTAAATTTTGGCTCTCCCTCACTAACCCCCACCTTTTTAAGATTTTTTCTCTTAGCAAAATTACCATGTTTTTCCTTGAGCACAAGGTTACTAACCTCTCCAATCGCTCTCTCTCCCCCTCCGAACAAAGGATTGTATGCCTTGGTCTCAATTATATTACCCCCTCCCCCCCCCCCCCCCCCCCCCCCCCCCCCCCCCCCCCCCCCCCCCCTCCTCTTTTTCTTCAAGCTTATTCCAATTTAGAAAGGAGTTTACAACTTAAAATGTTTTTTAAAAATGAACCTTCTCTTCCTCCCTCCTCTTTTTCTATCTCTAATCCTCTTTGGAATCCTCCCTCTCCCTCCACATGTCTTAGCCAAACCTTTGAGCTTACCTTTTCTCTCCTTAAAAATCTTCTCTGCTCTCTTCCTCCTTTTCACCCTAATCCTCTTTTAATGAATTCCATCGCTTCCTTAAGAAATGATCGTAGCATCATTATCAAACCAGCAGATAAGAATTTAGGGCCAGTAATCCGTCTTGGTATCCTCTTCACCTTTGATGTGGAGTCTCTTTATCCTAGTATCCCCATACATGATGGCCTTTTGTCCCTTAAACATTCCATCAAGGGGTTCTTCCCTTTCTCTAAGATCCACTTTATTTTATCCTTAGCGTCTCTTATCCTCAACCACCATTATCTCTCTTTCAATGGAGAGTTTTGGCACCAAATTAAGGGCACTACTATGGGGTCAAACTTTGCGGTTGTATATGCTTGCCTCTTTCTTTGCTTTTTAGAGGAAGGCATGAATCTCCTATCTTCCCCTTCCCTTCTCTATTTCAAGAGTTTTGTAGATGATGCCTTCGAAATATGGGACGGTCCTCTCTCTAGCCTAAACAAGCTCCTCCATAAGTATGGACACCCTCTCCAAGAGCATATCAAAATCTCTGTTGCAATCTCCTCGCAAGAAGCCTTTATTCTGGATATTCATTTTTTCAAGGGACCTCTTTTGCCACTTGTGGTTTCCTTGACACCCATTGCTACCAAAAAAGCCTTAATTCCTACAATTACATCCCTTGGCAATCATGGCACCCTACACACCAAAAGATCGCTTTTATTCTCGCAGAGCTTAGGAGGTACATTATTAGAGAAAGCTCTCTTTTAGGCTTTATCTCCATTCTAACCTTTTCTTTTCTAGGCTAAGAGCTAAGGGCTATCCCTCTCCCCAATTGGAAGCTTGTTTTCTTTACCTTTCCTACAATATGAGACCCTCTCGCCTCCAATCTGTGTCCAAAACCAAATCGGCTCCAACCATCATCAAGATTCCTTTCTCACCTCTAATACGCCATCTCAACTTGTCCCATTCCATTATCAAACCCCTCACAAAGATTCTTAAATCCAACACCGACCTCGCACACTTACCTAAGCCTTTGATATGTTGGATGAATGCACCCAATCTCGACGGTTTGCTCTCTAAACCCCTTTCCACCCCACCCCACCCAAATAAAAGAATTCAACCCTCCTTGTTTTACTAAACCCTGTCGTAGCTTACTTCGATAATCTGCGGCATCTTGGATATGTACAACCCCTCTAAAAACCCACCCATTCCCTAGACAAGGTCAGCATCCTTGGATTTTGGTACGCTCTTGACCACTCCTTTGGCAAACCCTCCATAAACTTTATTACCCTACCGACTCTCTTCCTTTCCCTCCCTTTTTTTGTAAAGTACCCACTTAAATTTTGGTCATAACCTATCTTTCAGTAGGTACTACCCCTCTTCAAAATGGTACCTGATGTAGTTTTTCGAGACACACCTCACTATTTATACCCCCTCCATATCCTCCTATTTTTTACACCATTGAAGAGCAAATAAAACCAAGGGTATGTCTATCTGTGGCGGCTCTGAAGTGTCTGCCTCTTCTTGCGTGTCTAGATTTCCATCTCTGAGGAGTTGATTAATCTGCTTGAGTTCTGCTATCTCCTTTAGAAGCTCCTCCTCTCTCTGAACCTGCATCAATGCCAGGTCTCTGCACTGTGATTGTTCTAGTTTTAATTCCAATTCTAGGTCTTTGTTTTTCTTTTCAAGTGCCTTGTACACTTAATCAGTTCCTTTGATTGAGGCCATGACTGGATTTTCTCAGATTTTCCGTAAGAAAATGGCATGATCATTTTGTACCTGAATTTTCTGTGCTGATAGAGATGTCGTAAGAAGTTCATTCGTAACTTCTGTCAGCTGTTCATTTTTTGCTTTGCAGGCATCGGATAGTTTGGTGAGTAGATCACCTAACTCCTCCATTTCTTTTTGTTGCCTATCTCTGGCTAAATGATGTTGTTCCGCTTCTGTCTTCAGCTCTTGCACCTGCCTTTGAAGATCAGTGATGACAGTCATCATGTCTTCTAACTCTCCTTGGAGAGCGTCGATCACCATCTCAAGTTCTTTGGCCTTGATGCTACAGTTTAGTGCTGCTGAGCAGAATCTCTCCATCATTTCCTGCATCTACCATGCATATTCATTGATCTGTACTTTTACTTCATCGTTCGATTGCTACTCCTCCTGTCTTGCTAGCTGGGATGTGCCTACAGCCTCATGTGTGGCTTCTTGTTGCGTCGTAACTGCTGGTTGTTCTTGTGTAGAGGTAGATGGTCGGTGTTCTTCTTGGGTATCCTGAGGCTTTGATGCCTCGGCAGTTTCTGGCTGAGTAGAAGTAGAGGGTGTGGAATCAGACCTGGCTGTCTCTTCAGGTGCCGGCCTTTCTTCTTTCTTTGGCTCAAGTACTGTCTCATGTGCAGTGGTAGAATCTTTTTCCGCATCTGCTTTTTCATCAGTCTCTTGTTCAGATCTACTTGTCTTTTCCTTTTTTGGTTTTTGAGTATCTCTGTTGCCTTCTCTTGTTCCGGCTTGGCTTCTTTTCGTTTTTGTCCGTCGGGGTGGTGAGCTTCTAGTGCAGATTCTGTTTGTTGAGTGGACTCAGAATCTTTCTCTTTCTCAAGTTTCGCTTCTTCATTGGTGTCTTTGCCTGCAGGTGATGGTGGTGGACTAGGCATGGGATGGTCTTGTTGTTCTGTAGGCGGTGAGTTGGGTCGGGGAGATCCATGACTTTGTTCTTTGCTAGCCATTTCCTCGGCTTGCCTTTGGTCTTCCGTGTCCTTGGCTTTCTTAGCAGCTTCTTCTACCTCCTTCAGCTTTAGAGCTTCAGTCTCTTGGTACATTCTTTCTAAACGTTCTGTTGGATCATCCGCCTGTTTTCTTGTATGATGCTTCGTTTGAGGGCCTTTAAGTCCAGCAGGTACCCTTGTGCTTGCCTACTGCGTTGGTACGCCTGTTTCTCTCTTTCAAAGCTCGCTTGTTTTTGAGCTGGCTCTTCTTGGTGTGCGGCCACAACTTTTCTTTTCATCTCTTCTCTCCGAGCTCTCTTTTCTTCGTTGTCAGAGCTCTCACTGTTGTGCCTTTCCGACGATCTGTCCGGCTCACTCTTCATCAGATTTATATGATCTCTTACTTGACCTTGTAGCTCTTGGAGAGGGTTGTGC
Source organism: Adiantum capillus-veneris (assembly GCF_014529385.1). Lineage (NCBI taxonomy): Eukaryota > Viridiplantae > Streptophyta > Polypodiopsida > Polypodiales > Pteridaceae > Adiantum > Adiantum capillus-veneris. Next base: position 45,647,651 of record NC_140937.1, read on the forward strand.
TGTCAATATCTATGTGTTCTGCTTAGGGGTAGCGGTAGGTGGTCGGCCATGCCGATGGCATGATATGCTATTCTAGTCAAGACCTCTGGCGCACCCAAGTAAGTGATTTTTCCTTCCTTCTTTTTGCCCTTGAAGGTTGTCAAGATATACCGCGCGTGGTCCACTGGTTTTCTTGTTGTGGACTTGAGAACCTGAGTGAATGTGGTGGCCACGACATGATTTGGTGTAGTGTACCTTGGTGGTCTTTTTGCCAAGAAATGAAAGTGTTGGTGGTACAAACGGGCTGGCTCTTCACTTGTTTGTGAATGAGGTCTGCGAATGTAGCTGCGGCTGTCTCTTTGGTAAATGTGCCTGTGGTTTTCCTATCCCTTGCTCGCATGGTCATCCCTTCTGTGGGCAGTCTAAGGGCCTCTGCCACTATCTCTTTTGTGATCACTACTTCGACCTTGTTCCCTTGGGTGTCGGATATCTGTGCGGTTTCGTCTTCTTTGATGGTGGATAGAAGCTCATAAGCCTTCTGAAAATCCACTCCGCAAGGCTCTTGTTCATAGAAATGCCTGAGCCCCAGCCTGCGGTTAGCCTCTTTTGTCCTTGGCTTGGCGGCTACATCATAGACTTCTTTGGGCTACCCCTCTTCACTTTTGAACCTGCCAGTGAAAACTGTAGTGTGGTGCCCTTCCAGCTGTTCTCTAGAGAGATAGGATGCCTTTGCTTCTTTGACTGACTTGGGGTCTAGTTGATACACGGGCAGTTCCTGTAGTTTCTCTTTTTGGTTGAGCTTCTTTTTAGCCCTCTCCGCTGCTTGCATGGCTCCTTTTCAGTGAATAGGGTGTAAAATTAGCATATTTGTTGAAATTTTCTCTAAAATGTCCTTTTAGATTGAAATGCTGACAATTTGGTCCACTTTGCTTCAAATCCATTTTTGAACAAGCAAAGATGCATAAAAACATGCAAGGAACAAAACTGTATGGTCAAAACAAAAAATTGCAACCAAAGTAAATAATCGCGATTATTTACAACTGAGAAAAAAATTCAACTTTTTGCAAACTTGGCTTTATAGGCTTGAAGTATATAGCAAATATATGCTCTGAGTGAATTATGGGTTCATTTGGATGCATAGAGTGAAGATGGTACCCAATTTTGGCTTTAGGTCTCTGAAATAGTAGATGTAAAGGAAATCTGAGATTTTGAGCTTCAAACTGATTCAAAATTGGCTAGTGGACTCAACACATCATGTACTTTGGATGTATGATGGCAAAATATCAAAATTCCCCAATTTTGACCAAAAAGTAAATAATCGCGATTATTAACTTTTCTTCCAAAATTGATATTTTTTGGTACAAATTGGTTCTAGGCACTATATAGACCTTGGGTATGAGATATGAAGTGATTTGGATCAAGAATTGTGATCCATAACCCAAATTTTGGCTTGCAAAGAATTCTTTGTGTTTTTTGACAATTTTACAAGTAATGGGTGGTCATTTTGGCACATACTTGATTTTTGGCATGGAAAAGGTGTGTACACATGATAGATCAGATGATTTGACAATTTCCAAGCAAAACTGATGCAAAAGTGAATAATCACGATTATTTACAACAGTGACAAAAACTTTGCAAAACCTACCAATTTTGACCTAGACATGTTTCGTACACCTAATACAAGTCCTAAATTGAATTTGATCAAGTTTAATCATGCAGGCATCACTTTGTGCTCTGTCGACTCTGAAATCATCGCTTTTTGTGACTACACTTCCGTTGGGTCGGTTGGTCCACTTTGAGGCTTTAGACTTGTCCGCAACATGTCCGCAACATAGTCGTGAAGCAAGCTGTCCAATCTTGGCTCATTTGGAGTTAGTTTGACCCCGTATGTCGAATTTGACGCTTTGTAACCTTCGAGCCGTTTTCTGCTTTTCGAGGGCTTTGCTTGATGGATTTCACCAAACCAATCATATACATTGTATATGGACCTCATTAGCAAGCTGTCCAATCTTGGGTCATTTGGAGTTAGTTTGACCCCGTATGTCGAATTTGACGCTTTGTAACCTTCGAGCCGTTTTCTGCTTTTCGAGGTCTTTGCTTGATGGATTTCACCAAACCAATCATATACATTGTATGTGGAGTTAGGTCGGATTTTTGGCATTTGCCAAAAACCTAACTTTTCTACTAGGGACCCACTCGGCCCCTATTGAATGGTCATCTGATGGTATGAAAAGGTTCTTCTATATGTTAGGGCATGGTATGGTTCAAATCCCATCTGATTTGGTCAAACTGGCAGGCCGCTATGGTCAGTTTTAGGTCGTAGGTCTTCGTGCACTGCTCGGTTTCTAGGGTTTTTTCTAGGGCCTTAGACTAGCTGCTGGCCGTACAAAATGGATTATTGTCAAGTAAAGAACTTACCCCTCATGTTTCGTGTGAGACGGTGCTGAAAATGGTCAATTGTGGGCTCCAAAAAAGTCGCGAGAAAGAGGCCGAAATCTCTCTCTGCAAAGGCTCCAAGTGGAAATGAGGTGGTTTTAGCCTACCTTGGATATCTATACCCGGACTTCCCGAACCAAATTTTCCCAAATTCCCCCGTTAGTCCTACTAAGCCGTGAAATGTATGTTAGAATCAAAAATTTCCCTGATCGGATTCCTGTAGCTCATTCTGTAAGAATTTTGCAAAAGTAGGCCTGGCCGCCTAATTTAGGCTTCCCGCTTCCATCTTTTGATTTTTTTGAAATTTTTTGTGCTTGTTTGCCTTGTCTTTCTAGTCACCATCGTTTCTTTTGTTTTTCCATCTGAGCTTCCCTGCTATTTATTATTAATTTTTGACCAGTTTATTTAAAAAATTCAAAGAAAATAGCAAAATGCTTTAAAAAAGTAAAGTAAAATTCCAATAATTAATAAAATCCCTTGAAAAACACATTTTTTTTAAATTGGATTTTTCTATTTTTAAGCCTCATTATCAATAAAAATGATGAAAAATACCCAAAAAGGACTATTTTTGATGATTTTTTGATAGTATACACTATTTGCACTCATCGGGAAGATATTATCAGTGAATTTTTCCTTGATGATGAATTACAAGGGCATTATTAGATAATTTTGCAAAAAATCACACATTAACATCAAACTTTTTCTTCCCTCTTCAAACATTGTCCTTAATTACTTAGTATTTAGTGCCCTTCCATTCCTCCTAGCCAATCGTGTCTATGCATACCTGTGATTGGCTCTACCGTGATATGAAGATCAATGCAATTCAAACCAATATGTTGTGCAAGAGCTGGGTCTTGAGTAATTAACTCAAGGGTTTCCGATGTCGAGGTTTGCTGCTGATGTCTTCCAATGAGCAAATCTTGTAACTTGTATTCTCTTTTTTTGATTGTACCATCAGGATGCTTTAGCACACTGATTGCTTACACTGTTGGTAGCACTTTTGACTGTCGTCAAGATTTTTCTCGCCATTGGTAATTTGGTCGACTTGTTGCATGGTGTGGTGGAGCCTGTTGAGACTTAACTCACCATTGCTTGATTGGTTTCGTGAGTTGTGGAGAAGATAAGTGCTCCTTTTTCTTCCAAACCATTTCCATGTTAGGTTCCTTGCTCGGAGATGCTCGTCTCTGTGTTCGAACCCTTGGAACCTTCTTTTGTTTTGTCGATGAAGTTTTAGGCACCCAGATCTGAATCGGTTTATCCTTAAGCTGTGCTTTTGGTACCCAAATTTTCCTGACTCCTTGCATGCTATATGCATCATTTGATTGTCGAGGGGATGGAGAAGATTGACTTTGTGGATTGGTCTGCTGATTGCTTCTTTTCCATTCCTCCTTGCTTGGTGAAATTGGAACAATGAGTTGCCCTCCTTTAGGTGATAGCTTTAGCTGATTCGTATCCCAATCTGGTATTTCTTTGTATGTACGCATCTAGGGAATTCCAAGAATCATCGTCTCATTCATGTGTTCATCTGGCAAGCATACAAACTATTGAGGACATGAACATCCATGTACTATCACGCCCAAGTTGACTATTCCCAATGTTGGAGTTGGGTTTTTGTTGCATCCTTTGATTGTCGCTATTCCTGCTGTCAATGCTTGACTTGTGGCCTTCTTGTATGTGGAATAGCTGACTGCATTTACTCTAGCTTCTGTGTCCACCAAAGCATTGGTGCTATGATTATTGAGTTGTACTTTGATGCGCAAATCCATTTCGTCTAACCAGTCATCATTTGTTGAAACTGCGTCTTTATGGAATTCCCATTGTCGATCGTCTATTTCCAAAGTGTTGATGGGAATCGATGTCTGTTGATTCTTGAGAGCATCTTTTCGTTTGAGTACCCAAAGCCAAGCTTCCTCTTGGGCTTCATCAATAACCTGCTGTCGTTTGATCTTCCTTTGTTTGGCTACATGCACTCTTTCTAGCAATTCATTGGTTAATGGCAAATTGTATTTCTTTAAACGACATCTACTAATCCAATTAGCCATTGGTTCACCATCTAAGATGGACAATTTTACTACTCCACTTGGAAATACATCTTCAATAATAAATGGTCCATTTTCCTTTTTCTTCAACTTGGGAGTGTGTTGCTTAAGGGAATAGACTAAAACTAAGTCCCCTCTCTTGAAGATTTTTGTGATTAAGTGGGAATCAAAAAACTGTTTTTGTTTTCGCTTTTGTGCATAGATATGAGCTACAACAGTTAGCCTTTGCTCGTCTAGCTTTTCCAAATCTTGGAGTCTTTCTGACAATTCATGTCCAGTCCACTCAAGATTCTGTGCTACCCTTAATGTCGGCAATAGAAACTCTATTCGAAGTATGGCATCAAGACCATAAACAAGGTTAAAGGGTGAAGCATTTAGAGTTGTTTTGAATGAAACTCGATAAGCCCATAGAGCAGCATGGAGATTCATTTCCTAGTCTGTCCTTCCTGAACTAACCACTTTAGTCAGCACCGAGCTAAGAATTTTATTCGTATGCTCAGCATGTCCGTTTTCTTGTGGGTGATAGGGAGCTGATTTGTTATGGATGACCATAAACTCATTAAGCAAATACTCTATTACCTCATTGAGGAAATGAGTTCCCCGATCATTGACAATCTCTATTGGCAGTCCATATATCGTGAATACATACTCATATAAGAATGCAACAGTGGTTCTAGCAGCCCCCATCATTGGTCTTAAGGGCATGCTATCTACTCATGTTGGCATTTTTGCTCATTGACAAGCATCACACCTTCAAACATATTCTTTAGCATCTGCCAAAAGTGTTGGCCACCATATGCTTGCCCCATCAATATTACCCTTGCGGTGGTCTCACTAGAAAAATGACCTCCAGCTAATCCAACATGTGCTTGTCTTATAATCGGAATATACTCGTTTTCACTTGCACAAAGACACAAATGTTGATCTTTACCTCTCCGATACAATTGGTTCCCAATAAGAGCATAGTCTCTTGCTTCAGTTTCAATTGCTCTCTGACGGCGTTTACTCATATTCTTAGGAAATGTTCGACTCGATAAGTAAGTAATCAGATAACTACTCCACTTAAGAACAAGTGACATTTGAAACAATGTTACATGAGGAATGGGTGTTTGTTTTTGACATTGAGGGAAATCCTTTACAAAAGATCTAACATCTCTCGTCATGGTCGGCCAAAATACTCCAAGTCTCAAGATTCGTTGCATAGTTTGGTCTTCCGCAAAGTGAAGTCCTACTATGGTAACATGTGCTTGACTTAGGTACTGTTCTTTTTCTTCAGGGTTAATGCATAAGAGCAATACTCCGTCCCGATTTCTTTTGTATAGCTTTCCAGCTGTTAATTGATACATAGCCAATTGCTCGATTAATCAGATTGTGATAGAAAGTGGTATTTGTGAATCCACTTGAGCTATTGTCATTAATGACACAATGTTTTCTGACCATCTAGGTATCATGTGAAGTCCTACTATGGTAACATGTGCTTGACTTAGGTACTGTTCTTTTTCTTCAGGGTTAATGCATAAGAGCAATACTCCGTCCCGATTTCTTTTGTATAGCTTTCCAGCTATTAATTGATACATAGCCAATTGCTCGATTAATCAGATTGTGATAGAAAGTGGTATTTGTGAATCCACTTGAGCTATTGTCATTAATGACACAATGTTTTCTGACCATCTAGGTATCATTTCTACGAAGAACAAATAGGCATCTGGTAAATCATCGTCTACCCCTTTAGTTGATTCTCATGAAACAATCTTTGACAAATGATCTGCTGGTTTTGATGTGTAGTGCCTTTTTTTACAACCACAATGAAATCAAATTCGAGGAGAATGATGAACCATCTCACTGTTCTCCCTGTGCTGCATGGCTTGTTGACCAAATACAACAAAGCTTGGTGGTCCACAAAGAACACAAACTTGTTGACTAATAGATAATGTCTATACTTTTTAATGGCATAGATCATTCCTAATCCTTCTCTTTCGGTGGTGGTGTAATTATTTTTTTGCCATGTTCAATTTCCGGCTAGCATAAGATATAGGAGAGCTGATCGTCTCCTGGTTGATCTAGTATACAACAAAGAGAAAAATTAGAAGCATCTACATGTACATGGAATATTTTATCCCAATCTGGTGCTTTCAATATTGGAGCTGAGGTGAGAGATTGCTTAAGCTTTATGAAGGATTCTTCACATGCCTCAGTCCATTCAAAGTGCGTAATCAAGTTATACATGGGCAAGTTATACATGGGTTTTGCAATTATAGCGTACATGTAGATGAACCATCAGGAATATCAACAATGCCCCATGAAGGCTTGTACTCCCTCGACTGTTGTTGGTCTAGGCAAATTTGCAATGACATGAATCTTCTCAATATCAGTAGCTATGCCATTTTTAGACACTATATTTCGAAGAATTCTATAAAGTCTACATTTTTTTAATACCTTTTTGAGGTGTTCAAAATGATCAGCCCGGATTGATGAATGTACGCATAGATCATCCATATATACTTCTAAGAATTTACTAAGATAATCTTTGAAAGCATGGCTCATCAACCTTTGAAACAAGGCTGGAGCAATAGTTAACCCAAACGGCATAACCCGATAGGCAAATATACCCCATTCTATTGCAAAAGCAATTTTATGCTAACCTTTTGGGTCAACCAGAAGTTGATTGTATCCCGAAAAGCCGTCTAAGAAGCTGTAAGCTTCTTTTCCTCCAACTCGTTCTAAAACATGCTCAGTTATCGGAAGAGGAAAGTTGTCTTTGATGGTAGCTGCATTCACCTTTTTGAGATTAACACACACTCATAATTTTTTATTCTTCTTGGGTACTACTACAATTGGAGACACCCAATCTATGTGTTCAATTTCGTAAATGAATTCGGCTGCCTTTAGTTTTCCAATATCTTCTTTGATCTTCCTAGCAAATGTTTTGTTATACGTGTATGGACTTTGTCTACTTGGTTTCGCGTCATCTCTCATGGGTATAGTGTGTTGACAGATTTCTCGATCAACACCCTTGAGATACTTGTAAGACCAAGCAAAGATATCTCGGTATTCTTTTAACAAGCTCAATAAAAGCTTTTATTCTTCTTCTGTTAGGTCATTTGCAATGTAAGCCGGTTTAGGCTCTTCTCCTGGTTCAGCCAATTCTATTCTTTTAGCGTTTTCAGGCCCTTCGTAAGACTCGCCCTGTTTCCGTAGTTCCCTAATAGGTTGTTCAACTATGGTTTTCCGATCTTGGAGAGTATACCTTTTGTAATGGGATGGAACATGCATTACATCCTTACCATCCTCTTCCGTGGTTTCCATTTTGGTTGTGTATATCTCCTCTAGAGCTTTTTTCAACTCTTGATATTTCTTTTTCCGCTCGACTCTGGTCATGAGTGTTTTCTTATCCTGTGATTTTTCTTGAGTACCCTTCCTTGTTTTTCTCGATGTCTAAGACAATTCTGAGTTTTTGTTTGAAGGATATCTGCTAGTTATTTTGTCCTTGACACAATCATTATCATCTATCTGCATCAAGAATTGTGTTTTACTGGAGACTGATGGCATAGGTCGCGTTTTCACAATTTTGGTGTCTCTCTTTCGTCTATACCACTTCTGTCTTCTTGGTTTATGGTTTGGAAAGTCAAAAAACTTTTCCTCCCCTCCTTTTAAGAGTAACTTAGCTCTCGTATGCTCTTTTTTTGACCCCGCATCTTTTGAGGTAGCTGAATGTTCGTCTAACTCATCAGTTGCATCGTAATAGAGGACTGAAAAGACTTGTTGAGCTTTCATTAAGTCCTTGGGTTCCTCATCTTCGTTTTCAGTGTTAGGATTGAAATCATTTGGATGGGAATTATGTCGTAGCCATCCTCATTGCAAAATTGAGTAGGCATAGACCTATTCACACATACATCATTGTCGCTAAAATTTGAGTCCACTCGAATGGCTCAAATAAATGTTTTGAAAAGATTTTAGGTACGTAGGCTTCGTCTCTGCAGTCCCTTTCTAGGATACAGTCTTCTCGTCTTAAGATTCCGTTTTCTGAAGCTCCACACATCGAAATAGGAGTGTCTTTGTTTAACCAGGATGGGAGTTTGGTTTTAGCCGAAGACATTGAATCAAACTCTTGGATGTGTGTTTTCAAGACATCTCTATAAGTGTGATCTTTTAGATTGAGTCTTGTTATAGATCCCACTTGCTTCAAGTACAGATAGTTGTTTCCCCAATCTTGGATAAGTTGTACCTGTCGCATGAAAGGTCTTCCCAATATGATTTCATAGTTGAGTTTTTTCTCAAAGTCTACTATGGCAAAAGTGTGTTGATATTCAATTCCACAGGAATTGACTATCACTTTTTCAAGCATCCCTAATGGTCTCTCAATGTGTCCGTCAGCCAATTACAATTTCATTTGAGTTTGTCTAACGGCTGGCTGTCCCCAGGATTCCCATACTACTTTAGTGACTATGGCTATGCCAGCTCCACTATCAAGTATTGCCATGGTTTCAAAGTCATTATATTTCATTGGGAAGGTGGTGTTTCCTTCTTCTCCATAATATTCTCCAACTTTGTTCATAAGAACTGATTGAATCTCTTTGTTTTCCATTTCATTTTTCAAATTTTCCAAATTCTTCGAGATTAACCCCGTTATCCCCACCTTCTCTAGGGTTTTTTGTAAATCGTTCCATAAGTATGGTTTGAGTTTTAACAGTTCTCCAAAGGTAAGAGTGCATTGGATGGGTGTAGATATGATTGAATGAATGTTGTCTACTTCTAGGGTCTGTTCATCTCTTTTTACTTGAGTGGTCTTGCACACGATGGATTCATCTTCGTTATCTCCCAAGTAAGAAGGTAATGTTTTTAATGTCAATGGTTTCGACATTCCTGAAGCTTCCGATCCGCAATCCCCATACAAGGATTATAAATCCATGTTCATATTAGAAGGTAGGTTATCCAACCAGACTTCCTCTATAGGAGTTGACTTTAGAGTTCTTGGGCTCCATGACGGTTAGTCTTGTGAATAGATAGTAAATGCTTATAGCGCACTGTCATTCCGGCTTCCGAGTGAGTCGAGTAAGAAGACATTTCGGATGTTGAATCTGAAAAAGTGTCTGAGACTTCTTCAAGAATTGTGTGCAAGGAATTGCCTTGATTCACGCTTTCTTCGGTAGATACTCTACTAGAGGTTTCTCCGAGTATGCCCTGAGTTCCTAGTACCCGACCAAATCTAAAGTTCATATAGACTTATGAAGCCCTGGATAGAGTACTCACCTTTGGATTGACTTGTCATCAATTTCCACCTGATTCAATTGCAACTTTCTGTCAAGCCACTGGTTCCTCGTTTGCAACCTGATTCCTGTACAAATTTGATCAAGTTAGCTATTCTTCTATAAGGACATTAGAGTTTTTGCTATTCTCTGTGTATCACTTCAAATCGAGCTATGAGAGTCAAAATTTGACTTTTAAATTCGACTTTAGCAAAAAATCAAAGGTCTAATCTGCAACCTGTAAACTGAGTATACATGTATCAATTTTGATCCAATTGAACCCAAAATTGCCATGTGGCTTTATATTATGTTGGTCTATCACTATATAAGTTGAAAAGGCAAAATTGATGTCTCTGGATAGCATAAATAAATAATCATAATTATTTACTTTTGTCAAATTTTTGCACTTTTTTGATTGGTTTGGCAAGTATACAACTTGTCAGAGTCCCTGGACAAGTTTCAACAAGTTTGGACAAAATTTGATCAAGTTTATTAACTGTTTGGTGTCCACAGACTCTGATTTCGAGGATCTAGCTTAAGTCTCACTTTTGGGATCCAAATTTCACCAAAATGGACTTGTGAGGTCTACTTGATGTGCTTCACCTTGTGGTATACTCAAATTTGCAAAATCATAAAGTTTTGAAGCAGATGTAAATAATCACGATTATTTACTCTAGCTATATTTTTGCAAGATTTTGCCCCCCAACTTTGACACAGAATTTAAACACCTTAAGTTAAGGTCACTAGCCAAGTTTCATCAAGTTTGTATAATTTTTGGTCAAATGGTCATCAATTATCTGTTCGCAAACTAACTTTGCAATTTTAGTCACAAATTTCACTCCAAAGGTCCAAATCTTACCAAATTTGTTTTGTGCGCTTATTACAACATGGTGAAACTACTGGTATGATGACTTGGTCAAAAAAGTTAAAAGATTGGGTAGATGTAAATAATCACGATTATTTACTTCTGATAAATTTTTATAAATTTTTGGTCAACTGAGCATGTACACATGTTTATCACATGAACATAAGCCTATAAATCAAAATTCAACAAGTTTGGATAAATTTCCCCCAATTTATACTCAAGATTCAAAAAGTCAGTACAAACTTTAGTTTTTACCCAGTTTTTTGTCAATTTAGTGATCCAAATCTCTTGGACCTTTACAAAAGTTGTTTGTACACATGCAATGAGTCAATGGTATGAACCTTGGTCAATTTAGAGCAAAAAGTTAATAATCATGATTATTAACTTTAGGCTTGAAATGAGCACTTTTTTGCAATTTTCTCAAAGACAGTCTTTTTATGAGCTATTTTAAGCCTAAGAATCAAGTCAAAACTTAATTTGGCCTAAAATGTCAAGAAAAAGTAAATAATCTGAGTTTTGACCAACTCTTGAAATTTTTACCTCGAAGTGTCTTTCAGCTTACCAACAGGTTCAAACAACTCTTAGGCTTACTCTCCAATCAGATTGAGTGGATTCAAGTCTTTTCGAGCTATTCCTAGCCGTAGACCTGAAATTTTGCACTTCCAATAACAACTCACACTTGATTCTTTCAGAGAGAGCAATGTTCTGAATTCCACCTCGGATCCTACTTATCCTACTCCTAGATTCTCATGCAATGGGGTTGTGGAAAGTGTCCACAAACACTCGTTTTCTTGTGTTTTTTTATGTTTTTGAGAGCCGTCTCGTCTACCAATCATTCTCCAATTCCTAATCTAAATCTACAATCCTGAAAGCACTCGACAAGTACGATTACTTCCAAGCTACCTCTACACAGCAAAAGAATACAATCTTAAGCTATACGGTTTCTAAAAGAAAGTTTTGAACTCTAGGCAAACCTAGAGGAATTTAAAGGACAACTACACAAGACGCTCGTGTTTTTCCTAATTTAGGTCTCTTCGATCCCCGGCAACGACGCCAAATGTGGGGCGCATGTCTAACCTCACCATCCTATCTTATTGCAATATTAGAGAGAACCACGATTAATTTGTCAAACCATGGGACGAAGCTGACTCGATTAGTGCATAGAGGCTACAAGAGGTTGTCAATCTCTCAAAAAACAACTAAAAACTAGCATCTAACTCAGGCTACACTCAAGTGACTGAAATCACCAAAAGCCAATCGCTCATTGGCAAGCAAATCACATCCGTTATAGCATCAAATGACATCCAGACGTAACGAAACTTCTATGACAAGTTTATAAGACCTAAGCACACATGCTTATGGGCTCAAACCCCACTTTAGGTCAAGTTCCAAAATCGTAATTATTAACAACAGTGAATTTTTGACCTAATCGTTTTGGACCCAGAATGCATCTAAATACTTAGCAATGATGCCCCAATACCCCGCCTATGCTTAGTTTTCAATTTAAAAGTGTAAATTCCTAGTTATGATGAAATTAGGCCGCGGGTCGGCGACGTCAAAAGCTACAAAATACTGTGAATGGCTTACATCTATGCGTAGAGCTCTTACCTGCAGTTGCAATGCAACAAATTCAATCACAATGTGACAACCGGAGAGGGAGTAGGAAGCGCGAGAAGGAGAGGAGTGAGTGCCGTTAGCTCATGTTGTGTATTTCTTATCCAAAACTTATAAAAAACTTACAAAAATTGGCTTTTATACCTTAGCCAAGGTTTTTGGGTGGTCAAAACTAATAATCTGGAGTTCTACCAAAGCTGGGAAATGACTGGTTGATACAATATGGAAGCTTGTAGCTCCGGCTCATTAATTACAAAGTTTATCCGAGAAAATAGGAGTTACAATATTCCTAATCTATCAAAATAATAAATGTTTTACAAAGAGAACTCCGAAAAATGGTGTCCATGTTATCTTGTTGCTAACAATTGTAAAGAAATTTTGTAGCATCACAAACCTATCATTGAAACCATGATGAAAAATTACCCACAATTTGATAGTATTGAGTATGCAAGGTGGCTACCTACATAAACATAATCTTTAGTGTGTAGATGTCCCAAAGAGATACAATAGAGAAACTCATGTGGGCTCCATTAAATGGGAAATCCAAAATGATGAAATCAACAATCAATGGAATGTTCTTCACCTTGTAAGTGTAGAAGGTCCTAAGCAAGTATGCATGTGTCATGTGCTTGAGAACAAAGATCCATGCTAGTTGATGAACACTGGCCGTAAGGTCATTAGCAATGAAACAAAATCAATAATTTTGTAATTTTTGAATATTATATCTTAGCTAGCAACAAAAATTGTCCATTGCTCTCTTCTACTGATAGTATAAGTAAAAATTACCCATTGAAATAGGTTCTTCCAATCAAGATCTCATTCTATCAACAAAAACATAAGGCCTAAGAAGATCTTGAGCATTGTCTCCATCCATCCCTACCGGTATGGGTGGCTAGATGCCCTTTCCCTTTCTAGACCTCCATTTATGTTGAAAAGTGGATATACCCAAAGAATCAACTCAACCAAGCATAGTTCAACCATGAAAAATTCAAGAACTAGTAAATACAAGCATGACTTATCTATGGTCACAATTAAGATGAGTTACCATTGTTCCCTCTAAAATCTACCTCTAGCCATCCTTGCTAACAGGTATGTCTAGAGTCAAGGGATAGAGAGAGTAGATAAATTAGTCCTCAAACGGGTCAAGGAGTGAGTAAGGATATTTTGGCGCATGCCAATTTCCATCATGATTTTCAACATAAACCTCTCAACTAGGTAATAAAACCATCCCTTTTTTTGAAAACCTTATGGGTTTTAACTCAAAATGCAATAAAAACACCCTTTTTACAAAAGTACCTCTTCTTATGAACTCACATGGTACATTTATATTTTTGGAGGTGCCCTCCATGAGGGTATCAAAAAATGTGGATGGTCCATCACCAAATCTCCCTTGAGCATCAACATAGGGGTAGAAGCTCCATGCTTTTGGGGTTGCAAGAAATATCCACCTTATGGTTGGCCTCCAAGAGGTTTTGTGAAAGGATTGGAATGACTTGTACACTTGGAAGATTCACTACATGCTTGAGTGGCCACCAAGTCTTTCTCTTGGTGTTTTGGGGTGGCAAATCTATAGCCTCAGGAGATAAAACAAATGTAAGTAGGAGACATATGTGCTAGAATGTGTGAAACTATTTAACTTACCCAAAGAACTCCAAGTGGCTTCAATTCTATGTTTAGAGATTCTAAGGCTATGAAGTGCAAATCAAAGTTAACAAATTGCAAAGCAAAATTGATTGCAAGAACCATGGCTATAAAGCTTGTGCAAGAGGTCATTGCTGTGTCTCATGAAACACATGTTTTTTATTTTTATACGATAGAACAAGGGTGAAGGGAGTGACATACTTGGTGACAATGTTAGAGTTTTCCTAGGTGCATGTGTGATAATTTTCAAAAACATAAAATCAAATGCCTTGCATATATACCTTGTAAAGACATCTACTTCATATTTTTGCAAGTGCTCAGTCTTGAATCTTAGGATCATGAGTTCGCTAACTATAGCAAAAGTGGAGTTATATTAAGCAAAGGTTTGGAATTGATTTCACATAAATACATGTCAAGTCCATAAATGTTTTGAGATTCTTTTGTGATTTGTAATCGAGGACATCAACTTCAAAGTTTGACATGCTTGACATGAGGTGTTGTCTAGTAGAGATAAATGTTTGTTGCTTATCACTAAAAGGGACTATAAACTTTTTTTGTTTTCTTGTTGATGGGATAAGCATATATATGAATAGTTGTCAAATAATAATAACAACCGATTCTTGTTCTTTTATTGATACTATTACCATACATATTTCAACTACTAATAACCATTTTTTTCATTCAAGGTTTGTGGCATGCATGTATAACTTCATAAAGAATCTAAAGCTAATATTGTATCTTGCCACGTAACTGAAAAATCAAATTTAAAATTTTGGTTAAAAAACATACACTGGATATCAAAAATCCTAGATTTCTGCGTTGACTATATATTCTGTGGTGGTGGGGTATCAAAAACGTCCTTGGTTTTTCTTGGTTATTATTTGCTCGGTTTGATTTGCTTGGATTGTAGGATTTCCCCATTGGGAGACACAATGTAGCCTTCCGCCTGCATATTAAATTGTTGCAAGACCTGTGGATATATGTTTCCTGAAATAACTACAATATTCCACATTTTCTATCTCTGTTTGTACGCATACCAAGAAAGTGATTTGCATCTCCCAAATCCTTCATATCAAACTGAGTGTCAATAAGTGACTTTTCCAAGATGGTAATCTCATCTTTAAACTTCTTGGAAATGATCATGCCATCAACATAAAGTATCAAATTGATAAATGAATCATCGTTCAACTTTCAAGTATACAAGCAATAATCTTCTTGACACCATACATTACCTTGGGAATGCATGTACTTGTCAAAATTTTTGGTACCATTGCCTTGAGCCTTGATTTAGGGCATACAATGCCTTATGCAATCTACACATTACTTTTGTCCTTGTAGCCTTTTTAGGTTCAACTTCAAAACCCTCTGGCTATTTCATGTAAATGTCCCCTTGTAGCTCCCCGTGAAGGAAAGCAAGGCTTGTTTTCCCTTTCGAAACTCTGTCAATCCCCCATTATCATCTTCCATAATCAAGTTATACTTTGATGGAATTGCCTACTCCCACTTCACACTATCTTCCATCTGAATACCCTCTTGGTACCAACAGGTAGGCTCTCCTCAATCAGTGACCAATAAATAGTATAAACATGGCTGAAAATGATCAGGGGCATGAGAAACTCACATGGATCTCCTCACTGTGTGGCTTTTGGACTTTGATCTCTTTGGAGCACTACTCATGGTAGGAACGTCACTAGTGTGAGTGTGTGTAGTGTGGATGCGTGTGTGTGCACTGCGACGTGGGAGAGGGAAGAGGCTTATGAGTACATGCATATGTCGGCACTTTTGATAGTGTTGAGCTCTTTTGAGAGCAATTTGACTCCCCGCAAGGATATTTATTTGCATGCACATGCTTTTGGTGCCTGTTTGAGCATTGTGATAGACTTATTCATCTTTGTGGATACTACCATTGTACACTTTTGTGGAGCCATCTTTTTGCTAGACCGGCAGTCCTGGAGATTTTTTAGACTTGGTCCAGATGATAGCCATTTGTGAGACTTGGCTATATGTTTTGTTGCATAACCTATGTTGTTGAGGGTCGATGGTGTGAGGTTTTCATGGATCTGGGGTATTCTCAAATGAGATACCTTCAGTAATACAAGTAGTTGGAGCATCCCTTACGAGGCCTCCCCATAGGACATGTATAGAGTGGTATAGGTGCTTTTGACACTGAGTTGGCGATATATGGTCGGTTTGATAGTTTATGCACCTCAATTGGTCTCTATACAGTGTGCTTTTGAGAGACATTGCCCTCTTTTATGCTTTGTGACATACTTGGTCATTTTGTCTCGTATTTTGGTTGACATAGTCCCTAATACGAAGGAGACTCTGTCGAAATTTTTCCAAAATCTTCTGGTAGTTTTGTCACCATGTCTACTAGCAAAGACATTGACATTTATGACATAAAGAAGTTTGATGGCACTAATTTTCAGCTTTGGAAGAACCAAATGCGTGATGTGCTTGTCCAAAAGACGCAAAAGTTTCCTATTGCCTATGCGGCTAGAACTAAAGATATGCACATGACTCAGTTTTAGTGGGAGGAGCTTGATGAGCTATGCAGGTCTACGATTAGACTCCACCTTAGTGAGTCGGTGTACTTTTTAGTGTTAGAATGCGAGACTGCTCATGCTTTATGATAGAAATTATGTGACACTTACAAAAAGGATATGGCTACCAACAATAAGGTTTTCACGATGCGAAAACTTTTCAACCTTCATATGAAGGAATTAGCTAGCGTTGCCAGCCATATTAATGATTTTGATTCTCTTTTTGCCCAGATTCGTGCACATCGCATGACCATTAATGATGAGATGAAAGCAATCTTTTTGCTTTGTTTGTTGCCACCCTCTTGGGATATCTTTTGCACAACTGTTAGTAACTCTGCTCCTAATGGTACACTAAAATACGATGATGATACTAGTGCACTTTTGTCAGAGGAGATGCGTCAAAAGACCATGACTAGCTCTTATTATGGTGAAGCTCATTATGTGCAAAGGGATGATAAGCAATGTAAGGGACATTCTTCGCAATGTGAGTCCAAGAAAGTGGGCAATAGAGATGCATCAAAGGGTAGATCAAAGTCTCGTGATCGCCATAATGTTCAATGCCATTATTGTGACAAGTTTGGTCACAAAAAGAATTATTTTTGTGCTTGGAAGCATGACAAAGAGAAGGGCAAAGGTAAAGGCAAAGATCATGATGATAAAGAGGAGAAACCAAAG
This sequence comes from Adiantum capillus-veneris, assembly GCF_014529385.1. Lineage (NCBI taxonomy): Eukaryota > Viridiplantae > Streptophyta > Polypodiopsida > Polypodiales > Pteridaceae > Adiantum > Adiantum capillus-veneris. The sequence continues at coordinate 45,664,689 of NC_140937.1, forward strand.
AGTTCGGTTAAGACTGAAGTCCTGAACATAGTTTAGGATGACAGTGATGCGCAAGACATTAATATGTTCACTGAAAATAATGATGTCTTTTATGATGCATAGGAAACTCTTATCTTTGCAGAGTTGTATGCCAACTGAAATCCTTGTTAGTGGTGAAGTATTCCATACATGGATTCTTGATTTGGGTGCTTCGTTGCATGTCACACCTCATAGGCATTGGTTTACTACATACAAGGAAACCATTGGCTCTGTTACACTTGGTGACAATTACTCTTGTGACATTGTTGGCATAGGTGATATTGCCATGGTTATGGAAGATGGGGTGAAGTCTATCATCCATAATGTGCATCATGTTCCAGCCTTGACACAAAATCTGATTTTGGTTGGACGTCTTGATGACTTCAGTTACAAAGTCACTTTTCATCAGCAGTCTTGGTGTGTTTTGCAGGGTCATCTTATTATAGCCCATGGTTCTAAAGTTGGTTCACTTTATCCTCTTTATGTATCTGATAAAAATAGTGTTCTTCCTGTAACCGAGCTGCCAATCGTTGCTTTGTGGCATAGCCGGTTACGACATATGTCAAAGAAGGGAATGGAGACACTATCCCGTTTGGGCTACTTACCATCTTTGTCATTTTCTAATTTTCCCTTTTGTGAGCATTGTCAATATGGAAAGCAAACACGGACACATCGTACACATTCTTTTGACAAAGAAAGAAAAACCTTAGAGCTTGTGCACAATGATTTATGTGGGCCTATGCCTTCTAAATCCCATGGTGGTGCGTCCTATTATGTTACATTCATTGACGATGCAACATGGCATGTTTGGGTGTATGCCATGAAGTCTAAAGATGAGACCTCTTCTTACTTCAAGAAGTTCTTATCTAGTGTTGAAACTCAGTCTAAACATAAGTTGAAAGCTTTGCACTCAGATACTGGTGGTGGAGAATATGTCTCCAAAGAGTTTACAAACTTTTTTTCAAGTAGGGGAATTGAGCATGACTTTACAACTCCTTATACCCCTGCAAAAAATGGTATTGTGGAACGAATGAATAGGACCATCCAAGAGCGGATTATGTCTATGCTATCACATGCTATCTTATCACAAGCGTTTTGGGATGAAGCATTATACACAACCATGTACTTGATCAACAGATCACCACATGCTTCATTACAATTTTGTGTACCTTTGGAGTTGTGATTAGGACATAAATTATCTTAGGAAAAACTCCGCACATTTGGATGTGAATCTTATGCACATATACCCAAGGAGTTGTGTGCTAAGCTAGATCCTAAGTCCAGGAAATGCATCTTCATTGGCTTTGGTGTAGATGGTCAATTTGGCTATTGTTTATGGATCCGAAAAGTGGATCAATGATCCCTAGCAGGGCGATGTTGTCTTTAATGAGACTAAGATGCATAGACAACCAATGAAAGAGGTTGAACTTTGAAAAGTGACGTTTTCTGATGTATCACCTCCTGTCCAGACAGCTCTCAAGCCACTTACTACACAGGCTAGTACGAGTTTTGATCATCTGCGAAGATCTTAAAGAGTCTCACATCCGCCATAATGTTTTGTTCCAGGTGTAGATTTTCTTTTGCTGACAGATAGTGGTGAACCTTCTTATTACAAAGAGCCTATGCTAGCCAATGATAAGGTTCAGTGGGAGCATGCTATGAAGAGGGAGCTATCTTGTATTGCAAATAACAAAACATGGGAACTTGTTCCATTGCCAAAAGGTAGGAAAGCATGGCCTTGTAAATGAGTTTACAAGAAGAAGATTGACAATTACAAAGCTCGTTTAGTGGCCAAAGGTTTCAAGCAAGAATATGGTGTCGATTTCTAGGAAATTTTTTCTCTAGTGATCAAGATGACCACACTGAGAATGTTGCTTGCTTTGGTTGCCACTGAAGATATAGAGCTTGATCAAATGGATGTCATTACAGCTTTCTTACGTGGTGATCTTGAGGAAGAGATTTATATGTAGTAACCTGAAGGATCTACATAACTACTTTGAAGCTTTGCCAGCGGGGATTGACATCAAAAGAGTGTGGGAATTTGTTTTGCAAAAAAGCTGACGTGGCAACGAATGATACGCACAAATAAATCTTTAGAACGTATTAATCGATCATTATTCACGAATAAAACGAATGTCGAATAACGAATCATGCAACCCAGAATGACAACCCCAGTGCCCCAAGTGATCACTCACATCGGAACTGGGTCTACCATTTTAACTTTGGGCACTTCAGCTTTAACATTCTTTGGACACTAAGCTGCAAAGTGTCCATACTTGACACAAGTATAACAAGTGAAATTATGCCTTGTATCAGCAGGTTTATGTCTAATCTTGGTAAAAAGAATTGGGATACTTTCAAGTCAATTCTTAGATACTTGAGTGACACTACAGATAGACAATTATGCTATGGTCATGGAGAGTCATCCATTCAAGGATTTGTAGACAGTGATTATGCAGGCTGTGTTGACAGTGGTAAATCAACAACATGTTGGATCTACACATTTGAGGTTCTGCTATTTTGTGGAGATCCGTTCTTCAAGACTATACATCCATTTCTACCACAGAGTTAGAGTATGTTGCATCAAATGATGCAGGCTACGTTGATAGTCGTAAATCAACAACATGTTGGATCTACACATTTGATGATTCTGCTATTTTGTGGAGATCCGTTCTTCAAGACTATACATCCATTTCTACCACAGAGTTAGAGTATTTTGCATCAAATGAGGCATGCAAAGAAGCTATTTGGCTTGCTCACCCAGGGAAAGATCTTGGATTGGAGCAATGCATACCATTTCTTCATTGTGACAGCCACAATGCTATTGCCTTGGACAATCCAGTGTTTCATTCTAGAAGAAACACATTGATGTGTGTTATCACTTTAGACGTGAATGCCTGGCAAACAAGAGCCTTGATTTAGTGAATATTCCTACGTCAGAGAACACAGCGGATGCACTCACTAGAAGTCTCTCCAGCCATCAGTTTCAGCACTACTGTGAGTTGATGGGCATTGGGTGAGGCGTGGTTCTCTTCCATTATTATGGTTTCCCACATTGGCCATAAAGTGGGAGAATGTTAGGTTTAATGGCCATGTGAGCAACCGTCCATCACTACCTGCTACTAACCCTAAGTGTACAACTATACACTTGTGTGAGCCACTAACACAAAAGTAGAGTGTATTGTGCCTAAGTGCATAAGATAAAAAAGAAAGAGAGGGGGCACACAATGTGTGTCGGCTCTCCCCCTCCAACCTGTGTGTGTGTGTGTATGTGTATTCATCTTCCTCTTCCGTTGTGCTCCTATCTCCTCTCCTTCAGGCTCAACACCTTTACCCCAACAAACTCCCACTTAAAGGAGATGCACCGATGAGTGGGACCTACTAGCTAAACCACTAGTATCTACAACAAAACAGGTGAGTGACTCTCTCAACCTACACCCACTGGCTCGCTCAGTCGATCTACATACAGACCTGTTGGCTCTAGTGATAGGAGAGCATGCGTATCCATGCTAGATCCTACATGCAAATCTTGCAGACAAATCTATATGGTTTGCAAAGCTCCACAATGCATCATGATAGTGTCAGTCACCTTACAACTAAAAATACATACTACAAACTCTCCCATTGGCTGTAGAAGCTAGGTTGGACCTTGACACAAGTAGTTCATACATGAGATTCCCAAACGCTAACAAAATCTATGAAAATCTAGTTGTTCTAGCCTCCCCTATGCTATTTGCATGCACTGTATCATTAGGAGTACCCATCTCGTATGGATGTTTCATCACCGACACTAGGATGTCTACCTCCCTCTCACTCATAGGCAAAATTGTGTGTCTTGGAATTAACTCATCAGTCTCTAGCATGAGCATATCAAAGAACTCCTTTGCTTGTGTCTCTAGGGAGTAGACCAACTCTACCTGTGCCTGCAGAGGCTCTGACAACATGTGCTATGTCTCACTAGAGCGCTTCCACTCTACCACTTCCTCTTCAGAGTCTATTATCACATCTTGCACAACTAAATGCTTTGTCTCATGAGCATGGTGGAGCTCACTTGCAAAGGAGACACATCTCGTCTCTTGCTCAGTGCATGCCAACAAAACAATCAAGACCACACTATCTCATACCTCAAATACATGCATATGTTATACGAAGCCATTGTGGACTCCCATGGCAATCACTAATGATTTGCAATGCATCTGGAAAGATTGCTCTCTAAGCAATGTTTGACACCCACAAGTTTCCAATTGTCTCACTCAGATTGAGCTCTATCTCAAGAGAGGAACATAGCACGCATGTTGTAGCATATAGGATGCACTACTGGGCAATGACAAGAAAACATCTCTTCCACGTGAAATGTCAAGCGAGGAACATAGCATGCATGTTGTAGCATATAGGATGCACTATTGGGAAATGACAAGAAAACATCTCTTGCACCTACAATGTCAAACTCCGAAACCATCAACAAGGGCACACAACCAAAGCTCCCACTAGAGAAGGTGCTAAACTTAGTCATGATGTAGTATGATGTGGAAATGTGCATCCTAATCTAACAACTAATGGGGAGAAGTGTCACCTCTAGAAGACATTTAAGCAAGAGGAAAATTAAACTTGCAAGCGTGACATCACCATCCTTAGCATATGAAGCCACCGCTCTAACATGTGTCAAAATCGTGTTTGCATCATGCATAAATCTCCACTACTGCCTCATACATCTGAAATAGCAAAGCCTAATGTGCCTTGTGTGACCACAATGCCAACATCACATATATTGGCAGCTACAAGACCTTCATCTCTCATGAGTCATGACTGTGGACTCTGAGCTATCACACATATGTGAAACCATAAGTAATGTCAAGAAACTATGGCAACAAATCTTGGAAAAAATATGGCAGAGTATCCCCTATAAATTGAGTAAATAATCTCAAGAAAAATCTCAACCATAGACCATGCAAAACTGGCAACAAAGTGGAAGATCATTTGACCACAATACAGTCATGACAATTCTGATCAAACACATCATAACCAATGCTTGCATATGCATAAAACCAGCTCCACAATCTTCTATCTACAAGCGTACAATCTGGGACAAACGACTCAACCAATTATAAATCGCATAGCCATATACGTGAGTAGAAAGCAAACACGCTCAAAAGGCATCCCACAATAAAAATGGCATGCAAAAATTAGCAAAAACTTGTGAAGAATGTGATTGTCTGTAATTTTTAGCGACATGAGCATATGCAACTCTTACTATTGCAAGAGTGGATACAAGAACACTAATCTATGTCCAAGCTAACAAACCCTGTCAAAGTGGCATTCAAACTCAACCACTAAACCATTAGAGAGTAAAAATGCAAATACACATAAAACATGGCGAGAATCTAGGAAAAATTTGATAGAGTTTTCCTTCTTGAAAACTGAGTAAAAACTCAAAAAATCTCAACAAACGGCATGAAAACAGACAGTTAGGGTCTCAGAAGCATATCAGAAAATGGTATACATGCATTGCCAAAAGCATGGAAACCTAGCTCACTCCTAAACGAGTGGCTCTTTGGACCTGTACCTGTCAAAAAAACATTGTAGACCTATGAACTTACTACCACAGAGCTATACCTAGCTCAAGCTATATCTGCAAATGCATATATAGCATAAACTTCACTAATTATGACAAATATTCTAGGGATAAAAGCCCCTGGAACCTAGCCACATATACTATACATGCATGCTGGGAGCAAGAATCGGTAGAGAAAGTGTTTTTTTCTGTTTTCTCTAAAAGGGTGTGTTCACACATACAAAATCTTGGCTAGAGAGTACGAGAAGAAAGAGAAAAAGAGTCAGCATTGAGTATCTTGGATTCCTCCTCTTGGGCAAAGAGAGAGAGAGAGAGAGAGAGAGAGAGAGAGAGAGAGAGAGAGAGAGAGAGAGAATGCGAGCTCTCTTGGTCACAAAGAGAAGGGACAAACTACGTGCACTTGCTAGGCACGTGCACACACACACACACAGACGTGTGCATGCATGGGCTAGTAAGCTCGGGTTTTTTCTCGGTATCAACACGATCCTTCGATGGAGATTTCTTCTCGACATCACATTTCGGCTTTCTCCTTGACTTTTGGTGTTCTTCTACAGCTTAGTATTGGTTTCAACATTGATTTGGTGATTTGGATAGTGCACTTTTGTTTTGGAGACAAAAGGCGACATTGACTTTTTTTCTTAACCTCGAGTGGAGTGAGAGAGAGTGTCCTGTCTCTCCTCCGGCATAGCCTTTGTCATTGACTCCCTTGGTATCCCTAGATTTTTGACTTTGAACAACTTGGAAATAGATCGAGCGAGAGCGGCATTGGCTCTCCTCTAGTCCCCCATGTGAAGCGGCTCAACTCCGCAACGTCTCTCTAGAGATCCCCCCCAATGGCGTTTTAGCTTGATGGTTTCCTTACTTTCTAGCTATGTGGATGGATTTAATTTTTTTCTCGGCCTCAAGAAGAGTAAGAGAGAGTAGACTACCTCTCCTCCACCATAACCTTTGCCATCGACTACCCTCCCACGCGCTCATCCGGAGCGGCTTGGCTCTAACGGTTTCCCTCGACATCTCCCGCTTCCCAGCTTTGACCTACTTGGAGATAGGTCAAGAAAGAGTGATATTGTCTCTCCTCTAGCCCCCATCCAGAGTGTCTTGCCCCCCCCCCCCCCCCCCCCCCCCCCCCAACCCAACTAACGGCATTTGAGCTCCGATGGTGTTCCTATTTTCTAGCTGTGTAGGTGGAGCAGGCCTAAAGAACGTGAGGAGCCCCTTATTACTTGGTATATAAAGAATAAGGTATGTACACATAGTGGGCAACCAGACATCGGATTCTCGGCCCCAAGAAAAGGTGCATCGCCTTTTCCCCAACTAGGAGACTGAGTTGCTTGTTTGATCTCACTTGAGGCTAAGTCTTGGAATTTTATCTTGAAATACTCAACCTCTTTGATTTTTGATAGGCTGTCTATGCATCTTTAACTCATTGAAGATAACCTACGAGCTACAAATGGCTTTTCTGGATTCTAGGTGCAAGAGATGATAGCCCACCATCTCTCCATCTGCACCATATCCACTGAGATGCATTTGTGAGATTTGGGATCTAGCTTCTTGCGTAGCTCTTTAGGGACATGTGAGAATGACTCGCATGCAAACTCATATAATTTGTCATAATCTGGTTTCTTGCCAATCCGCATTTCCTAAAAAATCTTATAGTTCAATGGCATACTAGGTGAACGATTAATAATGTAAACTATCGTCATAACCAGAACTCGAGGTAAGTTAGACAACATAGTTGTGACTCTCTCTTGGATGGTCCTATTCACGAGCTCAACAATGCCATTCTAAGCAGGTGTGTATACCGTAGTAAAATAGGGTCTAATGCCTCTTTTGCTACATAAATACTTGAACTCAATGGAGATGTACTCTCCCTCATTGTCAATGTGAAAACCTTCAATTTCTTGCCTAACTGATTCTCTACCATTGCAAGGAATTTTTGAAGCATAGCAAAAACTTTTTTTTTCCTCTTCAAGAGGTAGACCCGCACCTTTTGAGCAAAGTCATCTATGAATACTATTGTATACTGTTTATGGTGAGCTCAAGCATGGTATTTAATGAAGATCATGCATTATGGTTCATTATCCTTTTGGCCTTGATCACGAGGGAGATGGATGGAAGATGAAAAATTTTGCATATTCATGAGTGAATTATGGGATTAATCTTGGATTCAAGTTTTGATTTTGTAGGGTCAGGATGCATGATTTATTTGTACATTGAAGTTGTTGATACATGAGTTTGGATCTCACCGTTGGAAAATCTTTTTTTTGGTTGGTTTGTAATTAGAATTTTTTTGTTGAACAAAAAATTGTGCCCAAATCTGTGGTTTAACTAGCCAATATACCTTTGCCTTAGTCCTTTCTAAGGACATCTATAGATATGGCAAGAAAGAAACCTCATGTGAAGGTCTCTTCACAGATGAAGTATTTTTTGAAAAATAGTCCACCTTACAAAGGACACTTTCTTAGGGGGTTCACCATTCAGTACCCCCTTATATAAAGTGCGTTTGCAGGGTAATTTAAAAAACCCCTCTTTTAACATGTCTAAATGAATAAAATGACCCCTTGTTTTAGTAATTTTTTCCAAAACTGAATATAAAACCCCCTTATTTTAATGTATCTCTGTCAAATTGCCTAAAATATTTGCATTTTAAAACCCCTCCTTTTGAACTCATATTATACATTAACATGATTACATAGTGCACCCCCCGAGGACACAGTCCATTTTTTTCTAGAAACAGACATAGTAGGATTGTAGTCTCTGTATGCTCTAACTTCATTCTTGAGGGTAGATTTCTTGGAGGTTTGTCAGTGATGACATGGATAGCAAAAAAATTTGAGAATACGTGACTGCATTTCATAGTATGGTTTTAAACCCGTGTTTTTGTATGGATGCAAGTAACAACTAAACTCTTGTTTTGGTAGGACTAGCAGAGGTACTTCCAAAGGATTAAGGATCAAAACAAATTTCAAGTACTTTAATTTAACAACTTGTCTTGATTGGCAACAATTTTGTTTTAATATTTTAGTTTGGGGTTATAGACAAACAACCTAATGAAAAATTCTCCTTAAAAACTACATCACCAATTAGCCATGATGCATGATGTGACAAGTTTTCAAGGCACTACTTTCTCACGATGATTGTCTAATGTGTCTAATGTGTGTAGTATAAGTGGACATAGTTAAAACACATTCATAATTTCATCACCCAAAGATGGAAATGTAGTTGGATAGGACTTACCCCCACAATGTCTTTCTTCCAATGGGGGTACCTAACATGCCACCAGCTTAACTAGCAGTCCATAGGTGCTAGATTACAGTCTACCACTTTGTCTATAACCCACCCTAAATGCACGAATCTATATTGATCCTTTGCTTCCTCCAAGGATTGCACACAACACCACAAATGAAAATGCTGCTTATGTTGATCCTGGAAAGCACCACAAAGCATTTTGTCTAGGCACTTAGAGGGGAATTGGCCTATCAATGAGGCCAAGAGATAGTACGCAATGTTGAAGAGTTCTTGTCACCTCGAGCACGACCCAAACCTATAGAGATCACAATACAAGAATGGTAGTGATGACATAACATCAAGATGTAGGAGGTGGCCTATGAATGATTGAAGGGTGGATATAAGGTGAACAAGCAAAAACAAAAGAAGAGTATAACTATGGATGCAAAACAAGCTTTCTATAGGTCTCGAGGGGGTCACCACAAAAAAAAATCATATCATGTGGGTTCAACAATAGGGATTATTATGTTCTATATTTTCTCACATTTTCACATACGGAAAGAATGATCTTGAGATTTTTTTATGGGATTGAATAGGAAAAGGGTCCTTTTTAGTGGTGAAAAATTTACAGCTTAAAGGTTTTATAAATAGTCCATGAACACCCATGATATATAGGTTTTACATATAGAGTCCCTCAAGTTTGCATGCAATAGACTATGTGATCCTTAACAAAGAGGTCAATTAGTAAATTGATGTTGCATTACCATAGGTGGGCAAAGAGCTTGCAATGGATTGGGAAGATAGTGTTTTTAAAAGATTGGATAAATTTGAAGCATAGTGCCTGCCTATATTGAGGAGGATCAATGAGTTGCATTATGGCCCAAAGTCATATACAAAGTCTACCCATTGTTCCTTGATTTTCTCAAAGGTACTTTTTCACCCAAGGAGCAAGAGGTTTTTTGAGATGTTGAGACACGGCGTGTCACACAACAACAATAGGAGCTAATATCAATGCATGCCCTTTTTTATGTGTTGTTGATTTATTGTTATGGAGTCACGTCATTGATTAAAATAATGCTCCTTCAGGGCAAAAATCTATTATCACTCAAAGGGAAGGAAAAACTAGTGGAAAAACCTTTTAACAAGGAGGACAATGAGGATTGAAGACCAAGAGGCAGTTATTACAAAGAGACCCCATTAGAGTTTGCGGCTACCAATGATGATGTGGATGACATTGACCCTAGTAATAATCTTCCACCCTCACCCACACACTCTATAACAAAGGTATGACAGCCAACACAAGCTAGCCTAAGCCTTTTTCAAAAATTTAAGTTTTCTATTGGAACACTAAATTTAGATTTATTGTGATTGATGCACGAGAATAGTGATAAACAGAAAACACAACACCATATCCTTTGCCTCCTAAGGGCCTCGGGTGACTAGAGAACCAGATACACTATTGGTTGGAGAGTGTACGTTAGGAAATAGAGGCATAGCTAGTGGAGACTATAGGTGGTGTACTTAACGGAGAGAGATAATTTTCACACAAAGAGAGAGAGAGAGAGAGAGAGAGAGAGAGAGAGAGATTTTCCTTACAATCCTCTTTGGGTTGTGCTTCGAGGGAGTCCACTAGGAAATATGTAAGATAACATGTACAAACAAAATAAGGGATGCATAATTAGGTACATTTACAAAAAAATGTACTTACATAAAGGGGCTTTTAATTGAGAAAATGAAAATTTTCATACATAAGGGCTAGTTTCTTTACAAAAAATCATACATAAGGGGTACATATAGTACTTGAAAATATACATGTAAGGGATTATTTAAATACCTCTTGTTTGCACGTGCTATATGCAATTTTGACATAGCGGACTCCTCGGGGTTGTGCTACATAGAATGTGCTAATTCTAATTTTTTTTCCTTTTTTGGAACAATTTTTACATCGGCGGTACAATCACTCGCCATGGCTGACCAAAACACACATGTTTTGAAGATGATTGCTACTTAGATCAAATTGGATGGGGATAACTGTCCCATGTGGGCTTACATGATGATGCATGTTCTTGTGTCAAAGGGAATTTGGAATGTTGTTCAAGGCATTGACGTACTTCAACCTTCTTTGGATAGAGGCTCTATTGAGGATTTTGTAGGTTCTAGCAGGTTTGTTGGTGCTAGAGTTGTTTTACCTATAGCTGAGGGATCTCCTTGGGATGTTAGAGATGCATCATTAGGAAAAATATGAACCCTCTAGGGGCCCTTTGGGATTAAGGTTAATTAGAGGCCAGCCAATGAGAAGAGGGTGGTGGACACACTCTATGCCCTCAAAAATGTAGGGGGACAAAGTAGTCTTACACTTTTTAAATGGGCTCTTACCTAGTGAGAAGGTGGGGTGGGGGGGGGGGGCATATGGAACCTCCAACTTCCCTCCTTTTTGATCCGGTTATGAAAAAATCCCAAAAATTTGAAATTTTTCAAAAATTTCAAAACTCAAATTTCATCTTCTGAAAACCCCCCTAAAACTATTTTATGGTCAAAAAAGCTTTTTTTGATCTCAAAAAGTCAAAACGTGCATCCAAAAACCCTAAAATTCAAAATTTTTAAAAAAAATTTAAATTTTTTTTTTTGCTATCCAGAGCTCCCCCAAAATTAGTTATTAGGCAAAAAGGGATTTTCTCTCTCTAGAACCCCTTTTCCAACCCCTCCTTGGTTGCAACCATCACACTCATCCTCTACTCCAACACTCTCTCTCTTTACACCATCTCCATTGCTGCAGCAAGGAAGCTCCTCTCTCCTCCCCTACCACCTTCCATTGCCACACCAAGCAAGGCTTATCCACCTTCTCCTCCCAGTGTCACACCAAGCAAGGGTTGTCCACCTTCTCCTCCCATTGCCACAAGGGTTGACCATTTTCTCATATCACTTTATCACACCTACATTGTAGCAACAAGCAAGGTTCTTCTCCTCCTCCTAGTTTGCTTTGCTCAACCATGGCCAACTCTACTTCGCAAAGGCGACCAAAGGATGAGGTCACAGCACTTGCATGCCACAACACTAGAGGTGTAGATGATGAGTGGGTGCCACAAGAGTTCACCAAAGGTGCTTGGGTATACATGCAACCATCTGTTGTTGGCCCTCATCGTGTGCGGAATCGTGCAAACTTGGATCTTCATTGGAAAGGAAAGCTCCTTGGCTTCAAGAACCGCAAAGACAAGGGGACCATAGCCATTGTGCAACATGTTTTCTCAATGTCAACCATGCACTTACAACAACCACCTCGATTTCCAACACATTGTAAGTACATGTTTTGAGAATACAAAGCTACGTGTGAAATCACAGTGTAATGTTATTATGGATTCATACTTAACATTTGTCATGCATTTATAGTCATATTTCCAAAACTCTTTGAAATACTCTAAAGCTTCCAAAACTTTACAAAACTCTTTGAAATGATAATGGATGTCCAAAACTCTTTGAAATACTCTAAAGCTTCTAGGTCTGTGGGCTTGAGCTGGTGTTTGCCTATTCATTGTTTTGTGCACATTTTTAAAGAGTTTGGATTTGTGGAGACTACCACAATGCTTGTATGTAAAGATGCGCATTACGAGGAATTAGGAAGGCTTTTAGAAGAGGACTGGGGTTTTGTGGAGGGCATGCACAACGGGGACCGGTACCGTTGTAAGGTTGGAGCTTCAGGTATTGGAATGCGCTATTTGAAATCCCGCACCTCCTTGTACATACGATTTCACTATGATCATTGGATGTGCAAGCTTGGAGTGTGGACTCCCTTACAGAGTGTAGACGGCGCTATTGCAAGCTTTGACATTGTAGTGAAGATGCCCAACGATGCTTTGGAGGCAGTCCAAGTGAACAAGCATTGGACTCTCAGTAATGTTTGAGAACATTTGGTTATTATGGGTTTTGAGGCCCTTCAACAAGCACAATTTCGTTTACAAGGTCACAAGGTGAGAATCCTTCCACCACATTTTCAATACATCATGGTTTGTCGATCATTAGATGCTTATTGTAATGAATGTCCGCAGATTGGGAAGAGAATGGAAGACAAATTGAAGGTCGAGGAGGACTGGGGGATAGATGGAACTATGCTATCGATCTTATAACTTTGTAACTCTTGCAATTTTCATATTGATCCTCGTTGTAATCAACATGATTTGCTCCGGCAAATCATGCCTTTGAATATAATTTTTTGCATTGGGATGAGAAATCATTTTTTGGTGAAAGTGCCTTTTTTTTTTAATGTCTTAAAAAAAGGGTACATTATAAAAGGGGGGGCACCTAACTCATTCACTATTTTCACTTTTGCAACTCCTAAGCTCCTCCACTCTCTATCCACACCCCAGGCTAAACATGGATGTTGCCACAGCCTCTGCATCTGTACCCACATCCACCCCTTTGTCACGCTTCATCCTCTTCCTCGAGGACACCAAATACAAAGGGAAGTTGGACCTCCACACCTTTTTTACTCGTCTCCCTGACCTTGACGCCACAGTTGCCCTTCACATGAATGCATTCGAGGATATTTCTGCGTTCATGGAGGAGCACATCATAAAATATTCTGTATCTATCCCCCCACATGCAGGGATCTGGGTGCCTTGCGATCTTTTGCGCTATATACACAAAGGTGATCGCCCATTCGCCAAGCGGTTGCAACGATTCCAAGAAATTGCAACCAATGCAGGCCATTACTTGGACGAGCAAGCCCCTGGGGTGTTAGCGCTCAAGAAGCGCAAGTTGGGGGTGGAGTACCTTTCTTGGCTCGCAACATTTATCTTCTTGGTGAGCGAGGAACCTGATTTGGAGAAGCTCCGCTTACCACACCTTCATGTTGGGTCCTTTATCAAGGACACCAAGGAGCAGCAGGTTATCCCCATGAACCCTGCAGCGGAAGGAAAAGCACACCAACTCGAGTACCCTAGGGGTCTTGAGGAAGTGGTTGAGAAATCCATAGTTGCGGCTGGCCCTAGTGACACTCCAGTGCCACTACCACTGACGGATGTGGCTATCCCAGAGGTAGAAATTAGCCGCTTCTCCTCAGTGTTAGTGGATAAGGAGGAGTTTGTGTTCCTGCATGATTTGGAAAAAGCATTTGGCCTGCGCAGGGATGAATGCTTGAGCATTCTATGCAACAGCAGCAAATGTCCCTTAGATAATACGCCAGATGCCCTAGAAAGCAAGCTCTTGCCAGATGGGGACTCTATTGCTGACACTATTGCAGTTGTATGTGCGGAGGTCCTGGCAGCAGAGCAGTTGCACGTGGCTGATGAAGATTTCCAAGCCACGCAAGCCAAGGTTGAGGCTGCTAGGATGCCTATGCCATTGTGCAACCTCCCATCTGATGATCCAAAGCTTGTATCTGTGGTGCATGGGACCATTGACTTGGATGCAAAGGGCAACAGGGAGGAGGATGACAAGGAGCAGGAGGTAAACTATATCCTAATTTTCATGTTACTATTTTATCCTTCGTTGTCTTTTTTCTCAACCTTCATCGGTTTATGACAGGATGTTGTGGAGGTTGATGATTTTGCTGCAAGGACGGGTGGCAAGCGGACGGGCTTTGGACCTCAAGCTTCCCTTGCGCATTACCTCGGACAACTCCCCCCTGGCGATGTGGCCATTATCCATAATGAATTTACTCCCCGAGCCCATTTTATGACTTGGTCGTTAAAAGCTTTGAGCAAGTTTTTGTATTTGAGTACCATTGCTCAAACTGCGCATCAAGTGTTCCTAGTGCGTAGATCCCTTGTATGCACAGCGTTTGGCACTGGCTTTCGTGGTAAAGTGCTTGCCCAGATAGGGATACATGCTTCCATTGGCTCAACTGACCCAAATGCCATAGCGCAGTCCCTCTTGACTGGGGAGTTTCCTTACGCGCAAAATAGGCGCCAGGAAATGGTCAAAAAAATTCTGAACTCCTCAGATACATGATGTAAAATCACCGTGCTAGAAGGAATAAAAAATATTTGAAATTGTCTCTATATTGCAAATTCTTTTCAATCTGATTTGTCAATCTTGAAAATTGTTTCAATTGGTGATATGAATTGTTTTTTGACTTTGTTATTTCAAGGTATGTAATTGCAGTCAATTTGAGTATACTTGTGATTTTTAAGTACCCTAGGGGGTTAGATTAGCCTATAAGGGGCAAAAAATGCCTGGCCACAAAGGCGCACAAATGGCCATCCATCAGTTTTGGATGGGCCATTTGCGCGCCCTTGTGGCCAGGCATTTGTTTGCCCCTTATAGGCCAATCTACCCCCTAGGGTACTTAAAAAGCACAAATTTATTGCAATGGATTGGTTTTGCATCATTCATTTAAATGCAACCTTTTTATGGCAATTCCAGTATATGTTCACACTCAAGGACACTAGAAAAGCTCAAATCAATTATGAAATGAAGTTTCCAGCAAACTATCACTTGCTTTAGTTCTACCTACTACACCCTTGCACCAAAAAGTCAAATTACATTGGACACTTGGTTTCCCAATATGTTATTTGTTTTGATATCCTATAAGGAATTCAAAGCTTGAAATGACCAAAAAAAGGTGTCCATAAGGATCCATATAAAATATTGATGCAAAACCAATAGGTTTTAGTAAATTTGGTTGTTTTAAGTACCCTTGGGGGTAGATAAGCTTACAAGGGGCAGAAAAAGGCCTGGCCACAAGGGCGTGCAAATGGCCCATCCATCAGTTTTGGATGGGCCATTTGCGCGTCCTTGTGGCCAGGCCTTTTTTTGCCCCTTATAGGCCAATCTACCCCCTAGGGTACTTAAAAAGCACAAATCTATTGCAATGGATTGGTTTTGCATCATTCATTTAAATGCAACCTTTTTATGGCAATTCCAGTATATGTTCACACTCAAGGAGACTAGAAAAGCTCAAATCAATTATGAAATGAAGTTTCCAGCAAACTATCACTTGCTTTAGCTCTACCTACTACACCCTTGCACCAAAAAGTCAAATTACATTGGACACTTGGTTTCACAATATGTTATTAGTTTTGATATCCTATAAGGAATTCAAAGCTTGAAATGACCAAAAAAAAAGTGTCCATAAGGATCCATATAAAATATTGATGCAAAACCAATAGGTTTTAGTAAATTTGGTTATTTTAAGTACCCTTGGGGGTAGATAAGCCTACAAGGGGCAGAAAAAGGCCTGGCCACAAGGGCGCGCAAATGGCCCATCCATCAGTTTTGGATGGGCCATTTGTGCGCCCTTGTGGCCAGGCCTTTTTCTGCCCCTTGTAGGCTTATCTACCCCTAAGGTTACTTAAAATGCACAAATTTACTGAAATTGACTACAATTACATACAGAACTTGAAATTACAAAGATAATAGACAGAGTAGACACAACTGTTGATCATATTGTCATTGGAAAGTCAAATCATTACAAAGATAAGGGTGTGCAATACAAAAAGAGGGGTAACTTCGGCTAATGCTCGAAGTCTCGTCGCAATCGTCGTGCAAGCTGCATATCTTTTGGCTGTATTGTCACTCGCTTTGCATGAATGGCACATAGGTTGGTATCTTCCAACACTGAAATGATGTGGGCCTCTGCAGCTTCTTGAATAGCCTCTAGCGCTATTGCTTGCATTCTATACTGATTTCCATAGCTTTGAAGCACTTCCTTCACAGTGCGAGCAAAGGGGGCACGTCGAATCAAGAGCTCCGTCGTCTTCTGGTAGTGGCGGATTTCTGCAAATGCCCTTGCTATTTTTCGGCGCCGCTGCGGTTGTCTTGGGGGCACTTGCACATTTGCTGGCGGGCTTCTTGAAAAACTTAGACTTGCGTCTGTTTACACGCTTAGGGGCTGGTTCTGCAGCCTGTTCTGATTCTTCCTCTTCTCTTGGTTGCCGATCTTGTTGTGTGGGGAGAGCTCCCTTGCCTTGAGGCAATTTCTTCCCCCCAACGGCCACCTGGTGTGTGCACGGTATGTTTTCTCGTAGCCATGGTGGCTCACTCTCTGATTCGGTGTCTGTATTGACCACCCGAGTCCTGGATGGTCCTGCTTGTGATTGGGGGCGCGACGGCTGCTCCCTATCGGACTCTGATGTTTGCTGGCCCTCTGCTTCTCTCCAGCGCTGGGCACGTTGCTTCATTCTCTTTCTAGGTGTTATATCTTGAGGAGGTGGAGATTCAATAGTCCTTGATGACTCTCGTGCCCTACCACCATGCCCACTACCAGAAGAGTTCCTGGAACGGCTAGGTGTTCGTGGCCGTTTTCTTGTGCCTTTAAGCCATGACGGCTTCTCACATCCTTGGAGGGTGTTTTTGTTGGCAGGCGGATGCTCTTTCGCGGTTTGTTTGGTGCGCGCCATTTCATTGGTAAGAGCTCACCTGTTCTTAAGAAATGAGTGATTTATGAGAGCATGCAATATTTATAAGGGCCCATTTAAAAAGGGCCCTATTCACACTAATTTTTTTAAAAGAAGTATTATTTTTTAAATAAACATGTCACTAAGAGTTGGACCCTGCGTTCACGTTTAGTGACTGGCGCAGTATCCACTTTGATCCTTGTCGCACTCTGCATCGCCGCCATGCAGCATGCTTGGTGGGACCTTGCGACATTTGCCACTTGTTGCTATGCTCTTGACGACTCCATTTGCGCACTTCAATAGCAATCTTGGATTGTCGCGCACGCTCCATTGTGAACTTACGAGCAAATGTTGTGCGAAAAAACCAGTTGAACATCTCCTCCAAATAATTGGATTGCACCATTCCACCACCATGTCGAGTATTTTTGAAGTACACTCCCCTTGCTCGATAATGGGACTTCTCCATGCCTTGAGTGCTAAAAATTTCAAGCGATCCATACTTGTGCATAAAAAATGCACCATGCGCAAACAAGATATGTTGTTCACATGAGCAAACGATCCACATTAGTAAATAAAAACAATCCCTTGTAATGAATACACCATGAATGACTTACCATGTAATGTGTGATGTTATTTTCACCCCAAGAAAGGGTGAAGACCTTGGTAAAATCCTCCAAAGCTTCTTGAAATGATTGCCGTTGTTCTTCTGTTGTGCTGTTAAGGCTCATAAGCTTGACCATTTTATCAAAATGGGCCCAAACTTGCTTGCGCTTGTTTGCAAGCTCTCCATTTGAATCATTGTCAGTAGTAGCTTTGCATAACTCCTTCCAAAGCTCCCAAAGGTTACCTGCCTGCTGGTTGGAGCTGCTTTGAGCATCATATCGACTTGGCTTTCCTTGGGAAACTTTCTTCAAAAAGTGTCTAGCTTTTTGTCCACTCATTGACACTTGTTGAGAAATTTCATGGGCCTCCCCTGTGTTCTTTGCAGCAACTATAGACACATTTCCACCATGACAGCCAATGGAATTCAAGAGTACCTCCACTCTTTCGATCGCTTCCTGGGACTTTTCCAACGGTTTCATTGTGAAAGCATAGTCAATGTGGAGCTTCAATAGCCTATCAAAAATACGCATGAATGCGTGTAATGTACAAAAATGTACATTCGATAGAGGAAATTGAAAGATTGGATTCCAAGTGTGGTCCTTTTGATCACGGTCTGGGGCATTGAGCATGGGACATCTCAGAATAGATGCTTCCCATTCTCTACCTTCATCTCCAACATCATGACAATCTAACCCTTGTTCTCCATGCCCTTGCCATGGAAGCATGTAACTGGCCTTTGCAGTGCTCTTATGTGATTTTTGTCCATTAGGTTTGTACCCTCGAGTGCAAAATGGACAAGGCATGAGAGAAGAAGCCCTTGTTTGCAGCCAAGCAAACACTTTATGGTCTTCAAATCCCCACCTAAGTGCCACTCCACATCATAACTACCAAAGCCTCAATCTCAACTTCTGACCTGCAATTTTGGAGTGTATTACTTCTGTGATCCATGGAGTTCTCTCAAAAATCCACGAAAGTACTCCATTGGTCTCTTTGGGCACCTCAATAGCACCCAACCACCAAATGTCTTTCTCTGATTGCACGCTAAAAGATAGGGTGGGATATGGCTCGACTGAATCCCTTCGCTTGGTTTGCAGAAGGGCCTCGTTCATTAGAGTGACACTTAGCCTCTCTAACCTTCGTCCTTTCACTATTTGACACTCATCGAGTTTCAGCACAAAAGCGACTTTTGTGCCAAGCACTACAAAATAAATAGTGCTAAGACCTTAAACTTCAGCTTCTATGAAAAGAATAATACCAAAGAAAAAAGTAAAGTGTGTCACCTTCTTCAGGTAACTCGTAGAATCTAAGCATGGCTTCTTGAAGCCTTCTAAGATCCACGAAAATATTGTTCCACATTGTGTAAGGAAAGCCCTTATTCGAAGGTCTTATCGATTGTTTCTTACCTTTTCCCCTTGTCTTTGTTGCACACGAAGCATAAAGGGAATTTGGCATTGTGTCCTCAATGTGTAGGTATGTCCCAATGCGGGAGAACACATCTTCGTTTGTGGCCTTCTTTGCGAGTTTGACCTTGTGAGGAACGGGAAATAGGTTTTCCACAATGCCATGTTCTTTGAGGGCATCCTTTAGGAGTTGAAAAATAGCCTGATAGGCTTTGGTGCTGATTCCAGCCTCATCACAAGCTTGTTGAACGTCATCATCATTAACCACATTTCTTAATTTACGCATAAGGTCCTTGGTGCCTGCATCCTTAATGTGCTTATCTCCAGGTGATTGTAAGATAGAATTAACGTCCTCGGTATTGAGACAACTAGTGAGAAGGTTGACTCGATTATCCTGGCTTGTTCCACCGCATGCCTCCTGGATGAAGTTTCTAGCAACAAATAAACATAAATGTTAGAAAATAGTGTGAAGTAAGAATGCAGCATGCAAGTAAAGACCAAATCACCTTGTGGCTGTAACTCGTCGTTTGCGTGCTCCTCCGGAATGTGCAAGAGTTTCAATGGATGAATACGGGCGTTTGCGTTCCCTTGCACCAAGGGGTGTTTCTTTCGAGTATGTGATGGTGTTGGTAAGCTTCTGGATGTGGGACTCCTTTTCTTGATTTTGTTGTTCAAGACTTTTAACTACCCTCTCCGAAGAGGCAACACTCTCTTGTAATGCCGTCGTCTTGAGGTGAAGAGCTTGACATTCGTGCATCCACATATGCAAAGAAGCACCTGCACCCATACACAGCCGCTTGCAATAGCCTAACAAGCCTGCTTCTCCCCTCCCAAGAAATTGAAGAAATGTGGAAAGGCTATTAAACGGTGGATGGAAGCGGCTTATAAGATCGTAAGGGTACAAATGGCCATCCACCCAAATGTCAACATTGGTCTCACAAGCGGTGCGACGTTCCTATGATGACCTTTGATCACCTTCACTAGTGGTCTTCGGTGCAAATGCCGTGGGTAAGCGAATATGTATGCTTTTGGTGTGCGGAGTACGTGGTGGTGGAAGCAAACCATTTGTGATGTCCGTGAGCACCATGGAAGCTGTTGCGTGAGGAAGCAAATGATGAAAAGACAGAGGGGGAAGGGTAGAGAGGCCGAGCAGGATGGGAGGAGAGAAGGAGGGAGGGAGGGGAGGGAGAGATTGGGGAGGAGGAGGAAGGTAGGGGCAGAGAGGGAGAGGAGAGGGAGAGGGAGAGAGGAGGGAGGAGGGAGGAGGGAGGAGGATGAGAGAACAAAATGTTTATTACTTTTTGGGGGAAAAGATTTTTGAAAAAATGGACTTTCTAAGCTTGTGGGTTAAAAAATGGGTCAAAAAATGATTTTTGGATATGTATATATGTTGGGAGGGAGTTTTAAGTAAAAAACAAATAAAAATATTTTTTTTTAAAAAAAGTCAAAATTTTGAATCTTTTTGACCCACGGAATTGCTGATGTGGTCCCTATGCTTCCTTCACTTTAAAAAAAGCTAGAGAGAGAAAGCAACCTTTTAGGTCCACATCCTACATTTGTCTAAAAAAAAGGCTAGAAAAGCCTACTCAAAACTACCTTCTTCAATGCCCTTGCCCCCTAAACCCCACACAACATTAGCCTTAATCCCTAAAAATTAGGATTCCTTACAAGGCCCATGCAAGGTTCATATTTCTCCTAATGTAGAATCATGTATTGATTGCATTATCTGTGAAGCACACTATTACTCCTAACATTTTCTTATCAAAATTAGCAAAACATGCTTGGGATATTGCTGGTCTTTATGCAAGTCAAAATGAGACAAAAAATTGTATTGTTGCATAAAGAGATGGAGTTGGAGATTATGCAATAGAAATATAACATGGACTCTTTTCTTGCTAGTATCTAGAGAAAGACTCACATCGACACTTTTCTTGTTGGTGTCAAGGATATCAACAAGCAAATCATTTCTATAGGTGAAGTTATTTCTGACAGTTCACTTGTGCAGACTATTCTTGATGCGTTGTCAAAATCTTAGCAGACTTTTGCTAGTACTTGAAGAATTATGACTCAAGGAAACCCTCAAGCTATCAAGTTTGATGCATTATGCACATTGCTATTATGAGAGTCATTTTCAAGAAAGAACAGGGCTAAACGCCATACAATTGAATAGGATTTTGTTGTTACTCAAAGAGGAGGAGTAATGGAAATGTAGCCACTTCTCATGTTTCTTCTATAAATAGCTAAACACTTGTGTCTACTGCTTTTGCTAGCAGAAACTCCTTTGGAAATTCTCGTGAAAAATGCAAGAAAAAGATGTGTTGCCATTATTGCAAGGCTAATGGTCACTTGATAAAGCAATGTCCTAAGTTGAAGGCAAAAGAGTCCAAGAAGAAACTTGGCTACATCACAACCAATGTAGTTGGTGTAAAATCATTTGTTAATATAGATTGTGATGTTGATGTAGACACATAGTGGGAATTTACTGTTGAGCGTACTTATGATTTTTCTGTCCATATTTCATGTATGTCAGTTGCTACAGAGTCACATATTTTGTACTTTGATAGTGGTGATATAAAGCACATTACTTCACATCATGATTTGTTTGCCTCTCTCGAGGATGTCCCTCATGGGAATATGGTCACTTGTGCCAACAATACCTCTTATTCAATCAAGGGATTTGGAAAGATTGTGCTAACTACTGTGAATGGTAGTTCTTTCACACTTGTTGATGCACTTTATGTGCCAGGGACCAAAAAGAACCTTTTGTTTATATCTACATTTACACCTCTTCCTTTTGATGAAGCATAGAATTTAGAAAATTGGATGGTTGCAATGCAATTAGAATATGATGCACTTATAGACAATGAAACATGTACTTTATGTTATTTTCCTCCTGGCAAAAAGGCCATAGGGACAAAGTGGGTTTAGAAGTTGAAATGTAAGCTAGAGGGTGAGATTGATCATTACAAGGCTAGACTTGTTGCAAAAGATTATGCATAACAAAAAGGCATTGACTATAAAGAGACTTTTGCTCCCACTTTTTGTATGAATATTGTTCAGTTTCTATCTGTATTGGCAACTCATTTTAGATGGAATGTACATCGATAAGATATTGTTACTATATTTGAGGAAGTATATGTAATGTAGACCCGTGGTTTTTCCAAGAAAAGATGTTGGGGTTCATCAACACATAAGTCACTCTCTTTCAAACACCATTTCACACAGTAGAATAACACACACATCACATTAAACTCGGCAAAGATAGCAGAAAGATGATTTCTGACTTAGTAGACAAAGCATCAAGATGAACATATAGAATATTCAACATGACTGAAATGCCCCATTGCATTACAAAAAGAATTGCTCCTCCACACCATGACTATCAGTAGTTATAACTACCTACTCAAAATTTTATTGGCATGACATTCAACTCAGCTATAAAGACCATATTAGGTAAAGTGGGAAAATCCCAATTCCCAAGTTGGACAACTTTCAATATATCATGTACAAAATATAGAGATTTTGTCAAAAATTTGAGTTTTCTTAAGGTCTCATTCCACTTTATGCACATACAATACACAATGAAAACAACTAAAATACCATGGTTTCAATCAATTGGATTATTAGGAGACGAGTATATTGCATCCATTATCGTTGTCTATGTTCTACTGTCCTAGCTACAACTTATCTCAACATGGAGAGCTTGGTTTCTAGGTCCACCACTTGTCCAAGTTAATGTAAAAGTGACTCAAGGTTCACAACTTGTGAAAGCAAGGATCCATTGAGGAATACAATCCACTTGGCTATTTTTCCTTAATTTATTGCATGTGACATTCAAGCAAGGTCCACTTCTAATCTATAACTTCTTAATTTGAGGCATGGGGCATACATAAAATATGTAGCATATGCTCTATTGCCTCATAGGAAGGTTGGTTTCAAGGTGCACTTATCCATGCTAGCCTATCTTGGAGAAATGATGGAGCTTGCTTCTCTCCTTGTTTCAATGGAGACTAGCTTGGACAAGTGGTGGACCTTTGCTTCTCTCTATGTTTCAATAGAGTTAGCTTGGACAAGTGGTGATCTTGGAACAAAACCCCCATGTAAAACATATCATGGGTATTCCAAGTGATTAGAAAGATTACCATTTAAGATATAACCTTATAGGTTGGACAAATGGAGCTTGGCTTGGAGAAATGGTGGACCTTTGATTCTCTCCATGTTTCAATGGAGCCTATCTTGGAGAAATGGTGGAGCTTGCTTCTGTCCATGTTTCGATGGAGCCTAGCTTGAACAGTTGGTGGACCTTTGCTTCTCTCTATGTTTCAATAGAGTTAGCTTAGACACGTGGTGGATCTTCAAACTAAGCCAACTACTATCAATGTTTCCTAGCTTGGACAAGTGGTGGAGTGTTTCTCTACTCCATGTTTCAATGGATCTTAGCTTGGACAAGTGTTGGACCTTAAAACAAAAACCCCATGTACAACATAGAATGGATTTTCTAGATTTCAATGGAGTCTAGATTTAACAAATGGTGGAGCTTGTCTTCATCCATGTTTCAATGAAACTAGCTTGGACAAGTGGTGGACCTTGTAACAAACCCCCCCATGTACAACATATCATTGGTTTTCTAAGTGATGGGAAGGAATACCATTCAAGATATAAACTTATAGCTTGGATAAGTAGTTGACTTTAAAACCAAATTCATCATAATACAATGAAATACAGGTTAGCCAATTCCTAAATCTTGAGACCAAACCTCCCATGCTATTAGAGATAATATATTGGATAAGTGGTGGACCTTCTATTATTTTCCCATGCCTAGTTTAGACTACCGGTACACTTGCAGCTATAAAGGTTTGGACGAGTTGTGGAGCCTTGTTTCTATCCATGTTTTAATGGATCCTAGCTTGGACAAGTGTTGGACCTTGGAAAAAAGCTTCCATGTACAACATATATGAGGTTTTCCATGTTTTAATGGAACCTATCTTGGACAAATGGTGAAGCTTGCTTCTCTCCATGTTGATTTTGGAACTACCTTAGACAAGTGGTGGAGCTTTTGCTTTTCTACTCTTCATAATACAATGAAGTATAGGTTGGTTACATGGTGAATCTTAAGGCCAAACCTCCCATTTTACTAGAGATGATAGGTTGGACAAGTGGATCAACCTTCTATCATTTCTCCATGACTATATTGGACAATTAGTAGACCTAACATCTCTCTATGTTGTCTAGAGATAAGCTTGGACAAGTGATGGACCCTGCTTCTCTCTTCCCTTGGTTTACTAGTTTGAAGACTCAGTATATATACTTTCTTAGATCTAGCTTGAACAAGTGGTGGACCTTGTATCCACAATCTTAATTCATTACAAAAAAGTATATGAAAAAATAACATAGGAATCTTGGTTTGAAGGTCAAGCAATTAGGTTCCAAATGCACATAATAATATATTTTTCCACCCATAATAAAAGAAAGTTAAATAGTTATTACCAAATTGACAAAGGTAACGTCCAAGAATTCTAGCTTTGCATCTTGTCAGATCTAAATCTTCATCAAGGCGACATGCATGTATACATCAACTTTCAAGCCATTCAAGAATACATGCACTTAGATTCCATAGTTTTGTTTTCAAAGTCTTTTAGGTTCTAAAACTCTTTCACGTAAAGTATGTAATGACAAAATTCTTGAAGCAAACATTTGTGCCCAAGAAAAAGATCCCTCTCACATATTTAAAGTCCATGAATTCTCTGATCCATACTTACAAGTTTTATTTTGACATCAAACATCAATTCTCTCATAGTTACAAATAAATGCAACCTCGATATGAATTGACAAAAAATGATTTTTTTACTATATGACCCAACATAGGCCCCAATCAAATAAAAAATGAGTCTCCAAAAATTTGGGTGCACTCTAGCAATACATCAGAGTCCCCTTACAATAGGATGCACTCCAATAGTACATTGAAGTCCCCTTAGAGTAGGGTGCACTCCATTCAAGTGTTCATAAAATTGACACACCTTTGTTTTTTTTAAAAAAAGACTATATCAAATTATACAAATGTTGAAAGATACACACTAGAATAAAAAAAGCATCTTATGGCCATATTTATTCAATTCTTTCGTGTTGACAAGTACACACCAAGGACATAATTTGTCTCAGAATCACTATACTGATTTACAATTGTGTTGTATGTATAGACTCTCTTATCTCTTGCATACAACCATCCTACCAACCATGGAATTATGGTTCTCTGCAAGAAGTTTTGAAGTTGCTCGGAAGTTTGCCTCCACATCTTTGGAAATATAAGATATGTCCCTGGCATGTTCCACATCACCCTATATGGAGTGTCATCAAAAATTAAGGTATTGTTTGCATCCAAATCCTCAAATATCTTCCAAATATCACTCAAATTTTTGTGATAAACCCTTGTAAATCCTAACATGATATTTGGATTTTGGCAATTTTTGTTACTCATAAACACCTTGAACTTGGTATACTGCTCAGGAAAACATTTTTGTGTGATGCGTTGCACCCTTGTTAAGTTATAGCAACTCCATATCCATAGCTCAAAGTATTCAGCACAAAAATCCAAAAAACTTTGTGCGTCTGGTCGCACCACATGATAAACTTCATCTTTATCCTCCACAAGTCGCATGTGTTGAGCCCAAGATGGCATAGAATCTCCATGTTTCATTTCAATTGTCTTGAGAAGTAACCCCTCTAGATCCAAGATAAGTACTCTTTTGATGTCCTTGAAAGCAAGTGGTAGGTGATAAGGAGGTGATTCATTCCTTGGACAAGGTCTTGGAGGAGGTTGGATGGGTAATTCAATAGTTTTCTTCAATTTATGCCAGCATATAGCCAATCCATTTTTCTGTAATGGTTCTGAAATTAAAGAACAAGAACACTTAATGCAAACACAACAATAGACATGAGTTTTACATTGTCTACCCTAAGGTTTTATTAGATACCAAAATCCATCTATGATCTACTCATTAATAGAAAGAAAGTCAAATTAAAATCCTGACTCTTTTTTATGCTACACTCTCTCTTAGTCTCAATACCATGGAGGTCAACTAGACTTAAGTCAACTAATAACTACTACTTGTTGTTAAAGGTATGCTTGAAGTGCATAAGGCTTAACCAATGCTCTAGTGTAGAATGGGTATTTAGGTCTCAAGGTCTACCACTTATCCAAGCAAAGATCCATTTAGATATGGAAACCCAATTTTTCTTAATATAATGATATAGAGTGGACAAGTGGTGAATCCTGAGACCAAACCACTCATGCTACTAGGGATAATAGGTTGGACAAGTGGTGGACCTTGAATGTAAACCCCCCATGTACAAAGTATCAGGGGTTTTGGGTATTTCAATCGACTCTAGCATCTTCGAGACATGGTGGAGCTTACTTCTCTCCATGTTTCAATGGAGTCTATCTTGGATAAATGGTGGAGCATCATTCTCTCCATGTTTCAATGGAGCCTAGCTTGGACAAGTGGTGGACGTTTGTTTCTCTCTATGTTTGAACAGATTTAGCTTGGACAAGTGGTGGACCTTGGAACAAAATCCCCATGTAAAACATATCATGGACATTACAAGTGGTGAAAAAAATACCATTCAATATATAACCTTATAGGTTGGACAAGTGGTGGACCTTAACACCCAATTATTATTAATATAATGACATAGAGTGGACAAGTGGTGAATCTTGCGACCAAACCTACTAGGAAAAGTAGGTTGGACAAGTGGTGGACCTTGAATGCAAACCCCCCATGTACAAAATATCACTCATGCTACTAGGAATAATTTGGTATTAAGGTCCATGTTTCAATGGAGCCTAGCTTGGAAAAGTGGTGGACCTTTGTTTCTCTCTATGTTTCAATAGAATTAGCTTGGACAAGTGGTGAACCTTGGAACAAAACCCCCATGTAAAGCATGTCATGGGCATTACAAGTGGTGAGAAAAAATACCATTCAAGGTATAACCTTATAGGCTGGACAAGTGGTGGACCTTAGCACCCAATTCCTCTTATTATAATGACATAGAGTGGAAAAGTGGTGAATTGTGAGACCAAACCTACTAGGGATAATAGGGTGGACAAATGGTTGACCTTGAATGTAAATCACCCATGTACAAAATATCATGGGTTTTGCGTATTTCAATGGAGCCTAGCATCTAGGAGACATGGTGGAACTTACTTATGTCCATGTTTTAATGGAGCCTATCTAGGAGAAATGGTGGAGGTTCCTTCTCTCCATGTTTCAATGGAGCCTAGCTTGGACAAGTCGTGGACCTTTGTTTCTCTCTATGTTTAAATATGGTTAGCTTGGACAAGTGGTGGATCTTGGAATGAAACTCCCATGTAAAACATATCATGGGCATTTCAAGTGGCGAGAAAGGATACCATTTAAGATATAACCTTATAGGTTGGACAAGTGGTGGACCTTAACACAATATAATGACATAGAGTGTACAAGTGGTGAATCTTGAAACCAAACCACTCATGCTACTAGGGATAATAGGTTAAACAAGTGGTGGGCCTTGAAATAAAACCCCCTAGAGTGTTTCAATGGAGCCTAGCTTGGAAACATGGTAAAGCTTGCTTCTCTCCATGTTTCAATGCAGCCTATCTTGGATAAATGGTGGGCATCATTCTCTCCATGTTTCAATGGAGCCTAGCTTGGACAAGTGGTGGACCTTTATTTCTCTCTATGTTTGAATAGAGTTATCTTGGAAAAGTGGTGGACCTTGGAACAAAACCCCCATGTAAAACATATCATGGGCATTACAAGTGGTGAGAAAAATACCATTTAATATATAACCTTATAGGTTGGACAAGTGGTGGACCTTAACACCCAATTATTCTTAATATAATGACATAGAGTGGATAAGTGGTGAACTTGGGACCAAACCTACTAGGAAAATAGGTTCGACAAGTGGTGGACCTTGAATGTAAACCCCCCATGTACAAAATATCACTCATGCTACTAGAAATAATTTGGTATTAAGGTCCATGTTTCAATGCAGCCTAGCTTGGAAAAGTGGTGGACCTTTGTTTCTCTCTATGTTTCAATAGATTTAGCTTGGACAAGTGGTGGACCTTGGAACAAAACCCCCATGTAAATCATGTCATGGGCATTACAAGTGGTGAGAAAAAATACCATTCAAGCTATAACATTATAGGTTGGACAAGTGGTGGACCTTAACACCCAATTCCTCTTAATATAATGACATAGAGTGGACAAGTGGTGAATCATGAGACCAAACCTACTAGGGATAATAGGTTGGACAAGTGGTGAACCTTGAATGTAAACCCCCCATGTACAAAATATTATGGGTATTGGGTATTTCAATGGAGCCTAGCAACTTGGAGACATGGTGGAGCTTATTTCTCTCCATGTTTCAATGGAGCCTATCTAGGAGAAACAGTGGAGGTTCCTTCTCTCCATGTTTCAATGAGCCTAGCTTGGACAAGTGGTGGACCTTTCTTTCTCTATATGTTTTAATAGAGTTAGCTTGGACAAGTGGTGGACCTTGGAATGAAACCCCCATGTAAAACATATCATGGGCATTTCAAGTGGTGAGAAAGGATACCATTTAAAATATAACCTTATAGGTTGGACAAGTGGTGGACCTTAACACATAGTTCTTCTTAATATAATGACATAGAGTGTACAAGTGGTGAATCTTGAGACCAAACCACTCGTGCTACTAGGGATAATAGGTTGGACAAGTGGTGGACCTTGAATGTAAACCCCTCATGTACAAAATTATGGGTTTAGGGTATTTCAATGGAGCCTAGCTTGGAGACATGGTGGAGATTTCTTCTCTCAATGTTTCAATGGAACCTATCTTGGAGAAATGGTGGATCATCCTTCTCTCCATGTTTCAATGGAGCCTACCTTGGACAAGTGGTGGACCTTTGCTTCTCTCTATGTTTCAATAGAGTTAGCTTGGACAAGTGGTGGGTCTTGGAACAAAACCCCTTTGTAAAACATAGCATGGACATTACAAGTGATAAGAAAAATATCATTCAAGATATAACCTTACAGGTTGGAAAAGTGGTGATGGACCTTGACAAGTGGTGAAGGATACCATTTAAGATATACCCTTATAGGTTGGACAAGTGGTGGACCTTAACACCCAGTTATTCTTAATATAATGACATAGAGTGGATAAGTGGTGAATCTTAAGACCAAACCACTCATGCTACTAGGTATAATACGTTAGAGAAGTGGTAGACCTTGAATGTAAACACCCCATGTACAAAATATCATGGTTTTAGGGTGTTTCAATGGAGCCTAGAATCTTGGAGACATGGTAGATCTTGATTCTTTCCATGTTTGAATGGCACCTATCTTGGAAAAATGATGGAGGTTACTTCTCTCCATGCTTCAATGGAGCCTAGCTTTGACAAGTGGTGAACCTTTGCTTCTCTCTATGTTTGAATAGAGTTAGCTTGGACAAGTGGTGGACCTTTGCTTCTCTCTATGTTTGAATAGAGTTAGCTTGGACAAGTGGTGGACCTTGGAATGAAACCCCATGTAAAACATATCATGGGCATTTCAAGTGGTGAGAAAGGATACCATTTAAGATATAACCTTATAGGTTGGACAAGTGGTGGACCTTAATACATAGTTCTTCCTAATATAATGACATAGAGTGTACAAGTGGTGTATCTTGAGACCAAACCACTCGTGCTACTAGGGATAATAGGTTAGACAAGTGGTGGGCCTTGAAATAAAACCCCCCATGTACAAAATAAAATGGGTTTAGGGCATTTAAATGGATCCTAGCTTGGAGACATGGTGGAGCTTTCTTCTCTCCATGTTTCAATGAAGCCTATCTTGGAGAAATGGTGGAGCATCCTTCTCTCCATGTTTCAATATAGCTTAGCTTGGACAAGTGGTGGATCTTTGGTTCTCTCTATGTTTCAATAGAGTTAGCTTGGACAAGTGGTGGACATTGAAACAAAACTCCCATGTAAAACATATCATGGGTAGTTCAAGTTGTGAGAAAAAAAACCATTTAAAATATAACCTTATAGGTTGGACAAGTGGTGGACCTTAACACCCAATCCTTTTTAATACAATGACATAGAGTGGACAAGTGGTGAATCTTGAGACCAAAGCTATCAAGCTACTAGGGATACTAGGTTGGACAAGTGGTGGATCTTGAATGTACATCCCCTATGTACAAAATATCATGGTTTAGGGTGTTTCAATGGAGTCTAGCATATTGGAGACATGGTGGAGCTTGCTTCGCTCCATGTTTCAAGTGGTGGACCTTCAATTATTTTCCCATACCTAGTTTAGACAACCCATACACTTTGCAACTCTAAAGGTTGGACGAGTGGTGGAGCTTTGTTTATTTCCATGTTTTAATGGATCCTAGCTTGGACAAGTGGTGGACCTTGGAAAAAAGTCCCCCCTGTACAACATAGCTGAGTTTTTTCATGTTTTAATGGAAGAGAGATTTGACAAATGGTGGAGCTTGCTTATCTCCATGTGGATTTTAGAACTAGCTTGGACAAGTGGTGGAGCTTTGCTTTTCTACTCTTCATAATACAATGATGTATAGGTTGGTTACATGGTGAATCTTAAGGCCAAACCTCCCATCTTACTAGAGATGATAGGTTGGACAAGTGTTCAACCTTCTATCATTTCTCCATGCCTATAATTAGACAATTAGTAGAACTAGCATCTTTCTATGTTGTCTAGAGCTGAGCTTGGACAAGTAGTGGACCTTGCTACTCTCTTCCTTGGTTTATTAGTTTGAAGACTCATTATATATACTTGCTTAGATCTATATAATTACTCATTAGTTAGGTTACAAGTAGGTATGTAATTTGTTAGCCTCAAGGGACTTTGAATATTGAATAGTAAGAAAGTCAAGTGCTGGTTTGAAGATCTTTTGCTTATCTAAACTAGACTCTAACTCAATAATAAGTCTCTTAAGTTCCACAAATTGTCCTATCTAGGCTCCAAAAGTCTCTTAATTGGTTTGTGCTAGATTCTAACTTCCTTGATGGGGTAGAATCCTAGAAAAATGAGGCACTATAAGTTTTACCTTAGCTCAAATGGATTTTCACTTAAACTAGACTGCAATTTGGCACTCTAGTATCTTTGTCTTGATGGAGTTTAACACTAGATACATAGTAGTGATATTTAAGCTTCATGTCTCTTCACTTGATCGAGATATGAGACCATACTTTAAAGGTCACCACTTGTCTTACCTAAAGACCAATGTGAGACATGGGAGCAAGAAAGCCATCCGATATTGTTTTAAGGACTATTACATAGACAATCAATAACTTAAGTAAAGCAAAAAGACTTGGATCTTTCACAATTAATAACTTAAGTAAAGCCAAAAAGACTTGGATCTTTGACAGTTTTTTTCAAACTAAAAAAGCACAATCTCATGCTAACAAAACTATAAATCACAATTGAAAGTTTTGAACGAGAAAAAGATCAGCAATCTTATAAGAAGGATACTTTTCATTTCATTTGATGATTACAAACTAAAGAAAGTCTCTCAAGAAATTGATAAACAAAAAATGTAGGTGACTGCTTCATTATTTTGAGCAAACATATCAAAATCTCTATTGATTGAGCTCCATCTAGTAGTATCCTTTGTAAGATCCAGCAGGAAGGAATAAAAAGAAAGATTTGTTAGATACCATGCACATGAGTGTTCAAGTATGTGTATCAAGAATATAGTGCTTGGATCTAGTTTTTTTCATGCACAATCTATGCTAACAAAACTATATCACAATTGAGTTTCATTCTTATTACTTTCATCATTTTGATCTAAAGATCTAAGAAATTGATAAACAAAAAATGTAGGTGACTGCTTCATTATTTTGAGCAAACATATCAAAATCTCTATTGATTGAGCTCCATCTAGTAGTATCCTTTGTAAGATCCGCAGAAGGAATAAAAAGAAAGATTTGTTAGATACCATGCACATGAGTGTTCAAGTATGTGTATCAAGAATATATGACATTTCACTAGTACCTTAGGGTTGCTTTCTATCCAGCCTTAGAAGATTGTTCTCAGCTTTCACCTTATTTATATAAGCCTTTGTTGTGGTTGCCTTCAAAACTCCTTTTGTGTTACAACCCAATTGCCTAGCTAAAGTGGTCAATTGTGACGCCTTCATGCTTTCAATGGGTGTACGCTCCTTTGCTAAGATCTCTTGTATTTGGGCTCTTCTCATTTCATTGCGGTGGCTTGTGTCACTTGCATTTTCAATGATAGTTTCATCCCTGTCACCTTTTGCAGGTGGTATTCTTCTTGTAAAGAACACCTTAGCTGACCAAACATCATTTTTCTGCTTCCAATACTCCATGATTTGTTTGTATTCACTATCATTTGTCACTATAGGTTGTCCATAACGATTAGAAGCAATTAAATCACGCACATCCCTTCTCTCATCAAGCTGAATCAAGTATGGCAGTAGCTCCTCCAAGAGCATATTGTCAACCATCTTCTCAGCATCAAATTGTGGTGGAAAAATGCAATTGTTTTCTGGTGAAATACATCCCTTGTAAGGAGAGTCATCAATAAGCACTGTTCTTTGTGGATCACATTCAAACCCCATGGCAATTTTGGCTAGAGGCTTGAACATTGCCTCAACGTTTGGATTGTCGGGTCTAAACAATTTTTGAGTTTGAGCGGTGTAGCAAACATCTTGCGACCAAATTGCAAAGAAAGGCAATGTATCCTCAGCTAAGTTGTTTAGTGCTGCAAGGATTTGATACACATTATTCCTAGTAGCTGTCGACCAAATTGCAACATTAAACCTCTGTAAAATAGTCTTCAAGAATTGGATGCAACCTGGCCTGAGTATAATATATCTTTTTGAATCCATTTGCACTGAGTTGTGGTGTGAGGATGGTTGAGGGGAACGTTTCAACAATAGACCATTTAAATCCAATATAATTGTAAGCATGGATTTCTCAACATCTACGCTACATGACGTAGTACCAATTGGCAATAGCTCGTGAGTGGACTTTTCAGTCTCTTTTGATGTATGTTGCATTTTTGAAGCATCGATTTCTTGGTTCTCATTATTGGAAGCTTGCTCAAGTTGCACAACACTAGACTCTAGTATAGAAATATCATCCATCTTGGGCACTTTAGAAACCATAGAATCTATGGATTCTATAGTTGTTGACTGAACCATAGGAGCATTATCCATCCCAGTTTGTGAATCTAAGAAAACACACACACAAATGGTATCTCAAAACCACTAGAATTTTATTCACCATATTTATATGTAGAACTCCTAGTAAGAAATTTATTTAAGGTAAAGTCGTTGTTAGAATCCTTGCAACCATTTTCAGCATTCGTACACCAAACACCACTTGTCTAAAATACAATCTACTAACTCAACATTTTCCATCCTACACTTTATTAAAGATGAGTACTTAAAGTGAAAACTAAAAGCCACCCTTGTTGAGGAAACATGGATACAAGGTCCACCAAATGTCCAACCTAGACTACAAGCAAACAATTAGAGATTTGGCTTAGATTTGGATTCAAAGGCCACCACTTATTCAAGTAAGATAACTCCACTTGTTTAAGACAGTAATGTTTGAAGCCCCACCACTTGTCCAACCTAGACATTGATTAAATTTTGGTAAGATTTATCACAAATCTAGAGTAGAATCAAGATTCTATGGCCAAGGTAGTCAAATATGTTAGACAACACACAAAGCATAAGAGCACTCTAGATTCTCGTTGAGCATAAACTAAACAATAATCAAATGTTATATTCACTTGAGATTTCATCCATGAAAAATGAAAATGATGCATGTACTTGAGATTTCCATCCATGTACAATACTTTACAATGTCAAGTAAAGTTATAGTCAGCAAACAACTCTTCTCCTGCTTCAACTTGACAAATAGTCCAATGCATACATGGCCATATTCTTCTGACTTGATGTGTGAAGAGGTGCATTTATGCCAAGGTGGAAAATTTGGATCAAATGTATAGCGTACGTTGGGACAGACATTTGTACTGTGAGAACTATTTATATAGCCCGACACGTTTCCTTCTTCTACACAACCAATAATGTATGATTGATCTTCCTCTTCTTCTATGTTTGGATCCTCTAGAAGAGAATATTTATAAGCTCTTGGAAATATTTTGCATATCTTTTTCCAGTCTTGAAATCTATACTTATGCCCTCCATAGTTTAGAATAGTCAAACCACTTTCCAGGGTAGTATGCACAAATAGCCCATAACCAGCTCCTTCAATACATGAAAGTCGCACTTCAAAATCCACACCGTTAATATGGAAAATTACATCTTTGGGAATAGGAAAAGTTGGTGTCCCAAAAGGATCTTCATGCCAATCATAGTGTGAAATACATCTAGTTTTTATATCACTTAACTCCTTTGTGTCTGCAAAAAGAAGAAAATATTATGCATAAAATAATGACAATATCAAAGAAAGATATCATTATTTTATAGTCCAATAGGTCCATTGTATGGAAGACTTAGAGTGCCTCTTACATGGTGCCTCCAAGGTTTCCAAAAAATAAAATCATTGGAAAAAAAAAGGCCACTGTGTCTCCAATCTATTGCCCATTTGAAGCATAGAGAGAACCAAGGTCCACCACTTGTCCAAGCTAGACATGGAGCATTGACAAGATCCAACACTTATCCAAGAACCCTATAGTATATGTGGTAACATGGGATGCATTGATGCAACAAAAGTAGTCTAGCCTCCTCATCCATCTCTTTTTTCTTGTAGCCTAGAGGGATTAGTTTCAAGGTCTATCACTAGTCAAAAACTACACATAGAACATTGATACAAGGTTCCACCACATGTGAAACCTATCATCTCTAGTAGCATGGATGGTTTGATATCAAGGTTCATCTGCGTGTCCTACCTATACTCTATTGTAGCATAGAGATTCTGGTTTGGTGGTACTACACTTGTCCAAACTTGGCTTGTTGTTGATATCTGGAGGTAATCAAGGGTCCTCCACTTGTCCAAGTTAGGCATATAAAACAATTGCAAGGTCCACCATGTGTACAACATATGATTGATTATAGCATGCATGGTCTTATTTCATGGGCAACCATCTTCTCTCCAACATGTGTCCAACCTCGGCTCCATTGAAGCATGGAGAGAAGCAAGGTCCACCACTTATCAAAGCTATTATTTTCTCCCAGTGCTTTCAAAACCCATAATACGTTGTACATGGGGGGGGGGGGGATTCTTGTTTCAAGGTCCACCACTTGGCTAAGATTGGATCCATTGAAACATAAAGAGAAGCAAGCTCTACCATTTGTCCAAGCTAGGTGCCATTGAAACATGAAAACCCCATAATATGTTGTATACGGGGGGTGTTTTTCAAGGTCTACCACTTGTCTAAGCTATGGTCCATTGGAACATGGAGAGAAGCAAAGCTCCACCACTTTTCTAAGCTAGGATCCATTGAAACATGGAGAGAAGCAAGCTCCATTGTTTGTCTAAGCTAGGCTCCATTGGAACATGGAGAAAACAAGCTCCACCACTTGCCTATTATTGCATAGAGATTCTGGTTTGAAGGTCCACCACTTGTCCAACCTTGCCTTCATGTATGGAGATATATCAAGAGTGCAATGCTTCTCTAAGCTAGGGACATAAAAGAGTTTCAAGGTCCACTACATATACGATCTATGATGGGTTGTAGCATGGGAGGTTTCATTTTAAGGTTGACCACTTCTCCAGCTCCGCTTGTCCAACCTCAGATCCATTGAAGAATGGAGAATAAAGTGTACCAACTCTCCAAATAAAGAGCAGAGAAAATATCTCTAAAACCCATGAATTGTTTAATATTTGCTATGCTGTGGTGTTTTGTTTGAAGGTCCACTCCTTATCCAAGCTACAATCCATTGAAGCATGGAATAAGTAAGATATATCTATAGTCCAAGATAGGATCCATTGAAACATAGAGAGAATCAAGGTCCACCACTTGTCCAAGCTATGCATGGGTAATTGATATAAGGACCACTACGTTTTCACCTATACTATGCTCTATCATGGATGGTTTCATATACCACAATTTTCCAACCTATTTAGTAGGTTGTATTAGGGGGTTTGGTTTCAAGGTACTTCACTTGTCTAAGGTGGGTTCCATTGAACCATGGAGAGAAACAATGTCTACCACTTGTCCGAAATATGCTCCTTTTAAAACATAAAAGCAAGGTCCACCACCACTTGTCCAAGCTAATGTTTCTCTCCATTGAAGCATGGAGAGAAACAAGGTCTACCACCTGTCCAAAATATGCTCCATTGAAACATAAAAGCAAGGTCCACCACTTGTCCAAGCTAATATAACAAATGGGTGTTGGTTACAAGGTGTACCACACTTGTCTAAACTAGTCTCCATGCAAGGTCCACCACATGTCCAAGCTATATGATCTTGGTTTGAAGGTCTACCACACCTCTGAAATTAGGATCCATGTAAGGTCCACCTTTGTCAAGCTATGCCTTTAGTGAGTACTAAAACTAAGTAAATTGCAGTACTTAAATACTTTCCAAGCTCATTAGATTTTGGTCTCTAAGGCCACCACCACATGTCTAATCTATGCTCTAATTGATTACTTATGCTAGTTCTCAAAGTCCAAACATAAGCTCCCTTCTAGCAAGGTTAGTTTAATTTAGGCTCCAACACTGTCTAAGCTAGGTTCAATTTATGAAGCATCACCATTTAACCATGCTACGATCTAATGTATCATATCAAGGGGGTATTGATAAAAGGTCCAAACTTATTGAGTTCAAGCTCTTAAGTAATTAAGTCTTTGTGAGTATTAAATGTTATAGTTTTAGTCTAAAGATCCACCATTCAAAAACTCAAGTAATTTATTATTTACATTCAAACCTTGAATGCTTGAGATAAAAAATACAAACCTCAATCAATACTATATAAAGCAAAATCTAACATTAAGAGTATCAAATCAGTAACAAGAAACACTAACATGCACAAGAAACTCAAAACATACGTGTCTCCATTTCCAAAAAGTCCTCCATTGAAGAGGCTGTTGTTGTTGTTCTTCTTCTTCTCTTTGTGGAGAGCACTCCTCTGTAACAGGCACAATGTCATCTGATTGCGAAGTGGATTGTTGAAGTCCAGCCCATTTTTCTATATCTTCATGAGACTTAGCAAAGTCTAGCAGCATGGTCTCCACGTTTTTTGCCTCCTCCACACTATCAATTAAGCATATAACTTCTTTTTTCTGTTGTATTCCTTCTTGTGCAACCAAGGAGTCATCACCAAAAACATCAACAAGCTTGCCGTCTTCAAAAAAATATGTACGAATGTAGTGCTTGACCAAAGCTCTTTTTTTGGACTCCAAATATTGCAAATCTGACATATCGTTATCTACTACTTGAAGAAGAGAACAATCAATTGGCATGGGATGTTCCTCTGATCTTCTTCTCAGGTCTTCAAATGCATTGCCTTGTCCCAAGAAGGCAATAACTGTTAGGAATTGAATTGCTCCTTTTCAAGGAGCTGATGGAAAGTGATGCAATGCACCACAACAATGGTAGCTCAGATTATCTCCCATGGCATGAAAGGCACATTGCAATTTTGTGAAGTTAGTGAAATCCACAAATGCAAGAAAGACAAATCCAGGATCTGTTGACCCTCCAGCAATAGCCAAGATCCCATCCAAAGCATTGTTAAATGTCTCCTCACTCCACTTCAGATTGCCTCCAACGTTTTTTGTCATATCTAAAACACATAAGCCAATAGGCACTTTATTATTGAAGTGGCGCATCAAGTCGAGATTGCCTTCCATTTGTAGGCTCACCACATAGATTGACCATGGCAAATCTCTAGGCTCAGTTTTCTCCTTTTGAAGGTGAATTGCCCATTGCATGTATTTTATTGCTCCATCTGGAAAAGCCATTTTTCTTTGTTCCACGCGTCAAACTAGATTTGATCCATTCCTCGCATAGCATTAAAATTGTTTTATAAACAACATCATTGATGTTATACATTTTGACCACCTCCTCCCAGTCTTTACATGGTGAAGACTCATTCAAATTGTTGAAGCCTTCAAGAAGTGCATCTTGAATCAATTTGTCTTGCTTCAGAACTGCTTGATTCAATCATACATGTCATGTTGCATCACCATCCTTTGCACTCTTTGACAGTAAAATCTTCTCATCTCTAATCTCTTCTTGAATAGTCTTTACCTCTGATTCCTCAAGGCCACAAAGGTATCTAAATACACTTGTTGGGGGTTTCTTATTCTCCTCTTCTAGCTTTTCAATGATTTCTATCAGAAATCATAAACTAAATCAGAGTACGTGACCATGTGTGCCTGTTTAGCAATCCAACTTGCTGCTGCACTCATTCTTGCCAATCGAAGAAAAGCCTAAAAAGAAATAGAGAAATAATTAAACTATTGAGCAAGATTTGTTAATTAAACACTATCAAAAAAGACAAAGAAAATAACTTACATCCCATCCGGCACGAGATGCATGTCCCTCTGCAATTCCACTTGCTGCCTTTGGTGGTCGTCCTGAGAAGATCCATTGACTCTGTAAATGTCTCAATATTTGGCTGTAAGGTTGCTTGACATACAATGCCTGAGCCTCCTCATTTGCAATGGCAGATATAGCAGTTGCAACAAATGGAGGAGCATTCACAACAATGCGAGCCTTTCTAAATTTATACACGCTAATCAGTCTTTCAAATATCTCTTTGTTGTTTTGTTCATTGTGAAGCAAAACTTTTGCAGCATAGATTGAATGCTGCCCATCAAGAATCCAATAATGATAATCTTTAATTTTTTGCTCCTCTACCTCTTCTACTGCCGAAGGAGTCCCCTTCTTTGATTTTGCATTTCGAACAGGCATCAAATATGCACATGCTGCAGGCTTGGTCGTACTCCGTGAAAATCCAAATAACACACTTTCAGCGTGTTTTTTATCCATAATACGTGCATTATAGTGATCAGGAGCAAGCCAACAATTTTGAATAGGGATATCAAATTCCCTATATTGGAAAGGAAAATAATTTATGTACTTATTGATTCCACCTGTATCTTTTTCTTGTCCTTTCATGGCCTCAACTTCTAAAACATCTGGATCCACAGTTCTCATCTTTGACATTGAACCCTCTGTTGATGAGGATGCCAAAGATGCCTTGTCTACATCCAAAATGGAACTAGTTCGCTTAGCTGCTACTTTTTGCACTTTTGCTTGCTTCTTTGTGGATGGTGGTCGTGAAGCTTTCACCTTTTTTCGTTGTAATGATGGAGCTTTGAAGTTGATCTGCTGTGATGTTTGGATTTGATTCTGCAAACTTCCATCCTCGAGAAAACATTGTCTCTTCTTTGTTTCTAGACATGCGCTCCAATGCATATGCTCCTGGAGATAGTTGAAATTCTAGATTCATTGGAACTAGAATGTCAATGCATTCCAGCTCCGGATGACTATCAACTACAGAGACAGATGCTTCCACAACTTGTCCAACATCTTCAAACAAGCTGTCATTCTCCTTTTTGGCAATAAATAGATGCACCTTATGAAATTGTGCACCCTCTATACCATGTATGTCCAAATACCATTTCCTAACATCATTGCAAGTATAGTCAACTGAGACAGCAACCCTTGCAACCTGTTTTTTTGGAGCCATCTTTCCTGAAACAAAAAAAACCAAATGTTATTTTAGCATATACTTTTTTGTAATGAATTAAGTTTGTGTGAATACAAGGTCCACCACTTGTTCAAGTTAGATCTAAGCAAGTATACATAGTAATCTTTTAAGCTAGTAAACTAACGGAAGGGAGAAGTAAGGTCCACCACTTGTCTAAGCTCAGCTCTAGACAACATGGAGAGATTCGAGGTCTACTAATTGTCTAATATAGGCTAACTATATTGAAACATAGAGAGAAGCAAAGGTCCACCACTTGTCCAATCTAGGGTCCATTGAAACATGGAGAGAAGGATGCTCCACCATTTGTCCAAAATAGGCTCCATTGAAACATGAAGAGAAGCAATATGCACCATGTCTTCGAGATGCTAGGCTCCATTGAAATACGTTAAACCCACGATATTTTGTATATGTGGGGTTTAAATTCAAGGTCCACCACTTGTCCAACCTATTCTCCCTAGTAGCATGAGTGGTTTGGTCTCAAGATTCACCACTTTTTCACTCTATGTCAATATATTAAGAAGATCTCGGTGTTAAGGTCCACCACTTGTCCAACCTATAAGGCTATATCTAAAATGGTATTATTTACCACCAGTTGGAATGCACATGATAGGTTTTACATAGGGGTCCGGTTCCAAGGTCCACCACTTGTCCAAGCTAACTCTATTGAAACATAGAGAGAATCAAAGGTCCACCACTTGTCCAAGCTAGGCTCCATTGAAACATGGAGAGAAGGATGCTCCACCATTTGTCCAAGCCAGGTTCGATTGAAACATGAAGAGAAGCAAGCTGCACCATGTCTCCAAATGCTAGGCTCCATTGAAATATCTTAAACCCATGATATTTCGTACATGGGGGGTTTACATTCAAGGTCCACCACTTGTCCAACCTATTATCACTAGTAGCATGAGTGGTTTGGTATCAAGATTCACCACTTTTCCACTCTATGTCATTATATTAAGAATATCTGGGTGTTAAGGTCCACCACTTGTCCAACCTATAAGGCTATATCTTAAAGGGTATTCTTTCTGACCACTTGGAATGACCATGATAGGTTTTACATGGGGGTTTGGTTCCAAGGTCCACGACTTGTCCAAGATAACTCTATTGAAACATAGAGAGAAGCAAAGGTCCGCCACTTGTCCAAGCTAGGGTCCATTGAAACATGGAGAGAAGGATGCTCCACCATTTGTCCAAGATAGGCTCCATTGAAACATGAAGAGAAGCAAGCTGCACCATGTCTCCAAGATGCTACGATCCATTGAAATACCTTACACCCATGATATTTTGTACATGGGGAGTTTACATTCAAGGTCCACAACTTGTCCAACCTATTATCTCTAGTAGCATGAGTGGTTTGGTCTCAAGATTCACCACTTTTCCACTCTATGTCATTACGTTAAGAAGATCTGTGTGTTAAGGTCGACCACTTGTCCAACCTATAAGGGTATATCTTAAAGGGTATTATTTCTCACCACTTGAAATGTCCATGATATGTTTTACATGGGGGTTTGGTTCCAAGGTCCACCACTTGTCCAAGCTAACTCTATTGAAACATAGAGAGAAACAAAGGTCCACCACTTGTCCAAGCTAGGCTCCATTGAAACATGGAGAGAAGGATGCTCTATCATTTGTCGAAGCTAACTCTATTGAAACATGGGGGGTTCACATTAAGGGTCCACCACTTGTCCAACCTATTAACACTAGTAGCATGAGTGGTTTGGTCTCAAAATTCACCACTTTTTCACTCTATGTCATTATATTAAGAATATCTGGGTGTTAAGGTCCACCACTTGTCCAACCTATAAGGCTATATCTTAAGGGTTATTCTTTCTCACCACTTGGAGTGACCGTGATAGGTTTTACATGGGGGTTTGGTTACAAGGTCCACCACTTGTCCAAGATAACTCTATTGAAACATAGAGAGAAGCAAAGGTCCACCAATTGTCCAAGCTAGGGTCCATTGAAACATGGAGAGAAGGATGCTCCACCATTTGTCCAAGATACGCTCCATTGAAACATGAAGAGAAGCAAGCTACACCATGTCTCCAAGATGCTAATCTCCATTGAAATACCTTAAACCCATGATATTTCGTACATGGGGGGCTTACATTCAAGGTCCACCACTTGTCCAACCTATTATCTCTAGTAGCATAAGTGGTTTGGTCTCAAGATTCACAACTTTTCCACTCTATGTCATGATATTAAGAATATCTGGGTGCTAAGATCCACCACTTGTCCAACCTATAAGGCTATATTTTAAACTTTATTCTTTCTCACCACTTGGAGTTACCATGATAGGTTTTACATGGGAGTTTGGTTACAAGGCCCACCACTTGTCCAAGCTAAATCTATTGAAACATAGAGAGAAGCAAAGTACCACCACTTGTCCAAGCTAGGCTCCATTGAAACATGGAGAGAAAGATGCTCCACCATTTGTCAAAGATAGGCTCCATTGAAACATGAAGAGAAGCAAGATTCACCATGTCTCCAAGATGCTAGGCTCCATTGAAATACCTTAAACCCATGATATTTCGTACATGGAGGTATACATTCAAGGTCCACCACTTGTCCAACCTATTATCCTTAGTAGCATGAGTGGTTTGGTCTCAAGATTCACCACTTTTCCACTCTATGTCGTTATATTAAGAAGATCTAGGTTTTAAGGTCGACCACTTGTCCAACCTATAAGGCTAGATCTTAAAGGGTATTATTTCTCACCACTTGGAATGACCATGATATGTTTTACATGGGGGTTTGGTTCCAAGGTCCACCACTTGTCCAAGCTAACTCTATGGAAACATAGAGAGAAGCAAAGGTCCACCACTTGTGCAAGCTAGGCTCCATTGAGACATTTAGAGAAGGATGATCCCCCATTGGTGGAAGATAGGCTCCATCGAAACATGAACAGAAGCAAGCTGCACCATGTCTCCAAGATGCTAGGCTTCATCGAAATACCTTAAACCCAGGATATTTTGTACATGGGGGGTTTACATTCAAGGGCCACCACTTGTCCAAGCGATTACCGCTAGTAGCATGAGTGGTTTTGTCTCAAGATTCACCACTTTTCCACTCTATGTCATTTTATTAAGAATATGTGGGTGTTAAGGCCACCACTTCTCTAACCTATAAGGTTCTATATCTTAAAGGTTTTCTTTCTTACCACTTGGAGTGACCATGATAGGTTTATATGGGGGTTTGGTTCAAGCTCCACCACTTGTCCAAGCTAACTCTATTGAAACAGAGAGAGGAGCAAAGGTCCACCACTTGTCCAAGCTAGGCTTCATTGAAACATGGAGAGAAGGATGCTCCACCATTTGTCCAAGATAGTCTCCATTGAAAATGACGAGAAGCAAGCTGCACCATGTCTCCAAGATGCTAGGCTACAGCGAAAAACATTAAACCCACGATATGTCGTAGATGAGGGTATACATTCAAGGTCCAACACTTGTCCAAGCTATTATTGGTAGTAGCTGAGTGGTTTGGTCTCAAGATTCACCACTTTTCCACTCTATGTCATTATATTAAGAATATGTGGGTGTTAAGGTCCACCACTTGTCCAACCTATAAGGCTACATCTTAAAGGTTATTCTTTCGTACCACTTGGAGTGACCATGATAGGTTTTACATGGGGGCTTGGTTCAAGGTCCACCACTTGTCCAAGCTAACTCTATTTAATCATAGAGAGAAGCAAAGGTCCACCACTTGTCCAAGCTAGGCTCCATTGAAACATGGAGAGAGGATGCTCCACCATTTGTCGAAGCTAATCTCTATTGAGACATGGGGGGTTTAAGTTCAAGGGTCCACCACTTTCAAGCTATTACCGCTAGTAGAATGAGTGGGTTTTGTCTCGCGATTCACACTTTTTCACTCTATGTCATTATGTTAAGAATATTTGGGTGTTAAGGTTCCACCACTTGTCCAACCTATAAGACTATATCTTAAAGGTTATTTTTTCTCAACTTGGAGTGACCATGATAGGTTTTACATTGGGTTTGGTTCCAAGGTCCCCACTTGTCCAAGCTAACTCTATTGAAACATAGAGAGAAGCAAAGGTCCACCACTTGTCCAAGCTAGGGTCCATTGAAAAATGGAGAGAAGGAATGCTCCACCATTTGTCCAAGATAGGCTCCATTGAAACATGAAGAGAAGCAAGGTGCACCATGTCTCCAAGATGCTAGGCTCCATCTAAATACCTTAAACCCACCATATTTCGTAGATGGGGGGTTTACATTCAAGGTCCACCACTTGTCCAACCTATAAGTCTATATCTTAAAGGTTATTCTTTCTTACCACTTGGAGTGACCATGATAGGTTTTATATGCGGGTTTGGTTCCAAGCTCCACCACTTGTCCAAGCTAACTCTATTGAAACAGAGAATGAAGCAAAGGTCCAACACTTGTCCAAGCTAGGTTCCATTGAAACATGGAGAGAAAGATGCTCCACCATTTGTCCAAGATAGGCTCCATTGAAACATGACGAGAAGCAAGCTGCACCATGTCTCCAAGATGCTAGGCTCCATCGAAAAACATTAAACCCATGATATGTCGTAGATGAGGGATTCACATTCAAGGTCCAACACTTGTCCAAGCTATTATTGGTAGTAGCCTGAGTGGTTTGGTCTCAAGATTCACCACTTTTCCACTCTATGTCATTATATTAAGAATATGTGGGTGGTAAGGTCCACCACTTGTACAACCTATTAGGCTACATCTTAAAGGTTATTCTTTCTTACCACTTGGAGTGACCATGATAGGTTTTACATGGGGATTTGGTTTCAAGTTCCACCACTTGTCCAAGCTAACTCTATTGAATTATAGAGAGAAGCAAAGGTCCACCACTTGTCTAAGCTATGCTCCATTGAAACATGGAGAGAAGGATGCTCCATCATTTCTCGAAGCTAACTCTATTGAAACATGGGAGGTTTACGTTCAAGGTCCACCACTTGTCCAAGCTA
This sequence comes from Adiantum capillus-veneris, assembly GCF_014529385.1. NCBI lineage: Eukaryota > Viridiplantae > Streptophyta > Polypodiopsida > Polypodiales > Pteridaceae > Adiantum > Adiantum capillus-veneris. The sequence continues at coordinate 45,709,475 of NC_140937.1, forward strand.
TTACCGCTAGTAGCATGAGTGGTTTTGTCTCAAGATTCACCACTTTATCACTCTATGTCATTATATTAAGGATATCTGGGTGTTAAGGTCCACCACTTATCCAACCTATAAGGCTATATCTTAAAGGCTATTCTTTCTCACGACTTGGTGAGACCATGATAGGTTTTACATTGGGGTTTGGTTCCAAGGTCCACCACTTGTCCAAGCTAACTCTATTGAAACAAAGAGAGAAGCAAAGGTCCACCACTTGTGCAAGCTAGGGTCCATTGAAACATGGAGAGAAGGATGCTCCACCATTTGTCCAAGATAGGCTCCATTGAAACATGAAGAGAAGCAAGGTGCACCATGTCTCCAAGATGCTAGGCTCCATCTAAATACCTTAAACCCACGATATTTCGTAGATGGGGGGTTTACATTCAAGGTCCACCACTTGTCCAACCTATTATCGCTAGTAGCATGAGTAGTTTGCTCTCAAGATTCACCACTTTTCCACTCTATGCCATTATATTAAGAATATCTGGGTGTTAAGGTCCACCACTTGTCCAACCTATAAGGATATATCATTAAGGTTATTCTTTCTCACCACTTGGAGTGAACATGATAGGTTTTACATTGGGGTTTGGTTCCAAGGTCCACCACTTGTCCAAGCTAACTCTATTGAAACCTAGAGAGAAACAAAGGTCCACTACTTGTCCAAGCTAGACTCCATTGAAAGATGGAGAGAACGATGCTTCACCATTTGTCGAAGCTAAGTTTATTGAACATGGGGTGTTTACGTTCAAGTTCCACCACTTGTCCAAGCTATTATCGCTAGTAGCATGAGTGGTTTTGTCTCAAGATTCACCACTTTTCCACTCTATGTCATTATATTAAGAATATGTGGGTGTTAAGGTCCACCACTTGTCCAACATATAAGTCTATATCTTAAAGGTTATTCTTTCTTACCACTTGATGTAACCATGATAGGTTTTACATGGGGGTTTGGTTCCAAGCTCCACCACTTGTCCAAGCTAACTCTATTGAAACAGAGAGAGAAGCAAAGGTCCACCACTTGTCCAAGCTAGGGTCCATTGAAACATGGAGAGAAGGATGCTCCACCATTTGTCCAAGATAGGCTCCATTGAAACATGAAGAGAAGCAATGTGCACCATGTCTCCAAGATGCTAGGCTCCATCTAAATACCTTAAACCCACCATATTTCGTAGATGGGGGGTTTACATTCAAGGTCCACCACTTATCCAACCTATAAGTCTATATCTTAAAGGTTATTCGTTCTTACCACTTGGAGTGACCATGATAGGTTTTATATGGGGCTTTGGTTTCAAGCTCCACCACTTGTCCAGGCTAACTCTATTGAAACAGAGAGAGAAGCAAAGGTCCACCACTTGTCCAAGCTAGGGTCCATTGAAACATGGAGAGAAGGATGCTCCACCATTTGTCCAAGATAGGCTCCATTGAAACATGACGAGAAGCAAGCTGCACCATGTTTCCAAGATGCTAGGCTTCATCGAAAAACATTAAACCCATGATATGTCGTAGATGAGGGGTTTACATTCAAGGTCCAACACTTGTCCAAGCTATTATTGGTAGTAGCTTGAGTGGTTTGGTCTCAAGATTCACCACTTTTCCACTCTATGTCATTATATTAAGAATATGTGGGTGTTAAGGTCCACCACTTGTACAACCTATAAGGCTACATCTTAAAGGTTATTCTTTCTTACAACTTGGATTGACCATGATAGGTTTTACATGGGGGTTTGGTTTCAAGTTCCACCACTTTGTCCAAGCTAACTCTATTGAATTATAGAGAGAAGCAAAGGTCCACAACTTGTCTAAGCTAGCCTCCATTGAAACATGGAGAGAACGATGCTCCACCATTTGTCGAAGCTAAGTCTATTGAAACATGGGGGGTTTACGTTCAAGGTCCACCACTTGTCCAAGCTATTACCGCTAGTAGAATGAGTGGTTTTGTCTCAAGATTCACCACTTTATCACTCTATGTCATTATATTAAGGATATCTGGGTGTTAAGGTCCACCACTTGTCCAACCTATAAGGCTATATCTTAAAGGTTATTCTTTCTCACGACTTGGAGTGACCATGATAGGTTTTACATTGGGGTTTGGTTCCAAGGTCCACCACTTGTCGAAGCTAACTCTATTGAAACCTAGAGAGAAACAAAGGTCCACTACTTGTCCAAGCTAGGCTCCATTGAAAGATGGAGAGAACGATGCTCCACCATTTGTCGAAGCTAAGTCTATTGAAACATGGGGTGTTTACGTTCAAGTTCCACCACTTGTCGAAGCTATTATCTCTAGTAGCATGAGTGGTTTTGTCTCAAGATTCGCCACTTTTTCACTCTATGTCATTATATTAAGAATATTTGGGTGTTGAGGTCCACCACTTGTCCAACCTATAAGCCTATTTTTGAAAGGTTATTCTTTCTCACCACTTGGAGTGACCATGATAGGTTTTACATGGGGGTTTGAGTTCCAAGGTCCACCACTTGTCCAAGAAAACTCTATTGAATCATAGAGAGAAACAAAGGTCCACCACTTGTCCAAGCTAGGGTCCATTGAAATATGGAGAGAAGGATGCTCCACCATTTGTGCAAGATAGGCTCCATCGAAAAATGAAGAGAAGCAAGCTGCACCATGTCTCCAAGATGCTAGGCTTCATCGAAATACCTTAAACCCAGGATATTTTATACATGGGCGGTTTACATTCAAGGGCCGATACTTGTCCAAGCTATTATCGCTAGTAGCATGAGTGGATTTGTCTCAAGATTCACCACTTTTCCACTCTATGTTATTATATTAAGAATATGTGGGTGTTAAGGTCCACCACTTGTCCAACCTATAAGGCTACATCTTAAACATTATTCTTTCTTACCACTTGGAGTGACCATGATAGGTTTTACATGGGGGTTTGGTTCCAAGGTCCACCACTTGTCCAAGCTAACTCTATTGAAACATAGAGAGAAACAAAGGTCCACCACTTGTCCAAGCTAGGGTCCATTGAAACATAGAGAGAAGGATACTCCACCATTTGTCCAAGATAGGCTCCACTGAAACATGACGAGAAGCAAGCTGCACCATGTCTCCAAGATGCTACGCTCCATCGAAATACATTAAACCCATGATATTTCATAGATGAGGGGTTTACATTCAACGTCCACCACTTGTCTAAGCTATTATTGCTAGTAGCCTGAGTGGTTTGGTCTCAAGATTCACCACTTTTATTAAGAATATGTGGGTGTTAAGGGCCACCGCTTGTCCAACCTATAAGGCTACATCTTAAAGGTTATTCTTTCTTCCCACTTGAAGTGACCATGATAGGTTTTACATGGGGGTTTGGTTCCAAGTTCCACCACTTGTCCAAGCTAACTCTATTGAAACATAGAGAGAAACAAAGGTCAACCACTTGTCCAAGCTAGGCTCCATTGAAACATGGAGAGAACGATGCTCTACCATTTGTCGAAGCTAAGTCTATTGAAACATGGGGGGTTTAGGTTCAAGGTCCACCACTTGTCCAAGCTATTATCGCTAGTAGCATGAGTGGTTTTATCTCAAGATTCACCACTTTTTCACTCTATGTCATTATATTAAGAATATTTGGTTATTAAGGTCCACCACTTGTCCAACCTATAAGGCTATATCATAAAGGTTATTTTTTCTCACCACTTGGAGTGAACATGATAGGTTTTACATGGGGGTTTGGTTCCAAGGTCCACCACTTGTCCAAGCTAACTGTATTGAATCATAGAGATCAACAAAGGTCCACCACTTGTCCAAGCTAGGGTCCATTGAAACATGGAGAGAAGGATGCTCCACTATTTGTCCAAGATAGACTCCATTGAAACATGAAGAGAAGCAAGCTGCACCATGTCTCCAAGATGCTAGGCTTCATCGAAATACCTTAAACCCACGATATTTTGTACATGTGGGGTTTACGTTCAAGTACCACCACTTGTCCAAGATATTATCGCTAGTAGCATGAGTGGTTTTGTCTCAAGATTCACCACTTTCCCACTCTATGTCATTATATTAAGAATATGTAGGTGTTAAGGTCCACCACTTATCCAACCTATAAGTCTATATCTTAAAAGTTATTCTCTCTTACCACTTGGAGTGACCATGATAGGTTTTACATGGGGATTTGGTTCCAAGGTCCACCACTTGTCCAAGCTAACTCTATTGAAACAGAGAGAGAAGCAAAGGTCCACCACTTGTGCAAGCTAGGCTCCATTGAAACATGGAGAGAAGGATGCTCCACCATTTGTCCAAGATAGGCTCCATTGAAACATGACGAGAAGCAAGCTGCACCATATCTCCAAGATGTTAGGCTCCATCGAAAAACATTAAACCCACGATATGTCATAGATGAGGGGTTTACATTCAAGGTCCAACACTTGTCCAAGCTATTATTGGTAGTAGCCTAAGTGGTTTGGTCTTAAGATTCACCACTTTTCCACTCTATGCCATTATATTAAGAATATTTGGGTGTTAAGGTCCACCACTTGTCCAACCTATAAGGATATATCATTAAGGTTATTATTTCTCACCACTTGGAGTGACCATGATAGGTTTTACATGGGGTTTTGGTTCCAAGGTCCACCACTTGTCCAAGCTAACTCTATTGAAACATAGAGAGAAACAAACGTCCACCACTTGTCCAAGCTAGGCTCCATTGAAACATGGAGAGAACGATGCTCCACCATTTGTTGAAGCTAAGTCTATTGAAACATGGGGGGTTTACGTTCAAGGTCCACCAGTTGTCCAAGCTATTATCGCTAGTAGCATGAGTGGTTTTGTCTCAAGATTCACCACTTTTTCACTCTATGTCATTATATTAAGAATATTTGGGTGTTAAGGTCCACCACTTGTCCAACCTATAAGGCTATATCTTAAAGGTTATTCTTTCTCACCACTTGGAGTGACCATGATAGGTTTTACATGGGGGTTTGGTTCCAAGGTCCACCACTTGAATCATAGAGAGAAGCAAAGGTCCACCACTTGTCCAAGCTAGGCTCCATTGAAACATGGAGAGAAGGATGCTCCACCATTTGTCCAAGATAGGCTCCATTGAAACATGAAGAGAAGCAAGCTGCACCATGTCTCCAAGATGCTAGGCTCCATCAAAATACCTTAAACCCACGATAGTTGGTAGATGGGGGGATTACTTTCAAGGTCCACCACTTGTCCAAGCTATTATCGCTAGTAGCATGGTTTGGTCTCAAGATTCACCATGCAGTTTTCCACTCTATGTCATTACATTAAGAATATCTTGGTGTTAAGGTCCACCACTTGTCCAACCTATAAGGCTATATCTTAAATGATATTTTTTCTTACCACTTGGAATGTGCATGATATGTTTTACATGGGGTTTTGCTCCAAGGTCCACCACTTATCCAAGCTAGATCTATTACATATATATTATACAAACAATATTCAACTAGATTCCCTACCTATCATGTCAGGTAGCATGGATAAGTGGTGGACCTTTGCTTCGAATAAACTTTAAGTTAATCGAAAGAAAAGTGAATTTTTCTTGCAAGAGATTCAATATTTAGGTCACATTATCTCTAGAGATGGAATCCAAATGGATCCATCCAAGTTAGAGGTAATAAAAGGATGGCCTCAACCAAGGAATCTTCATGAACTAAGAAGCTTTATAGGTATGTGTGCATACTATAGACGCTTCATAGAAAAGTTCTCACAAATTGCGGGACCATTACATGACCTAACAAAGAAAAATGTTAGGTATACGTGGTCTGCTAAGGAGAACAATGCTTTCGAAAAGCTTAAAGAAAAGCTTATCTCTCAACCTGTGCTTACACTACCGGATCTCTCAAAACCATTTGAGGTCAATGTGATACTTGTGGTGATTGCCTTGGGGCTGTTCTGCTCAAGAAGGGCACGCCATAGGCTATGAGAGTCGAAGGCTCGACCCTGTTGAGCAAGCTCTAGGCATATACGAAAAAGAACTCCTTGCAGTTCTACATGCCTTAGACTCATGGAAGCACTATTTATTGGGGACTCCTTTCATTCTGCGAACGGATCACCAAAGTCTTACGTACTTCATGACGCAGACCAAGCTCTCCGACAAACAAATGAGGTGGGCAAATTTCCTTTCGCAATTTCATTTTCATATTGCTCACATTGCTGGCAAGAATAATCAAGTAGCGATGCACTCTCAAGACGACGAGAGTGAATGCGGTTTCCATAGCAACTCACAATGATCTATCTTTAATGATAGATGAGTTTGCTATTGATCCCGATTTTAGAGATGTGATTTCAGCCCTTGCCTTAGGGAAGAAAGAAGAACCATTTACTTTACAAGATGGTTATCTTCTCTATGGCAATAGACTATGCATTACTAACTCACTACGTGAGAAAGTAATGTATGAATCTCATGCTCCCCCATATGCGGGGCATATAGGGATTCAGTCTACCCTAAAGGGAATTGAAACATATTTCTATTGGGCTACCATGAAAGTGAAACATACATGAGTATGTTTCCAAATGTGTGGTATGTCAAAAGACAAAATTTGATAGAGGGAAGCAACTTGGATTGCTTCAACCTTTCCAATCCCTAATTCACCATGGGAGAGCATATCCATGGATTTTATCTTTGGATTGCCTAAGTCTATCCATGGGAATACGGGAATATGGACGATAGTAGACAGGTTCAGTAAACAAGCTCATTTTATACCTGTCAAAAAGACTATCAAAGCCCATCAAATGGCAACCTCTTCATTTCACAAATTTTCAAGTACCATGGCTTGCCAATGTCCATAGTGTCGGATAGAGATCCTAGAATGACCAGTAATTTCTGGAAGGGTCTCTTTGAGAATTTAGGAACAAGGCTAAACTTCTCTTCGGCCTATCATCCACAAACTGATGGCCAAAGTGAAATAGCTAACCTAACTATTCTCGATCTACTAAAAGCCTATGTAACGGAAGTGATCAAAGATCCCAATGGGAGAAGTACTTACCCTTAGTAGAGTATGCTTACAATAACACTGTACATACTTCTACAGGAAAAGCACCTTTCGAGGTAATTGAGGGAAGATCAAAAAGTCCCTTGCTACTTAAGGTACATGGGAAGATCTTCGCTGCAGATGAGTATAGCCGAGACCTACAAGAATCTTTCCAAAAGATTAAGGATGCTATCTCTATCTCACAGCAAAGGCAAAGGCTGCTGCTGACAAGCACAGAAGAGCCCAAGCCTTTAAAGAAACAATTGGGTCTTGTTAAAGTTTCCCAAGGCTCGATTAAGGCACACGACGGGCAAGAATCCTACGGGCCACCAAAAGTACTATGCTAAACTAGCAAAAAGGTACTATGGTCCCTTCCAGATTCTTAGGCCAATCAATGAGATGGCCTATCAACTTAAGTTGCCCAATCATTGGCTCATACACAATGCTTTTCATGTGATCCTCTTAAAGCCTTACAAAGGAGAGCCACCTCAAGAACCAACTATTGAAGACCCACCGGAGATCGAGGACCACGAGGAGGTGCTGCAGCCCGAGTCCATTCTCCGACATGAAGACAAGGTATTAAGAGGCGGTAAGACTATCCGACGATATCTTATTAAGTTTAAGAATTATCCTTTTGAAGATGCTAGATGGATGCAAGGCATACAATTAAAGGATAACCTAAACCTTGTCAATGCTTACAATGCTTCCCAGAGTAAGCAAATGTACAAAATGTTAAAATGAACAAAAACTTTTGTCTTATAAGATCTCTTTTTCTTTATTTGTGCACAAAAATGAAGTAGTATGCATGCTTAGATCAAGTTTGCGGAGACGACGTCTCCCAAACACCAAGTAGAGCTTGTCACTCTACTATGGAAGACTGATAGGACTAATGTGCAGACATGCTTGCGGCTGCCTCAGGCTCTCAAGCGCCAAATGGACTAGTCATCCATTATGGAATGATGTCGTAGGGTAACATAGGGATCCTCTACCGCTAAGAAAAGGACTCATGCATATGCTTTATCTTCTCTACACCATAGTCGAGGAGACTATGATTTCAAGAGAGAGGTAATGTCATAATAATCAATATCTAATTCTCCTAAATGATTTTCTCATATTAAACTGATCATTTAATGTGGGGAAGTGCCAAGGGAGAAAAAGCTCGAATATTGGTTAAGTTAGCAGACCGGCCACAGTAGGATCCAAAGGAGGGAAAATAGGGATCCAAAGGGGGGGGCATCTGCAAAAGAGCCATGTGAAACAACGGGCTAAAAAGACCCTAAGGTTCAGCCCATTAAGACTTCCAAAATGCTAAGGTTCCAAAATTCAAAGGTTGTGTCCAAAGGTCAACCCTAGGGAAAATTGGATGCTTAGTGTGTGCCCAAAAAGTCTTTCTACATCCCTACATGGGAGGGGGCGAGCCCCAAAGCTAGGGGATGAGAGAGAAAGCCACACACACACACACACAGGCTCCCTTTACACAAAGGGAATGAGGGACACATGTCAGCTCCCTAGGCCAGATGCCACAAGGTATGCCCAATTCCTATTGGAAGACCCTTGAAGTGGACCAATGAGAATTAGGCTAGAGTAAATCTAGTTTAATTAATTTAAAAACATTTAATAAAAAGAAACCAATAAGAATTAAGTGTCCTAGAAGACTATTGGGCAGTCTCCCAAGGGGTCCAATGAGCATTCAGGAGCCCATGGCTTGCCTGATTCCTATTGGCCAGGAGGCAAAGGGGTCCAATGAGAGTTTAGTTTAATTATTTAATTATCTAAAGCTCTCACAAAAGGGGAAAGGGGGACACATGTCAGAAGGCTATCACTTATGCTGCTTAATCCCTATTGGCTTGACCTGGGGAGGTCCAATGAGGCAAAAGCCAGACTAACTTAGCAGCTAGGGCTCGCCCAAGAGAGAGAGGGGGCTGATTTTTGCTTGGCATTGACACACACACTCTCACACTTGACCATGTGTGAAGGGAAAATACTCTATCTCCTCCCAAGCTTTAATGGAGAGCTCATCACCTACTCCAAGCTTGTGAGATAGAAGCCTACATCAACACTCTCTTGGCATGTGGATGCAAATCCAACCAAGAGCCAAGCTTCAATGCATGCTCATCTTCTCTACCAAGCTAATTACTAAGCTAAGCTATGCTAATATGAGTGATTATGTGAGGAGATGTACTTCTTTCTCGTAAGATACTTCTTTTTCCTCTCAATCTACTCTCATACCCTGCTAGCTCTCACCATCTTCGAAGGTGTGTGAGGTCTTGGGTCTGAGAACGGGGATAATTCAAGTTGTGATTGATTAAGTGTTTTGCTTGGTGTATGAAGCTTCCATCTTCATTGCACTAGCTCGTCTTGATGGAACACAAAGAATTGTATTGTACAATGTCTCTCTTGATGGTGAGAAACCATAATACAAAGCCTTTTGGAGGGGGGACGGCTCCATGCAAATCCGGTCCTCAACTGTTTGTCAATAGCTTAATTGCTCTCTCTTTTGAAAGTATTGTCGATGCTATCTAACTAGGTGTTATGCTTTTGTTGCTCTCTCCACCCAAGCACTCTTGTAATTCTCATTAGGAATCAACTCTAATGAAATGCTCACTATGTTCATGCTAATTTTTGCTACACATAATATTTTAGGCCATTAAATGTTACATTGGTATCAGAGCTCAAGGTTTCTCTTTTCTTGCTCAAGAAGGGAGGTCCTCAAGCTAGCTACAAATGGTTGGTATTATTAATTTCCTGTGAATAAGTAGAATAGGGATTTTTCAGCCTTGCAGTGCGCCTGCCTTTGTGCAGTTAACGGGGCATCACCGTCGAGAGCTATGGTCTTAATTAGTGGAGTCCTACGGGGCTTGCCTACGGCTTAACCACTATTGAGCTATTAGAAGCTTGACAGGAGCCGGTGCTCTTTTGGTGTCGAAAGACCCTCTCTTCTATTCCTTGCAATTAATGGTATTCGAGCCGCGGGTACAGTAGCTTGAGTGCTTTTTTAAAGGGGTAAAGAGGAGTAGCAACTAGGGCTTGAAGTGCCAAAGTACACCTAAAAAGTTTACACCTAAAAGTTGTTAGAATGGCTGACAATATTAAAGAGAGTGAAATTAATGTTGATAACTTTGATTTTGCTCATGAGCAAGCTACTAATGATGCTTCAATGCTTGTTAATTATCTTGTTTCTAGGCTTCAACAAGCATGGGCAATCCATCTCTCCAAAGTGAAGTGCAACGGCAGCTCCGTGCTCACGGGATTCTCCAAGCTCATCACCATGACGAGAGAACACCTAGGAAGCCTCCTTGTGAGACTACCAAAAGAGGTCTCTCCGATTCGGGAAGAAGAAGAGAATCCATATGAAGGGCTCAAGAACTTACTTCTTGATGATGCATCTCCTTCCAAAGGAGAACTCAAGAGCCTCCACCGAAGGAACGAGAAAGAAGCGAGTCTCCCACCACCTCGGCGGAGATGGCTCCACGAAGACGGCGGGGCTAAATGCTCTCCATCACCACCAAAGCGGAGAAGACCATCACACTCTTCTCCACGCCATAATTCAAAGAGGGGATGATAAAAAGCAAGAGAAGAAAAAGGCGAGAAAGAGGACACCCTCTTCTCCATCTTCTTCATCCTCTTCCTCTTATGAAAGCTATGGTGAAGACGACAAAGATCAAGACAAGAAAAAGGCGGAGAAAGAGGTCACCCTCTTCTCCACCTTCTTCAAATTCTTCATCTTCTGAAGAAAGTGATGGTGCAAACTTTGAACCATCAAAAAGAAGAGGCCATAGGAAATCCTATGCCGCATGGAAGAGGTCGTCCAAGCTGAAGAAATTCAAAGAGGGAGGGAAGAGCATCTCTTTCCTTACCTATGATGGCACCTTTGTGTGCTACAGACAAAGTTTTGGCCTTTATCCAGCAATTCGATGCGGCGTTTGGAGATGAGGGCTTCACGGAGTCCTCTAAGCTACGCCATGTAGCTATGCACTTTCAAAAGTCCGCCAGGACAATGGTGGTCTAGCCTACGAGCCAACGGTGAAGCTCCACGAACATGGAAGGCTTTAAGAGCTTCCATTATGAAGCAGTTTTTGGCCACCGATGCAAAGACAAAGTACTCACCGAATGGCGAAGCTTAAAGCTCTCTCCCAATGAATCCATCCACAAATATGTAGACAAGTTTTGGGACCTACAACTCAAAGCCACTGTCTTCAAAAAGTTGGATTTTGGAGAGCAAAAGCAACAATTTTGTGCGGGCTTAACCGAAGAAATGGCGGAGTATGTCAACTCCCAAAGGCCACGTACATATCGGCGGTAATACACCATACTATGGTGGGCCTCGCGAATCAATTTCCAAACGGGGGGTAAAAGAAATAATAAGCCCCGGAAAACAAAGGTTCCAATGAGCCTAAGGGGAAGGACAATGTCCAAAAGTCTCCTAAGGGCATTCCAACAAAGCTAAAGAGAAGGGAGTTTACAAAGGAAAGAATAAACTCTCTCCTGAAGAGCTTGAGCGTTATCGTAAAGATAACTGGTGTTTCAAGTGCGGCGAACAAGGGCATGCGTATCGCGCTTGTCCCCAAAAGAACAACCGCCAAGATCCTCCTAGAGCTTCTTTGGTTGAAATCCAAGAGGAGGAGATTCACCAAACTCACCACAAAGGATCTCCTCTATTCCATGCTTGGGGAAAAGGTAAGAGAACATGATGCTTTTATTCTCTTTGACCCTGGTTCAACTCACAATTTCATATCTAGGGAGTTAGCCACCAAGCTAGGCATACAATCCTACGAGATGGGAGATATCCTACCCGCAGACAGTGCCTTCAAGGGGCAAGAAGCTTCAGTCACTCCCTTAATCGGGAAATTGAGGCTTCATGTCCAAGGCTATGTGGACAAAGAGGATTTCTTTATCTCTCCTCTCAAGCATGAGGATGTAATCCTAGGGGCACCATGGTTTGACCGTCTGGCTGCCCATGTTAAATTTCCTGAAAGGAGAATCTCCTTTAAGTTCAGGGAAAAGGACATGTATATAGATGCTAGGGAGATGGGTAACACCATCCCCATTGTACATACACCAGCTTTCAACAAGTCAATAAAGAGCTCTATTTCGTGTACATGATTTTGTTAAAGATTCTCAAAATGAACCTAATGCTTTAGCAAAAGAAAATAAAAGCAACCAAAAGGAATTAGAGTTATCCAATTTTCTCAAGGGGTTTCAAGATGTCTTTATTGACGACATCCCTTTCTGAGCTACCTCCTAAACGAGGTAATGACGACCATGCAATTGAAACTTCTTCCAGGAAGTTCACCGCCTAACAAACCTCTTATAGAGTTTCTCAAGCTCAACAAGAGGAGATTATGCGGCAAGTGCATGAGTTAATTGAGAAGGGCATGGTTAGGCCTAGCTCATCTCCATTTTGCTCACTGTGCTATTAGTGCAAAAGAAAGACGGCACATATCGTATGTGTGTCGACTATAGAGCACTAAATAGGATCACTATCAAGGAATAGGTTTCCCGTTCCAGGGTAGAAGACCTATTTGATAAGCTACAAGGATCGACCTACTTCAGTAGGATTGACCTAAAAAGTGGCTATCATCAAATAAGGATAGTTGATCAAGACATTGTAAAGACCGAATTTCGTACTACATTTGGTCTTTACGAATACATTGTCATGCCTTTTGGCTTGACTAATGCACCAGCCACATTTAACCGCTTGATGGAGAAGCTGTTCAGACCTCATCGAACCTTCACTGGAGTGTTCTTTGATGATATTTTCATCTACTCTAATTCATTGGAAGAACACAAGCAACACCTCTAGGTAATATTTCAAGTTTTAGAGAGAATAAACTTTATGTTAATCGAAAGAAAAGTGAATTTTTCTTGCAAGAGATTCAATATTTAGGTCACATTATCTCTAGAGATGGAATCCAAATGGATCCATCCAGTTAGAGGTAATAAAAGGATGCCTCAACCAAGGAATCTTCATGAACTAAGAAGCTTTATAGGTATGTGTGCATACTATAGACGCTTCATAGAAAAGTTCTCACAAATTGCGGGACCATTACATGACCTAACAAAGAAAAATGTTAGGTATACGTGGTCTGCTAAGGAGAACAATGCTTTCGAAAAGCTTAAAGAAAAGCTTATCTCTCAACCTGTGCTTACACTACCGGATCTCTCAAAACCATTTGAGGTCCAATGTGATACTTGTGGTGATTGCCTTGGGCTGTTCTGCTCCAAGAAGGGCACGCCATAGGCTATGAGAGTCGAAGGCTCGACCCTGTTGAGCAAGCTCTAGGCATATACGAAAAAGAACTCCTTGCAGTTCTACATGCCTTAGACTCATGGAAGCACTATTTATTGGGGACTCCTTTCATTCTGCGAACGGATCACCAAAGTCTTAAGTACTTCATGACGCAGACCAAGCTCTCCGACAAACAAATGAGGTGGGCAAATTTCCTTTCGCAATTTCATTTTCATATTGCTCACATTGCTGGCAAAGAATAATCAAGTAGCGATGCACTCTCAAGACGACCGAGAGTGAATGCGGTTTCCATAGCAACTCACAATGATCTATCTTTAATGATAGATGAGTATGCTATTGATTCCCGATTTTAGAGATGTGATTTCAGCCCTTGCCTTAGGGAAGAAAGAAGAACCATTTACTTTACAATGGATGGTTATCTTCTCTATGGCAATAGACTATGCGTTACTAACTCACTACGTGAGAAAGTAATGTATGAATCTCATGCTCCCCATATGCGGGGCATAGAGGGATTCAGTCTACCCTAAAGGGAATTGAAACATATTTCTATTGGCCTACCATGAAAGTGAACATACATGAGTATGTTTACAAATGTGTGGTATGTCAAAAGACAAAATTTGATAGAGGGAAGCAACTTGGATTGCTTCAACCCTTGCCAATCCCTAATTCACCATGGGAGAGCATATCCATGGATTTTATCTTTGGATTGCCTAAGTCTATCCATGGGAATATGGGAATATGGGACGATAGTAGACAGGTTCAGTAAACAAGCTCATTTTATACCTGTCAAAAAGACTATCAAAGCCCATCAAATGGCAACCCTCTTCATTTCACAAATTTTCAAGTACCATGGCTTGCCAATGTCCATAGTGTCGGATAGAGATCCTAGAATGACCAGTAATTTCTGGAAGGGTCTCTTTGAGAATTTAGGAACAAGGCTAAACTTCTCTTCGGCCTATCATCCACAAACTGATGGCCAAAGTGAAATAGCTAACCTAACTATTCTCGATCTACTAAAAGCCTATGTAACGGAAGTAGATCAAAGATCCCAATGGGAGAAGTACTTACCCTTAGTAGAGTATGCTTACAATAACACTGTACATACTTCTACAGGGAAAAGCACCTTTCGAGGTAATTGAGGGAAGATCAAAAAGTCCCTTGCTACTTAAGGTACATGGGAAGATCTTCGCTGCAGATGAGTATAGCCGAGACCTACAAGAATCTTCCAAAAGATTAAGGATGCTATCTCTATTCACAGCAAAGGCAAAAGGCTGCTGCTGACAAGCACAGAAGAGCCCAAGCCTTTAAAGAAAACAATTGGGTCTTGTTAAAGTTTCCCAAGGCTCGATTAAGGCACACGACGGGCAAGAATCCTACGGGCCACCAAAAGTACTATGCTAAACTAGCAAAAAGGTACTATGGTCCCTTCCAGATTCTTAGGCCAATCAATGAGATGGGCTATCAACTTAAGTTGCCCAATCATTGGCTCATACACAATGCTTTTCATGTGAGCCTCTTAAAGCCTTACAAAGGAGAGCCACCTCAAGAACCAACTATTGAAGACCCACCGGAGATCGAGGACCACGAGGAGGTGCTGCAGCCGAGTCATTCTCCGACATGAAGACAAGGTATTAAGAGGCGGTAAGACTATCGACGATATCTTATTAAGTTTAAGAATTATCCTTTTGAAGATGCTAGATGGATGCAAATCATACAATTAAAGGATAACCTTAAACCTTGTCAATGCTTACAATGCTTCCCAAGAGTAAGCAAATGTACAAAATGTTTTAAAATGAACAAAAACTTTTGTCTTATAAGACTCTCTTTTTCTTTATTTGTGCACAAAAATGAAGTAGTATGCATGCTTAGATCAAGTTGCGGAGACGACGTCTCCCAAACACCAAGTAGAGCTTGTCACTTACTATGGAAGACTGATAGGACTAATGTGCAGACATGCTTGCGGCAGCCTCAGGCTCTCAAGCGCCAAATGGACTAGTCATCCATTATGGAATGATGTCGTAGGGTAACATAGGGATCCTCTACCCGCTAAGAAAAGGACTCATGCATATGCTTTATCTTCTCTACACCATAGTCGAGGACGTTTAATCTTCATACACACATAGTCGAGGACGACGATGATTTTCAATATAGAGGTAATGTCATAATAATCAATATCTAATTCTCCTAAATGATTTCTCATATTAAACTGATCATTTAATGTGGGAAGTGCAAGGGAGAAAAAAAGCTAGAATATTGGTTAAGTTAGCAGACCGGCCACAGTAGGGATCCAAAGGAGGGAAAATAGGGATCCAAAGGGGGGGGCATCTGCAAAGAGCCATGTGAAACAACGGGCTAAAAAGACCCTAAGGTTCAGCCCATTAGACTTCCAAAATGCTAAGGTTCCAAAATTCAAAGGTTGTGTCCAAAGGTCAACCTTAGGGAAAATTGGATGCTAGTGTGTGCCCAAAAAGTCTTTCTACATCCCTACATGGGAGGGGGCGGCCCCAAAGCTAGGGGATGAGAGAGAAAGCCACACACACACACACACAGGCTCCCTTTACACAAGGGAATGAGGGACCAATGTCAGCTCCCTAGGCCAGATGCCCACAAGGTATGCCCAATTCCTATTGGAAGACCTTGAAGTGGACCAATGAGAATTAGGCTAGAGTAAATCTAGTTAATTAATTTAAAACATTTAATAAAAGAACCAATAAGAATTAAGTGTCTAGAAGACTATTGGGCAGTCTCCCAAGGGGTCCAATGAGCATTCAGGAGCCCCATGGCTTGCCTGATTCCTATTGGCCAGGAGGCAAAGGGGTCCAATGAGAGTTTAGTTTAATTATTTAATTATCTAAAGCTCTCACAAAAGGGGAAAGGGGGACACATGTCAGAAGGCTATCACTTATGCTGCTTAATCCCTATTGGCTTGACCTGGGGAGGTCCAATGAGGCAAAAGCCAGACTAACTTAGCAGCTAGGGCTCGCTCGCCAAGAGAGAGAGGGGGCTGATTTTTGCTGGCATTGGACACACACACTCTCACACTTGACCATGTGTGAAGGGAAAATACTCTATCTCCTCCAAGCTTTAATGGAGAGCTCATCACCTACTCCAAGCTTGTGAGATAGAAGCCTACATCAACACTCTCTGGCATGTGGATGCAAATCCAACAAGAGCCAAGCTTCAATGCATGCTCATCTTCTCTACCAAGCTAATTACTAAGCTAAGCTATGCTAATATGAGTGATTATGTGAGGAGATGTACTTCTTTCTCGTAAGATACTTCTTTTTCCTCTCAATCTACTCTCATACCCTGCTAGCTCTCACCATCTTCGAAGGTGTGTGAGGTCTTGGGTCTGAGAACGGGGATAATTCAAGTTGTGATTGATTAAGTGTTTTGCTTGGTGTATGAAGCTTCCATCTTCATTGCACTAGCTCGTCTTGAAGGAACACAAAGAATTGTATTGTACAATGTCTCTCTTGATGGGAGAAACCATAATACAAAGCCTTTTGGAGGGGGGACCGGCTCCATGCAAATCCGGTCCTCAACTGTTGTCAATAGCTTAATTGCTCTCTCTTTTGAAAGTATTGTCGATGCTATCTAACTAGGTGTTATGCTTTTTGTTGCTCTCTCCACCCAAGCACTCTTGTAATTCTCATTAGGAATCAACTCTAATGAAATGCTCACTATGTTCATGCTAATTTCTGCTACACATAATATTTTAGGCCATTAAATGTTACATTGGTATCAGAGCTCAAGGTTTCTCTTTTCTTGCTCAAGAAGGGAGGTCCTCAAGCTAGCTACAAATGGTTGGTATTATTAATTTCCTGTGAATAAGTAGAATAGGGATTTTTCAGCCTTGCAGTGCGCCTGCCTTTGTGCAGTTAACGGGGCATCACCGTCGAGAGCTATGGTCTTAATAGTGGAGTCCTACGGGGCTTGCCTACGGCTTAACCACTATTGAGCTATTAGAAGCTTGACAGGAGCCGGTGCTCTTTTGGTGTCGAAAGACCCTCTCTTCTATTCCTTGCAATTAATGGTATTCGAGCCGCGGGTACAGTAGCTTGAGTGCTTTTTCTAAAGGGGTAAAGAGGAGTAGCAACTAGGGCTTGAAGTGCCAAAGTACACCTAAAAAGTTTACACCTAAAAGTTGTTAGAATGGCTGACAATATTAAAGAGAGTGAAATTAATGTTGATAACTTTGATTTTGCTCATGAGCAAGCTACTAATGATGCTTCAATGCTTGTTAATTATCTTGTTTCTAGGCTTCAACAAGCCATGGGCAATCCATCTCTCCAAAGTGAAGTGCAACGGCAGCTCCGTGCTCACGGGATTCTCCAAGCTCATCACCATGACGAGAGAACACCTAGGAAGCCTCCTTGTGAGACTACCAAAAGAGGTCTCTCTCCGATTCGGGAAGAAGAAGAGAATCCATATGAAGGGCTCAAGAACTTACTTCTTGATGATGCATCTCCTTCCCAAAGGAGAACTCAAGAGCCTCCACCGAAGGAACGAGAAAGAAGCGAGTCTCCCACCACCTCGGCGGAGATGGCTCCACGAAGACGGCGGGCTAAATGCTCTCCATCACCACCAAAGCGGAGAAGACCATCACACTCTTCTCCACGCCATAATTCAAAGAGGGATGATAAAAAGCAAGAGAAGAAAAAGGCGAGAAAGAGGACACCCTCTTCTCCATCTTCTTCATCCTCTTCCTCTTATGAAAGCTATGGTGAAGACGACAAAGATCAAGACAAGAAAAAGGCGAGAAAGAGGTCACCCTCTTCTCCACCTTCTTCAAATTCTTCATCTTCTGAAGAAAGTGATGGTGCAACTTTTGAACCATCAAAAAGAAGAGGCCATAGGAAATCCTATGCCGCATGGAAGAGGTCGTCCAAGCTGAAGAAATTCAAAGAGGGAGGGAAGAGCATCTCTTTCCTTACCTATGATGGCACCTTTGGTGCTACAGACAAAGTTTTGGCCTTTATCCAGCAATTCGATGCGGCGTTTGGAGATGAGGGCTTCACGGAGTCCTCTAAGCTACGCCATGTAGCTATGCACTTTCAAAAGTCCGCCAGACAATGGTGGTCTAGCCTACGAGCCAAC